>NW_027507785.1:281391616-281991616 GCF_037356315.1 Lithobates pipiens | reverse complement strand
TTGAACTTTGAAGACCATGCTCAAAAGAGTCGTCCAGAAGGACGGGAAGGATTGGGATATGTTACTCCCTGCCCTTTTGTTTGCCATCCGGGAGGTTCCACAAGCATCCACGGGCTTCTCCCCATTTGAGCTAGTGTATGGGCGACGGCCTCGGGGGTTGCTGGATCTGGTAAAAGAAACGTGGGAAAGTGAGTCCTCCCCACACAAAACCATAGTAGAGCATATCTCTCAAATGCGAGAGAGGGTGGCTAAGGTGATGCGGCTGGTGAGGGAGCACATGCAGAGGGCTCAGGAAGCCCAAAGAAGGGTGTATAACCGGTCTGCGAAAGTCAGACAGTTTCAAGTAGGAGACCGGGTGGCTGTCCTAATACCCACAGTGGAGAGCAAGTTCTTGGCCAAGTGGCAAGGTCCATTTGAGATAGTGGAAAAAGTGGGGGAGGTAAACTACAAGGTACACCAGCCAGGGAAAAGGAAACCATACCAGATCTACCACGTGAATTTGTTGAAACCCTGGAGAGACAGAGACCAGGTATCCGCGGTGGTAGCGGTACAGTCAGGAGACCATGCAGGGATCGACCTGGTGCAGGTGGCTGCTACCTTAACTAGACCCCAAACCCAGCAAGCAAAGGAATTTCTTCAAAGAAATAGGGACATGTTTTCAGGGTTGCCAGGACTCACCAATGTCATTGAGCACGACATTGTAACTGACCCCAAGGTAAAAGTGCGGTTAAAGCCTTACCGTATCCCAGAAGCTCATAGAGTGGCAGTGTCTGAAGAGGTGAAAAGAATGCTCGAGCTTGATGTCATTGAGGAATCGCAGAGCGAGTGGTCGAGTCCAATCGTGTTGGTACCCAAACCCAACGGCACTCTTCGCTTCTGTAATGATTTTAGAAAACTGAATGAAATCTCCAAGTTTGATGCTTATCCCATGCCACGGGTAGATGAGCTCATTGAGAGGTTGGGGCCTGCCAGGTATATTACCACGCTGGACCTCACAAAAGGGTACTGGCAGATTCCCCTGACTAAGGAAGCTAGGGAGAAAATGGCCTTCTCTACCCCGGAAGGCCACTTCCAGTACAAACAAATGCCTTTTGGTTTACACTCTGCCCCCGCTACGTTCCAAAGGGCCATGGACAAAACTTTGCGTCCACATCATCGGTACGCTTCGGTTTATTTGGATGACATCGTCATCTTCAGCCCTGATTGGGAGTCACATCTTCCCCGAGTTCAGGCAGTCGTAGACTCCCTGAGAAGAGCAGGATTCACCATAAACCCAGAAAAATGTGCAGTTGGGGTGGAGGAAGCCAAGTACCTAGGGTACATTGTGGGTAGAGGGTTGGTAAAGCCCCAAACGAGCAAGGTGAAAGCCATACAGGACTGGCCCCGTCCCCTAACCAAGAAGCAGGTCAGAGCGTTTTTGGGCATAGTTGGCTACTACTGGAGGTTTATACCCAACTTTGCCACCATTGCGGCTCCCTTGACTGATCTGACCAAAGGCAGAAAGTCAGTGATGATAAAATGGAATAACGATGCCGAAAAAGCTTTTCAGAAGCTTAAGATGGCATTGTGCCAGGATCCGGTGCTTGTTGCTCCAGACTTTAATAAGGATTTTGTAGTACAGACAGACGCTTCAAATGAGGGGTTAGGAGCAGTCCTGTCGCAGGTAATCAACGGGGAAGAGCACCCCATTGTTTTCCTGAGTAGAAAGCTGACGGCAGCGGAGAAAAACTACGCGGTAGTAGAGCGGGACTGTCTTGCCATTAAGTGGGCCTTGGACTCCTTGCGGTATTTCCTCCTAGGCAGAAGGTTTCGCCTGGTATCCGACCACGCCCCGCTGACCTGGATGAGGCAAAGTAAACACACGAATGCTAGAGTAACGAGGTGGTTCCTGTATCTCCAGGAGTTCAATTTTGTGGTGGAGCATAGACCTGGGAGACTACATCAGAATGCTGATGCCCTCTCCCGGGTCCACTGTATGTTGTCAAATGGTGCCTCCAACACCTCCGTGTTGAGGCAGAGGGGGGGGATATGTACAGGACGCCAAGGTTGGGTCCTGGACGGGTACTATGTGGCGCCTATATTCGGGATGTGGTCCCTTTAAGGGAATCATGGTAGGCCTCAGGGGGTCACCCAAAAATGGGTGATGGATTCCGGGTATAGTTTTCGGGAGAAGACTGATTCGCGGTCCTCTCTATATTTTTAAGAGAGATAGTTGGGACCCGGAATTTGGGAGGCTCTAAAGTGACATTTGGGTGGGAAAGAGCCTCCCTCCCTGACCACAGGGATTTGGCCCACAGGGGGTTAATGGCCTCCAGGAAGACAGACAGCCCATAAGACAGGAAGTGGACAGAGAGGTGTGGTGAGGAGAAGAAGGAGATGAACACCTGTCTGAGGAGCTGTCTGGCTGTGTTGTTATATTTGCTGTTTGCTGTTTTGGAGGCTGCAAAAAGATCTCTGCAAGGACTCTTTTTGGTGAAGACCTTTCTACAGAACTGTAAGTGCTTTTCTTTTTGTATTATTTTGTGCTGAAGACAAGCGGACTTTAATTTAAGTTTTTTATGCTGGAGAAAAGCTTTATTTTTGATTTATTCATAAATAAATATATTTTGGTTTCACCTGACAACGGTTTATGCACTTAATCCCGCGGAGCTAGTATCCCCAAACTTCACAATATATATATATATATATATATATATATATAATCAATTTTTTATATATATATATATATATATATATATATATATATATATATATATGTTCATGTCTCTGGCTGGGTTCACGCTTGTGCGATGCGTGAACAGTGTGATTCCTGTGCGGGTTTCCACATCGCACCTGCATTGACATCTGCGCACCACTGCTGGTGTCAATGTAAAGTTAATGACACCTAGATCATTTCACAGATCGCAGTGCGTACGATGAAATGGTACAGGAATCGGATCGCATGGGTGTGAACACCCATGCGATCCGATTCCAGTGCAGACCAAATAAAGGGCCCTGTACCATTTTGGTGCAAAAGCAATAAGATTTAAATTTACATTGCACAAACATTGCATGTGATATGCACAGCAATGCGTCATATGCAATATCTGTGATTGCACAATTGTGATGCCAGCCTCTTTCCCTCTCTCTCTATCCATTTACAGTATCTCACAAAAGTAAATACACCCCGCATATTTTTGGAAACATTTTCTTCTTTTCATGTGACAACACTGATTCAATGACACTTTGCTACAATGTAAAGTAGCGAGTCCACAGCTTGTATAACAGTGTAAATTTGCTGTTCCCTCAAAATAACTCAACACACAGCCATTAATGTCTAAACCACTGGAAACAAAAGTGAATACACCCCTAAGTGAAAATGTCCAAATTGGGCCCAATTAGCAATTTTCCCTCCCAATGTCATGTGACTTGTTGGTGTTACAAGGTCTCTGATGTGAATGGGGAGCAGGTGTGTTAACGCTCTCACTCTCTCATACTGGTCACTGGAAGTTCAACATGGCACCCCATGGCAAAGAACTCTCTGAGGATGTGAAAAAAAGGAATTGTTTCTCTACATAAAGATGGCCTAGGCTATAAAAAGATTTCCAAGACTCGTAAACTGAGCTGCAGCACAGTGGCCAAGACCATACAGAGGTTTAACGGGACAGGTTCCACTCAGAACAGGCCTCACTATGGTCGACCAAAGAAGTTGAGTGCACGTGCTCAGCGTCAGGTCCAGAGGTTGTCTTTGGGAAATAGGGTGAAGGGGTGGGGGGTCAGCCTGTCAGGGCTCAGACCATACACCACACACTGCATCAAATTGGTCTGCATGGCTGTCGTCCCAGAAAGAAGCCTCTTCTAAAGATGATGCACAAGAAAGCCCACAGTTTGCTGAAGACAAGCAGACTAAGGACAATGATTACTGGAACCATGTCCTGTGGTCTGATGAGACCAAGATAAACTTATTTGGTTCAGATGGTGTCAAGCGTGTGGCGGCAACCAGGTGAGGCGTACAAAGACAAGTGTATCTTGCCTACAGTCAAGCATGGTGGTGGGAGTGTCATGGTCTGGGGCTGCACGAGTGCTGCCAGCACTGGGGAGCTACAGTTCATTGATGGAACCATGAATGTCAACATGTACTGTGACACACTGAAGCAGAGCATGATCCCCTCCCTTCCAACATGATAACAACCCCAAACACACCTCCAAGATGACCACTGCCTTGCTAAAGAAGCTGAGGGTAAAGGTGATGGACTGGCCAAGCATTTCTCCAGAACTAAGTCCTACTGAGCATTTGTGGGGTATAGACAAACAGAAGATGGAGGAGCGCAAGGTCTCTAACATCCCCCAGCTCCTTGATGTCGTCAACGAGAAGTGGAAGAGGGCTCCAGTGGCAACCTGTGAAGTTCTGGTGAACTCCATGCCCAAGAGGGTTTAGGCAGTGCTGGAAAATAATGGTGGCCACACAATATATTGACACTTTGGGCCCAATTTGGATATATTCAATTAGGGGTGTACTCACTTTAGTTTTCAGCAGTTTAGACAATAACAGCTGCGTGTTGAGTTATTTTGAGGGCACAGCAAAATTTCACTGTTATATAAGCTGTACACTCACTACTTTACATTGTAGCAAAGTGTCATTTATTCAGTGTTGTCACATGAAAAAATATAATAAAATATTTTCTAAAATGTGAGGTATTGTAAATAACTGTTAACGTTTCTTTATATATATATATATATATATATATATATATATATATATATATATATATATATATATATAAAATGTATTTATATATATTATGCTACCTACATTTAAATTATGGGTTTACCCATGGCATGATCTGGTACAGTTATACGGGGGTTTATCAATTATGAAATATATTTTATTTTAATTTCTTAATAAATACGTATACTTGTATACTTTATTAAAATTATTTTTTAATGATTATAAATGTATTTTACATTTATATGAATGGTGTATAGATGCATTACATATGTGGATTACATTCATTTACTATACACCATTCACATTTAAATATATAAATATATTGTGTAGGGGGGAATTTAACTTTATTATTTTATTAATATGTTGGGGAATAATGTCTGCTGATTTGTGTTCAACTTTTGTATTTTACACTTCCTCATACTGTAATCCCGCTACATAACGTGAGATTACAATGAGAGGAGCTGCTCCCAGGAGTTCCCGCCGTTTGTAGCTCGCTTTTCAACTCCACATGAGAAGGATCTACAGATCATAATAGACAGGCACTCAGAGGAGTGCGATCTCCTCTGAGAATGCCTGAGAACTGAATAGCGCTATTTTACCGCAGTGTCATAAAAGGACACAGAAGTCTCCCCTGGGGTCTGAAAGTTTAATCATCATTTTGCAGAGGAGAGCTAAGGTTCAGGACATGGAGCTTTATGTACTACAAGTGTACTTATTCTTTAAAGGTCATACCGCCCACCCGAATACAGCATCAAAAACCACTGTAGTGCGAAATTACTGTTTCGTTATCTGTGAAGAGAGTAAAGGTAGATGTGGTTCTAACCTCAAAATTATAAAACCAGAGGGAGACCTGCCCAAACAAAACTACGTATTGTCTGCTAATAAGGGAGGGAAACCATTTAGTCCCAAATATATTTAAATAAACAAAATTTTATCTAAAACTTAAAATCTAAATTTTATCAGGGCTTATATAATGCTCAGAAATTAATTTATCCTAATTGGTTAACGATCTGTGAGGAATTTTATATGCAAACATAGAGGAAGATTAAAGTGAAAAGAATTTTTTTTTTAGGTGTTAGACCCTCTGTATAGTGTTGATCCCACTGGTTTGTGCTAGAGTTTCAGTGTAGCTCGAAGGTGTCAGTACAGAAAACCATACTATACATATATGCATCTGTGTACGAAAAAAAAAAAGGGGCCTGTGGATAATTAAATAAACAATTGAAATTCCAATAAACGTGATTAGTTTACGGCAAAAAATACATACAAGGAAATCTAACTAAATTAAAAATGCGTAAAAAAAAAATACATAATACTCCTGATAATGATAAACTCAAGTAAAAATATTATTAATCTTAAAAGCAAAAATTTATAAAATTATAATAGACCAAAGTAGTGATAAGGTGACTAGTGCACAGGTGATTAAATTCTAAATCTCTGGAGAAAAAAGCCTGGTGCGTTGTTTTCCGTGTAAGTGATGGATTTGCACTCACCAGATCCCCTGCCCCTGCAGGGGTGAAAGCGCCTCCACAGTGTGAGCCCCTGTGTCGATTTGTGGTGCTTATCTGGGTATTTTGCTTGCCTCAGCGGGAATACATTAATCGGATGATAAATGAGAAAAGAGAGTATCCATAGTGCAGTATGTTAAAAGCATCCAGTTTATTAAGTTGAAAAGCTACTCACAATATTGCTGTTTAAAATTCACAACAATAAAAGCCTCCGTTCGCTGCAGCCCTGAGAGAGAGTGTACGTCCGTCCTTTTTTTTCGTACACAGATGCATATATGTATAGTATGGTTTTCTGTACCGACATCTTCGAGCTACACTGAACCTCTAGCACAAACCAGTGGGATCAATACTATACAGAGGGTCTAATACCTAAAAAAAAAATATATATATTTTCACTTTAATCTTCCTCTATGTTTGCATATAAAATTCCTCACAGCGCGTTAATCAATTAGGATAAATTAATTTCTGAGCATTATATAAACCCTGATAAAATTGAGATTTTAGGTTTTAGATAAAGTTTGTTTATTTAAATATATTTTGGGGCTCCCTCTGGTTTTATCATTTTGAGGTTAGCGCCACATCTACCTTTTACTCTCTTCACAGATAACGAAACAGTAATTTCGCACTACAGTGGGTTTTGATGCTGTATTCGGGTGGGCGGTATGACCTTTAAAGAATAAGTACATTTGTAGTACATAAAGCTCCATGTCCTGCACCTTAGCCGTCCTCTGCAAAATGATGATTAAACTTTCAGACTCCAGAGAAGACTTCTGTGTCCTTTTATGATTTGCACTTTTTCTATTGTAACAAACACAGATAACGAATAAACAAAAATAAATGGGATTGCGCTATGGGTAATGTATGTCTATTTGGATAATAGAAATAGCTGCCTCTACCCAATATTTCCAGCCAAATTGGTTGGAATAGGATAATGAAGAGAGTAAAGGTAGATGTGGCGCTAACCTCAAAATGATAAAACGAGAGGGATACCTGCCCAAACGAAACTACGTATTGTCTGCTAATAAGGGAGGGAAACCATTTATTATCCAAATAGACATACATTACCCATAGCGCAATCCCATTTATTTTTGTTTATTCGTTATCTGTGTTTGTTACAATAGAAAAAGTGCAAATTCAGCATTTATTTTTGAAAGGTTGTGGGTAGATAGTATTTGTTTTTTGAGCGTTGGTATTTTTGGTTTAGTGATTTCCTGAGACAATGCAGCCATTCAAGCTATTGGTTCTTGTCTTGCTTTGTATTGGCCAGAGGAAAAGGGGGAGAACTGGGAGTTGGATAAGGAACTGGGGAGCCCACCATGAGAAGTTTTATCTATATTCACCATGTAGTGTAACAGGGTGCATATATAAATGTGTGAGTTTATCAGTTGTGCATTTGTGTATTTCCACATGTGTCTATACTTTCTATATGTTTTTGTTTAACCATTTGACCTCCAGAAGGTTTTACCCCCTTCATGACCAGGGCATTTTTTGCTATCCAGCACTGTGCTACTTTACCTGGCAATTGCGCAGTAATTTATATCATTTTGTTTTAACACAAATAGAGCTTTCTTTTGGTGGTATTTGCTTACCACTATTTTATTTTTTATTATGTAAACAAAAAAAGACTGAAAATTTTGAGGAAAAAAAAACACTTTCTGTCATTAAAGATATCCAATAAAAAAGTCAAATTTCTTTATAAATTTAGGCCAAGAATTTAATCTGCTACATGTCTTTGGTAAGACATCACACCACTCCACGGCTGATTGCTGTGGGACGCCGAGCGGATGGTCTGGTGGTTTTTCTCTGCATTTTTCTCCAGTTACTACTAGATCTTGGAGATTTGGCTATCCCTATCCGCCCGCCTATTCCATTGATGGCCCCCTTTGCAGGGTCTTCTGCCACTGTCGCCTCAGTGTATCCCCCGCTTCCATCCAGTGTTATTCTCCTTTCTATCGGAGTGGGGGAAAGGGGTTCTTCAGGGCCCCCCTCCCCATTACCACCTTTGTTAGTAAATTCAATTTATTGTATATTTATCCATATATGTGAGCCCTGAACACTGGACAGCCACGCTTTTTGGCCGCCTGACTTCGTTGTTTTTAACCCATAAGACACTGCATGTTTACATCTTTGTACCTTGCTATAATTACGTTTTATACCCTACACCTACCCCTGATGAAGGAGTTTACAATACCTCCCAAACGCGTAGGGTAACGAGTATTTTGGTCCACCTTACTCTGTATGGGTGTTTAACTTTGTACCACAGACATCGCTGTCTTATTTTTAAACTGTTTTGTGATATATTTCTCTTATTTTTTGTTATTCCGTATATATATTTTATACAAATAAAAATACAGTTTTTACTCCATTCCACTGTTGTATGTGCCTCTAAAGTCCACCAATAGGGATCCTCCTCTTCTTTGTAGTTTTTATAGGATGTGGCACAACAAATTTGCCGATCTATACCCTTGATTTCTTTATAAATTTAGGCCAAGAATTTAATCTGCTACATGTCTTTGGTAAAAACAAGAACCAAAAAAAAAAAAACCTATAAGCAGGGGCGGCCCGTCCATTTAAAGAGGAAGTAAACCCAGTTTTTTTTTTCTCTTTTTTTTTTATATTATAGTTTTACTATATGTGTACATGCTCTGCACCTTTAAACATGATTAAAATCCACTTTGCAAATACCTTTTTTGACTTTAATAAAATATCTCTTCTTCTGGGAATCGGCAGCTCCATCTTTACTGTTGATCTATGTCTCTTGTGTGGATGTTGTTTCCGCCCTTCTTTGTCCCCCTGACTAAATCTTGCACATGTGCGATCGTGTCTAAAATTAAGCTTTATTTCCATAGAAAAAACATTGCTTTACTTCCATTCAGAAATAAACTTTTGTATGATTCTCAGAATTAAAATAGCGGCAGCTGCCTGCTCTGTGATGCCCTTGTTCACTCCCCCTGTGTGACAGTCACAAGGGAAGGGCCAGGAAGCTGAAGAGAAGGGGACATATCGCGATGCTTCCCTGCTGTGCCGTTTACAGGGGATAGAAATTACACAGCATGCTGAGGATACACAAATTGCACACATAGCGTGCCGTGAAAGAACAGATGGACTGGGCATGCGCCGGTGACATCACTACAGTTTGCAGGACAGATTCTGAAGAAACAGAACCAGTAAGTAGAATTTCATTGGCAGCGATTAGCTGCCACTGCCAGTACTATGTAGATTGCATTGAGCGAAAGTGGTGAGTTTACAACCACTTTAAGGGCACATAGGCGCCGCCTTCCCTTTCCATCCATTTTTTTAAGCCAGAGGCTCTAATAAGCTTCAAAATAGGGTGGGTTCCAGATGCAGAGTATTGCACTTGAAGCCCCTCCCCCCCAGGTGTGTTAGAATAGTGAATGAATATTCGCTATTCTAATACTGAATCGCCTCTCCACCAATCAGGAAGCATGGGTCAGATACCAGTTTCCCGATTGGCTGAAAGGACAGGCGATCATGTTGGATGCCTAGGAGGTCGAGGAGGAGGTGCACAGCAGAAGCCACCATGATCCACAGGAGGAGGAAGGAAGCTGCTGCCCACCCACTTCCTAGATGGGATAATTGTGGGGCTTTGATGAGTTTGTTTGCTGCCCCCCCAAAATAGAAAAAACAGCAGCCGCCATTGCTTATAAGTGTATATTATATTATTTTTCACTTGAACGGACTACTGTGATAATGAGGCTGACAGGCCCCCTGGTGCCATTGTACCCAGCTGGTAGAAGGTCCACTTTATAGAGACCACTGATGTTTCCCCATTGCATGCTACGTATGAAGACTGGGGACCCCTGTCTTCTCCTCTGACACTGAACCTTAGTCCTCAGAACTTCCAGGTTCACAGACACAAGAATTTGCATTCTGTACTTTTTCTCGTAAAGATCAGAAACAACCAATTTGACTCACACGGCTGCTTTTTGATTGGAAGCTCCCAAAAAATAACTGTAGCAAGAGCAAAAAATATATTAAAAACTCAAAAAATAAATCAAACATGCATTTATTTACATAGCAAAATTGAAAAGCCAAACAACACTCTATAAAAGTCATACTGTTACAGTTAAATCAGTGTGGCTATCTTCCAAGTCCCTACCTTAGATCATGCCCCTCTGAAACAGTTCACCCTGATCAGGCTTATTTGTTGCTCTCGAAGAAGCCCAATTGGGGTGAAACATGTAAAAAGGGTTGTGGCCTGGGGTGGGGCCTGTGTTGGTTGCTACATTTCCTGAGAAGAATGAGCTCTTATTGACCAGCGCCCGAGAAAGACCTGGGAGCTGAATTTGGGACTTGGGAACTTACACACTTATTTACATTCTCAGAGGGACATTTACTCTCTAAAAATTGGCTAGAACTAACCAAATTGGCACGCATAAATATGGGGTAAAGCAGCAGTGAAGCAATAATTTTATCTAAAGCCCCGTACACACATATCAGATTGTCTGCTGAGTTTTTCCTTCAGATTTACCAAAACCATATAATATGAGGTCAAACCTTAGGAGTTTCAATGTGTATGCAATCAGGCAGGCCCTTCTACTACATGGTTTTGGTAAATCTGAAGGAAAAACTCAGCAGACAATCTGATAGTGTGTACGGGGCTTAACAGCACCAATTGTATACATAGTACAATACTGCAACCCAAATGTAGCATGTGTATTGGTTGTTGGGATATTTGCTGTTATATGATAAGGACAAAAATGGTGTACAGCTAACAGCAGCTCTCATAAACATCAAAAATGCTCTTTCCTTTTCTTTTCTTCTCTTTCCTGTCTGTGAGTCCACTCACATCCAAAGGTTCACATACAATACAATGCTACATTGTATTTTATTAGCTTCCTCAAAGCAAACCAACTGCTCAAAAATACAAAGTGTGTGTAATCATGTCTTAGGGGCCACCTGTCACAGGACAGCACAACGAGAAGCTGTATTGGCTTAACCGTCATGGAAGAAAGCCAAACAAGGTGCACAGGCCTTGTGCATTTAATGAAACATATAAAATAAAAATTCACTTCCGCACTCTCCTTTTAAACATTTTCAATCCCAGCTGTTGCTCTTCATTAATATAAAAAACGATGGCAAAACAATAAAAATTAGGCACTTACTCCCAAAGGAGCCGCTGGAAATGTGCCCAGGTCCTTCCCCAGTGGATTGCCCCAAGCCAGGCACATGATCTGAGTCACACTTTTCCTCAATGACCAGTCTAGGGGTGTTTTTGTTGTTTTTATTTTTGGAGAACATGGATAGGGCTGAGGGAAAATAAGTGGGATACTCCAAAAATAGAATGATGTACAACTTGGGAACAATAGTCCTTGCTTACAGCAAACTGTGGACTTGGCTTTGTAGTTTAAACAAGTTAAATGCAAACTCCTTTCTTTAGAGCCACAAGAGCAAAGTCCCTTCACACAAAATCAGACAGACTGAGTTCTTTATGAAACCAGCTGATGTCCCCTTTAAACAAATACACAGCTGACTCTCTAGCACCAGGGGTGTGTGTCAGGACCTGTGTGATTACTCAGGTCACCTGCTGGTGGCACCGTTCCTGGAATCAAAGGGCGTAGTTCAGGTGGCCACCAACAGATGTCTCCCAGCAGCTGGACTGTACAAGTAATTAGACTGCACCTGATGTGGACTGCTGGGGGGGGGGTATATAAACCCACCCTTGACTTGAGCTCAATGCTTCAGTGTTCTTCCATGCCTGAGCCTGAGCCTGAGCCTTGTTCCCAATCCTTGTTCCTGTACCTGGACCTGACCCTGAGACCTGCTTCCTACTCCCAGTACCTGGCTCCCTGTTCCCCTTGTCTCTTGTCTGTCCTGAGCCGCTTGTGTATAATTGGCTCTGCACTCTGCCTCTCAATCCCAAGTGTATTGTAGAAGAAATTAGGTTAAAGCGTCAGGGCTGAGCTCAGCCCTTCCTTCTCAGAGCTGGCCCCTCAGCTGTCGGCTAATTTCCAGCTCCTAATTCTCCACAGTTACTCAGCTGTTGATGATATCCTGCTCATCAGTCCTGCCTACTTCAGCCGTCCAGTCCAGAGGTTCTCTGCCTTCGCCTTGGTCAACATCACAGAAACGATCTCCTGCGATCCTGTTCACAACTTGCTTTGCTGACATCCCTTCTGGCTCCAGATCCTGCAAAGCATTGATCCTTGACTTCTGGCCCTGTCCCCTTACCATGTGATCAGCTGTCAGCAACCTATCAATGCCCACCAGTGGTGCTCATCGGTGCCACCTAGAAGTGCTGCCTATCAGTGTAACCGATCAGTGCCCATCACTGCCCATCGCTAGTGGGCGGCACAGTGGTGTAGTGGTTAGCACTCTCACCTCGCATTAAAAAGGGTTGCTGGTTCGAATGTCAACCATGACACTACCTGCCTGGAGTTTGCATGTTCTCCCTGTGCCTGCGTGGGTTTCCTCTGGGTACACCGGTTTCCTCCCACACTCCAAAGATATGCTGGTAGGTTAATTGGCTTCTGTCCAAAATTGGCCCTAGTATATGTATGGGGACCTTGGATTGTGGGCTCCTTGAGGGTAGAGACCAATGTGAGTGTACAATGTATAATGTACAGGGATAGGGACAATTGTAGACACTCACTCAGGTTGAACTGGATGGACTTACTAACCATGTAACTATATAACTGCCACCCATCAGTGCCCATCACTGCCCCCCATCAGTACCGCCTCATCATGGTACATCAATGACGGACAAAAATTACCTGTTTTAAAATTTTATAAAAAAATTGTAAAAAAATATATTTTTTTAAAAATTCTGACTTTTTACTTTTTTTAACAAAAAATAAAAATTGCAGAGGCGATCAAATACCACCAAAAGAAATCTCTATTTGTGGGGGAAAAAATGAATTCATTTGGGTACAGTGTAGTATTACCGCGCAATTGTCATTCAAAGTGCATCAGTGCTGAAAGCTGAAAATTGGTCTGGGTAGGAGGGGGGCTTAAGTGCCCAGTAAGCAAGTGGTTAAATAGGCGTCTAGACACCATCCATACATCCACATAAACATACAATATATGAAAATAAATACAGTATTCAATTGTATATTGTGGCAACACCCAATACAGGTTGATCCGGCAAGTCTGGTACTAGAAGAGTAGCATATGCTGCAAGACTGCAATAACTCAGAAATCCAGAGAACTACAATCCGTGGCTGGAAAGGGCCACATAAATGTGTGGAGCTGTACAGGAAGGTCATAAAAAATAGTGTCACAGACCCATGGGAGCTGACCTACAACTGAATCGGGAAAGTAAAGATGAAACTACAATAATGTGTAATAGCTCAGAATGCATGTCAGGTAACCACGAGTAAGGCGTGGACAGATGGAGTAAATCTCCCATCAACTGCACAATTAACCATACAGAGAAAACAACACAGGTCAACGTGCTTATTCAATGCATAGTTACATAGCTTGATGTCCACTAATTCCATAGTGGCAGTGTAAAGTTGATATCAGTGTCACTGATCCAGACTCACGCTGTGTCTCCACGTGGCAGCACACAGCATGCCAGACTCAGAAACGAGTCGCCCAGTGTGTGTTGGAAACGACTCCGCACGGCTCGGGTGATCATACTGCTAATCACTAAAGCTCCAGATCTATTTTCCTGTGGCTCTACTGTGTGATACTTTGAACCATATCCTCTACTTTTACAGTTCTGTTCTTTTTATATGCTGGCCTTGCCACTGAACCCCACTCCTATTAGGAGTGAGTGAATGAGTGTATAGCGGTACTGTCTTGTACCTTATATTTAAAATTGGCTCCCTTTTTCTTTGTTCATTGTGTTGGTGCAGAGTGTGTGAGTTGCTGATCTAGCAGCTGATCTAGCATGTTGAAATACTGAAACTAGAAAAATTATACATTTGAATGTTGGCCAGGTTGGCTCATGCGTGCCACACAGCTAGCAGCAGTCTGGCTAGAGCAATTCTATTTTTTTTCCTCTCCAGATCATCATGTAGAAATCTGTCTGAGCTTTAAAGTGTTTGTTAACCCAAAAAAAAAAAAATACTGTTCCTGGTCCCTTAATGCAGATTAAACAGCACAGTGCTTGTACTGTGTAATTTGTCCCCCTCTAAACTGTAAAAAAAAAAAACCTGCTTAATCCTGCCACTTTCTGTATCCCCCTCTCTCAGGGCTGGACTGGGACAGAAATTTGGCCCTGGACTTCATCCAGACCGGCCCATCAGCACCCACTTACATCAGAGTGTCCCATGAGCAGCCCCCTTACATCAGAGTGTGCCATGAGCAGCCTCCTTACATCAGAGTGTCCCATCAGCACCCCCATACATCAGAGTGTCCCATCAGCAGCCCCTTACATCAGAGTGTCCCATCAGCTCCCCCATACATCAGAGTGTCCCATCAGCTCCCCCATACATCAGAGTGTCTCATCAGCAGCCCCCTTACATCAGAGTGTCCCATCAGCAGCCCCCTTACATCAGAGTGTCCCATCAGCAGCCCCCTTACATCAGAGTGTCCCATCAGCAGCCCCCTTACATCAGAGAGTCCCATCAGCAGCCCCTTTACATCAGAGAGTCCCATCAGCAGCCCCCTTACATCAGAGTGTCCCATCACCAGCCCTCTTACATCAGAGTGGCCCGCTAAGCCATCGGCCCACCGGGAAACTCCCGGTAGTCCCAATGGCCAGTACATGCCTGCCCTCTCTGCACTGACCATGAAAATCAGGGCTGCTGAGCCCTGGCCACCGTGGTCAGTGCACATCCCCCCATCATCCGCAGCTGTCCTTTCTGCTCTCCTCTCTCCCCCTCCTCCCTGCCAGCTCCGTGTCTGTGTCTCTGTCTTCCTTCCGGGACTGCGGACTCTGGCTCTGTGACTGGCCGGAGCGGCGTGATGTCACTCCCGCGCATGCAGAAATGGAACAGGGGCGTCTCTTCACAGCGCATGTACGGATGACATCATCGGCGCAAACCACATCAAATATCTCCTAAGCGGTGCACGTTCAGGAGATATTTACAGTACCTATAGTTAAGCCTTATTCTAGTCTTACCTATAGGTACAACTTCCACAGAGACGTTTACAACCTCTTTAACTCACTAAAAATCTTGGTGAGAATAAGTGTCTTAAAGAACCAATCATAAAACATGGGAAAGATGCTTCTGCCAGTGATTGGGCCCTTACGTTTGTGCACAACAGAGGTGTAGTTTCTTGGGGTAAGAAGCGGCATTTCCCCCAGAGATGGTGAAATCGCAAGCAATGTTCCCCTTTAAATGACAAACCTGTGAAGTCACCTTCAGGACATCAGATTATTGTTTGTTACCCCAACATTCCATATTTCTGATATGTGCCTGCTGTCCCACGTGATTGAAAAAGAAAGTATCCTGTTCTCTTTGTATTGCTTTCTTTATATGAAATCCCTGCCAGTCCCTTTGTTTTTATTAAAAACTGACCACACTAAGCAGGAGAACACAGTCAGTTCTCTAGCTATGCTGGGAACCCAGTTTGCTTTACTCCAATGATCAGACTTGTTCTGACACGCCCCCCCCCCCCCCCCCCCTGCACAACCATTCACTGGGAATCTCAGTGTGCTGCTGCTTCTCCTCTCCCAGCTCTTATGCAGCTGAGAACAGAGGGAATGTGGTCACTTAGAAAAAAGGGAAAAAAAAGGTATTTATAATATATTTTTATATCTATACAAAAATATTTTGTCTTTCATTTCTATTTTAAACTGAATGTGTTGCTTTACAAGGTGATCATTTACAATCACTATAAGCTGGGAAGGGATGGAAGCAAAATTTAGAGGAAGCGTGTCCCTTTAACTGCAGAACTGGGCTTGTGAAATTTGCTCCTTCCTTGAGTAGAGTAGGCCTGAAGTGGAATGCATACAGAATTCCTGCCTATCAGGGATGCAGAAAGCGTTAACGCTGATATCCTGCGTGCAGTGCATCAATGAGCAGTTAATGGATATAGGTCGCGGCACTGAATGGGCTTTGGAGTCTGTGTCTGTGGCAGTCTGTACTGTAGAAAATACTGAGCTTAAGTAACTGGCAACAAGACTATAATGTGGTGGCATGGTATGGGTTAGGAACACTCATCCAGTCTTTCAATGTAGCAGGGTGAATCAATGACCTTGCTGCTGTTTCTTTCTGTCCTCCCAAGGATGATGTGGTACCAATGGTGAATTGGTGATGACCCAATTTGTCTGCCTGCAGGATCACTCCTGACTGTATCAAAGTCTCCTCATTTCTCCCCTGAATGTTCCCGGGCTTTTCCTTTCTAAAGGCTCCCAACCCTATGCCTACCCTTCTGAGATCTGTAGTTTAGTTCCAGTTTGTATGAGTAAGGAAATTCTGCTTGCTGCATACAAGTCCCAACAAGTCACAACATTCTTAGCATTGCTATACTAGAGCCTGTAGCTAAACTGCAGAACACTGCCATCTTGTGGGCATTTAACATCCTGCATTCAGTAAAAATGCAGTGTGTTACACTCAGTGATGGGACAGGGTCATCTTGCCAAATTGCACCCCTCCCCCCAAGATGTATGAGCATTATGTGTCAGGAAAAAATACCTTCCCCCCCACGAAAAAAAGATTGAGAACTAATCTACATGCTCACCCCACCAAACCCAAATCCCCCTCCTTCCATTCCAAATACGCAACCTGCTGAAATCCCTCCTCCGAGCACAAATCTCTGCTCTCCTCATCCTACCCAGCTCAAATCATCTCTCTCCCAATATGTCCCCAGCCCAAATCCCCTTTCAAAAATGTTTTCCCTTTCCTAGCACAAATCCTCTACCCCTTCAATTTTCCCTCTAAGCACAAATCCCCCATCGTAGCACATATCCCCCACAATCATCCCTACTAGTACAAATTCCCGCCCAAAAATCCCAACACAAATCCCTTCAAATAACCACTTCTACCACACCTCCCTAAAGTGTGCCCTCCTTGAACAATTCTTACCCCCTGTTGCTCCCCAAATTTCCCCTCCCAACACAAATTCCCCCCCCCCCATCTCCTTGAGGTGCCCTCCCCACCTCACATGATAGCACAGTGCCCATGGCAACCGCCCCTCCTGCCCACCCCTTGTCCCCGCCCTGGTTACACTAGTAATTTGATTTGTAAAACCAGAAAGAATTCGAATTATGTGTTCGGAAAATACAACTAATTTGATCTCGGTTTGGCTTATACATAACCTCTGGGATAAAGTTGAAGAGATAAAGGATCCTATCAAAGGCTCTATGAAAATGTTACATTTAAGTGACGACAAGGTAAAGCCTTGGTGTCTGCCTTTTTGTATTTCGAAGGGAGTAGAAAGAGACCCTGTCAGACCCACGTACCTGACAGGTGATCCCGAAATAGCAGGGGAAGGTCTCCCTTACGGGTCTGGTTCACGGCCCCTGATAGGATGGACAGGAGGCACGGGAGCACAGACGGGTATGAGAGCCTGGCGGGTTAGATGCTGAAGGAGGGATCCGACGGCAGGGTTCAGACAGGTAGACAGACTCTCACAGCTGGATGCAGGAGCAGATGCAAGCAGAAGGTGGTGAGCAGGTCCAGCCACAGGCACAGATGACAGCAGGCAGATAGTGCAGAAAAGGGATAAGCAAGTTCGAGTCCGGGTCACAAGCAGGGTTGGCAAGAGGCGGGCAGCGTGGTACAAAGGAGCAGGCAAATGCGAGGTCAGAGACAGGCCGAGGTCAAAGGCAGGCAGCAGACCGGAAAATGCAAGGGACGAGCCGGGTAAACAGGAGTTCAGGAACACAAGCAAAGTCACAGGTAACAGGGCACAGGAAGCTGCAGATCGGACAGCACCGAGCACACCACGGGGGAACACTTAAGTAGGCCGAATGGCGCCAACACGCACCGATGCGCGCGCACGCACAGCCGCGCGCCCAGCAGCGCCAGCACGCACCAACACACACCGACGCCGGGCAGCGTGCCCAGTGACACGTCCGCTACGGGCAACTCTCTGACAGACCCAGACCTGAATCTTGGGGCCTTAGAGGCCAAGTACATAGTCTGAATGTATTCTAGAAATGTACTTGCGATGCCCATACGCCTCAGCACCTTCCACAACTATTCCCAATTTATATTGTCGAAAGCCTTCTCTGCATCCAGAGCCAACAAAGCCATGTGTGGCACAGAAGTAATCCAATAAGGTATGCTCCAGCACTGCTGTAATTTTCCAATTATTGACCGTCGCCGATCTCTCTTAAGTTTGCTACATTCAACCTGATTTACGTAAAAATTTTCAAAAGTACGTTTTTTTTCCCCCCAGAACCTGATGTATGAGGTTAACCAATGATCACAGAACTGTTTGACTTGAAGCCGTGCTGTTCTTTTAAAATCAGACATGTCCTGTTTTTATTTTATGTACAGTATATCTTCCTTGTCTTGTGACAAGCCCCCAATAATTTATTTAGTAAGGGTGATTTTCTTTCGGAATGTTACAGATGCAAGTATTGCAGCTCTCAATCCTGCCTTCATTGCCCCCCAAAAGAGGATTGGGTTAATACTTATTTCTGGTAGCTAAAAGTGAAAGAACCTCTATGAGTGGGATTTTTGAGGCAAGGAAAATCGATATATAAAAAATATATTTATTTTACAAGATATTTATATACATAATTTAAACAATTCATGATTGATAGAAATTCACCAACATCTGATACACATATCTAAATGTTAAAATCATTGAAACATTTGAAAAGAACAATACTATCCACTATAAATCCAAAAACGTCCAGGACAGCTGGTGGTGATGGAAGCAAGCGGCTTATCGAACGCGTTTCAAATAGTTATTGTTAATATTTTCTTCATCAGGGATATCATAATGTTCTCTAAAGTAGATCAAACATATACATTTAGTACATACATCATTAATGTGAAACAAATCATGTCTTATCTGCAAAACAAGACTTAGGCCGCGTACACACGCGCGGACTGTTCGCCCAACTTTGTCCGTCCAACAGTTTCGGCAAACAGTCCGCTCAAACTTAGCATGGACGGACATGGCCACACACGACGGACGAACAGTTTGCTGAAACCGTGCGCGATGACGTGAACGGCACGTACGACGGGACGAAAAATACGACGTCCTATACACTGCATTATAGCTTTCGGCGTGAAAATCCTTTCTGAGCATGCGCGCAACTTTGTTTGACGAACAAGCCTACACACGAGCGGACTGTTCGCTGAAACAAGGTTTCAGCGGACAGTTTTACGGAATTTCCGAAAAACCTTGTCCGTCCAACTGTCCGCTGAAACTGTCCGCTGAAAGCCCACACACGAGCGGACTGTCCGCCCAAACACTGTTCAGCGGACAAAGTTGGACGAACAGTCCGCCCGTGTGTACGCGGCCTCACTTAAACAGATTTCAAAATGGCAGACGCATTCCCCATAATGTTCAAGGAGGGTTTCCAACCTTAGCAGGCAGCAATGAAGGCAAAATGCTCTCCAAATCTCTCATACAGGAAGGCCGGATAAGAAATAATCCAAATGAGGGTACTTGAAAACAAGGTTTTTTTTTTTACGGGTACTGTGTGGAAAATTATTTATATATATTAAAAGGGGACCTACGGTTAAGTCTAAGAGGCTCCTCCCATCAATCACAAAAAGTGGCAAGAGCTTACCCTGTGTGGGGGTGTGGTGTAACAAAACAAAAAAGGAAGGCGCACTGACCTAGTACATTACCATAAAAAAGCTTTATTCAGAACAGAACAAATAGCAAAATGGCTACTCACAAACGAGTATTGATAAAAGGCATGATCAATACAAATGGATCCATCGCACCAAACATCGACACATCCAGATCTGATGTCAGGTAGATTGATTGATAAATACCCCAACGTAAACGGCTGATGCGTTTCAGGGGAGAACCCCTTTCTTCAGAGCCAAAACAAGCAATGGTTCCTCGCTGGAGGCTCGCTTTCTATATATGTGGAGGTTTCTGAAAACATGTGGCCTGAAGGTCATAGAGCTCCACCCACAAAAAAAACCGCACACATCTCACTTATTGTAATTCTGATTTCATTGCAGTAATAGATTCAATTAGATTTTAGTAAAAAAAAAATATATATATTATTATAATATGAATGAAGTGGTATATAAGTATCTTTATCCTTATATCCTTATATTTAATTTGTATATTTTTATTTTTATGTTTATTTATGTATGTAGATGAGCAATATTCTAATATATCTTTTATATATTTTTTTATATATGTATATATAAAAGAATGCAGGCATCAAACAAGGGATCTATCAAACCTCCACACCCCCTACACCACACCTGGGGGTGTGGTGTAGCAGATAGTATTGTTCTTTTCAAATGTTTCAATGATTTTAACATTTAGATATGTGTATCAGATGTTGGTGAATTTCTATGAATTATGAATTGTTTAAATTATGTATATAAATATCTTGTAAAATAAATATATTTTATATTCATCAATTTTCGTTGCCTCAAAAATCCCACTCATAGAGGTTCTTTCACTTTTGACTTACGAAAGGGATGATGGCAACCACATATCCACTGACACAAGTTATCAGTTTCTATGTGGAACTGTTAGCTATCTGGCCATTACAATGCAAAAGTGGGGATATTGGACTATTGCATGCAAACATGAGAGAATGGGAACGTGATTTCAACACATAATTGATTAAAAAAAAACTGAAATGTGCCCTTCACTGCCAGCTCACTGTCCCGAGAGAAGTCTACAACTTTTGTTCCTCATATGAAATTTATTGTTTCGCTATGATGCCAACGAAAATATTTGCTTCACAGCCATTTCACCTGATTACATGGGTGGATTTTCTCAAAAACAAATACAAAGCATCTAACATGCGTTTGTAATAAAGGCTTCTAAATGTTCAGACACAATTTACAGTTAATAAAAAGCTCCTGAAAAAACATACATTTATGAACACAAAGGATAATAAATACCTAACGATGATTAGTATGAACTTCAGGCCAAAAATGTACTAGTATTAGAACCTCTGTCTGGTTTTACTGCGTCCCATGTCCCAAGAGGTTGCAGGCAGGAGGGGAAGCTGAACTTCTGCTAAGATTGCTTAGGCGATCTGAGTTGATATGGAGTGGGTACCTATCAGATATAGTGTAGATACTCACTGCAAAAAATAACAGATGAGAGAAAATATTCCCAATGTTGACAGCATTTAAAACCAGAAAGATATTTCAACCCTTAACACCCTATGCATTAAGATTTAAAAAAATAAGTATGGAGTTAGTTTAAATTTACAATCATTTTCCCTCCCAAAAAATTCTAGCTGCTAAGTTCTCAAACTTAAAGGAGTTGTAAAGGCAGAAGGTTTTTTATCTATGCATTAGGATAAAACAACTTCTGCATGCAGCAGCCACCCCAGCGCCCCCCTAATTACTTACCTGAGCCCCCATCTCTCTCCAGCGATGTCCACAAGTGTCTTAGCCATCCGGGGCTCTCCTCCTGATTGGCTGAGACACAGCAGCTGTGCCATAGGCTCCCACGGCTGTCAATCAAAGTCAGCCAGCCAATTAGAGAAGAGAGGAAGCTGGGCCGGGTCGGGGCTCCATGTCTGAATGGACACACAGAGCGGGGACTCGGCTCGGGTGCCCCCATAGCTAGGTGCTGGCTGTGGGGGCACTCAACAGGAGGGAGAGGCCAGGAGCAGCAAAGGGGGACCCGAAAGGAGGAGAATCCAAGCTGCTCTGTGCAAAACCAACTGCATAGAGGAGGTAAGTATAACATGTTTGTTTTTTGTTTTTTAAATGGGACTTACAATCACTTTAAAGTACAACTATAGGCAAAATCTTTATTCATTTTGGATAGAGTAAGGGCCGGTTCACACAGCGGGCGATGCGAGGCGACACGACTCGCCTCGCCTCGCTCCCGCAAGTCGCCCCCGTTCTGTACAATGGAACCGTTCTGAGAGGAGCGACTCGAGTCGCTCCGACTCAGAAAAAAGGTTCCTGTACTACTTCTGGGCAACTTCGGGTGCGACTTGCATTGACTTCTATACAGAAGTCCTCTGCAAGTCACCGCCGAGGCCGCCGCAGGTCGCGGCGAGGCAAGTCGGAGACGCCTCGCCGCGCCTGCAGTGTGAACCGGCCCTTTACAATCATTTTCCCTCCCAAAAAATTCTAGCTGCTAAGTTCTCAACTCAGAAAAAAGGTTCCTGTACTACTTCTGGGCAACTTCGGGGGCGACTTGCATTGACTTCTATACAGAAGTCCTCTGCAAGTCGCCGCCGAGGCCGCCGCAGGTCGCGGCGAGGCAAGTCGGAGACGCCTCGCCGCGCCTGCAGTGTGAACCGGCCCTTTACAATCATTTTCCCTCCCAAAAAATTCTAGCTGCTAAGTTCTCAAACTTAAAGGAGTTGTAAAGGCAGAAGGTTTTTTATCTATGCATTAGGATAAAACAACTTCTGCATGCAGCAGCCACCCCAGCGCCCCCCTAATTACTTACCTGAGCCCCCATCTCTCTCCAGCGATGTCCACAAGTGTCTTAGCCATCCGGGGCTCTCCTCCTGATTGGCTGAGACACAGCAGCTGTGCCATAGGCTCCCACGGCTGTCAATCAAAGTCAGCCAGCCAATTAGAGAAGAGAGGAAGCTGGGCCGGGTCGGGGCTCCATGTCTGAATGGACACACAGAGCGGAGACTCGGCTCGGGTGCCCCCATAGCTAGGTGCTGGCTGTGGGGGCACTCAACAGGAGGGAGAGGCCAGGAGCAGCAAAGGGGGACCCGAAAGGAGGAGAATCCAAGCTGCTCTGTGCAAAACCAACTGCATAGAGGAGGTAAGTATAACATGTTTGTTTTTTGTTTTTTAAATGGGACTTACAATCACTTTAAAGTACAACTATAGGCAAAATCTTTATTCATTTTGGATAGAGTAAGGGCCGGTTCACACAGCGGGCGATGCGAGGCGACACGACTCGCCTCGCCTCGCTCCCGCAAGTCGCCCCCGTTCTGTACAATGGAACCGTTCTGAGAGGAGCGACTCGAGTCGCTCCGACTCAGAAAAAAGGTTCCTGTACTACTTCTGGGCAACTTCGGGGGCGACTTGCATTGACTTCTATACAGAAGTCCTCTGCAAGTCGCCGCCGAGGCCGCCGCAGGTCGCGGCGAGGCAAGTCGGAGACGCCTCGCCGCGCCTGCAGTGTGAACCGGCCCTAAAGGATTATCAACCTCTGCACAGTTTCCTTTTCTTTGTCATCTGTGTCCCATTAGGGACATTTACCTTCACTTCATGTCCCATAGCCAAAACAGAAAGTGAGAGGAAATGTAGGGAATCTATTGGGGATCCCCAGGACACCAGAACTAGTGCCCCCATTGGGAGATTTCCCCTTTATTACTTTTCTGGGGACAACCCAAAATGTGTGATTTTTCTTTACTTTCACTTTTAATAATATCAATAACAATCTGATAGGTGTTTTAACCCTTTTCCACTTTGTCCAAAACTAAAAAAAAAGTTTTGCCTTTAGTTATATTTAAATGTACACACAGGGAAAAGTTATGCTGGTGAACTCATAAACCAACTACCATAGCTCCCAAATGTGCCTGATTTTGAGGAACTGTCCTTGATTTGGAGCAATGTCCCTCTGTCCCTCATTTGGCCCTCATTTTGGTCTGATTAAGGCTAGGTTCACACCGTAGCGATGCGGGAACGCCGCAAATCCGCGGCGTTTTCCCGCATCGCATGCCTCCCGCCGGCAGTTCACACTGCCCTATGCGGACTGCTGGGAGTGTCAATGAAATCTTAATGACACCCCCAGATCAGTCCGCATATCGCAGTGCGATCTGCAAACTCGGACAGGAATCGGATCGCATGGTGTGAACACCCATGCGATCCGATTCTGCTGCGGACCAAAAAAAGGGTCCCGTACGAGTTTGCGGCGGGTGCGATGCGAATTCAGCCATACTATCTGTATGGCTGAACTCGCATCGCTACAGAGATCGGATGTGATTTGCACTGCACTGCGGTGCGAATCACATCCGAGTCTCCCACCCGCAGCGGTGTGAACCCAGCCTTATATAGATGTATATAAAATGCACCTTTTAGCTATTAAAAAGTGTTTCCCAGTGCTAAACCTTTCATCCGATTTCTAAATTGCTGCATTTGTAAATTCCAAAATCCAATATAAAGGAATAGTAGTGGTAAAAAAAGCACTTGTGGGTTTAACCACTTACAGACCGGACCATTTTACTGGTCAAAGACCAGACCGTTTTTTGCGATTCAGCACTGCGTCGCTTTAACTGACAATTGCGCGGTCGTGCGACATGGCTCCCAAACAAAATTGACGTCCTTTTTTTCCCACAAATAGAGCTTTCTTTTGGTGGTATTTGATCACCCCTGCGGTTTTTATTTTTTGCGCTATAAACAAAAATAGAGTGACAATTTTGTTATAATAAATATCCCCCAAAAATATATAAAAAACATTTTTTTCCCTCAGTTTAGGCCGATACGTAGTCTTCTACATATTTTTGGTAAAAAAAAATCGCAATAAGCGATTATTGATTGGTTTGCGCAAAAGTTATAGTGCTTACAAAATAGGGATAGTTTTATGGCATTTTTATTAATTTTTTTAACATTTTTTTTACTAGTAATGGCGGTGATCAGCGATTTTTATTATGACTGCGACATTATGGCGGACACATCGGACATTTTTTAAAACATTTTTGGGACCATTGTCATTTATACAGTAATCACTGCTATAAAAATGCAGTGATTCCTGTATAAATGACACTGGCAGTGAAGGGGTTAACCAGTGGGTGGCAGTGTAGGGGTTAAGTGTTCCTAGGGGTGTATTACTAACTGTGGGGGGGTTGGGCTTTCATTTAGTGAACACTGATCTCTGCTCCAATCACATGGAGCAGAGATCAGTGTCACTAGTTGCTAGGCAGAATGGAGAAATTCTGTTTACATGGCATTTCCTCCATTCAGCCATCCCGTGAGACGATCGCGGGTATGCCCGTGGAGATCGAGTCCGCAGGACCCGCGACCGGCCCCGGGACCGCCGCCGGCGCGCTTGCGATGGCAGGGTGGCATTGAAGATTGGACGTACCTGTACACCAATATGCCTGCCCGTGCCATTCTGCCAACGTACATCAGCGTGCGCTGGTCGGGAACCGGTTAACCAATCTTGTTTTCTGTACAATTCTCCTTTAAGGGGACGTGGTGGGGGTTGTGTCCTATGCCTGCATACTTTTGCTGATAGGTGTCCCTCATGCCCTTCTAAAAAAGTTTGGAGGTATGAACTACCACTGGGGCCCTTCCCAACACAAACAGTAAGGCATTAGGAGCCTATACATGAGGTCCTTGTCTATATGGACTAAGGAGGCCTTCATTGACCCTCACAGTGAATAAACAACAGTGGAATCCTCCCATTTAAAGGAATATCATATACTGTATTGGTTCCAAATTCGGATGATGTCAAAGGAAGCCCTCTTGAGCTGGTTTATTGCACTGTAGAATGATAACTGCACATACGACTCATACAAAATCTATTTCATCAAAACCTCATCTGGCTATAGGTATGCACATTTTATGCTGGCAATACAGAAAAAATTAGTGTGCAACATTGACACAGCAATTTCAGCATGCCGTGGGCTTGAGTGAATGCCCTGGGGATTAAAAGCCGCAACTGCAATAGATATAGAAGGCTGCAAAATGTTGCTTTAATGGCTTTGCTTTCTGCTGATAACAGAGAGTAGGTTGATTCCATTACAGTAAAGACAATAACAGGGATCACCCCAGGCTGTGCTGAACAGCAGATGTGCTTTGTGAGTGAATAGTGAATTGTTTGAAGGTCTGATCATCTTGTTCTGTACAATCGAGTACCTGTGTGTGTGTGGACAACCTAAATAGACAAGTGATGATTGCCACCCCATACAGCTGGTTTTAGACAAATCAAGGCACAATTGGCATGTGTCTGTATAGCCACGTATACCATAGGCTGACCATTCACAACTAGCAAGCAACCGGCTTAAGGTTTTATTGCTTTAGCCATATTCTATTGCTTCCCTGAAGATCAAACTTTTTTGCCAATAATGACATATTCTCCCCTGCAATATGAGCAATCATGTTAAGGAAAAGTCATTTAGACAATATCTCTGGTGGTCTATGATTATGTCTATGTTAAATGTATTGGTAATGTAGCGCCGGCTTCTGAAGAGCAAGCGCTATGTGTCTTGTCATTTAACTTTTCCCTTGAACCGCAGTTTGGTTTTGGGTTTAATTACTCTAAATTTTGACCTCAACACAAGTCTGGATGGACTGCATGGTGTTCTGCCTGGCCATAGGTGGCGCTGTCATCCCTGGCAGGGTCAAGAACGCAGTCTAGTTGGACGCATTAAGTGTTTATTCTCTCTCGGAACCAGCCCATTGGGAGTGTCACTCTTGCTATGCATTCTGGGAGAGGGTACTTAAGGGGCTGATGTCACTTGTTTCGGGGGTTCCAGTCCAGAAGTACTTTATGACTGTTAGTCCTGGTCCTCCTGACCAGCCCCCAGGGCTCTCATGGCCTGGGGTGCGGATCCACCCGACTTCGAGTCTTCTTCGAGTCTTCGAGCCCCAGGCAAAGAAACTGAAAGAAGGATTCAGAGGTGGTCCGGTGCCGTCTCGGTTGGTGGAGAGGCCCAGCAACTGTGAAGGTATCCTGGGGAGGACTCTTCGGGAGAAGGCCACGCAAAGGTTGATTTCTCAATAAGAGCCTGAACAAGTTGAAAGACCCCAAGTGAATCCTGTCTCGTATGGTATCGCCGGACCAGCTGCAAGACACTGGTACCATACAAGGGTTCTCCGAGCTGTCTACATCTTTCAGTTTTATTCAAGTGTTCTACAACAAGTCTGTGGCAGAGACTTTATTCAAGTGTTCTACAACAAGTCTGTGGCAGAGACTTGGTCTGATTTAAGCACCCTGTTGGCTGCTGGTGAGAGAAGGACTATCCGATAAGAGTGAGCATCCAGCTGTGAATGGCTGTTCTCTGGATTTCCTAATGCGAGAGACTTTTTCCTATTTCACTTAGCACTAAGAGTACCTGGATTTTCCTACCTAAACCCTCTAACCCTACGTTAAGAGACTGTCTTCGTTAACTATTTTTGCAAATAAAACCCCTTTAAGTGGATCTGACGTCAGTCTCTGCAGTTCTTGGGCCATCTACCTCGGGAAACCCCTAGACGCACACGAGGTGAAGAAGGTAACGGTAAGCCCAATTAAATCAGCCGCTCCTTCGGGGGTCAGTGCTACAGTAAGCACAGCTGTTAAATCTTAACATGGCTCCCACTATTGTGGCACAAGTGATCAAAAGCCTAGGCATTTGGTCAGCTGAGTTTAGATTTGCAACCAGGGCTGGACTGGGACAAAAATTTGGTCCTGGACTTAATCCAGATCAGCCCATTTTAACTTTGCAAACAAGCACAAAAACAGTATATAGAACTATATGCAATTGTGCAAAAAACTATAGTAGTAGCAAAACATGATGTCACGTACCTTTAAGCAGAGCCCGGAGTGCAGGGAGTGGCCTCTCGTAGACCTCTGACTCGAGAGACCCTGGCAGTGATGACAGGGGCTCAGGAGCACAGAGGGGCACAAGTGCCTGACTGGATAGCAGGTGGTAGAGGCAGAAGACCGTTGAAGGAGGAGGTGTATTGTAGTCCGGTGTCAGAATGCAGGCAAAGGTGAGATAAGGTTCAGCAGACAGCAGAAGGGTTCCTGTAGTCCAGCAACGGCATACAAGTGATTGCAGGAAGTGACAAACAACGGAGGGGTATTGTAGTCCAACAACGGATGCAGGTGCAATGGATAAGCGGAAGTGGAAGAGTCCAGTAGTCTGCAGCCAGAGGTAGAAGGCTACAAACGCAGAAGGAGTACAGCCAAATATTGCGGAGGACTGGGAGGTGTCCTGTAGTACAACAGCAAGCAACTTACAGTTGACGGATGGTGTAACAGTCCAGGTCAGGCACAGGCGAGCAGATCAGGTACAGAAACGGAATCCAGAAGAGTAGTCGGGTACAAGCCAAAGTCGGGGGGGCAGGCAGCAAACAGCAGAGTCGGGAACAAGCCGGGTTCGTTACGGATCAGGATACAGGTACAGGTACAGGTTCAGGTTCAGATACGGATCACCAGGAAGCACAGGAACGCTGTTGATCAGGCAGCAAAGCAGTGAAGCATGGCTCCCGTTTAAATAGCGCTATTGGTGCCAATTTGCATCAAACGGCCGCGCGCGCACCGCTGATCGCAGTAACGCTCCTGAAACTGGGCAAAAGATCTTCTGCGACTTTCGCCGCTCGGACGTCCGTGAGGAGGATCTTCCTGACATTGCCCCCCCCCAATGGGCAGCCTCCGGATGCCCAACTGGGACATCTTACCTGGGTGAGATCTTTTAAATGCCAGAACCAACCTCTTGGCGTGGATGCCAGTCTCTGGTTCCCAGGAGTTCTCTTCTGGACAATACCCCTTCCACTTCACCAGATACTGGACCTGGTTGCGTCTCTTTCTGCAATCCAAAATTGCTTCTACTTCAAACTCTTCTTCACCGTTAATAAGCACAGGTTCAGGAGGGCCCACGTTCCGATCAGTGAAGGGATCCTGGATTAAAGGTCTTAAGAGGGACACATGAAACACCGGATGAATACGCAGCGATTCTGGTAATTTCAGTTCATAAGCCACATTATTAATTTTCCTGGTGATTGGGAAAGGACCCACAAATTTTGGGCCCAGTTTTCTAGATGGGCATGTTAATTTTAGATTTAGAGTAGATAACCAAACCAAATCTCCGGGTTTTAGATCGAGCTCCCCTCTCCTCTTTCTGTCAAAAACTGCTTTGTTGCGCTCTTGGGTTCTTGCCATCGTTTCTTGAAGCAACTTGTTATTGGTGCAGAAAAAGTTCAAAGTTTCTTGAGCTGCTGGAACCGTGCATTCTGGAATATTGGCTGATAAGAACTGAGGGTGAAAACCATAGTTCGCAAAGAAGGGAGATTGATTAGTTGCAGAATGAACAGAGTTATTGTAGGCAAACTCGGCAAGTGGTAAAAGGGATACCCAATCGTCATGCGAAAAAGAAGAATAACAACGCAAATATTGCTCAAGGGTCTGGTTTGTTCGTTCGGTCTGGCCGTTGGTCTGGGGATGATAGGCAGAAGAAAACGAAAGATCAATTTTCAAGGACTTACATAAAGCTCTCCAAAATTTTTATGTAAATTGTACTCCACGATCGGAAACAATGTTCGCAGGTATACCGTGGAGTCTTACAATCTCCTTAATGAAGATCCTTGCGGTCTCAGGGGCAGAAGGTGTACCCTTCATGGGCAGAAAGTGAGCCATCTTGGACAATCTGTCGACCACCACAAGGATAGTGGTAAAGCCTACTGACGGTGGTAGTTCTACAATAAAGTCTATGGAAATCATTTTCCAAGGTCTTTCCGGGATGGGGAGTGGTTTCAGCAACCCCCAGGCTTTGGCCTTGCTACTCTTGTTCTGGGTACAGGTAATGCAAGATTCTACATAAAGTTTACAGTCTCTTAGCAGCTGAGGCCACCAGAAGGTGCGTTGGAGAAGTTCGGCGGTCTTGTGTACCCCAAAATGACCGGCCAGCTTGTGGTCGTGGCAAGACTTAAGAACAGCAACCCGTAGTTGTTGGGGCACGTAGATCTTATTTTCATGCCATAACAAGTCATTGCTAGAGAGTAAGGTGGTGTTTGAGGGATGTGAAGCTGAAGATGAAGCCTGCTTAAGTTGGCATAGAAGATCTTCCTGGAGCATAAGGAAATTTCCGGGCGCAAGGATGGTGTCTGTGGGTTGAAGAACTTCGGGTTCGCTGAACATCCGGGATAGCGCGTCGGGTTTGGTGTTTTTCGATCCGGGCCTATAGGTAATGTGGAAGGAAAATCTTGTAAAGAAAAGTGCCCATCTGGCCTGACGCGGCTTCAGCCTCTTAGCAGTCTTCAAATACTCTAAGTTCTTGTGGTCAGTGTATACCAGAATGGGATGGGCTGCTCCCTCCAGGAGATAGCGCCATTCCTCAAGTGCAGCTTTGATAGCGAGTAGCTCCCTGTCCCCGACATCATAATTCCTTTCCGCTTCAGACAACTTACGTGAGAAGAACGCCACCGGATGCAATAAAGCCTTGGGGCCCTGTCTCTGAGAAAGGACTGCTCCCACTGCAACTTCGGATGCATCCACCTCAAGGATGTAGGGTAGCGCAGAATTAGGATGCTTCAGGACAGATGCTGACACAAATTGTTCTTTAAGGGAAGAAAATGTGGCCTGTGCCTCCGGAGTCCACTGGAACTTGATACCTTGTCTCGTTAATCTGGTGATTGGAGCGATGATTGTAGAAAATCCCTTGATGAATTTTTGATAAAAATTCGCAAACCCCACAAAGCGTTGAATTCCTCTCTTATCAGTAGGGGCTGGCCAGTCCAGGATGGCCGAAACTTTTTGCGGGTCCATCTTGATTCCATCCATCGAAATAATCAGCCCCAAAAACTGAATGCTGCGACGTTCAAACTCGCACTTCTCAGGTTTTGCGTACAAGCCGTGTTGGCGAAGCCGAGTGAGAACCTTCTTAACGTGTTCCCTGTGAGCTGGCAGAGAGGGGGAGAAAATTAAGATGTCGTCCAGGTATACTATAACAAACAGGTCGAGAAAATCTCTAAAGATATCATTCACAAAATGCTGGAAAGTCGCAGGAGCGTTGCACAGCCCAAAGGGCATTACGAGATATTCAAAATGTCCGAAGCGGGTGCGGAAGGCAGTCTTCCATTCGTCCCCACTTCGGATACGGACCAAATTATAGGCTCCGCGCAGATCCAGTTTTGTGAAGATACTAGCTGATCCAAGGCGCTGGAATAATTCGGGTACCAAAGGCAATGGGTACCGGTTCTTGACTGTAACTTTATTTAAGTCCCGGTAGTCAACACAAGGGCGGAGAGAATGGTCCTTCTTTTCTACAAAAAAGATTCCTGCCCCAGCTGGGGACGTAGAAGGACGTATGAACCCCTTTTTTAAATTGTCATCAATGTAAGTCCTGAGAGTCTCCAATTCCACTTCTGTTAAGGGAAATATTCTCCCGAAAGGGATTTCGGCTCCGGGAAGGATCTCAATTGGGCAATCGTAGGGTCTATGAGGGGGAAGTGTTTCTGCCCCCTTCTTGCTGAACACGTCCAAGAAGTCATGGTAGGCCTCAGGAACGTGCTGGCGCGTCTCAACGTCGGTCTCCATACACATTAAATGGGGTGAGACCTTAATTGATTCTTGGAAGCAGTGTTGACGACAATAGGGAGAGAAAAAGTAAATGTTTCCGGTGGACCAGTCTATTTGCCCGGAGCCAGGGCATACCCAGTATGATCGGGAAAAGGGGAGATTCAATAATGTCCAGGCAGAGTTGTTCCTGATGGTTACCGGAAATAGTAGCAGTCAAAGGACATGTCTCCTGTGTCACCGGTCCTGATTTGATAGCTGACCCATCGGCAAGGTGTACAGACAACCCCTTCACCCTGGGCCGTAAGGGCACTTGGAACTTTTGGGCAAACGATAAGTCCATAAATCCACTGCACGCTCCAGAATCAACTATTGCGGGGACTTGAATGTTCCCTCCGGGTAGCTGAAGAGAGACGGGAACAGCCAGGTGAGTAGCCTTACTAGGCACAGCAGGTAAAACAGGAGAAAATACAGAAGAATGCTTACGGAATTTGGCAGGACAGGATCTCACGTAATGTCCGGGTTCCCCACAGTAAAGACACAGATTGTTGAGCTGCCGGCGTTGTCGTTCCTCGGTGGTGAGCGTTGGTCTAAGTAAGCCCAGTTGCATGGGTTCAGGCGTGTCAGCAGCAGGATGTGCAGGGGGATTAGGTACACGGGGTAACATCCAGACTGGTCGGGACGGCCCGGCAGTGCGTTCTGCTCTCCGTTCTCTCAAGCGTCTGTCTATCTGGATGGAGAGGTTGATAAGGGCTTCAAGAGTTACTGGAACACCCACCCGGGCCAATTCATCCTTTAGAGGTTCAGAGAGTCCCATGCGAAACTGGTATCGCAGAGCGGCATCGTTCCAGGTAGTATCGGAACTCCAGCGCCGAAATTCAGACGCATAGTCCTCTGCCGCTCTGCGGCCTTGCTGAAGAGAATATAAAGCTGCTTCCGCTGTGGCCGCCTGTTGGGGATCCTCATAGAGCAAACCCATTGCTTGAAAAAAAGGTATTCAGGTTGTTAAGGCATGTTTCCTTTTGCTCCAAAAGGCGGTGGGCCCAAGCCTGGGGCTCACCCAGTAGGAGGGAGATAACAAAACCCACCTTAGTGGATTCTAGAGAGAAAGTTCTGGGTTGAAGTGCAAAAAACAGTTCACAGGCATTGCGAAAAGCTCTATACTTGCTGCGATTTCCCGAAAACCTCTCTGGGGTTGGGACCTTGGGTTCAGGGGGCATCATAACCACTGATGGCGCAGAAGAAGTTCCCGACACGGTAGGGCCTGTGGTAGATAAGACCTGGACACGCTCTTCCAACCGAGAATAGCCTTCTTGTAGAGATTTAACAGCCTGGGTAAGTCCAGCAAGATGACGGCATAAATCATCCATGGCCGAATCTCCCTGCGTGGGCTCAGACATGGCTGCCTGATACTGTCACGTACCTTTAAGCAGAGCCCGGAGTGCAGGGAGTGGCCTCTCGTAGACCTCTGACACGAGAGACCCTGGTAGTGATGACAGGGGCTCAGGAGCACAGAGGGGCACAAGTGCCTGACTGGATAGCAGGTGGTAGAGGCAGAAGACCGTTGAAGGCGGAGGTGTATTGTAGTCCGGTTTCAGAATGCAGGCAAAGGTGAGATAAGGTTCAGCAGACAGCAGAAGGGTTCCTGTAGTCCAGCAACGGCATACAAGTGATTGCAGGAAGTGACAAACAACGGAGGGGTATTGTAGTCCAACAACGGATGCAGGTGCAATGGATAAGCGGAAGTGGAAGAGTCCAGTAGTCTGCAGCCAGAGGTAGAAGGCTACAAACGCAGAAGGAGTACAGCCAAATATTGCGGAGGACTGGGAGGTGTCCTGTAGTACAACAGCAAGCAACTTACAGTTGACGGATGGTGTAACAGTCCAGGTCAGGCACAGGCGGGCAGATCAGGTACAGAAACGGAATCCAGAAGAGTAGTCGGGTACAAGCCAAAGTCGGGGGGGCAGGCAGCAAACAGCAGAGTCGGGAACAAGCCGGGTTCGATACGGATCAGGATACAGGTACAGGTACAGGTTCAGGTTCAGATACGGATCACCAGGAAGCACAGGAACGCTGTTGATCAGGCAGCAAAGCAGTGGAGCATGGCTCCCGTTTAAATAGCGCTATTGGCGCCAATTTGCGTCAAACGCCCACGCGCGCACCGCTGATCGCGGTAACGCTCCTGAAACTGGGCAAAAGATCTTCTGCGACTTTCGCCGCTCGGACGTCCGTGAGGAGGATCTTCCTGACACATGAGGAGTCCTCACTAACCTCTTATTATTTCACTTATTCTTCTCTGTATCTTTCTCATCTTTCTCACATCCCTGCATGAAGCTGAGGGTGAGCCGCGCAGCTATTACTTTGTCACTTAACCTGGCCCACTGAGCCCTCGGCCCACCGGGAAACTCCCTGTAGTCCCAATGGCCAGTACATGCCTGTTTGCAACAAACAATCACAATTCTGATCTTCTACAGCAGAGATCCCATAACCAAGAGCCTAGACACCCGCCAAGCCATGAAGAGGTCTTGGAGCAGCATTTTTCTCCAGGAAAAATATTACAGTTCTTCTGTCACTCTTTATGCGCTACAGCAAGCTGGTAAACATAGCTGTAGCACTGACCCCCAAAGGAGCTGCTGGATTTGATTGGGCCTGTACTCTGCTATTAAGCCCCCACTGAATTGACTCAATCCCCTTGACACAGCTGTGGTGCAATGTTGGTGTGAAGCTAATAGTAAAGGACAATCCCACAATGTGCAATATAACAACAGTATACCTTAGTTATTACCTGGGTATCCGATGCTCCACCTGCAGGAAAAGGAACAACGCTTCACACCAATTGTACTTAACCAGAAACGTATCTTTACTGGAACTGATGTAAAATAGTAATTACAGTATTTGCACTGTTGCACAAACGTAATGCAACAGCACAATGGGTATACACAACAGTTTGCACATGTACACTTGTCTCAGATGATCCCTGAGAATGTGTTGTGGCAAGCGCAGCACTATGAAGTGCCTTGTGCGCTGTGGCATTAGAAGAATTTAAATTTCTGACCTTTTAGTCCAAACAGGACTATCTCTTACTCTATAATTCCTCTGCAGAAAAAGAAAGAAGTGCGCCAAACTAAGTGCAGTATATTTAAAATTGCATTTAATGTAATAAAAAGTAACACACAGCCAAATGGCTACTCACAAAGGTAGATAATGGTCAGGCATGTCAATATAGTGAAGGGAGAAGTATTCAAAGTCACTTGTCCAAGGAGGAGCGAGGATGGTTGCTTGCTGATAAACCCATCAGAGGTAGTGTAGCAGTAGAAGCTCTGTAATTGTTGGTTTTGATTTTAAAAATCGCCGCCTCGTGGATGTTGAAATAACAGCGGTGTATGGGCTGTACAGCGTCCGGCGAGCCGAAAGGCCGGAACTGGAAGTTTTTCCTATCAGATCTACCTACCATCCTTCTCTGAAATGAGTGACATATCCTTCTTTCAGTCTTCCCCACTGTCATGAGTCTTAATGTGGGGTGTGCCACCTTTAGTTACTGGTCTGGTTATTGTGCCTTTCCATCAATTCCCAAGTTTGCTGCAAGTTGTTGGACCCCTTTTACCAGTTCTGTTGCCGGTCTGACATTGTTCAGACACTTTGAAACTTTTGAGCGTTTGAAAATTTGTGACCATGTTGGCCTTTTTATGGAACTCCCTATACGGCTGATCCTATAGTTACTTGTTCGTTCTGCTGGACAGTGGTTCAGTTAGAGGTCAAAGCCTCTGCCCCTCTAGCCTAGATTTATTTCTTTTTGTGGTCCAAAGGTGATTTGGCAGAGTAGGCCTTTCTGCCTTCCAGAGGAAATTATTTTCTGTTTTGTATTGTAGTGTTTTATAGTACACATGCTCTTTGATTTGTTTTCATTGTGTGTTGGCTCGCGCTCTTTTTGTTGCCCACTCTGTCTCTACCCCCTCCATATCTAGGATGGTGATAGATGACACGTTTCACAATTTTATCGTGAAATGTCCGGGGACTCAATTCTAAATTATTATTTTTTTTATTTATTTATTTTTTATTAATTTTTTTTTCTTAAATATTTTAACAAAGTTCTAAAAACCTCTTATTGCATAAGCGTTGAATTATCAATCAATATTTATACTAGCATTCTTAAATTTATACAATCCGCAATGCTTCTCCCAACATGGGAGGAAAGAGAAAGCCTCTTATGGAAGATAGACCAACATAACAAGGAGATTCCTCTTTTTTAATCCTTCCCTCGCATTCTAAATTTAAACATGCCCTGATATTTCAATATGTTAAAACTCAACGCATTCCAACTATTAAAGAGGGGTTTCTGTGCTAATAAGTAGATCGCTTCCCTGTGTAGGTGATGCAATACATACTGATCTCCTGTGATACCGTGGGTTACAACATTTTTGAAAAAATATCCCCCTATTGCCTGGCTAGACTTTTGATTATGGGGGAGACTTCAACACTATTCCATCCCCTGAGTTAGATAGACCCCCGTCTTGGCCCTTCTCTGGAGACCTTGGGGACTGGGCTCATGCTGCTAATCTGAGGTAGATTTGGAGGAGAAAAACCCTCCTCTAGGGTTTACTCTTGCTTTTAAACTTCTTATAAAACACAGAATTGATCTGGCATTTGTGAACCCCTTGTTGTTGGCAGATGTTAAAAAGGCAGTGTATCTCCTAAATGGGTTGTCTGATTGCTACCCGCTGGCACTTTGTCATGCATCCTTATGGAGGTGGGATCCACGCTGGATTTCTTATCTCAAAATGGAGGAAAATATACCAGACGATGTCCAACAATTCTTGTTGACGAACAAAGGGTCTGCTTCTCCAGTTCAGTTTGGGATGGCCTACATTAGGGGTAAATACATCTCCCTCATATCCGCTATACATACTGAACAGGCCAGGGATCTCATGGCTCTTCAGCAGGAGGTGTAACGGACCTTGCAGTGTTCTACCACAAACACTCCAGAGGATTTTGAACGGTTGCTGTCTGCTAAGAGAGACCTGCAGTTACACATGCCAGAGGTCTTGAGGCTATATTTACATAGCAGCAGGCAACTTTTTTGGAACAGAGGGACAAAAATTGCATATTTCTGTTCATGCTTTCTCAACATGATAGGCCCCTCAAAACTGTACATCCAGAGTCCATGCATCTGATGTGTCTATGGTAATCTCTCCTGAGGGGATACTGCGGGAATTTACCAACTACTGTAGTCAGTTGTATGCCTCTTCCCTGCCCCTTGATTTTGAACCATCAAGCCTTGCAGCAGGTCTACTATACTCACTTGCACTCACTAGGCTCTGTCATCCATTTCTTTCCTAATGGGAAGGCCCCTGGTCATGATGGCATCGCCATAGACTTTTATAAAACCTCTATGTAGATAAAGTGCCTGGAGCAGGATACATTGCCTCCTTTCATGCAAGCTGCACTCATAACTTTAATTCATAAGATATAGACCCATTGCTCTCCTTAAATGTGATCTTAAGATTTTAACTAAATTATTTAACTCTAGGCTTGGACGGGGTAGCCATTCCCTCATTGGTTCTAATAAAACAGGTTTCTAAGTCCATGGGTCCACAGGCATTAATATACGTAGACTGTTTACAAAACATTCATGTGCAGTATCTTCACATGGATACTCAAGTCGTGGCTTCCTTATATATTGAAAAAGCCCTTTGATACAGTCCAGTGGTCATATCTCTTTTAGGTGTTGTGCAGAATGGGGTTAACACTCCACTTCATCCAGTGGCTCCATATTTCGTATCTCAAACCTTCTGCGGTGGTAAGATTGGGGGACAATCTATCGTCTCCGTTTCATTGTTCAGGGGTACCAGGCAGGGCTACCACCTTTCTTCTACCCTCTTTGTTATGGCCATTGAACCCATTACTGAAGAACTCCATGTGTCCTAAGACATTTGGAGACTTGAAGTGGGCAGGGTGGAGGAACAGGTCCCCTTGCTTCAAAATATCATAATGTTTGGAAATTATTTTAGATATACACTTATACTGAGTATTAAATGTAGAGACAAACCTTACTGTGGTAGTATCAACTTGAGATTTTTTTGAAAGTTTACTGGTGGGGGATTGCTTATTTTTATGTTTTGTAAAGGCCTGTGTAATCAAATCGTGAGGATAGCCTTTTTCTTCAAACTTTTTGATCATGTATCGACCTTGTTGCGTGTAGTCCTCAGTTAAGGTACAATTTCTCCGTAACCTCTGAAACTGTCCACGAGGAATATTTTTCTTCCATACCGGATGGTGACAACTGCTATAAAAATAAGCAATCCCCCACCAATAAACTTTCAAAAAAATCTCAAGTTGATACTACCACAGTAAGGTTTGTCTCTACATTTAATACTCAGTATAAGTGTATATCTAAAATAATTTCCAAACATTATGATATTTTGAAGCTTGGTCCAATTCTAGCGTCATCACTTCCTCCTAAACCACAAATAACTTTTAGACGATCCTGCACAATAAAAAACATCATCGCTCCCAGTAAATTAACAAAATCTAATAACAATAATAAAAAACTAGTATCAGATATCGGAACGTATTTTGACAACAGAGTAGGGATTTTTCAATGTCGTAAAAGGGGTTGTTTAACTTGCCAATCAATTCCACATGGCCAATCAACAATTATCACTCCTAAAGTCAAGAGTTTTGAAATAAAACAATTCATCACGTGTTCCATGGAATTTGTAATCTATGTTCTACGATGTTCTTGTGGCCTCCTTTATGTAGGCCGAGCAATACGCGCCCTACGAGTTAGAGTGGGGGAGCATCGTCGTTTGACAAAAAAGGGGTGCATAAAACATAGTGTCCCGCGTCACTTCCCGCCAATTACATAACAATGATTTTAGACAAATGGAGGTCTTTGCAATTGAGGCCATCCCAAAGGGGACCCTAACTGATAACGAGAGATTCTCCCTTCTTTGTTCGGAGGGAGACCTTTTGGATATATTTGATGGGTTCCCTTTCGCCTGATGGCCTCAATGAAGAGATTGATGTCCTCACTATTACCAAATAATTTATTATAAGTTAATAGTAACAACATTAAATACAATAAGACCAGTTTTGTCAGATAAGGTTTTGTTTTATTTTTTACTATCGAGTTTATTTTTTATTACTGAGAGTATTTGCTACATATTTAAGTCTTTTTCAAAAATTTCATTACATCAGGAATCATAATAACATTTTCACACCGTGATTCCCGAGTAATTATGATATTACTGCTACAGAGTTTCAAGGTTCATTATTGTTATGATTATTTTTCAGTATCATTATATTACTATTCGAGTTACTATTACTATTATTAATATTACCATTATTTACACTACTTATTGTTTAGTATTTATTATTTTTTATCGATTTTCTTTAGCCAAATATTATTATTTTCCTCATTGTTTCCTTGTCCTGGGCCAAATAACATTGCTAGTATTTTTTTTATATATTTTTATATTTTTTATATTGTTTTGTCTTTGGAAGTGTTGACCCTCATAATAATTTTTATATAGACACCTGTGGCCACATAAGGGGTTAACACGATCTGGGAGGTCTCTTCCGATCCTCCACAGTCTAATTGCCTTTATAATTCGGGCTGACCTAAGCCGCTCTGACTTTGAGAACGCGCATGTGTGCGAAACATGTTAGTTCCAGTCGGCATGACAACCCGATCTTGCACGAGGCTCTCTGCTTAAGATCAGCCGCACGGATATTACAGATATTACGTCAGCTGCTCGGGTCTCCTCCAACGCTGGCTCACGCAGCATCGAGATCTCTGGCCGATTCCAGATCCCCCAGCATGTTTAACACATTCTGGAGACAGTGACAACCCTGAACGGTATTACTCCATTTCCTAATTGCTCCTACTGGCATATTCATCTGGAGAAATCCTCTGCTCCTTTGACAGTGAGTCTTATAAAACTATACCTTTTTACCATTGGTCTTGTGTAAGCATCAGACCCTGCCTTTAACTTGGGCTATTATCTCACTTGGACACAGAGATTTGAGATAGTATCAACCCCTTGTGTTCCGGCTGCTTGGTGGTATTGTTTCCATTTTAAGAGAAGAAGAAGGGGGCGCCTCTGGGTGTAGATTTTTAAAAGGCAATTTATTCACAGGTAAAACAAACAGATGATGCACTCACATTTTCCAAGGCTTAAAAAGGCATGTAGAATACAAGGGGGGTGGTTTTTTCATCTGATTCGTCCGTCACCATAGGATCCGGTCCGCAGGTGTCATGTTGTCCTCTCCTGGCGTTACCACGAGTTTGTTGTTAAAAAATGCCGGCTTGGTGGACGCAGAGAATGTGTTTCCAAAGCGAGGCTTGGTTAACTCTATGTATTCTCTGTATAATGAATTTGATAGTTTAAACTTAGAGCATCTAGATTAACGGGATGGGAATTCCCTCTGGCAAAGAAATGAAAGTCATTGGGATATATGCGCTGGATATTGTGAGCATCGTGAATGTTAGCATATTAGCACATTATCAGAAATCCGACATTGCCGTATCGGTGTAGTGTGTGAGGGGAATAAGATTGTTTTTGGTTTCTAGTTTTTATTTTTATTTGTAATTTTGTTTTAAACTCTCCTGATTCTTTAATCTAATTTTTGAATTTTTCAATTTTTTAATATTTCATTTTTAACTCCTCTGTGTAATGAAGTGGTTTTTTCAAAAACAGCATTCATAAAAGCCTCTGACAGGTAGCCTGCAAAGAGAGCAGCGTATATAATATAGGTTGATTAATCACCACACATTTATACAAGTCTATGAAGGGTTAATACCATACGTATTAAAGAGTAGTCAGGACTGATTGCCTCCACCCTCAGATGATGTCAATACGACGAAACGCGTCAGGGTGGTAGCACACGTTAGCAGCATAGAGGAACTGACAGGAGGGAGGAAGAGACGCACAGCTTTAACCGTGAGCTATTATGTGGTGACGGCCATTGGCGGCTGATGCTATTACTTCTCCCTAGACCTGACTGTGATAAAGAACTATGCACGCTGAGTGAACCAATGTTTTAAAGAATTGTTTTTTTGTGAGTGCAATATTTTTATTGAAATAAATTGTGTTTTTACAAGACAGTATTACGCTATGTTTGTTTCCCGTAATTGCTTTTTTCGGAGATCCTGAATTACCCGGCACTTATGAAGTGGATGAGATCCAGCCGATGAGTAATATCTGAGAGCCCGTGTAACCAGACACATCTGATCGTGTATTACCCGGCACTTATGAAGCGGATGAGATCGAGCCGATGAGGAGTAATATCTGAGAGCCCATGTAACCAGGCACATCTGGTAAGAATATTACTAAGGGGGGTCACCTCATGCCTGAGATTGCACCCCAGCAAATTCGGGAATACTGCATTTTACTGTTGGAAGTTTAATCATGTTAAGGAAGGATTGCATCGTATACTCCTTATGATCTGTACCAGGACACTTTGTTTCAGTTTTGCTTCTTATTTTTGTTTATGGACTGAAATAGATATTCTGTTTCTGTTTCAGTTTTTCTTTCCTTGAAACCATCTTGATTACTCAGTATAATCTGGATATATGGACAGTTATCATGGACAATATCTATTTTGTTTGACTATATTTGGGAAGATATACATGTTTTTCCGTAGAACAATAGTTTGCACTAGCACAAATCACATATAATTTCTTTTTCTCCATTGAGTATTATGCGCTGTTGTTTCTACGGGTGAATTGATTTATCCATTCATCTCGCAGATTTTTGTTTAACGAGGCTTGGTTAACGGTGACACGCGGGTCGCGGGGTTGTGACGTCACGGCGGGCGACGCGTTTCCTGAGCGTTCGGGTCGAGGTGGAGAGACGACCGCGCTCTTTCATCAGGCCAATCAGATGAGAAGGGGGAAACAGGGATTTAAATAGAGGAAGAGAGATTGAAACAGGAGGTGTGGTTGGGCGGAGAGTGGGGCGTAGCTTCGGGGTAAGCATACAGATGGAGAGAGACTAAGTGGAGAGGGGCGTGAATCAGGAAGATAGGGGAGGAGACAACGGGGAGAGGATGTAATGAATACAGATGAAACGAGCATACAAGTTGGGACAAAAGGACAGAAGAGAGGGAACTATAATTTGAGCCATCTAAACAGGCATAATATATAAATATATGGGCATGTTATTAATAAAGCATATGGAGAAATCATCAAGGTGTATATTGTAAATGTTTGGTATGAGGGGGATGAAAGGAGAATAAGGAGGTATATCGGAAGAGAAGGTGGAATTGTAGATGAGAGAGTTATAACTACCTCGGAGGAGGGGGGGGGGGCAAGAAGTATATATGAGTCTTGTGACGGGAAAACGAGACTGTATACTAACTAAGTGGAAAAAAATAAATAAAAAATAAATAAATAAATAATAGGGAAGTGGTTGAAAATAGCTAGTAGGGAAGCAGCAAAAAAAAAAAGGGGGGGGAGGGAAGGGGGGGGAGGGAGGGGAGGGGGACGGTAGCATAGTATGTGAGCAGTGGAGATATATATACTTTATGCTACCTGTAGTGGTTAGGTGGGTCTGGGAAGGCTAGATAGGAAGAGAAAAAGGGGGAAAAATGATAGAGGGATAATGGTAGATATCTAATTACCAGGAAAGGAACATATAAAAATTGGTCGGTTTGTCGTCAGTCCACCGATCAATAGATTTTAAAAAAACATCACAATAATAATAACTTCATGCATCTTATCATAACAGTCAAATATGGTGAGAGAAAGCACTTAATAAAATCATCGGGTTTGTCAACATAACAAGAATAATCCCTTAATTATGTAAAACATCTATATAAAAACATCAGGGAAAGGCTGTTGTATGTAAGGCCTTATTTTTTTACAAATTACATTTTACTAACATAAAATAAAGTGCACAGATGGGAAGGGAAATATATGTATGAACGATATGCTATACCAGGTTATAATAGTGGGGGGCAGTGTTGTTGTTTCCATTTTAAGCTGAAGTGTTTTCATCTACACAAGGTCTGATAATCACATTATGGATTTTATTTTCTTCTTATAGACAACTGTGATTTAGATCCCAAGTTGGGCTTTTTTCCTTGTAAATGTGTTTTTTCCTAACATCTAATAAATGACTTTTTTTTTACATATAAAGATCCCCTTAGTGCGCTGTTTTTTCGTTCTTGGCACATACATGTTTAGCCACTTCTAAATTTTCTTTGCAAAGCTAAAGCAGTTTTTTTCTCCTCCTTTCTATGGGGCCCACAGACCCCACGCTACAAGTTTACCACTTTAATGAGACCAGCTCTACATGCTGGTTTATCTTTCCCAGATTGCCACAAATACTACCTCGCCATTCAGCTAGTGTCTGCCTTTTGGTGGCTCCAACTGGATGTCTCTAACTTATGTACGAAACAATAGGTAGCCATCCTGAGATCCCTGGAAGCCTTACAAGCCCTGGTACTTCATAGCCCCAAGGCCTCCTACCCCTTCAATGCTAACTATCCTCAAAGCTTGGAATGCAGGTCTACGCTGAGAGACTTGGGCTTTAACCTCTGTTTCCCCTCATACCCCACTTTGGAACAATCCAAATTTACCTCATTTTTATATCCTGCCTGACCCTCAGGCATGAACGAAATATCGAATTAAATCTATTTCATGCCATTTGTTTTTTTTGTTTTTTTTTGCTCTTAATGATTATAATATACCGTCCTATTATAATTTTAGACACCTGGAGATTGCTCACGCTTTCACTGCTCAATTTCCATGTTGTCCCATATAGCTAAAATGCTTGGATCTGGAAGCCTTGTTAAGAACGGATTCTCTCACAAACCAGCCTCAACGCTCTATACACATTTCCTCATGGAGGCACTTCCAGATTTGTCCTTGCTTCGGCAGAAATGTCTCTGCAATATCCCAGATCTGGATCATAAGATATGGACTGACATGTGGAATGTCCCTTTTAAACTGCTGGTCTCTGTCAGAGATTGGCTCATACAATTCAATATAGCGTACTGAGCTTACTATACCCACAGGAGTCATAGACTAAACCTATCTCTTTCTTCAGTTTGCTGGAGATATGATCAGGCAGTGGGAGATTTTTTTCATATTTTTTGGACATGTCAAACTGGGAGGCCGTAGTTACTCTTATCAGTTCAGTAGCAATGATCCCTTTTGTCCTCTCACATACAACTCTTGGTAGAGCATTAATTGCACTACTTCTGTTTTAAATAGTTGCCAACTGTCCCAAATTTCCAGGGACATTCCCGGGATTAGGACATTTGTCCCGATTTAATTTTGTCCCGAGAAATGTCCTGGGGAATTCGGTTTGTCCCCTGGTCTTCAATAGAGATGCTGTGGTGCCGCAATTCAAAGTCTTTCCGCGCGCCAACGATGGCGTGCCACATCTGGAGGATGTCGGGGGCCAGTCTGTGGATGTCGGGGGCCAGTCTGTGGATGTCGGGGGCCAGTCTGTGGATGTCGGGGGGCCAGTCTGTGGATGTCGGGGGGCCAGTCTGTGGATGTCGGGGGGCCAGTCTGTGGATGTCGGGGGGCCAGTGAGTCTGGATGTCGGGGGGCCAGTGAGTCTGGATGTCAGGGGGGCCAGTGAGTTTGGATGTCGGGGGCCAGTGAGTTTGGATGTCGGGGGCCAGTGAGTCTGGATGTCGGGGGGCCAGTGAATCTGGATATCGGGGGCCAATCTGTGGATGTCAGAGGGGCATTAGATGTTAGGAGGACTGATGGGGACACCAGATGTAAGGAGGGGCTCCGCTGATGGACACAGATGTGAGGAAGGTACCTCTGATGGGGCACCTGATGTAAGGAGGGACTCCACTGGGGGCACCTCTGGTGGCAGGCAACGTGGCTAGTGATGCGCTCATGGCTCCCACTGATTCTGCATTATGGTGAGTTGAATGATTTCATTTCATATTACAATGTAATAATAGAAATAATGTGCTTCAATTATCCTGACACCATAACAATCATGGCGCCAGGATGATTAAAGTGCTAACACCAAGTATTTGGAGTATCTTTATCTGCTGATTGTCAAACTCTGGAAAACACATATTGCTATTGTGGTGTAGAATCGGGGGGCTGCTGTCCCTCCATCCCTCCCCCCTTTCCATCTCCATCCCGCATTCATCTCAGACTCTAACCACTCCCCCTTGAGCCACTCCCCATGCAAGCCACACCCACTATTTTACATAAACTACGCCCATTTTTGCCTTTTTCAATGCCACACCTATAACCGCATGCCCCGTCCCCTAATTATAATACAACTCCGCCTACTGCCAAAAAAGTGTCCCGATTTTTTTTTTTTTTTTTTTTTTTTTACATTGTTGGCAACTATGGTTTTACACGAGGAAGGCTGTCAGGGAACTCACTGTGTGGATGCCCGTCCCCCTTTAGCAGCGGTTCATCTTTGTTCTAGGCGCCATGCGTGGTGTCCCCGTCAGAGGCGTACAAGTTCCGGAACGAACGGACGCACGCTAATTCGATCACGTGGACGTACACCAATCCGAACACGCGTAGGCACCCAAGCAAACTGAACGTATGTACGTACTCACGCACGGACGGCCACTTCCACCAATCCTGGCTCACTTCTCCCTATATAAACGGGATCCTGGCCTGATACCAGTGCTGGATCGTCTTCAGCTACTCCTGAGACACCTGATCGTTGTTCCTGTGATCTTGTTCCTGTGACCTTGTTCCTGATACCCATTCCTTTGGATACTCCTTGTTACGATCTCCTGGACTACCACTGACCTCGGCTTGGACTTACGACTTTGGCTTGCTTCCTGATTTTGTACCTCATTGCTAGCACGTTACCAGACCCTTGCTCGTCCTCGACTATGCACCTGCCTCTCGTTCCTGTACCGCATTGGCTGCCAGTTGCCGACCTTGCTTGTTCTAGATGTGCAGTGTTTCCTGTATACCTGCTGAGCTTCTGCTGCCTACCTCCGTGATCAACCTACACCTCTTCCTCCGTGAGGACCCAGCGTCTCCAGGTCTCCAAATTCCACCTGCAGGCAACTGCACCCTTTCGCTGTCTTCACGCTCCCTGTTACCACCTCCAGGGGTGTGGAGACCGGAACCGTGCAAGAGTCCACCCTCAACAGTCTGACTCCGCTGTAAGGTACGTGACAAAGGCGCTTACATTGCAGTAGGAAAAACCTTCTGCTCCTATTATAACCTATATCAATCTAGATTAGAGGAAGATCACTAGTTAAGTATTAACTCCTATTATTTCCCTATCTTTGAAGGGAGGAAGTTTTGTTGGGTAAATATCCTTGAATTTACGCATACTTCTGCACAAGCCATACATGATGCAACTGTTGCTTTTTTTCCTTGTGTACCCTTTGATGTCAGTGCCATGTAATACTATGAAAGCTCTTGGAGGGGATGATAAGGGACAATATTCAAGATTTTAGTAATGAGAACAGGATCGTTATCAGTAATCAGCATGGATTCATGCAGAATCATTCTTGCCAAACTAACCTATTAACCTTCTATGAGTTGGTGAGTTGCCATCTAGATAAAGGAAGGCCGTAAACGTGGTATATTTGGATTTTGCAAAAGCATTTGACACAGTTCCTCAAAAACGAGTGCATGGATTGAAAACTGGCTACAAGGGTGAGAACCTCTGGGGGAATCTAGGATGGAATGGGACCTGGGGGTCCTAGTAGATGATGGCAATGCCAAGCTGCTGCTAACAAAGCAAACAGAATATTGGCATGCATTAAAAAGGGTATTAATTCTAGAGATAAAACAATAATTCTCTCACTCTACAAGACTCTGGTCTGGCCACACCTGGAGTATGCTGTCCAGTTCTGTGCACCAGTCCTCAGGAAGGATGTACTGGAAATGGAGCGAGTACAAAGCTAATAAAGGCTCTGGAGGATATTAGTTATGAGTAAAGGTTGTGAGCACTGAACTTATTCTCTCTGGAGAAGAGACGCTTGAGAGAGGATATGATTTCAATTTACAAATACCATACTGGTGTCCCCACAATAGGGATAAAACTTTTTAGTGGAAGGGAGTTTAATATGACACGTGGCCAATCATTAAAATTAGAAGAAAAGAGACTTAACCTTAAACTACGTAGAGGGTTCTTTGCTCTAAGAGCGGCAAGGATGTGGAATTCTCTTCCACGGGCGGTGGTCTCAGCGGGGGAGATCGACAGTTTAAAAAAACTATTAGCTAGGCATCTGAACGACCACAACATACAGGGATATACAATGTAATACTGACATATAATCACACACATAGGTTGGACTTCTGTCTTTTTTAAACCTCACCTACTATGTAACTATGTTCTGGGCATTGGTTCCGGATAGTCTGCACCTGCGTGTGCTGGAATACCTGGCTGTTGTGTTTTTTGTCCTTAAGCTATGTTGAAAACGAATTAAATGTTTTACAAAACATAAAAACATTAGGGTGCAACCCTTGGCCAATATAAATATCTAAGATTTACATTTATTAATATTTTACAGTACAGGATTTATATAGCGGCAACAGTTTACGCAGCACTTTACAATATAAAGAGGGAAACAGTAAAGTTACAATACAATAAAATACACAAGAGTTAAGAGGGCCTTGCTCATAAGAGCTTACAATCTAAGAGGGTGGGGCAAAGGGTACAAAAGGTTAAAACTGTGGGGGATGAGCTGATGGAAGTGATACAATATTAGTTGGAGGCATGATAGACTTCCCTGAAGGGGTGAGTTTTCAGGGATCGCCTATGGTAAATCATAGACAAAAGACAGTAGAGAGGCTAAAATATTTAGCCAATAAGAGATATAGGGGTTGATTTACTAAAGGCAAATAAGCTACTCACTTTGCAAGGGAAGTTGTACTTTGAACGAGAAAAAAAGAGTGTACTTGCTTGCACATGATTGAATGATGGAAACTAGCAGCGCTTCACCACATTCACTAAGCTCTGGAGAAAATTCCCTGGTAGTAGAAACTCCCCTCGCAAAGTAAACATCCTTTTTTCCTTAAAGCGGAGGTCCACCCTAAAGTGGACCTTCTGCTGATTGGAATCCTCCCCCCTCCGGCGCCACAATTGGCACCTTTCAGGGGGGAGGGGGGTGCAGGTACCTGTACAGTACAGGTATCTGCACCCACTTCCTGGATAGAGCTCTGCGGAAAGAGGCGTAGATTACGCCCCTTTCCGAAAGTCCCCTGCTGCCTGCTGGGAAACACACAGATCCCAGAAGCAGCGGGTCCATCCTCATTGCGCAGCGCGACTCGCGCATGCGCAGTAGGGAACCGGGAAATGAAGCCGAAAGGCTCCACTTCCTGATTCCCATACCCAAGATGGCGGCGGCAGCACCCGAGAGACGATCGAGAGATCGGCTTCGGGTGCCGACATCGCGGGCGCGCTGGACAGGTAAGTGTCACTATTTTAAAAGTCAGCAGCTGCAGTATTTGTAGCTGCTGGCTTTAAAAAAAAAAAAAAAAAAAAAACGCGGACTCCCGCTTTAAGTAAATTAACATCTGCTCGTGTTAATTAAAATGCCTTAGTCTCAAGTTCCGCGTTCCGCCGTTTTTTGTTTTTAAAAGTCAGCAGCTACAAATACTGCAGCTGCTGACTTTTAAAATAAGGACACTTACCCGCCCAGCGTGCCCGCGATGTCGGCACCCGAAGCCGATCTCTCGATAAGCATATGATGGGCAGCTGGGCACACTGGCAGCATTTGATGGGCACACTGGCCGCATATGATGGGCAGTTGGGCACACTGGCAGCATTTGATGGACAAATAATAAAAAAGGTGCAGCGCTTAGATTATATATATATATATGGCAATATCTATATAAACTTTTACCAATGTAAATAATATAATCAACTTTAATAGTGAAAAAAAAACTCTGCATAAATTAACACTATTAATGATTCTATGTTTTAGACAACACTATATCCAAATATACAAAAAAAAAAAAAAAAAATTGATATATGTATATCCACCAAGGTGAACGTGTTAAGAGTCCATAATTGAAACAATATGGTGACAAAGTGCAATATCTTGAGAAGTGACTTCAGTGAATGCTTTGCAGAAATCCACCGCCACTTGAGAGGTGGATATACGTATATCATTTATTTTTATTTTTTTGTTAGTATATTTGGATATAGTGTTGTCTGAAACATAGAATCAATAATAGTGTTAATTTATGCATATTAATAAATTATTTCACCATTTTGTTTGTTGCAGTAAGTCTGCGGTGCTGGCAGCTATTATTTATTTGTTGTTTGTGCATAGCGCGATTTTTTCTCACTTTATATACACAGCATTTGATGAACAGTTGGGCACACTGGCAGCGTTTAATGGGCACACAGGCAGCATTTGATAGGCAGTTGGGAACCCTGGCAGAATATGATGGGCATTCTGGCAGCATTTGATGAACACAGTGGCAGCTTTTGGCACAGTAGCTGCGTTTGATGGCACAGTGGCTGCATTTGATGCCACAGTGGCAGTGTTTGGTGGGCACAGTGGCAGCGTTTGGTGGGCACAGTGGTAGCGTTTGGCACAGTAGCTGCGTTTGATGTCACAGTGGCTGCGTTTGATGGCACAGTGGTTGCATTTGATGGCACTTGATGGCACAGTGGCAGAGTTTGATGGACACAGTGGCAGCGTTTGGCACAGTAGCTGCATTTGATGACACAGTGGCTGCATTTGATGGGCACAGTGGCTGTTTTTTATGGCACAGTGGCCGCGTTTGATGGCACAGTGGTTGCGTTTGATGGCACAGTGGCTGCAATTGATGTTTTTTTTTTTTTTTCAAAATGTTTTCAGTATGTTTGCGCTCCCCCAAAAATGTTGAGCACCAGCTGCCACTGGACACAACCAACATGCACCCCATTGAATAACTTCAGACCAGGCTTAGAAAGGTCGACATAAATGTGCTGTCGAAAAGCGACATGATAATACAGCAAAAACAATGTTCTTTCCCTAATCCTAACTAACATGATGTAGTGACCCAGGCATACCTCCGTGAGGTGAGAGACATGTAGGTATTGCCCATGACTTGGATGTTGTCCATGTTTCCTCGTGCCTTCTCACCGGCAGGACTCTACCACAGTCCCCAATGAGTGTTAGCCACTCCAATACTACTCCCAATGTTCACTGAGTAACCCAATCTTAGCAGTCCTCCTATTTATTTAACACAGGTGGGCCCGCCAAAATCAAAAAGTCTGGGAATTAGGCCAAAAGTGCTTAACCCTTTCCCCAGCCAAGGCTGGCTGCTGGAAACAAACTAAAAGCATTTCAATTTGCCTACACACAGACACCCCTGCTGCCAGCAATATATTGGTGACACAAAAGTACAACCCCAGAAGATTCCTCAAGAACCGTGTACCTTTTCCTCCAGGAACGATTTCCCTGTGATGTTTGTAATAGTGTAAAACTCTTCATAGACATCACAATCATTGACATCCTTCCAGTCATATAATGTTTATGAGTAACTTTACTCTGGGGTTACTTGTAAGCACATGAAGGCCTGACTTCAGACAACACTTTTTTATTGCTCTGCATAGAGTGGAGAAGTGGTTGAGCCCAAGTCATTTTTTTTTATATTTCTGTTTGTGTTGTTGGTGGGTAGATTTCCTCTCTGGTTTACCCATTATTGGACAGAAGGTAAGAAAGAAATAACGTTTGCAAAGAAGCAGACAGCAAAGAAGCCTGACATAAGTCAAGCTCTTGCCTGTGTCTATCCAAAGCTAAAAAAAACTCTTGACTGAAACCTAACATTTTTTGAACCCAACTTAAGATAAAAAAATAGATAGGCAATTATATAGTCTGCACATCAAGCTTATGTCTGAGGAAAAATGAAATTGGCTGTCGAAAGCACCATACTAACGGTAATATTTGCAGACGATCAGTTGTCATAACACAATTGACGTCCGAAAATCAAAGCTTGTGTACAGGCCTTAAGACAGACACACTTCTAAGCCTTAACACTACAACTCTATGTGAAGACATTTGTGAAGAAGGGTGTGGCTTTTACTCATTTCTGCCAGCATAAAGCACTGGAGTGTGAGAACTGAAAGCGGCACTTTTAATGGGCAAAAAATAGGTATGTTAAGGCATTTTTGCTGTAAAATAGTTAGAGATCATAACATGTAAGGGTACCAGACCATAAATAGAAATAAAGGTATATGATCTAATTTGGGATTTATAGGAGGCCCCTAATTTAGGAAATACGGAGACAAAGGTGAATGAGCTGCTGTCATCTGCCAGGACAGCCTGGCAGATGACAACACTTCCTCTATGTAATGCTTGCCCAATGCTTAGGTCAGAAACTATAGCTGGTGGGTGTTTCTTCTACCCAGTTAGCAAGGATAACTTGTGGATAGAGGATATTACTGTGCTAACTCAATTAGTGAAGAAAAATGAACAGCTGCTACATAAGAATGTGACAAATTTCAATGCAAAAGATCAGTGAAAAATGTAGTGCTAAAAATATAAAACAATAAACATTAAACAATATATCAAGTATTGTGTGTAAATAATGAAAAACTTTGTGATAAAAATCAATCTCATATATAATGAGTAGAAACACAGAAAGTCCCAAAGGTGAAACAATCCTATGGTAAACATATATGGAGTCCACCAGTTGTTGCTCAGAAGTGGGGTACAAAGGCCTCAGCAGGCATGTAAAGCATCAGAGACAGTGTGTCCTCCACTCGAGATAAGGGATATACACTCTTTCCGGAAATAGTGGACTCGAATGTCAGCGACAACAAGTCAATCAAGCGAGGATAGCCCAATCAGCAGATTTCCAAAACGATCCAGGGAATCCAAAGGGCTCCAAGAACGAATCCAGGGAATCGTGCAGGTAACCGCGAGGATGGAACTCAGATGTTAAGCAGCCAGACTGGAAAGCCAAAAACTCTCATCCGAAGGGCTGATTACAAGATCTTGTATTCAGCCCTTCCGATGAGAGTTTTTTTTTTCTTAACATCTGAGTTCCAGCCTATATTTATTATTTACACACAATACTTGATATATTGTTCAATCATTAGCAAGGATAACTTGCCACACATTTGTGGCAGTGTTGAATTGTAAGTCTTGTTAAGCCGCTCCTCATTTTCACTGACAAGTTATATACTTGCAGAGCACTTGAAGCACAAGTTCTAGTTGACACTTTTCCAAATTCAAAGTGACCCCTGTGGTGGGCTGACTATTGCTCAACATAACTGAACTAGAACTTGCAGCAGACTTGCAGAATGTTTGCAAAGAAAGCTTATCTGGAGTCCTGCAATGCGCACTTGCTGAAATTGTGCAACAAACTTGTGAAGTCTGGCAAGTCTAGCAATAGCTTAGCAAGTAATTTTCAAACTTGCAGTTCTATTGCTTGCTATCTGTGTACACAGGGCCGTTTTTAAGGCAGGGCAAAAGGGGCATCTGCATTGGGCCCTGTCATTGTTGTGTGGCCCAAAGCAGCTGCCTCACACTTGCCAACTATCCCAGTTTAGATTTCCTTGTTTCTTGCTGTGTCTTGATATCTCAGTGTGAATTGCTGCTACTAATGCTGCCCAGCTCTGCCCTATTGTTGTGTACAGATGACTCACCTGCAGACCCTGTGTTTACATGTAAATAACCAGCATTCATATGTAAATAGCAGCATAATTCATATGTAAATAGCTGCATAGATATGTAAATAAAGGCAGCATCCATATGTATAGCATGACTCCTGGAGTGAGGAGATGATGTGCTGTAACCTCTAGCAATGAATCAGTGAGCAATATTACTGTACAGTAATCTCAACAAGCAGAAATCATGTGCTGTAACCGCTAGCAGCTAATCAGTGAGCTGTAATGTGTGCTGTAACCTCTAGAAACCAGTCAGTGAGTGGTAATGATACACTGTAACCTCTGGCAACCAATCACAATAGCTGCCTGATCTGATTCAATAAACTGATTTTGAGTCTAGCTGCTATTTATTGTATGTCTCAGAGCAGGTGGAGAGCAAAACTGCATGGGGGGGCCCAAGGGCCCAAGAAAAGTTTTGCCCAGGGTCCAATCAATATTAAAGACGGACATGTGTGTACACACAAAGTCTCAGTACAACATGCTATAGTCTCTGGCCTGATGGCATAGGGACTAACCAAAGGCAAAAAAAAACAACCTGTGGTACTCAGGATGATCAGGCTGTAGCGCTGCAAGTGAATATCTGTGCAAACGTACAAAGGCTTATAGTAATCTGGCAGGCAGTAGAGAGTAACATTATTCAGAGGCAATCCAAGGTCAGGGAGGGCGGCAAACACAACATAGGTAGGAAACATTCCAAGGTCAGGGTGGGAAACAGGCAACTGTAATCTTGAAAAAGTCAGAGGTCAGGGTGGGCAGCAGGCAGTCATAATCTAGAACAGTCCACAGGCAAAAGCAGACAGCAGTCTAAAGAGTAGTCCTAATTCCAGGCAAAGGGCCAGTAGCAGTTGAATCCAACTGGCAGAGCCAGGCAGACAAGTACTTACCCTTAGGCAAGGCTCAGGAGCTAGGTAGCTAAATGCTAGCACAAGCCCAGAGCATTACCTTCTCATGCTGAAATAAAGGACAATAGCACTGCAGCCAATCAAGGGAAGAAGATGGAGGCAGGACCAATCTACACTAAGAAAGCCTAGCAGATGGAGCTGACCCACTTGCCTAGCAACGAGGATGCAATGTGAGGGCCATGGCACTGATGGCCATGGGAAGCAAAGAGAGTGGGCTATAGAGTAGGAGCATGAGCATATCTCATGCTCCTAACACTGCTATCATCTTAGACCAGCCATTTTCAACCAGGGTTCCTCCAGAGGTTGCTAGGAGTTCCTTGCACTGTGGCTGATTGACTTTGACGATGCCTGTATAGATCTCGGCCCATGCACCCTGTATGACCCAGTGGCACAATACCAATGATCTGTTTCTAAGTGAGATATTATGAACACGACCATGTAAGGTGGAAATTCCTCCCACTCAGGTGTAAAAATTATTTAAAGGGTTCCTCTGGGGTAAAAATGTTGAGAAAAGCTGCCTTAGACTGTAGCAGTACAGTTGTATCCTCTTTCCACCCGCAGCCTGCTGATTGGACAGTGAAAGAACAGCAGACAATAAGGTCATCTCTCTTTTTACTCTTTTCACTTTTCCATGCAGGTCATCTTATTGGCTCCAAGTTCTGCTCTTTCCTCTCACTAAGTACTTTTGTACGGGAGATTGCAGCATGTTAATTTAAAGTCATGTTCAATGTCTTTGATATCTGCTTAGTTCCATCCTTATCATAATTTTAGACAGCTATAAAGCCATTACTCTTTCTTGATTGGATAATTTTCCAGGCAAATTACCAATTGTATTTTAGTGATAATATTTTCAAAATATTCTTGGTTACTTTTCGAATGTGCACCCTACCTGTTTTTCCTAGACCAATCCAGATTTTACAAAAAAAAGAAAAAAACAGCTCAGTCTTACTCAGAAGGTTTGGGAAAGCATCCAAACTTTGATTGCAACCTTCAGAGGGGTGAGAGTAGAATTTTAGTTGGCACTGGACTGTTGCAGTGTCATAATAAACCTGAGCTTTGAAAAGTCCTACGGCAATGGAAAGGCTGTGTCAAGTTACTGAAAACATATTGAAAATTAGAAGGAACCTACTAACTTCTCAAATACAGGTGTTTAAGAGTTACATAAACATCTGCACTCCAGGAAACAGGACTGGCAGTACATTCAGCAAGGCATGCAGTATTCCAATCATTGAGGTGGAGCAGGTTGATCTTATATAAATTGCTGAAGGAGGAAACACTGAGGACAGTAAGTGAAGAATTTACACAGTTCAGGATATACCAAAAAAGCTACTCCAGACACAGCAAATATTACATCATCACAACACAGAATGCGGATAGGAAAGTGTTGGGCCTTATAATCTGTGTTTTTTTTTTTTTCTTTGCAAAGGTTCCCCTGTAAGATGCAAAAATGAAAACTCCACACATACGCTGTGTGTCAAAACCCTGCTCTGCTGTCAAGGGTTAGCTGCTCAGAGTCCTGATATCAACCCTACTGAACACCTTTTTGATTGACTGAAACGCCGACTGTGAGCCATCCAATACCAGTACCTGATCTCACTTATACTTCCTGGCTGAATGAGCATAAATCCCTTTCGTCACACTTAAAGTGGAGGGCCACCCTGAAAAAAAAAAAATACATAACAAAATTAGAAAAAAATCTGAAAAAAAAATGAAAAACAAATATTTTTTTTTAACTTACCAGAAATGCCTGTTGCTAGGCACATCATCCTAGTCTGCCTCTTCCTCCTCCGTGGAGATCTTCTGGTCTTCTCTCCTCCGTGTGGCGTCTTCTGGGTAATGGGTCACGCTGTGTTCTGGGAACTCTGTGTCCCAGAACACAGCGCGCCCCATTCACAAAGCGCTGCGTGACTCGAGCATGCGCAGTAGGAAACAGGCAGTGAAGCCGCAAGGCTCCACTGCCTGTTTCCCTTAGCCAAAATGGTGGCGCCGGGACCCGAGACCAAGGGACGGGTTAGCCTCAGGCGGCCGACATCGCGGGCACCCTGGACAGGTAAGTGTGCTTATTAAAAGTCAGCAGCTACAGTGTTTGCAGATGCTGACTTTTACATTTTTTTTTTTTAAACCGGCCCTCCTCTTTAAAAATCTTGTGGAAAGCCTTCCCAGAAAAATGGAGGCTGTTAGAGCTCCAAAAGGGGTCTCCTCCATACTAATATCCATGGTTTTAGAATGGGATGTCCAACAAGCTCATATAGGTGTGCTGGTCAGGTGTCCAAAAACATTTGGCCATATAGCGTATTTTTTCTATTTACCAGTAGAAATAAAATCATCATAGATAGGGGTGAACTTGGGTTCAGTAAAACTCAGAAGACAGCTCTCAGTGCTGGGCCAATAAATTTAAGATGGGGAATTTCCCACCCAGCAGCTTCACATATACAATAGGACAGTGATACTCATGACTGTCTTGGATTTGGAATCTGTTCCCACTAGGGGCAGACAGGCTGACCAGGACTTGGTTATAGCAGCTGGGGCAGACAGTTCCAAAAGCCATGGAGGAGACAAATAGATCTCAGCATGCCCACTCAATTAGTGAAGGTGAGAGCCCTTAGAAGGGCCAAGGGGCAAGGTCTAGGGAGGCATCTGGTTTTCACCAAAGCTCCTGATGATGAGGTTGGGTATAATTGCTGACAGTGCCAACATTGTGCCACTCTGACTCACCCGAGCAGTCAGCTACTCAAAAGATAGTACAGATATATGGGGATGAGTCTCTTGCAGTAGTGGGGTTCTGGGCTCATTAGGAGTAATAGGAAAAAGTCTGAAGTCTTTTGTAGCAGTGAGAGTCTGGAGTGTGCAGGAGACACATGATTGTAGGGTGAGTGGATGCAGATAGGAATGCTTCGGGAATCACACAGGTGTCTGTAACTGGTAGCTGGCTGTAACATATAAGAAACACAGGGGGCAAGTCACGTACCAGATAAAACCAGAACTCTGTGGACTGCAACAGAGGAAACCCAAACATGTATAAGTGAAATATGAAGATGTATTAAGGGAAGTGAATAATATAAATACAACCACACAGTGCAATATACCAACCGACAGAGACCCTCAAATAACAACAGACAGATATGTACAACAAATGGGAAATACCAGGATCATAAATGATAGCCAGGCCAGGGTCATGCACAGAGGATCAGTAGATAAACAAAGGGCAGTTCCAGAATCAGAGACACAAGCCAGGCCACGGTCATACCCAGGGGGATCAGCAGATGGGGTAAGGAGCACAGGACAGGGAGAGGATGGACGGATCAGACTGCAGGGCAGGGATGATGGTAACAGGTGGGACAGGACAGGGACCAGGACAGGGAAACAGGATCAGAAACACGGGTCACAGATTCAGGGCACAGGAACAGGTTCAGAATCACACAGACATGGCTGGGCCCTCACAATATCTGGGCCAACTGGAAGATGACCTCCGCACCATGCTGCAGGCCCTCCCCAACAAAGTTGGGCATTGAAGCATTTATCCTCCACATAGAAGAGGCACGTAGACGGGACGTGCAAGAATTGAAAACCCACCGAATGGGTTCCTCCCTTGAACACAGTGTTAGCCCTGGAGCGCTTCCAGACCACCCATTCTGCCATGTGTCGTGGATTTGCAGCTTCACTTGAAGGATTTGGAGGACTGCAGCCGCTGTAACAACTTGCCTCCCGGAGGCTACCGGAGCAGAGGTCCTAGCAGCGACGGTCACAGCCATCTTCCATAAGCTAATGGAAGCTCCACCGCCATCATTAGAAGTGGACCGGGTCCACAGGGCCCTTGGGCCTAAATCGTCAGATCCTGACAGACCACGCAGTGTTCTCTACAGCACCTCTCATAAAAAGTTTATCCTCCGCAGGGCTTGGGAGCATGGAGAGGTAGAATTCGATGAAGCTACTGTTAAAATTCTTCCAGACCTCTCAAGAACAACATTGCAGAGAAGAGCCCTACTGCGGCTGGTCCCAGACTTGGCTAGGTGACATGATTGCACCTACAGATGGAGATATCCTCTCGCTGTCAAGTTATGAAAAGCCCAGGCATCCTTCACCCTGCACTCCACAGCGGATCTACCTGCTGTCTTTACCTTTCTTGATGCAGACCCTGTGCAGGTACAGAATTGGCTCCAGATCATCCCTCGACCGTTGGGTCGCTCGGGTCTCTCCACGAATCAGAACAATCAGCCTGCCCACCTGCAGAGGTCCAGGCGGAGATCCCGGGTACTATCACCACAAGGCACAACTAATAGATGCTTGGTGTCTTCTCCACTCCTCTGATAAGGATTACACTTTCTACTCCTTGCCACATAAACAATATTCTAGGATTGACAATTTTCTAATCCCGCACTCCCAACTACAAGCAAAGAGGTGCTCAAGGACATCACCAAAGAACTGGATTGCTATTTTTAGACTAATGACACACTAGGCAGCGACATTGGCATTGTGTGGAAAGCATACAAGGTGGTAATCCACGGGGTGCTTTTTAAGCACGGGTCACGCATCAAAAAATAACGCACTTTACAGCTGACCTTCCTTTATGACGACTTAAACTCAGTGGAAGCCCGGCACAAACATGCCCAACACCCTCTTTAGAGACAGAACTCCTGATCCTACGTAACAAAAATTGTTGACCTGTTGCATTTTAAAGCCAAAGCGGCAATACAGGTTTGCTGGAAAATATCATATGAATCCGGCAACAAATGCGGCAAACTCCTGGCCAAATCCCAGAGAGAACAGGTGTTCACAAACTACATACCTCATATAATGTCACCTTCAGGTCAGAAAGTTTCCCTTCCCAAACCCATAGCGAAGGAATTCCAAGAGTTCTATGCATCCCTTTATAACCTTCAGAGAGACCCTCCCTCACAGAGCCAAGTGGCAGACTACTTAGTCAACTCTCAAATGTCAAAACTGTCTGCTGAAGTAAGCAAACTGTTGGATGAGCCTATCACACTAGATGAGATTCAAAGTGCGATAGGAACCACTAAATTGGGGAAAGCTTTGGGGCCTGGTGGTTTTACCATTTCATACTACAAGACTTTGCTGCCAACCCTCGGTAAATTCATGCAAAAATTCTTTAATGCCCTAGAAGCCAATACAACGTTCCCTCGTAATACACTCTCGGCACACATAGCAGTGATCCCCAAGGAAGGCATGGACCCCACCTCTTGCGGCTGCTACAGAGCGATCTCATTGCTCAACACTGACCTAAAAGAGTAACTTTAGCAAGTCCGAAGCGATAAGGGGAGGCAAAACACAGTTCCTTCTCACACATCTCCAGGCTAGTTTTAAATTCAAATGGACAAGAATAGTCTTGAAATATCTAGGAACCTGCATCCCCCCTAAATGGTCCCAAATATTTGCCCTGAACTTCCCCCCGCTGCTGAAAACCGTTTGAGAACTGCTTAACAAGTGGCACACAGGCCTTCATTCATGGTTCAGCAGGTGCCACATCCTCAAGATGAGCATTCTCCCCAAATTCTTGTACTTCCTACAAGCCCTGCTGATCCATATACCCTCCAATTATTTTGATCAGGTAAGGGCGATGTTTTCCGACTTTATCTAGGCACATAAAAGCCAGAGACTGAACAGACGACAGCTCTCGCTACCCAAAAATGTATGGTGGCCTAGCAGTGCCAGACTTACATAAATACCAACAGGCAACCCATCTGACCAGACTTATTGACTGGAATCGCCATCAGACCACTAAATTGTGGCCTCGCCTGGAACAGTCCCAATGCACAATACCACTAGACAGCGCACCTTGGTGTCACCAATCACTGACAAATGTTATAAAAAAATCACCCTCTGGTGGGGCTAATTACGTGGATTTGCTTGTCCCTTTTATTAGATCCTTTCTCACATCAACCCACTCCCCACTTTATCCGATACTTGGAAACCCATTATTCTCTTCCAGATTCTGTTCCAGATTCAAAGACCCTGTCTTTCGCTCCTTAAAGAAATCTGGTTGCTTCCAGGTCTCTCATTTCCTCACCCATAGTAGGTGGCCGTCCCTATCCGAGCTCATAAATCCAGATGGACCATTTTGATTGGACCACTGGAGGGCCCACCAAATTAACCACTTTCTCAAGACCTTACCTTTCCCAGACAGTTTCTGCCAAACTCTTACCACATTCAAGACTTACTGTTCAGAGGAGGGCACCATGCCTCATACCCTATTGGCCTCCTACCAATTGTTTATTACTTTATTACTATTATTTATTATTGATGGCTACCACCCGCAATTCCTTAGTACATGGGAAAAGGACTTACTTTCTTACTTTAAATCCTTCATATGTACAAAGGTACAGGATACCAACTTCAAAATGGTCACTAGATGGTACAATACTCCCACAAAACTACAAAAGTTCTTCCCCTTGTCCTCGGATCACTGCTGGATGTGCCGAGGAACAATTCTCCACATCTTCTGGACCAGCCCTAAGCTGGAACAGTTCTGGAAGACAATCCAGCACGTTGCCCAAAAGTTTACCGAGCACCCCATCCCAGACGATCCCAAGCAAAATTTATTAAAAAATCAATAATTCGCCATCTTCTCGACGCAGCCTATGCTGGAAATCCACACCACCTCCATCCATAGGCCTGTGGTTCAAAAAAGTGGAGGAATTCAACAAAACTGAGGATCTTATCCTCACAGCCCACCATCAACGTGAACGCTACAGTAAGATGTGGACACTCTGGAACAGGTTTGCCTTCTCTGATCCGGAACGGTCCCTCTTTGAAAGTGACACGGTAGAATAGTTCAATCCTAATATAGCCAGGATGAATGTCAGTAGCCTGCTGACGCTATCTACCGACCCCTCCTGTTTGTACTGCAACCCGGGAGATGCGCATTCGTCACAACCCCTCCCCCGCCCCATCCCTGTATCTAACAACTTTGTTTATGACATTGTATGTTGTTTTACCTTATCCGATGCCATTGTACCTCTTTCATGTAATTGATGTTGTGTATCGTGCTTCCATGTCTCTTTAAATAAAAGATTTGAGAAAGAAAAAGAAAAATCGCACAGGGACTGGAACTTATGTTGTTGACTGGAGTACACAAGCAGTCACTGAGATGAAGGAAGACTGGGTGCTGCCTAGGGTGCACAAGAAAGTTACATGTGCAGGTAAGCTACTTACAGACTGGAGTGCACAGAGAATCATACAGGTTGCAAGTTGTTAGCTGGCACACACAAAGGGGAACACATAGGCACTGGTTGCAGATTGCAGGCTGGGATACACAGAGAGTCACACAGGGTGGCTGGAAATAGAATAAAAGTGGGAACATGCAAGGGGTCACAGAAGATCATTCTCATTCTCAGTAAGTCACTAGGAAACACAAGGTGCTAGTGTGTGATCCCTTTGCTCGAAAACTGAGCAATACGTCTACTGGCTCCTTAAAACAGAACCTGGCCAAGGATTGGCTTAGGCGCCAGTGACCGTTGACTGACTGCACACCAGTGATCTCGTATGGAGGAGAAAACCCAGCACTGGAGCATCTAACAGGTCAGGGTGACAGTCAGGGGCCTTGCTAGATCCTGGCATCTGTGTCCCCCCCTATTGGCTGTCCTGGGTCTCCTTTAAGCAGAGCTCCACCCCCCCCTCCAAAAATTAAAAGTCAGCAGCTACAAATACTGTAACTGCTGATTTTTAATATTAGGACACTTACCTGTCCAGGGATCCCACGATGTTGGCACCCCAGCTGATTTTTCAATCAGCTCTCGGTTGATACTGCCGCCATTCCATCTAAGGGAATGTGGAAGTGAAGCCTTGCGGGTTCACAGCTAGTTCCTTACTCTGCATGTGCTTAGCACGCTGCGCTTTCTGAATGGCCCAGCAGCGGTGGAAGGAGGAGGGAGGTCGAACTTCCAGGTCATTCCGGAAGTGGGGATGAGTACCTGTCAAAAATGGGTACCCCCTCGAAAGGTGCCAAATATGGCAGCGAAGGGGGTGGGAGGAAGCAAACAAGCAGAGCTTTCCCTTTTGAGTGGAGCTCCGCTTTACGATATGGAGATGATACACTATATGCATAATACAGTTTTGGAAATCGTATATTTTATCTACTTTTCAGTCCATCTATTATTCATTTTATCATCACTATGTGACATTATAGTTTTTTGACCAATTCATTTTTGTTCAGTTAAAAAGGTAATATTAGATGTAATCCAAAGTGGTCATCATGGTATCATACCAGTCCCTCAACATTTTAATCTGTGTATCCAGGGGTGCTCCTGTTTTTTTAGGATCAAAGAAATGCTCATGGTGACAGAAACATTATTGACCTAATATGGCCACATGGTCAATGACATTGACCTATTGTAGTCATATGCCTATATTGGATTAATGATGTCACAAGCATCCCCACTCCTTTGTATACATGGAGCGGCAGTGAATCCTCCAACTGCATCTCATTGGCCTGGCACTAACAGATGTCTTCTGGGTTCGGATTGAACCCAAGCTCACTCGTATCTATAAAAAGTGATAATTATATTTCTTCTGATAATGGGAAATATACACTATATCAGCAAATGTTTTTTTAAACCCAAACTTATTAGATTATTTATACCTTGGTCCAGGTTTGGACATATAAAATAATCAATGTTCTGTGTTGAAGAGGTCATCTCAGCAGGGGGTGTTTAGTGAGGCGCTAAATGCCTACAGGCCCGGTGATGGAAATCCGGTCCTGTATAAGGTATAAATCCTATTTACAAATAAATCATCACTACTCTGCGCATACATTTTCCAGATATAACATTTATATTTTTACAGGTGGGATATCACCGCTCCACCAGATAAATCAATATTATCAGCGTCCACGGTAGATAAATATTTTTCAGGATATTTTTTATATATCTAAGCCACATGTTTTATGTCGTATGCGTCCAGAAATTTATGGGCAATATTACTGTCTAATATGCACTATAAGAATATAAATTACGGAGGTTTACTAAGATATTAATGTCAGTTCTGTGTTACAAGGCTGTAAAATGTCTCCAGGACTGTGGGTCTGGTTTGTATTTCGGCATCGTAGCCCCTGATGTACACCAGGTCATGTACATCCAGCAAGCGGCTTTACAACAAGCGCAAGTCCTGCAGGTGTGCAGGGGCGCGGGACAGCTGTGTTATTGCAATACAATGAGAGCCTTACATTAGAACCAACAGCAGCGCTCTCCCTGACCACATCAAAGCCGAGCACTCAGCCACAGTTGCTCGGCCTCTTTCAATAAAAGGACCGTTTTATCCTCTCTTTTGAAGCTCAGACACTGAAAGGCTGTAATGTCATTTATGATGTCCTACCGCAAATGACACTTGGCCATTGGCTGAGCTGTGAATTTGTACAACGTATCCCCTTTGGACTTTAGAGCCATTGCATGCATAAACACAGAGAAGGGGAGGGGGGGGAGCTGGAAGCGCTTCCAAAGGCCACAGCAGTTTTAAAATGGCGCGAACTGAATGAGATTGTTATTTTGGCAGGTTGTACAAACTTTTCAAACGTGAAAACTTGGATGGCGTTTCACAGCTCGCTGCAGAACGGTTTTGGCTGTTGAGGAACGGCTAGAGACATGAAGCACGACACTAGTTCCTGAATTAACTAGTTCAGAGTTTGTTATAAGAATAAAATGCTACTGGTATCACATCAGACTTTTACTGTTTAGTGTAGCCATCAGTCCCCAGACTTTTAAAGCAGAACTCTAGTAAAAAATATAAAAAAATATATAAGACAAGATAAAAAAGAAAAGTGCATTGAAAGATAAAAAGAAAAAAAAAATGCTTTTGCTGCAAAATTCACTTCAATCCGGAGATGTCCTCAGTCTGATAACCAGCATCATTCAGCCTACTTCCTCTGAACCCAGGTCACCCTGTCCCAGCCTGTGACTGGACAGTGAAAAGAGAAGCAGCACAGTGATAAGTCATCTCTTGATAAATGATATTTATTATGTATGGATTTTCATTGTCTGATTTGTTCTGTACACAGCAGGCAATGGCAAAAAACCGCACAACAGGATAGCCGCACAACAGAAAAAGGCTTAAAATCCTGTGTTTTTAATAAAAATCGGGAGTCACATCACATCAAATGATCCACAGCAAGGAAAAGGGTACAAAAATGCTAACGTGTTTCGCACTGGAATCAGTGCTTACTCATAGCTTTGTTCTGTACACGGTTACCATGCTACAATAACGCCTGAAGAAGCCGTGTTTATGGCAAAACATGTAGAGAATGTAATATCTGTAGCACTGTTGAATGATACCATACTGTGATTATCAGTTTGACCGAACAACATCTGTAATGTTGTACAAGTTGACTGGATTAGCAAACATGAAAGGAGACCATACCCTGTTTCCCCGAAAATAAGACCTAGCGTGATTGTCAGTGATGGCTGCAATATAAGCCCTACCCTGTTTCCCCGAAAATAAGCCCTACCCTGAAAATATGACCTACAAGGACTTTAATTAGGGCTTATTTGGGGGGGGGTAGGGCTTATATTGCAGCCATCAAAGACAATCACGCTAGGTCTTATTTTCGGGGAAACTGGGTAGCTAATGCATTGATTTTACCAATCAATTTTAAAGGAATGAATAAATGATTTTGTAAATTTTTATTAGTGTTTATTATCTGTGCACCTAAAAAGTCCCGTTCCATTGGAACAATTTCTATATAAATTATTTGGGGTGAGTTCGCTGTAAATAACCAAAATACATTTATTGTCAAATGTATTTTCTATTCTGTTACATTTATTATGTATGGATTTTCATTGTCTGATTTGTTCTATACTCAGTTACCATGTTACAATAATGCCTGAAGAAGCCGTGTTTATGGTGAAACATATACAGAATGTAACATCTGTAGCCAGATTAAATATTGATTGAACCAAACACTGTTGAATGATACTATACTGTGATTATCGGTTTGCCTTATTAACATCTGTAACCTTATACAAATTGACTGGATTAGCTAGCATTAATGGGGACCATAATTTATGTATTGTTTTTTTCAATCAGTTTTAATGGAATTAATAAATGGCTTTTAATAGCGTTATATTATTTGTGCACCTAATAAGTCCTGTTCAATTCGAACAATTTTTATTTAAATATGGGGGTGTGATGCATGGTTTGAGCCATCTTCTACCTATACACACAGTATCGCACATGAAGTGACTGGCCCCTTCTGCAGCTTCTTCCTCTTTCACTCCAGCCCTGCTGTGCAGTTGTTGCAAGAAGGTGATACCCTGTCAATTCAAGTACTTACACTGCTTAACTTAAAAATTAAATCTTATGATGCATTAATGAATACATGACTAAGTCACTCTTTGACGAAACGTACGTCGGGAGGGAGACGTGCTGACATCATTGCTGTCTAGGATGAGTGTTTGCAAGCAGGCCGGCGTTCCTCATATGAGCTTTTATTGGTTTTATTAATGTAAGTGCAATACTTGTTGCTATAATAAATTGTTTTTATTGATTCACACTATGGTGAGCTCTCTTTTTCCACTGAGATTGTGATCGTTGGGTGCTGATTTGCCGATCGAATTGCGATCTCTTGGCTTGGTCTCAGTGCACTAACAGCCAACTCCTGCCATTGTCGGGTTGATGTCCGGATGCTGATCTTACAATACAAGGCTTTTCACAGCTTGCCTTCTGGTAAGTGCATACCGTATTTATCGGGGTATACCACGTGCCGGCGTATAACACGCACCCCAAGTTTAGGAGGGAATTTTAAGGAAAAAAACTTTTAGGAGAGATATTTAAGGGAAAAAAACTTACATTTAAATGCCCATCAATGCAGCCTTATCAGTGTCCATCTGAAGCCTCGTCAGTGTCATTTGCAGCCTGTCCATCATTGCAGCCTTGTCATTGCAGCCTTGTCCATCATTGCAGCCTTGTCAATGCAGCCTTGTCATTGCAGCCTTGTCCATCATTGCAGCCTTGTCCATCATTGCAGCCTTGTCCATCATTGCAGCCTTGTCAATGCAGCCTTGTCATTGCAGCCTTGTCCATCATTGCAGCCTTGTCATTGCAGCCTTGTCATTGCAGCCTTGTCATTGCAGCCTTGCCATTGCAGCCTTGCCATTGCAGCCTTGTCATTGCAGCCTTGTCATTGCAGCCTGTCCGTCATGCAGTTTGTCCGTCATTGCAGCCTTTTGCATCGTTGTCCCCTCAGCTTTTGTTTTTAAAAATGGCGCCGCCGAGATGTCCTTCGTATCTTGGTGGCACCTGGAAGTTCTCGGCGGCTTTCGGCCGCCTCGGATGCTTTCGGCCTCTCTCGCCGCTTCTCGGCAGTTTTCGGCCCCCTCGGCCGTACTTGGAGGCTTTCGGCCGCCTCGGCCATACTCGGAGCCTCTCGGCCGTACTCTGCATTTTTCTGCCGCCTCGGCCGTACTCTGAGCCTTTCGGCCGTACTCTGAGCCTTTCGGCCGCTCTCGAAAACCGGCAAAAAGGGCCGAAGGCGGTCGAAAGCCGCGAGAAGGGCCAAAGGTGGCTTAAAGCCGCCCAGAGCCCAAAAATTGCAAGGGAATCGCGCCGGATCGGCGTATAACACGCACCCGCGATTTTCCCCTCATTTTAAGGGGAAAAGGGTGCGTGTTATACGCCGATAAATACGGTACATTGTGTGGTGGAGGTTCACATGCATTGGTGTTTTGTTTGCACGGAAGAATTTTTATTAAGTTATCACTTTCATTTATTTCACTGGACTTAGATATCATCTTCCATCTTTTTCTTGAATTGAGGACTGGTTGTTTACCACAGAATATACATAATCACAATATTCACTTATTTATTAATGATTATTTGGTGCTATATTAATTTTATTTTGTGTCACTATATGTTTTAGTGTAATTTTAAATGTGCAGATTTTTTTCTATTTTTATTAATGAATACAGAGCTGCACTATTTAGTGTATTTTATATCTGTCTAGATTTCAGCTAAAAGGTAGTTAAACTTTTGTGGGAAAAAAAATGGATGGAAAAAAAATGCATATACAATTGTTACACAAGCCATGTTGTAATTGAATGTTATTAAAAATTACCTTTTATTTTTATTGTCCAACTATGGTTTACAGAACACCTCCAAAATGTAATTTTCTGCTTGTGTGATTGGCTCCATCTGCAGCAAGATAGTCAAGTTTTAGGCATCCCCTGTAATAGGAATTTTAGTTTTGATGAGATGCTCCTAAAGGGTTAACGTGGTTCTAGTAACATAAGTTTTTTTTTACCTTAATGCATTCTCTCCATTAAGGTGAAAAACCTTCTGCATCAACCCCCCCCCCCCCCCTTATTCCTCCCTCCTCATTGGCTCAGAGACAGGATGGGAGCCATCAGTTCCTGCTGCTGTCAATCACAGGCAATGAGGAGGAAGCATGGCTGGAGTGAGCATGCATGAGTGCCCCCATAGCAAGGCACTTGACAAGGGGGAACAGCCAGGAGCACCGGTGAGGACTCAACAAGAGGAGGAAGGGGGCTGATCTGTGCAAAACCATTGCACAGAGCAGGTACAGTATGTATGACATGTTTGTTATTTTAATTTTTAAAAAAAACAAGCATTTACAATAACTTCAAATACTTCTAAAGGGATGCAGACACTGCAGCTTTTCTCATTAGAACACTGAAAGTGCACCAACAGATTTTAATGAACCAGAGAATCCCATTCATATTCAGTATGCAATCAATCTGGTGAAATAAACAACTATTTCTTTATATCAGGGATATGCAATTAGCGGACCTCCAGCTGTTGCAAAACCCATCATGCCTCTGCCTCTGGGTGTCATGCTTGTGGCTGTCAGAGTCTTGCTATGCCTCATGGAACTTGTAGTTCTGCAACAGCTGGAGGTCCGCTGATTGCATATCCTTGCTTAACAGCAACTAAAGGTAGGAATCTTCTACAGTTTATTTTATTAAAATACTTGCATTGTATATTGATCATCCAGATGGGTCGGGACTGTTTTTCTAAACCAAAGTGGAGTTACCCTTTAAAGTGGACTTATATTCGAAATGTTTAATTTAAGGTGTATCTAAATATATCCAGCAGAACTTTTTTTTTTTTTTTTTTTTATAGAGTGGCTTAGTGTTGAAACCTTTGTTGGGTTTTTATTACTTTTTGTGACTCCCTTAGAGAGAGTCTTTCTTTTGGTTGGTCTTGGTGAACACTGTCACTGGTACAGAAAGTAATGAAAATGCCCAAATTCTACTATTACTGGAACTGGAATAAAAGGGAAATCCTTCCAAGGGCACAGCTGTCCTGATGAGAGCTGTCCTGAAGGAGGATTTCCATCCACTTTGGAGAGATTCCCTTTCACTTCTTCTTGTGTCTCTGAGGTAGTAGTGACATGGAGGTACACAGGAGGAAGCACAGAAAAGGTGGGGGGGGAGACCAAGGCAATCAACACCCCTGGAGCGGAGTTCATTAGGCTTCAGCTGGGCATTTCTTGTGAACAGGGGATTGTTCTGGCAGCAGAAAACTTAAAGCAGAAATTACACTTTGCTTCAATGTAAAGTAGTGAGTGTACAGCTTGCATAACAGTGTAAATTAGCTGTCCCCTCAAAATAACTCAACACACAGCCATTAATGTCTAAAGAGCTTGCAACAAAAGTGAGTACATCCCTAAGTGAAAATGTCCAAATTGGGCCCAATTAGCCATTTTCCCTACTGGTGTCATGTGACTCGTTAGTGTTACAAGGTCTCAGGTGTGAATGGAAAGCAGGTGTGTTAAATTTAGTGTTATCGCTCTCGCTCTATCATACTGGTCACTGGAAGTTCAACATGGCACCTCCTGGCAAAGAACTTTTTGAGGAGCTGAAAAAAAGAATTGTTGCTCTACATAAAGATGGCCTAGGCTATAAGAAGATTGCTAAGACTCTGAAACTGAGCTACAGCATGGTAGCCAAGACCATGTAACTGTTTAACAGGACAGATTCCACTCAGAACAGGCCTCGCCATAGTCGACCAAAGAAGTTGCGTGCACATGCTCAGCGTCATATCCAGAGGTTGTCTTTGGGAAATAGACGGATGAGTGCTGCCAGCATTGCTGCAGAGGTTGAAGGAGTGGAGGTCAGCCTGTCAGTGCTCACACCATACGCCGCACACTGCATCAAATTGATCTGCATGACTGTCGTCCCAGAAAGAAGCCTCTTCTAAAGATGATTCACAAGAAAGCCCGCAATCAGTTTGTTGAAGACAAGCAGACTAAGGGCATGGCTTACTGGAACTATGTCCTGTGGTCTGATGAGACCAAGATAAACTTATTTGAATCACATGGTGTCAAGTGTGTGTGGTGGTAACCAGGTGAGGAGTACAAAGATAAGTGTGTCTTGCCTACAGTCAAGCATGGTGGTGGGAGTGTCAGGGTCTGGGGCTGCATGAGTGCTGCCGGCACTGGGGAGCTACAATTCATTGGGGGGAACCATGAATGCCAACATGTATTGTGACATACTGAAGCAGAGCATGATCCCCTCCCTTCAGAGATTGGGCCACAGGGCAGTATTCCAACATGATAACGACCCCAAACACACCTCCAAGATGACCACTTCCTAGCTAAAGAATCTGAGGGTATAGGTCAGGGATATGCAATTAGCGGACCTCCAGCTGTTGCAAAACTGCAAGTCCCATCATGCCTCTGGCTGTCGGAGTCTTGCTATGCCTCATGGGAATTGTAGTTCTGCAACAGCTGAAAGTCCACTAATTGCATATCTCTGGTATAGGTGATAGACTGGTCAAGCATGTCTCCAGACCTAAACCCTATTGAGCATCTGTGGGGTATCCTCAAAAGGAGGTTGGAGGAGCGCAAGGTCTCTAACATCCACCAGGTCCATGATGTGGTCATGGAGGAGGGGAAGAGGACTCCAGTGGCAACCTGTGAAGCTCTGGTGAACTCCATGCCCAAGAGGGTTAAGGCAGTGCTGGAAAATAATGGCGGCCACACAAAATATTGACACTTTGGGCTCAGTTTGGCCATTTTCACTTGTGGGTGTACTCACTTTTGTTGTCTGTGGTTTAGACATTAATGGCTGTGTGTTGATTTATTTTGAGGGGACAGCAAATTTACACTGTTATACAAGCTGTACACTTACTACTTTACAGCCAAACAAAGTGTAATTTATTCAGTGTTGTCACATCAAAAAATATAATAAAATATTTTAAAAAATGTGAGGGGTGTACTCTGGTACTTAATTAATGAAATCTCGTGGTATTTTGTTAATGCATGCATAGCTCTGTATCTGCATCCTTGCACACCTCAACTGTTGAAAAAAAAAAATGTTTCCATAAGATGTATTGTGAAATTTCTTAAAATATCGTGAGATCCAGGAAGGGATTGGTGATGTAACCTTCCCGGGGGACATTTGTGCGTTTTCTGACTAAGTCACAAGTGCCTTGCTATACTAAAAAGCTTTGATGTTGGAAAGGACTTCAAGATAATTAGGGACCAGCATGCAGAAATGCATGCTTCTGGGTTTTATGTGTTTCCGGTAAAGGTCCATTGTAAGTATCTGCTTCCTTTTTTCCTAGTATGCTTATTTGTAATTCTGTTTGTTGATGACAGTGTCAATTTAATTTGTAATAATAATTTGTAATTATATGTATAATCAGGGGAATGCCATATTTGCACATTACATCTGGTTACTCGGTACATTGTGATGCCTGTTTTTTGTTTAGTAGTGCTGCATGCAGAGTGACTGTGTCTTGCAGCTCCTCAAGCTCACTGCAAGTCTATGAACTGAAAGAAAAAACAATAGACCCTCCATAAGATTAGTTCACCATTACTTACCTTTACCCAAAACTTTCCAATAGGAAATCCATGGTCTATATGAATTTATAGGAAATCTATGGTTACAGCATACACTTTCAGCAATGTAGTTATATTTGACAATCCAATATAATCTTATGTGAAAAATCTCCTTTCATATTGTGTGTTACCTCTGTCTGCTGGCCATCGCTTTCCACAACTCCTTGGATTCCTTGCATGCTTTGCAACTTCTCTTCTGCTTCTTCCTTTCAATTTCTAAGGACTACATATCCCATGGTACATGGCTGCCTGCAAGCAGTGATTCCTTTACTGACTCCACCTCCTGAAACTCCTCCCCTCAGCAACTCTGTAGTTCCGAAAGCAGGCTCTGTGAAATGTGTGACACAGCACTGCTACTTACAGGACATAGTGACTATATGTCACAGAATTCAAGAAAGTAAATGTGTGGGGATCTTCACAAAGAACGTTTACAAACTTCAAGATGGTTTGGATTAATAGGTGTATTCTAGAAATAATTCTAGTATGCCGGATGCATGGACTCCTATGGCAGCGTGGGAGGGGTGTTTTTTTTAAGCACATGATTAGAGCCTGAGGCTCTAATAAGCTTCAAAAAGGGTGGGCTTGGGGCGCCCTGATCCCACCCTGTTGTGTGACCATAGAAAATTCATTTTCGCTAATTTTACACCACAGTGCCTCCCTGTCAATCATGAGGCAGGTAAGTAAGACCTGTTTCCCAATTGGCCAAAGCATTGGATATCCTATTGGATGCCCGGCGCTTTGCCGAAGAGACACACAGGGGTGGTAGCTGGAGGATCAGACTCCTCCGATCACACTGAGACACAGGAGGAAAGGACCCAACAGCCCTGTAAGTGCCGGACCTCCTCCCGCGAGGGGGGGTAGTACTGCCGGTGTGCGTGCCCCATGCCCCATAGAATGGAGGAGGAGACGCTGGGAACCATAGAGGACGCTGGAGCTGTCACCTGCCCATCCTGCAGCTTGCTGCCATCAGCCGGATGGGGTAAGTGTCGGTCTGATGGTGGGCAAGCGGGGGGGGGGTCACGTGACTGCATATTATGGGCACAGAAGCTGCATATGATTGGCACAGAAGCTGCATATGGTGGTCACAGAAACTGTATATGAGAGACACAGAAGCTGCATATGGTGGGCACAGAAGCTGCACATGATGGGCACAATGGCTACATATGATGGGCACAGAGGCTGCATATGATGGGCACAGAAGTTGCATATAATAGGCACAAAGACTGGTATATGATGGGCACATAAGGTGCATATGATGGCCACAGAAGCTGCATATGTTGGGAGCAGAGGCTGCATATGATGGGCACAATGGCTGCATTTTAAGGGCACAGTTTCTGCAATTGATGGAACAGTGAGGCTGCAATTGATGAACTCGCAAATTATTATTATTATTATTATTATATTATGCATGATTATACACAAATGAGCACATGGCTTTATTGAGTGGCACAGTTGTGTAGTGATTAGCACTTTCACCTAGCAGTAAAAATATTTGTTGGTTCAAATCCCAACCATGACGCCACCTGCCTGGAGTTTACATGTTCTCCCTGTGCCTGTGGGGGTTTTCTTTGAGTACTCTGATTTCCTCCCACACTCCAAAGACATGCCGGTAGGTTAATTGGATCCTGTCTAAAAATTGGCCCTAGTATGTATATGTATGAATGTGAGTTAGGGGCCTTAGATTGTAAGCTCCTTGAGGGTAGGGACTGATGTGAATGCATAATATATATGTAAAGTGCTGTGTAAATTGATAGCACTATATAAGTACCTGAAATAATAATAATTTCCTACCCAGACATGCATAGTCTGCTCTCTTTCCCTCTCACAGAACACTGAGCTGTAAGGGATCAGGCTGTGCATGCATGGGTAAAGAGCGAAGCCCAGTGCTGTTCTTGGGTCAGTTTGCAGAATCTTGCATTCAACACTGAGTACACCCTGCCATCTAGAGGATGGAGAGGGGAGGACAATGAAATGAGCTTTTGAAAACTTAAGCTTTAAAGTGGTTGTAAAGCCACAAGGTTATTTATCTTAAAAGAGAAGTATGGGTTTTGATTTGTTTTTTTTATTCATACTTACCTAGGTGGATGCAGCATTGGTCCGATACTGTATCTGTCCCCCAGCGCCTCTAACACTGAGAATCGAGCAATTGAACACTGCCAATTCCTCAGTTCTCACAGCTGCCCGAGCAGAGAGCTGCTGACTGACTGCGCTGGGCTGTGGAGGGGTGGGAGTGGCCGGCTCTGGCTCTCTGTGGCTCACTGAGAGGCTGAGCTGGGTGCCGGTTCAGGGACCTGGCAGATCCAGACTCCGTGATCGTGATGACGCGGTGCCTGGACCGACTCTGTGACATCATCAGACAGCAGACTTCAGCCTGCTCTCTGCTGAAAATGGGTCACAGGAGGGCAAAAAAAACTGCACTCCTGTGATCCACAAGCTTTGGCTATACCTCTCCTTTAATGTATTTTATGCATTAAGATTAAAAAAAACCTTCTATGTGCAGCAGCCCCCTTATACTTACCTGAGCCCCACCTCTATCCAGTGATGTACATGAGTGTCTCAGCCATCAGGGGCTCTCCCTCCTGATTGGCTGAGACACAGCAGTGGCAACATTGGCTCCCGCTGCTGTCAAAGTTAGCCAATGAGGAGAGAGAGAGGGGGCGGGGCCAAAGCACAGCTCCCTGTCTGAATGGACACACAGAGCTGCAGGTTGGCTCGGGTGCCCCCATAGCAAGCTGGAGGGACCCGAGAAGAGGAGGATCCAGGCTACTCTGTGCAAAACAACTTTTTGGTCACCTTTTATCTGCTCAAAAAAACTGGTGACACTGGCTCACTTGGTACCAACATTCTTCCTATGTTGTTACTTAAACTGTCTTCCCCTTGTTCTTCTCAACATCTTGATAGTCTCTCAGGAGGTTAATATACTAAGTGCTAGTAGAAATGTCGATCACATACCACATGTATGATGACTTCCTTTTCTAAATAAACACAGTGAACACACTGACTTACTGTGTTCATTCATAACTGAAGCATAGTAAACAATATTTATTATGCTTCAGTTTGTGAATGAACAGGAAGCCGCTCAGCACAGAGCACTTCCCATTCATTCCCTGCCCTGTGCAGCTGAGGCTGCAGAGAAAGGCATGTGTATTTAAGCTTTGGGGTGCATGCCCTAATGCAATAGGCTGCACACACCTATGCTGTCAGAATACACTGTCCTGGAGATAGGGGGGTTTCCTTTATCCAATGTTTGTTGTGTGGATTGAGAAATCTGTTTTCTTTCTTCATTCAGCCCACTGGCAGAATGAAAAACAATGAACTGTATATGGCCAGCTTAAAGTTAATGTCACTTTAAATATTTAGTTTGGACCAGGCTGGTTCAAACCAACTATTTCCTTCACTAAGTGCTGCAGTGTCTCTAAGTACTGCATGTAACTTCAGCTACATACAGTACACAGTGCTGGGTTCCAGCTGTGAGACAGAGACTTCCCATCTCACACACAGAATAAAATGGAGTCTGGCTGAAAGGCGCTTAGCCATTCATTGGCAGCTTTGTATTCTGTGAATGAATACAAAGCTTCCTCTGATTGGCCGAGTCTGAGCCCACGTACACACTGTCGGAGAATCTGTCGGAATGAGTCTTATCGGACCGTGTCGTCAGATAATCCGACTGTGTGTGGTATGCATCGGACTGATTCCGTCCGAATCTCCGTCCGACCCTATTTTCCAACATGTTGGAAAGATTTCCCGACCAACTGGGCCGGACGGACCTAATCCGATCATGTGTAGAGCATTTTCATCGGACCAAGTGCCACGCATGCTCACATTCAAAGTCCGACACGGAAGCGCTCGTTCAGGTAAAACTACTGCTTGTAAGCGATATAGCACATTAGTCACGCTGCAATGTTAAAAAATCAGTCATCAAGCGCATTCTCTTGTTCTTTACAATGCTGCAAGAACCAACTTCTTTTGATGCTTATAGTCACACACACTTCTCCCGAACAGATTTCATTACTCTTTTTTAACCATTTCAGCAATACAATTTTATTTTAAGGCACATCTACACAATGTTTTTTTTTGTTTGTTTTTTTCTTGGATGTTTTTTTTTGGGGGGGGGGGGGGATTCCCAAAAAATCTCCTTTAATGACACTGGTCATTTATCCTTTTTTTTTTTACTTTTTTTTTTTGGGTGTAAACTTACAACAACAAAATTATTGTATTTTTTATATTTTCTTTTTTAATCTACAGGAGGTTGTTTAGTGTTGGTACCCCTTGTTCTTTAGTTCACTTTCTATTTTGGAAATGTACCTGCCTGCTCACAAATAAACTCTACTTTTTGAAGGAAAACACATTACACAAGTATTTCATCAAACAAAAATAAAATTTATTTTGTTTGCTCCAAAATAAAACTAGGAACGCAGCACTGGAGAAACTTCTTAACTTTGGTGCAGCCTTTGGCCCCCAGGGCAGACATGACTAAATGAGATATTAAAAAATTGGTGGCCTGAGGAGTAGATATCTCAGGGAGAGAAGTCTGCTCCCGAAGTCCTAGAGAGCAGGAAATTCAGATGCCATTTCTGTCCCCAGGATGGTGATCTTCAAGAGGCTGCATCTTCTGGCACACCAGACTCATCCCAGGCCATCACTCTCTGGTCTTCCTTTGGGACTTCCCACCAGGCATCCTTCCAGGCTGTGGCTGGGCTCCTGTAGCTGGGGCAGGAGGAGAAGGAGGGCGTTGGTCAACCTCCTGGCTGACACTTGCCACAGCCTCCCCCCGACTGAGGTCTTCCTGTGTATGAAAAGGGGACATAGTTTTAGTTTTTGATCATCAATCACAACATTTTGTGCTCCTGGCTTTTGCTATTTGACTGTTACCAAATAGAGCAGACTATCATTCTGACATCAGCATTTTTCTTTCCCGTCCCAATCATTTTTGGTCACTACTGCCTATTGAGATGTAAACCACTTGGAAAAATCTCAACTTACTGATCAATAAGAACATCTAGTTAACATCAATAAATGTAACACAAGAAATATGTTCAACAATGCAATACCTGTCTCAAGCTTGGCCGCACCACATGGTGCTGCCTGGAAGGCCCAGGTTGGACATCAGAAGCCTCAGCTGGGGGTGAAGGATGCCTTGGAGGAAGCATGGAGAGTGGTGGCCTGAGTGGTGGCCTGGGTACCCCTTGGTCTACCAGAAAATGCAGCCTGTCAAAGTGCACCATCCTGGGGTAATAAACAGCATCTGGATCTCCTGCTCTCAAGGACTCCAGGTGCTTCTTTCTCTCCCTGAAACATGTAAGCTTCATGGCCACAATTTTGCGATTCAAATATGTCATGTCTGCCGTGGGGACCCTGATCTGCACCAAAGCAAGCAGTTTCTCCAGTGCTGCGTTCCTCTTTGATCTGTCATTATAAAATTTGTTGTGGAACTGCCACAGGCAGGGCATCTCCATGTAGAGCTCGAGGAATAGCCCCATAAAGTTGGCATTGTTGAATGGGTCAATTTTTTCTGCAAGACACAACACAAGACAAACCCTCAAATACTAATAATGCAATTAAAATCCCTCCTAATCTTGTCCCAACAGCGGCCTAGATACAAGTAGTCTAGTCTAGTGAAGCACAAAGTTAAAAATATTACCTTCGTTTCCACGTTCGCCGCGTCCGTGACTCACACTCTCCTCCCAGATCGTACGGACGATACACATGTGTGGCGTTTTATATACAGTGTGCATGCGTGAAACTCCGCCCGCCCCTGACGTTCTTTCCAGACTATTCCCCGCCCCTTCGCTTCCCACGCAGTGGGGAGAGCACATGGCGGAGAGAACGCAGGTGCGCAATAATAGTTCCACTAACAAGGAGGAGGGTGAGGAAAGCCCGGAGCCTGAAACGTCCCGATCCAGGAAGACAAGATTTAAGGCCTCAAATATGTCTTTTGGAGAGATGTTGGAGATGGTGGACATATTGAACAGGACCGACTATGATGGGAAGTATGGACCTTACCCAAACCCAAATATCAGAAAGGCCAAGATCATCAATAAAGTTGTGAAGAGTCTTCTGAAGAATTTTGGGGTACACCGATCCAAGGATCAACTGAGAAAACGCTGGTCAGACCTGAAACTGAGGGAGCACGAGCAGTACCTAAGGATCAAGCGTGTTCTTAAAAAAAGTAAGTAGTTGTCGTGTGTTCATATGATTATTCTTGCTTGCATACATGCTCCATGTGCTTTGATTTCATGTTGTGCATTTTAAAATGGCCACTTTCAAGGTCATGGTTTCATTCGTTCGTAGGAAACATCGTTCTGCAGGGAAGTATTCCAGCTTAACAAAGTGGCCCCAATAATGTTCTCACCTTGTAACTCGACTCAAAAACACAATTGTACAACACTTCCAAGCAATGTTTCATATTCCTATTTCTGCCCTCTGTGTGCTAATTAATCTTTGTTTACATTCTCATGAGGACACCAGGGACCACACCCCTCCCAAAGAAGGGCAACTTCCAAAAGAAGAAACAGAGGAGCAGGAGCAGGAGGAGGAGGAAGAAGGAGAGACCGTGGAGGTTGGCCAAATTGTCACCACAACAGGTGAGTGTCGGAGAACACAGCTTCCGGTAAGCTCATCAATGTATATCACCATATTTGGATTACATGGTGTGTTTGTTTTTTTTCTAGGTGATGTGGAGGAAGATTCCCGTTTTACCAGTGAAAGTGCCCAGATCTTGATCGGGGAGATAATGGGGTGCCATAGGGATTTGGAAATTGTACAACAAAACATCAATGATGTTAAAAATAAAATGAAGAACATCATTGATGTTTTGGGGAGAGTGTGAAAACGAAAAAACTAGATAGGGTTTTATTTTTGCTTTTTATCCAAAAAATTTTGTATTTTGCATAATTCCAAATTTGGAAGATGCACAGAGTGTGTAAACATGCGCTATCTCCCATCATGGGGGATCAATGTACATGTTTTGTGTAAAGTGGCTGAGATGAAGGGGTTGCAGCCCCAAAGCATGTACATTGATCCCCCATGATGGGAGTTACCACATGTTGACACACTCTGTGCATCTTCCAAATTTGTATTTTTCAGGGGTCACACCCCATGTGATGAAGGCAATATCAGCCCAGTTTGTACATACTCAGGTCTGATATTGTCTTCACTTTTCCAAGTTGAACTTTGTAAGTTCCTGTGTTCTGTATTTTACGCTTTGATACAGTACATGGCTGTTTACACAAAAAAACAACTAAAAAACAAATATTATTAAACTCGGTTTTGGATCCCCAAAATATCTTGGTTGTGTTGTAAAAACCTTTACTAAACGCACATATGAATGTGCTTGTATTAAAAAGTTGAATTCTCAACAATGTGTGGCTTCCTTTTTCATTGGGCTTAAAATGTATTTGTAGTGAAATTTGAGTTTGTGCTGAGAAGGAGTGCGATTTACTAAAGGCAACTCCACTTTGCACTCCAAGTGCAGTTTCAGGTGTACTTTTGCAGTGCACTTGTAGTGCATAGTGGATGTGCCTTTAGTAAAAAGCACCCACAGTGATGCGTAAATTTGGACAATCATGCCATTTTCCTGCCATGGTGCTGAAAATGAGCATGATTTAGATCAGTAATGCACTACACATTAGTTAACAAAAAGAAGGTGTGTGTGTGTAGCAGACCCACAACATAATAAGATTATCTGAAGAAGAGACTGTCCCCTCATATCACTCCGAACTTGGGTTTGCACTGTTGGTGAAAAAGGCACAACTTGACTAAAAATGGCAAAGTGGGAGGCCACAGTCTGCCATTCCTGTGGCGTTGAAGGACACTGTGCAGTGACACAAGAACAAAAACTAGTAATTTGACAAATCAACATTGCATGCCGATTAGACACCCACATTTTTGGACAAAATTAGTATAACATTTTTTTAAATGAGTATTTAAAGCCTAAAGTATAAGGTCCCCTTATGAGAGTCCTAACCCCCCCCCCCATCCCCCCATCTGATGGGCCCTTGCTAAAAAATGAGGGGGGAATGTTTAGGACAGGTAACGCTCTCCACTTGATTGAGAGCTGAATGCCTAAATAATGTGTGATACTTTGTGAAGCCCCTCCTTAGTTACACTATTGGCAGCCCACCGGACAGGTAAGAAGTGTCATAATAACAAAATAGAAGCACATGTTGACATTCTGCTATTACATAGCAAAAAAAGGAATGTGTTAAAAAAATCAAAATAGCATTTGAAAGTATTGAGGCCCTTACACTACATGCTTTGGTGAATTGTTCCATAAATGTTATCATGAAAAAGGTATTTAGAGTGTGTATTGGGTTGGGTCAAGTCATCAGATAGAAGATTGCTATCAGCTGAGGTAACAGTTGGGGAGAGGGGGGTTACTAATGAGTTTGGCACAACTCCAAAAAAACAATAAAAAGGTCACTTTGCATGAATTGAAGCACACACATCACATAGAGATTTTAGGGGGTGTTTAGGGGAAAGCAATACTATGGAGCTGACAAAAGACATTGTCAAGTGACTAGACTATAGTTTTAGGGGCCAAGAAGAGCATGGTGGGGAAGTTAGTGAGGCAAATCTGCATGAGGACAAAGGGGCAGAGCATATGAATTAGAGAATATTGCAATGATGGTAATTAGGGAATGAGGAAAGAAATGCAAGACATTAGCAATCATGAAATACATAGAATGTGATGTTTAAGGTTAAAACTTAGCATAATATAGTCCTTTAGCAGGAGCTGAATGATGGCAGAACAGGTCTCTGGAATAATGATCCCCAGAGCCTGGGGGGAGATGCCTGTAGAGAACTTGAGGTCCTGAAGGCTTCTCCCTGTCGCCAAGTAGCGCAACGTGGCGATGAGCCTCTGCTCCGGAGTGATGGCTTGCTGCATGCAGGTATCCTGCCTGGTGATATAAGGTGACAGCAAAACCAGCAGACAGTGAAAAACGGGGTCCGTCATCCTGAGAATAATCCAGAAATGATCAGGATTATTCTCGCGGCTCTCACGGAGCAAAGGCATGTGGGAGAACTGGTGACACTGGCACAACCAATTCTTGGTCGTCCAAACATGTTTCATCTACGTACTCATCGTACAGTTTGTGCTGTGCAGGGGTTCATACTTTGACACAAGCCCTTTGGCTTATGTCAAAGTCAAAGTAAGAACCCCTGCACAGCACAAACTGTACGATGAGTACGTAGACGAAACATGTTTTGAAAACGGTCGGCTGGTCAGAACGGACACCAGAAAGCAACGCTAAACAGCAAGGCCTGAAAGGACGACCTGAATAGCAGAAGCAAGCAGACAATAAAAAATGCCTTTCAAAGTGTACTATACCAAGATAGAGTCCACAATGAGAAGCAAATACTTAATGACTGCACGCACGGATTATCAGATACGCAAAGACAAGCAGAAACTGAAGAGCAGTTAGCGATCTGAATCACTAATCTGAAAAGTGCAAATCGTCTTTCACCAAACTTCTACTAAAACACGAGATCAGCAGAAGGAGCCCAAAGGGTGCTGGACGTGGAGATGAACTTCCTTTTTCTAGTCCCGCCATACACAGCTTACGTCACCGCGTTCTTGGCCACCAGCGAAATCAGACAACTTGGCCCGACCGTGTGTATGCAACAGTTTCGGACACAATCCGTCGGACTAAATCCGACGGGCAAAATCCGACGAATTTGGTTGGCAAAATCTCTGACCGTGTGTACGTGGGCTGAGAGTATGTTGTCATCAGCCCGCCCATCCTACTCAACCATTCATGGGCAGTTTTGTATTTTGTGAATGAATACAAAGCTTCCTCTGATTGGCTGGGTGGGAGGGGCAGACTGATGACATCATGCTTTCAGACTCGGTAAATCGTAGGAAGCTTTGTATTCATTTACAGAATACAAAGCTGCCAATGAATGGCTGAGCGCCATTCAGCCAGACTCTGTTTTGTTCTGGGATGTAGTACATAGAGCACTTAGAGACACTGCAGCACTTAGTGAAGCAAATACTTCGTTTGGACCTGCTTGGTCCAAACAAACAGTTTACAGTGACTTGAAGCATGGACATCAGCTTTAATGCACAGGGAGGTTTTTGAGAAAAGTCAGTAAAGGTGAACTAACCCTTTAAATGAACTGATCTCAATAGTGTTAAAGCTGGCTATACATGAATTGTTTTTTTCATTCAGCAGGGCAACACATTCCCTCATCCACACAAACAAGGTGGAAAGAGCAATCCCCCCAATGGGACATACACACTGATCACTAACTGCATCTGAGCTGCGGCTGCTGATCAACTAAACTTTTCCAACTTGTTAGTTTGACAAAAGTCAATCAAAAGATCAGTTCCTGTTGAACCAGTATGGAAGCACACTGGTTCAAATCGTCCAGTCCCTGCTGAACCGACCGAGATTCAATCTGGATCTATGGATGCTGTGATTGTTAATCACATTTGCTCTTGTATAGCAGAGTGGCGGCTGCTCATAGGGGGCGCAGGGGCGCCCCCCCCAACCATGCGCCTAGCCCCTAATCTCCATGCAGAGCTCCGGATGCATGGATTTCAATGGGGTTTTTTTTTTTTTGAAGCATGATTAGAACCTGAGGTCTTCCTGCTTCTCCTCCCAGCCAATCAGGAAGCCGGGATTGCCCGGGAGTCCTAAGATGAAATTGGCCAGACGGAGAAGCGACCACCGGGACTCAGGAGGAGATGCAGAGGGAAGCCGCCAAAGCTACGACCTGGATGGGGTAAGTGTGGGGCTGGCAGGCGGAAGAGAAAGCGATCAAGTAGGCAATGGGGGGGGGGTGTAATGAGGGGGCCAGGTTTGTTTACCGCCCCCCCCTAAAAAAAAAATTGCACCAGCCACCACTGTAGCTGACCACTAGAGTAAACATTTAAAAATCTGCATGCAAAACACAATAAACAGAGTAGGGAACAGCAAACAAATTTCATAGTCACATCAAAAATTACTTTAGACTAAAAGTTTTAATAATAATACAAAATGGGAAATAACTGAAAACATGTCATAGTTCCTATTTAATGCCGAGATTGTACATTTCTTCAAACAGTTCTCTTTTATTGGATTAACCTGCTGGTGCTCACATGTTTTATTACACCTCTGGTATAAATATAGAAATTATCCAATGTTACGGCTCATTAGCAGCTAGCTGAGCTCAATATTAAAACAGAAGAGTAGAGATTTTACCAGCCAGTCAACCAACCAACCATTTCCTGTGGTTTATTAAACCTGTAATAACAGTATATATGTCAAGATCTAAAAGCTCTTGCACATACCCATAAATAATTGTGCGGTTCACTGACTTCCATATCCTTCAGGATGCTGCATCTCTTTCATATAACTTCCTGCTGTTGCTGTTTATTATCTCTGAGGCTTGTATCAGGTTCCTTTACAGGACCTGTCACTCGCCCACACCAAAGTCAGCTTCGTTTACTGTACAGCTGAATATAAATAATTGAATCTCTTGGAACTCTTTGAGTCACTGGGTATTTCTGAGTGTACACCTAAGGCGGGACACCTGACCATCACACCTACACTATATTACCAAAAGTATTGGGTCACCTGCCTTTACAAGCACATGAACTTTAATGGCATTACCAATCTTAGCCCTTGTACACACGGTCGGAGATTCCGACAACCAAATCCGACGGATTCTGTCCATCGGATTTTGTCTGACGGATCTTATCCGAAACTGTTGCATACACACGGTCGGACGAAGTTGTCGGAAAATCCAATCGTTCAGAACGTGATGACGTTATTTCGTTACGACGGGACTACGTTCAGGCTAGTAGCCAATAGCTTTGGTGTAGGAATTTGATCTGAGCATGCGTGCCACTTTGTCTGATCGGAATTCTCTACACATGATCGGACAAGGTCCGATCGGACCAGTTTGTCGGAAAATATTTCCAGCAAGTTGGAAAATCTGGTCCGATGGATATTCCGACTAAAACAGTCTGATGCATACCACACATAGTCGTATTATCCGACAAAACGGTCCGATAGGACACATTCCGACGGATTCTCCGACCGTGTGTACAAGGGCTTAGTTGGTAGGGTTCAATACTGAGTTGTCCCATCTTTTGCAGCTATAACAGCTTCAACTCTTCTGGGAAGGCTGTCCACAAGGTTTAGGAGTGTGTCTATGGAAATGTTTTACCATTCTTCCAGAAGCCCATTTGTGAGGTCAGGCACTGATGTTGGATGAGAAGGCCTGGCTCGCATTGCCACTTTACCTGCCACACGTTGCGGATTGTCCACTTGCCACATCACCTGCTACACTTTGCGGATTGTCCACTTGCCACGTCACCTGCCACAAGTTGTGGATTTCCACTTGCCACGTCACCTGCCACACGTTGCGGATTGTCCACTTGCCACATCACCTGGCACACGTTGCAGATTGTCCACTTGCCACGTCACCTGCTGCTCGTTGCAGATTGTCCACTTGCCACGTCACCTGCCACACGTTGCAGATTGTCCACTTGCCACATGTTGCAGATTGTCACTTGCCACAAGTTAGGGTGCGGAGAATGAAGAATGCTGGCGCTCTGCCACTGACAGTAGACGCTGGACATTTTAACTAGTCTGTCTAAACTCTAAACTGCAGCAACAACTGTTCCTCTATTTGAGGCACCAGCTCCTGTCACGTCGGTTCTGAGACTCGAGTCTGACTCACTGATGTCACTTGTTTGAGACTTGAGTCCAACGTGGCTCTGACGTCACTTGTTGCTAGACGCCAGGCATCCCAGGCACAAGCAACAATTGCAGGTAAGAGGCTCCACCCACCTCCTCTGGTTCCATAGCCATAATAACCTTAGACAAGTCTCTGTCTCTGCGCCGCTGATCAGCTGATGTGAGAGAGAGTCTCAGGCAGAGGCATAGCAAGTGCAAGTGACATGTCAGTGTGGTATTTTCAGGGGGGCAATTGCCCTGTTGCCCCCCCTGGATCCTCCCCTGCCCTAAACTCCCTCATCCATGTCTTTTGGACCTTGCTTTGTGCACTGAAAAAATAAAAATGAGGGGGCTTGGGACTTTAAATGAGGCACATAGTATGTGCGGCCATCCCTGGTTAAGGTAAACAAGAAAAGGGAAATTGGGACTTTAGATGAGGCTATTGACTTGTATACTAAACATATTTTATTGGCATAAATAGATGTTAGAATACATAACAATGATGCAAAGGCAAGTAAAAAAGTAATTTCATATATATATATATATATATATATATATACACATACACATGCACACATGACATGGACATCATGGATACATAATTATATACATATTAGCTTTGCAGCATATGATTTGGAAGAAATTGAAGTTGTATGAATTCACATATATACACACGTCATCTGAGCGGCACATTGCAATGTTGTACGGAGTAATGTAAATGGTATGAACATAATTAATTGTAGATGGTGGGTCTAGAATAATTCCTATTGACAGGCATATCACTGCATCCTAAATTTCCAACACATTTTGTGTATGAACACTTCCTCGGGGGCGGATGCTCTTTGTTGCTTTGTGCACTGGTGCGCAGTCATGTTGGCCATCCCCAAACTGTTCCCACAAAGTTGGGAGTAGGAAATTGTCCAAAATCTCTTGGTATGCTGATGCCTTAAAGTTCCCTTCACTGGAGCTAAGGGGCCAAGCCCAAACCCTGCAATACAACCCCGCACCATAATTCCCACTACACCAAATGATATGGACCACTGCACAAAGCAAAGTCCATAAAGACATGGATGAGCGAGTTTGGGGTAGAAGAAGTTGACTAGCCTGCACAGAGTTCTGATCTCAACCAGATAGAACACCTTTGGGATGAGTTAGAGAAGAGCGGAGAATGCGAGGCAGGCCTTCCCATCCACATATGTGCCAAACCTTACAAATATGGTTCTGGAAGAATGGTCAAACAATCCCATAGACACACTCCTAAACCTTGCGGACAACATTCCCAGAGGAATTGCAGCTGTTATAGCTGCAAAGGGTGGGTCAACTTAATAATGAACCCTATGGACTAAGACTGGGATGCCATTAAGTTCATGTGCGTGTAAAGACAGATGTCCCAATACTTTTGGAAATATAGTGTACATGAGCTTGTTTTCCCATTTCAAAAATGTGGGCAATAATATGAAGATGCCCCTTCCCCATCCCTTTCTGAGCTATAAGGAAGGTGTAATAAAACACGTGAGCACCAGCAGGTTAAGCCGAAAAAAAAAAAGACCTGTTTGAAGAAACGTACAAACTCAACAATAAAGGGGCACTCCACTTGTCAGGGAAGGCTTTTCACAAGCTTTTGGAGGGTGTTTGTGACCATTCAGCCTAAAGAGCATTTGTGAGATCAGGTACCGGAGTTGACCAAGAAGAACTGGCTCACAATCATCATTCCAATTAATTCCAAAGATGTTCAGTCAGGGGCGGATCCAGGGGGGGGGCAACAGGTCAATTGCCCCCCCCGAGATAGTAGCAGTGAGAGTGAGACAGTGACATGTCATTGTCACATTCTCACTTGCTCTGTTCGTTCGCGTGTGCCGCTGCCTCCTCTGCCCGAGTCTCTCTCTCTCACATAACCCGATCAGCGGGCAGCGGCGCAGAGAGAGAGAGAGACTTGTAGTTACGCCCAGCCAGCACTGCAGTGAGAGACCATGGTCACGTTTAAGGCAGCTGGATCAGCCTCGCCTCCTCATTGGCCATTGACAGATAGGAGGAAGAGGAACAGCGGTGGGTGGAGCCTCTCTCCTGCACTCGTTGCTAACGCCTGGGCCGCCTGGCGTCTAGCAACGAGTGACGTCACGGTCACGCCGGTCACGTGGGAGGGAGACAGACACAGACTCAGCGGAGCAGAGCTGCTGGAGCCTGGAGAACAGATCAGGCAGCCGCAGCGGCGCAGCCAGGGAGAGCTCAGAGCAAGAGCAGACTGACTGAGTCAATGTTATGCCAGTGAGTGACTGTGATAATCAATCACAGTCACTGTATTTAAGATGTTCAACTTCAGCTAAAAAACGAAGTCTTCCTGCAGAGTGGCACTTGCAGCAATCTTAGTTCTGGAGTCCGCCCCTGACGTTGTTGATCCCACCCACCCAGCTCCCCCTCCATCTTGTTCACGCTACAGGCCTCCGCTCTGCCACCCCTGAGTTAGTTTTAGCTCCACCCACCTCCTCCATCTTCTCCACCGGTTTGAGCAGTGCAGTCTACAGAGTGAATTCTACATAGAATATTGAGAAGATTACTGCTGGATCCATCCATCCCATCCATCTCCACTCCATTGCTCCTGCATGGGAACGGTACCCCTCCCCTCACCAGACTACCAAAAGAATTGCCTAAACGTGAGTAAAAGTATGAATGAATGTTATGTGACAAATCGCAAAATACCATGTGCCATTATGTATGATTATTTCTTGTGATCCTGCGCTGCGTTACTTTGACTGGCTGATAATTGCGCGGTTGTGCAATCAATGCTGTACCGAATTTAAATTGATGTCCTTTTTTTCCCACAAATAGAGCTTTCTTTGCTGACATTTGATCATCTCTGCGTTTTTTTTTTATTTTTTGTGATATAAACAGAAAAAGAGCAAGAATTTAAAAAAATAAAAATAAAAAAACAATATTTTTTGCTTTTGCTATAAAAAAATATTGCTTCCTCAGTTTAGGCCATTCTGTATTCTGCTCCATATTTTTTGAGAAAAAAAAAATACCAGTAAGTGTATATTGATTGGTTTGCGCAAAATTCATAGCGTCTACAAACTATATTTATGGCATTTATATTTAATTTTTTTTTACTAGTAATGACGGCGATCAGTGATTTTTAGCGGTACTGCAACATTGCAGCGGAGAGATCGGACCAATAACTGACACTTTTGACGCTTTCGTTTCTGGCAGTGCCCCTCCCGAGACTTGACTCTGGATCCGCCCTTGTGTTCAGTAGGGTTGAGGTCAGGGCCACTTAAGTTCCGTGACAACAAACTCGTCAAGCCATATGTTTTTGCACAGTCATGCTGAAACAGAAAAGGGCTTTCACCCAAACTGTAACCAAAAGTTTGGAAGTGCTCAATTGTCTAAAATGGCTTTGTATGCTGTAGCAATAACAGTACCCTTCACTGAAAACCCTGAACCCAATCATTTTGGTGGGGTGTCAACATACTTTTGGCCACATGGTACGTATGATGTTCAGGTGTCCACTGTGTTTTAGCGGCATACTGAATAAAATGAGTAGCAGAGTGGATATAGAAAAAATGAAGTCACGAGCAGTGACGTAATGCATAGGGAAGTGACCGGAACGTGATGACTTTTGTACGTTATGACGGGACTACGTTCAGGCTAGTAGCCAATAGCTCTGGTCTCGTAATTTGATCTGAGCATGCGTGGCACTTTGTCCGATCGGAATTCTCTACAAACGATCGGACAAAGTCCTATCGGATCATGTTGTCGGAAAATTTTATATCCAGCTCTCAAACTTTGTTGGTTGGACATTCCGATGGAAAAGGTCCAATGGAGCCCACACGCGGTCGGATTATCTGACAACGCGGTCCGAGCGGAAATTTTCCGGCGGAATTTCCGACCGTGTGTACAAGGGCTTAAGGATACCATCCCTGGTTACCACACTTAGGAAGCCTCTTAATTAGAGAGATCTTAGTGGCGTTTTTTCCCACTTGGAGGTAAGCGCATAGTGAGCACTGAGTGGGGCACACGAAGAGCACACAGTGGATGTCACATCTCTGCACACCAGCACTTTTTGCACTGTTTTGCACGTTTATTTTTTATTTATGAACTTTTATTGGCAACACTATCTAATATAAGTAGGACTTTATTGGTATATCTATACACCCAAAGGTGTACACAAAGGACTACTTAGCACTTTATGATAATTTGCACTATTTATCATTTTGCACTTTATTAATTGTTGACTCAGTAACAATTTGCACAAGTAGTATTAATCTAATTTGTTTATTCATAGTTTATTAATTAATTTTTTGCATTATTTTGCATATTTATTTTGTACATATTTGCACAGTAGCTAAGTAGCATTTTGCACAGAAGGATTAATCATATTGAGATATTGATTTTTGATTTATTTTTTAGCACAGCAGTTATTTACACAAGGATTCACTATCAGTATTTGCACAATTATTTATATTGATTATTTACACTTTATATATTTATGTGCGTGATAGAATTTACATAAATTTTAGACAGGGAAATACTCCTCTGGATCAGTATATGGTATATAGGTTGCGCTGATCATTATTTCTATTCATTGTGTAGCAGAGTGACCATTTATTCACCATGCTCAGAGTTTGTGGATAAGTTCCTTTGCTTCCCTCCATCAGCAGCTCAGAGAGGCCATACACGATGAGGCAGATGTGGCTGGGTAAGTGATCTGCAGCCCAGGGAGAGGCCCTCCACTGTCAGAACCGGTGTGCAAACAGACAGGCAGGAGCCTAATTGCTCATAGCTTCTCTGGAGGACCCAGCTACCCAGCACTCCCTCATCCACCCGATTGCGATCTGAATATTCCAGTTCCAATGGGGTGGCCCTCGAGCCTGGGGGTCTGTCCAGGTGTTAACTTGTGTTATCAGAGCTACACCAGACTTCACTGAGGCAATGTTTATGAAGATAAACATAAGTGGTTGTACTCTGTACTGTTTTTCTGAATTATAGCTTCTCTATGCTATGCAGAAAACCTGTACTTTGAGTCAACTAACTAAAGTAAGATAATGGCTGTATAGTATAAATCAAAAGTTTCAGTTTTGTACCATTTGTATGGTATGGATATTTTACACATAGTTTTACATTGGTCCAACTTGAACCAATGTAACTCTGTATTTGCAACACCTGGCCGATGTCCTGGGAAGCTGTAAATCACAAAAGTAGACATGGCTAAGCCTTGTCTTAGCGGTGCAAGGCGTTCTCTGATTGGACAAGGTGGGGTGCGGGGTAGTGACAAATCAGTATCCACAAAAAGAAAAATGAGAGCGAGAAAGGATCACTCCCTCATAGAATAATGGAATTTTCACGGATGCATTTTTTCTATCACATAGGTAAGCACGACCACAATAAAGTAAATCAAAAAATATAATAAATATAATTTATTAAAAAGTGTACATGATTTAAAATCCATACAATAATATAATAATAATAATATTCGGTCATATGAGTTTTTGAGCCAAGTTGATACTAATGCCGCGTACACACGATCGGAATTCTCAACGTAAAAAGCTCTGATGATTTTCCCGTCAGAATTCGGCTCAAGCTGTCTTGCCTACACACGATCACACCATATTCCGATCATTTATAACGCGGTGACGTACAACACGTACGAAGTGACTAGAAAAAGGAAGTTCAACAGCCAGTAGCCAATAGCTTCTGTCTCGTAGTTGAATCTGAGCATGTGTGATTTTTGCCGTGTTGGAATTGCATACACACGATCGGAATTACCGATAGAAAGTTTTTCCGTCTGGAAAATTGAGAACATGCTATCAATTTTTGGCTGGCGGGAATTCGGACAGCTAAATTCCGATGGAGCATATACATGGTCGCATTTTCCAATGAAAAGCTCTCATCTGTCTTTTTCTGGCCGGAATTCCAAACGTGTGCATTAGTCTCAGAAGCTGGAACAGATGCTTGTGTATATGGTTAGCCGACGTGTTTCGCAGACTAGTTATCTGCTTCTTCGGGGCTGTTCACCATGCATCTATATCATTGTCCAAGTTATAAAAAGATATGACATTAGTATCGAAAATAGAAAAGATCTGTTTATCATATTCAGAATATTAACAATATTTTCTTAAAGTGCTCACCAAAACATTTTGTCATTAACCGAGAGGTGTACCCACTGAAAAAAATGGCAGCAGTATCAAGCGAGCGACCTGTTGTGCTTACTATGCAGAAAGGAAGCTGTTTGGCACCAGACCCGGAGGACCGCGGCTATCACTGTAGTATCACTGACTACTACAGCGATTTTCCACTTTCACAGCAATCCCACAGGTATGAAGTATTAATACTTACTGTACATTGGTCTAAGTTGGAGTAATGTAAGCGGAAAATAAAAACCAAGCCTGGAATTCAACCACAATGTGTCTTCTAATATACAGCAAGGTGACCAGTACATACAGTAGCACAGACCTAGCTATCAGGCACTGTGTATGTGAAATGAAAACAAAGATAGGGGAGAAATACTCTTGTCACAAGGATTTACTGTAGATATACAGTCAGCAGCTGCAGTTGAACTATTAGATTATAGGAAAACTTGCATAATAGTCTCTTCTAGTCCAGGGTTAAGTAGCATGGACAGGACATGTGGACAAGTCTCTCTCCACTTCCTCCACCCAGGGGTTCAAAACCAACAACTCCATGGGCAGGAAGTGTATACATAATATATTTATAGGCATTTACAAATGCAGACAGTAGAGGGCGGCAGATCTCTACACTGGCATCCTGGGTGAGAAGTGGTAATAGCAGCATTGGATCTTCAGAAGGAGCTCCGGTGAGCTGAATATACCTCTGCTGAAAGCTAATGGCAACATTGGCAAGGTCCCCTGCTCACCACACCACCCTCCAACCTTTTTTCTCATTAGAGGGAATATAATTAAATTCAGCCGGCTACTCAGTAACATCCGTTGAAATATGAATATTTATTTGCTACATAGTCACAGCTGTGGTCACAGCCGAAACGCATTAGTATGTTGTATTTCTGTTATACTATGTAACAAACAAATATTCATATTTCAACTGATGTTACAGAGTAGCCAGCTGAATATAATTATATTAATTGTGGATGGAGTGTGGAGACGCTTCAGCTGGACCACCAGCTAGACCATCAGAAACCAAGTCCTGCAGTGGAGCAAGGATAAGGTTTTTTTTTTTTCACTACAGTTCACCCCTCTCCTAGTCACAGCGATTACTTGCCACTTTAAATCCCCCCCCCCACCCCCCAATACCTCCTCATCTTTCCTCCAGGTACCGCTCCTTCTACCTATCTCCTTCCCTGGTCACTGTACTTTTGTGCCAACTATCTTACCCCCCAGGTCACGGCACCTCTAAACTCAAGCCCCTCCTCCTCCTCATACCACTGTAATGCCTCCATTTTACCCTCCATTTATCCCCCTCCAGATATATAACTTCCCATACACCTCACCCCCATCAAAGAACTTCCACCTACCCACCTCCCATCCTATTTAATTACACTGCCTCTGTGTCTCCACCCCCCACAACCCTCCAGGTCACAACACCTACCTTACACCTCAAACCCCCCCTCCTGATGGTAGGTGGACACAATTCAGTATCATTGTCCTGGGTTCTGGATGACCTTGTCCTGGCACTGATAGTATGCAATTATGTATTTATTTATGGGTAGTAGGGATGAGCCGAACACCCCCCGGTTCGGTTCGCACCAGAACTTGCGAACGACCCCCGCGTTCGGCACGAACGTTAGAACCCCATTGAAGTCTATGGGACTCGAACGTTCGAATTGGAAAGTGCTCATTTTAACGGCTAATATGCAAGATAGTGTGCTAAAAAGGGTTTGGCGATCTGCCTCCTGCCTCAGGGGACATGGGTCACTGCAAAAAAAAGTTTTAAAAACTACCGTTTTGGCGGGAGCACTGATTTTAATGACGATTAAAGTGAAAAAAAAAGTGAAATATTCCTTTAAATATGGTGCCTGGGGGGTGTCTATAGTATGCCTGTGAAGTGCCACGTGTTTCCCGTGTTTAGAACAGTCCCTGCACAAAATGACATTAAACGGAAATAACACCATTTAAAACTGCTTGCGGTTTTAATGTTATATCTGGTTCCTGTAATATGGTTGAAAATCATTCAGAAAAATGGCATGGGTAGCCCTCCCTGCCCATTACCAGCCTATTTGGGTCTTGTACGCATATTAAGGGGAACCCCGTACCCATATTAAAAAAAGGAAATGCGTGTGGCCCCCAGGCCCTATATACTCAGAACAGCAGTATACAGGCGGTGCAAACAAGACAGGGACTGTGTAGGTTTGTTGTGTTAAGTTGAATCTGTTTGTCATTTTCAAGCGGTACATTTTTAAAGTGTTTTCATCTCACTTGCTGTTGTCTCCTTCCGTTTGCAAGTAGGAGATGTTTGTAAATTGGATGTTTGAAAGTAGGGGCCTGCCCTATATGCTCTGCAGAAATGGCGGAACAAGGTGTTGGTTTTGCAACAACATTGTAAGCCCTCAAAGTGACTCTTGGTGGCCGCTGGAGCGCCCTGCTGTGAACGATTATATCAAGAATTGTAATTACATGCCATTGTTGAACAGTGGTAGAAAAATTGACCTTTGGTGGTTGTGGTGCTGGTGCCACAACACTATAAGTCCTCACAGTTACTCTGGGTGGGCACAGGAAGGGGCCCTCCTGTGAAATATTATATCAAGAATTGTAATTACATGTCCCTGTTAAACAGGGGCAGAAAAATTGGGCCTTAGGCACTGGTGCCATCACACTGCAACCTCTGCCATACACTCTAGTTTTATTGCAGGAATTAGCCCTGCTGCAAAGCATTGCATCAAAAATTGTACTTAAACGCCCCTGTTAAACAGGGGCAGAAAAATTGGGCCTTAGGCACTGGTGCCATCACACTGCAACCTCTGCCATACACTCTAGTTTTATTGCAGGAATTAGCCCTGCTGCAAAGCATTGCATCAAAAATTGTACTTAAACGCCCCTGTTAAACAGGGGCAGAAAAATTGGGCCTTAGGCACTGGTGCCATCACACTGCAACCTCTGCCATACACTCTAGTTTTATTGCAGGAATTAGCCCTGCTGCAAAGCATTGCATCAAAAATTGTACTTAAACGCCCCTGTTAAACAGGGGCAGAAAAATTGGGCCTTAGGCACTGGTGCCATCACACTGCAACCTCTGCCATTCACTCTAGTTTTTTTGCAGGAATTAGCCCTGCTGCAAAGCATTGCATCAAAAATTGTACTTAAACACCCCTGTTAAACAGGGGCAGAAAAATTGGGCTGCTGGCATCACCCAGAACCAAAAATGTTCTTCCAACATATCAGCGGAGGAGGAAGAGGATAGACAATCAACATAACAGGACAGTCACTCAGCATCAGCATAGGCAGTCTTGAAGGGATGTGGTATTTCAAAAAAAATTATTCGGTTACATCAGCTTCAGGTGCTTGGTAGCTGTGGGTGATCCAAGACTGATTCATCTTGATGAAGGTCAGTCGATCAACTGATTCGGTGGACAGGCGCACCCTGTGATCGGTAACGAAGCCACCAGCAGCACTGAAGGTGCGTTCCGAAAGAACGCTGGATGCAGGACAGGCCAGGAGCTCAATTGCATACTGTGCAAGCTCTGGCCAGTGATCCATCCTCAAGACCCAGTAAGCCAGAGGATTTTCAGTGGGAAAGGTGTCCAAGTCTGACCTTGCCCCTAGGTATTCCTGCACCATGTAAATTAGACGCTGGCGATGGGTGCTGGAACCAATCATACCTTGGGGCTGCGGACTAAAAAATTGTCTGAACGCATCAGTCAGACGGCCACCTTCTCCACCGCTCCTTCTGACTGATGCCTCAGCAACACGTTGTCCAGGACCAGGAGTTTGTGACCTCCCAGTCTCTGGGAACGCGTTGCACAGAGCTTTCTGCAAGGCCTCCCGGAGATGTCTCATCCTCTGCTCCCTCTGCGATGGCAAGATAAGGTCGGCAACCTTACCCTTGTACCGTGGATCAAGGAGAGTGGCCAGCCAGTAATGGTCCCTCTCCTTGATCCGAAGAATACGAGGATCCTTCCGCAGGCTTTGCAGGATCAGGGAGGCCATGCAGCGTAGGTTAGCTGAGGCATTCGGTCCGGAGTCCTCTGGGTCACTAAGGACAACATGATCCGCAGCTACCTCCTCCCAGCCACGTACAAGTCCACGTGTTTCTTGGGACTGTAAATCATCCCTATAAGACTGCTGCTGCTGATGCTGAGTGCCAGCCTCCACCTCCATGCTGACACAATCATCCTCCTCCTCCTCTTCCTCCTCCTCACCCTCTTCCTGTGTGATGGGTGGCACAGCAGGAACACTGTCTGGATAAAGGGGGCCTTGAGAGGCAAGGAAGTCCTCCTCTTCCTGCCTCTGTTCTGCCTCAAGTGCCCTGTCCATTATTCCACGCAGCGTATGCTCCAAGAGGTGGACAAGAGGTATAGTGTCACTGATGCATGCACTGTCACTGCTCACCATCCTTGTGGCCTCCTCAAACGGTGACAGGACAGTGCATGCATCCCTGATCATGCCCCACTGGCGTGGTGAGAAAAAACCAAGCTCTCCTGACCCTGTCCTGGTGCCGTAGTCGCACAGGTACTCATTGATGGCCCTCTGCTGCGTGTGCAGCCGCTGCAGCATGGCCAATGTTGAGTTCCATCTGGTGGGCATGTCACATATAAGGCGGTTCTTGGGCAGGTTCAACTCCTTTTGGAGCTCAGCCAGCCGAGCACAGGCATTAAATGATCGGCGGAAATGCACACAGACTCTCCTGGCCTGTTTCAGGACATCCTGTAAGCCGGGGTACCTGCCCAAGAACCGCTGCACCACCAGGTTAAGGACGTGAGCTACACAGGGCACATGGGTCAGTTGTCCCTGTCGGAGGGCGGAGAGGAGGTTGGTGCCATTGTCGCAAACCACCATTCCTGGCTTAAGCTGGCGTGGCGTCAACCACCTCTCGGCCTGCCCCTGCAGAGCTGACAAAACATCCGCCCCAGTGTGGCTCCTGTCCCCCAAACAAACCAGCGCAAGCACGGCATGGCATCGTTTTGCCTGCGTACTTGCGTAGCCCCTGCAACGCCTACGGAGCACCGCTGGTTCTGAGGACAGAGCACTGGAAGAGGCCGTGGAGGAAGAAGAAGAGGAGGGGGTGGAGGAGAGAGGTGTGTCACAACCAATAGTAGCATTTTGGAGGCGTGGTGGCGGAACAACCTCCAATACTACTGCACCTTGTCCTGCATCCTTCCCAGCAGCCAGAAGAGTGACCCAATGGGCCGTGAAAGACAGGTAACGTCCCTGTCCATGCCTGCTGGACCATGAGTCAGCGGTAATATGCACCTTACCGCTGACCGCCCTGTCCAGCGAGGCAAGGACATTGCCTTCCACATGCCGGTAGAGAGCCGGAATTGCCTTCCGTGAGAAAAAGTGGCGTTTGGGGACCTGCCACTGAGGAACCGCACATTGTACAAACTCACGGAAGGGGGCCGAATCTACCAACTGAAAAGGCAGCAGTTGAAGTGCTAGCAATTTAGCCAAGCTAGCATTCAACCTCTGGGCATGTGGATGGCTGGGAGTAAATTTCTTCCGCCGGTCCAGCAGCTGGGGCAGGGACATTTGTCTGCTATAATCGGACGTGGATGTACCACTAGCAGAGTTCCCGGAAGCACTTGGCTGTGACACACCTAATTCTACACCTTCATTCCTCTCAGAGCAGGTTTCAGAGAGGACTGAAGGTCTAGTGGGGTTGGAGATGCCAGCTGATGAGGAGCAAGGAGAGGTCCGCTTTGTTCTTTGGTGTGGGTCTTTGAGGTATGCTTGCCAACGAGCTGCATGGCAGGTCAACATATGTCTGGTCAAGCATGTGGTGCCCAAGCGGCTGATGTTTTGGCCACGTGAGATACGCTTGAGACATATGTTGCAAATAGCAGCGGTGCGATCTGATGCACTAGTCTCAAAAAAGGCCCACACCAAAGAACTTTTAGAATAACGCGCAGAGGAAGCGCTCTGCGCAGGCGGAGCTCTGCGGTGTGATTCAGTCGGTGTGCTGCCCCTAAGCTGGCCCCCGGAGGGCATCCTGCCTCGTTGGACATGTGCCTCCTCCTCCTCCTCCTCCTCCTCCTCCTCCCTCCTTCCAGGCACCCACGTGGAGTCAGTGCCCTCATCATCCCCTCCCTCTTCATCGCTGTAGCAAACCTGGCAGTATGCTGCAGCTTGTGGAACATTACTGCCAGATTGCTGTCCTTCTTGAGCATCCCCTCTCTCTGTGCTCACGCTACTGCCTTCCTCTAACTGAGTGTCATCATCAGAGCCCACCAAACACTGGGCATCCTCCTGGAGCATGTACCCAACACTGTGCTCAAAGAGTTCAGGAGACTCCTCAGGAGGACGTGGTGGGTCTAGGGAAGGAGTCACTGATGATGACATTGAGAGGAGGGACGACGATGTGTTGGCAGCTGCTTTTCTACTACCCTGAGACTGGGTGAGAGAGGATGAGGAGGATGAAGAGGGCTTGGTCATCCACTCTACCAAGTCGTTGGCATGTTGCGGTTCAACATGTCCAGCTGCAGAAAAGAAGGACAAGCATGTCCCATGGCCACGTGCTGATGACAATGCACCGCGTCCCCGACCAGCACTGTTGTCTCTAGACACAGAGCCTGCTTGCCCTCTTTTATCGGCTCGCGCCTGTCTGCCTCTCCTTGCTGGCCTTCCAGACATGGTAATGGCCTGAAGGGAGTTGGGTAAAACAGTAGTTGGGTAGTTTATATTGTGCTGGAGGCACACAACACCCACTAACTCCTGCAGATGCCTTTTTTATAGAACAGCAGAGTTAAAGGGGTATATACAGATGTATACTGTGCTGTGCTGGAAGCACACACAACTTCCAATAACTCCAGCAGATGCCAATCGGGCCCAAATACAGAACAGCTATGTAGGTGGATAATAGCGGTATGTACTGGGTACAGAGCAGGCACACAGCACGCACTATCTCCTGAGTGACACTGCTGACTGCAAGCTCTATTGTTAAAGATGGACCACTAGCTATATAGGTGAGGTGAATATCACGGTGTATACTGCGGTCAGGGCACGCAGACAATAACAAGAAAACAGCAGAGTTAAAGGGGTATATACAGCTGTATACTGTGCTGTGCTGGAGGCACACACAACTTCCAATAACTCCAGCAGATGTCAATCGGGCCCAAATAGAGAACAGCTATGTAGGTGGATAATAGCGGTATGTACTGGGTACAGAGCAGGCACACAGCACGCACTATCTCCTGAGTGACACTGCTGACTGCAAGCTCTATTGTTAAAGATGGACCACTAGCTATATAGGTGAGGTGAATATCACGGTGTATACTGCGGTCAGGGCACGCAGACAATAACAAGAAAACAGCAGAGTTAAAGGGGCATATACAGCTGTATACTGTGCTGTGCTGGAGGCACACACAACTTCCAATAACTCCAGCAAATGACAATCGGGCTCAAATAGAGAACAGCTATGTAGGTGTATATAGTGGTATGTACTGGGTACAGAGCACGCAGACAGCACGCACTAACACTACTGACTGCAAGCTCTATTATTAAAGCTAGATCACTAGCTATATAGGTGAGGTGAATATAGTGGTGTATACTGTGGTCAGGGCACAGACAGTAACCACTACACAAGAGCAAAATAGTAAATCAGCCAAAAACGATTGGTGTGTAACTGTGTTGAAGGTACACAGAACACCCACTGCTTCAGATGCTAACAAACACTACACGAGGCCGCCTGAAAGGCAGCTTTATATAGTGTGGGGCGTGCACTACACTGTCTGAGCTATGATTGGCCACAGGCAGGATGCCTGTGACCAACCATTGCTCTTCCCGCTACTGGCGCTGCGATTGGCCAAGCATGCGGGGTCACAGTGCATGCTTGGCCAATCGTGAGACAGCAATGCATTGCGCCATCGCAGTGCATTGTGGGCCACACGAATTTTGCCGCGAACGGCCCAAACGTTCGGAATTCGGCGAACGCACGAACGACCGATGTTCGAGTCGAACATGCGTTAGACTCGAACACGAAGCTCATCCCTAATGGGTAGCCATATTTGCTTTTTCCATACAAGATCTGTGCCCTTTTAATAAAGCTGGGTACGCACGAAAAGAACTGTTATGCCGCATACACACGATCGGAATTTCGACCAGCAAAAGACCTATGAGAGTTTGTCTATGGAAAATGCGACCGTGTGTATGCTCCATCGGAATTTAGCTGCCCCAATTCCCGCCAGCAAAATTTTGATAGCATGTTCTCAATTTTCCAGATGGAAAAACTTTCTCTCGGAAATTCCGATCGTGTGTATGCAATTCCGACACGCAAAAACTCACGCATGCTCAGATTCAACTACGAGATGGAAGCTATTGGCTACTAGGTATTGAACTTCCTTTTTCTAGTCCCGTCGTACGTGTTGTAAGTCACCGTGTTCTTGGCGGTCGGAATTTGGTGTGACCGTGTGCAGGCAAGACAGTTTGAGCGGAATTCCGTCGGAATTCGGCGGGAAAACCATCAGAGCTTTTTCCGTCAAAAATTACGATCGTGTGTACGCGGCATTAGTGCGTACACAGCTTTATTCTCTTACCTCAAAACAAATCTGCCAGATAAGGTCTGTCGGACACAATAGACCTTTTACATAGCTTACAATTGTCCCTGATTTGGAGGGACTGTCCCTGATTTGGAACAATGTCCCTCTGTCCCTCATTCCTCCTCACTTGTCCCTGATTTTGGTCTGATCTATATAGTTGTACATAAAATGCACTTTTTATCTTTCGTGTTTCCCAGTGATAAACCTTTCATCCAATTTCTAAATTGCTGCATTTGTACATTTTAAAAGCCAAGAATGCCCTTGTGGATTTAATTACCATTTTTTTGTTAATTATCCTTTAAGGGGGTGTGGCAGGGGGCGTGTCCTATGCCTGCATACATTTGTTAGTACGTGTCCCTCATTCCCATCTCAAAATGTTGGGAGGTATGCTTTTGTGCTTGTACTCTCTAATAGTGATGGCCGAACGGTTCGCCCGGCGGTCGTTTCGCGGCGAATTTCCGACTTTCGCCGTCCGCGGGTTCGAACGCCTTTTTCCGTCGTTCGCCCCGGCGGACTTACGTGTTTAATGTATACAAGAACTTTAACCTTTCGTGACACGTTTATCATGTGTTACAGGACAACCAATTGAGACATGACAGCTCATGGACACTTGGACATTCCCCCTAACCTATAAATACACCCGATCCGGTGGCCATTTTACATTCTTTCTTCTGTCACTGTAGGGAAAGGATCCTGTGTGGAGTAGGGACAGAGAAAACGCTAGCTATTTGGTACACAAAAGTTCTTTTCAGGACTGGTATAGGTGTTAGGTCAGCAGCCTGAGTTTCTTTTGTCAGTTTAGATAAAGGGACAGAGCGCTGTATGCTGCTATTTTAGGGACAGCTCAGCCAGATTAGTCTTTCTTCATCATCATCATCATCATCATCATTAGCTGTTACTATCAGGTCCACAAAAGAGCTGTTCCAGCTAATCGTTCCAGCCTACTCTTTTTTGCCAATTTGTATAGGGACAGGCAGGAAGCAGTGTGTCAGGCAGTGAGGATAATTTTAAAGACTTGCTGTTACTATTAGTTCCACAAAGGTTCTTTTCAGGACTGGTATCAGTGGTACGGTAATAGGCTTGTACACGTATAATATTCTTTCTTCCAAATATAGAAAGAATATTATACTTGACTGCTGCCCTTCTGCTGCAGTCTGCTAATCATTCACAACTCACTTGTTCCACAAAGCTCTTTATCAGGACTGGTAACTTGGTCTGTCTAGGGTGCTACGGTACATAGGCTTGGGTGCGGTACAGTCTGCTGTTCTGTAAGGACCGCTATCGGTCCACAATACATAGGGTTGCCGTGCACTACTGCTGACCGCTGCCCTATACTGCAGCAGTCCTTCAGCGGTATAGGGACTGACGCACAGTCTGCTAAACACTAATACACAACCTGCTTGGTCCACAAAAGTTCTTATAAGGACTGGTAACTTGGTATAGGGTGCTACGGTACATAGGCCTGAGTGCAGTACAGTCTGCTGTTCTGTAAGGACCGCTATCGGTCCACAATACATAGGGTTGCCGTGCACTACTGCTGACCGCTGCCCTATACTGCAGCAGTCCTTCATTGGTATAGGGACTGACGTACAGTCTGCTAATCACTAACACACAACCTGCTTGGTCCACAAAAGTTCTTATAAGGACTGGTAACTTGGTATAGGGTGCTACGGTACATAGGCCTGAGTGCAGTACAGTCTGCTGTTCTGTAAGGACCGCTATCGGTCCACAATACATAGGGTTGCCGTGCACTACTGCTGACCGCTGCCCTATACTGCAGCAGTCCTTCATTGGTATAGGGACTGACGTACAGTCTGCTAATCACTAACACACAACCTGCTTGGTCCACAAAAGTTCTTATAAGGACTGGTAACTTGGTATAGGGTGCTACGGTACATAGGCCTGAGTGCGTTACAGTCTGCTGTTCTGTAAGGACCGCTATCGGTCCACAATACATAGGGTTGCCGTGCACTACTGCTGACCGCTGCCCTATACTGCAGCAGTCCTTCAGCGGTATAGGGACTGACGCACAGTCTGCTAAACACTAACACACAACCTGCTTGGTCCACAAAAGTTTTTATAAGGACTGGTAACTTGGTATAGGGTGCTACGGTACATAGGCCTGAGTGCAGTACAGTCTGCTGTTCTGTAAGGACCGCTATCGGTCCACAATACATAGGGTTGCCGTGCACTACTGCTGACCGCTGCCCTATACTGCAGCAGTCCTTCATTGGTATAGGGACTGACGTACAGTCTGCTAATCACTAACACACAACCTGCTTGGTCCACAAAAGTTCTTATAAGGACTGGTAACTTGGTATAGGGTGCTACGGTACATAGGCCTGAGTGCGTTACAGTCTGCTGTTCTGTAAGGACCGCTATCGGTCCACAATACATAGGGTTGCCGTGCACTACTGCTGACCGCTGCCCTATACTGCAGCAGTCCTTCATTGGTATAGGGACTGACGTACAGTCTGCTAATCACTAACACACAACCTGCTTGTTCCACAAAAGTTCTTATAAGGACTGGTAACTTGGTATAGGGTGCTACGGTACATAGGCTTGAGTGCGGTACAGTCTGCTGTTCTGTAAGGACCGCTATCGGTCCACAATAGATAGGGTTGACGTGCACCACTGCTGACCGCTGCCCTATACTGCAGCAGTCCTTCAGCGGTATAGGGACTGACGTACAGTCTGCTAAACACTAATACACAACCTGCTTGGTCCACAAAAGTTCTTATAAGGACTGGTAACTTGGTATAGGGTGCTACGGTACATAGGCTTGAGTGCGGTACAGTCTGCTGTTCTGTAAGGACCGCTATCGGTCCACAATAGATAGGGTTGACGTGCACCACTGCTGACCGCTGCCCTATACTGCAGCAGTCCTTCAGCGGTATAGGGACTGACGTACAGTCTGCTAAACACTAATACACAACCTGCTTGGTCCACAAAAGTTCTTATAAGGACTGGTAACTTGGTATAGGGTGCTACGGTACATAGGCTTGAGTGCGGTACAGTCTGCTGTTCTGTAAGGACCGCTATCGGTCCACAATAGATAGGGTTGACGTGCACCACTGCTGACCGCTGCCCTATACTGCAGCAGTCCTTCAGCGGTATAGGGACTGACGTACAGTCTGCTAAACACTAATACACAACCTGCTTGGTCCACAAAAGTTCTTATAAGGACTGGTAACTTGGTATAGGGTGCTACGGTACATAGGCTTGAGTGCGGTACAGTCTGCTGTTCTGTAAGGACCGCTATCGGTCCACAATAGATAGGGTTGACGTGCACCACTGCTGACCGCTCACCTATACTGCAGCAGTCCTTCAGCGGTATAGGGACTGACGTACAGTCTGCTAATCACTAACACACAACCTGCTTGTTCCACAAAAGTTCTTATAAGGACTGGTAACTTGGTATAGGGTGCTACGGTACATAGGCTTGAGTGCGGTACAGTCTGCTGTTCTGTAAGGACCGCTATCGGTCCACAATAGATAGGGTTGACGTGCACCACTGCTGACCGCTGCCCTATACTGCAGCAGTCCTTCAGCGGTATAGGGACTGACGTACAGTCTGCTAAACACTAATACACAACCTGCTTGGTCCACAAAAGTTCTTATAAGGACTGGTAACTTGGTATAGGGTGCTACGGTACATAGGCTTGAGTGCGGTACAGTCTGCTGTTCTGTAAGGACCGCTATCGGTCCACAATAGATAGGGTTGACGTGCACCACTGCTGACCGCTGCCCTATACTGCAGCAGTCCTTCAGCGGTATAGGGACTGACGTACAGTCTGCTAAACACTAATACACAACCTGCTTGGTCCACAAAAGTTCTTATAAGGACTGGTAACTTGGTATAGGGTGCTACGGTACATAGGCTTGAGTGCGGTACAGTCTGCTGTTCTGTAAGGACCGCTATCGGTCCACAATAGATAGGGTTGACGTGCACCACTGCTGACCGCTCACCTATACTGCAGCAGTCCTTCAGCGGTATAGGGACTAAGAGTTTTGTCACAGGGTCATTTAAAAAATGACATGCAGAGGAAGAGGCAGGCCCTTCCGCAGGGGTGGTAGGGGTAGGGCAGGAGCAACAGGCTTGAGCCAAAGTGGGAAGTTGCAGAAGGTGCGTTCAATTACTTTAAAGGATGCACCAGACTTGGTTGAGTGGCTCGCTCAGCCTTACTCTTCTGCACCCTCCTCATCCTCTCGATCTGCACCCTCTTCTTCACTCTCTGCTATGTGCACCCCCAAAGACACTACCACCAACAACACGACCACCACCACCACCACCACATACCTTCCGCTTGAGTCACTGGAATTATTTTCCGATCCATATCAAGAGGACATTTCTGATGCGCAGCCACTCTTGGTATTGGATCAGGAAGAGGAGGTAGCAACAAGCGCTACTCAGCAGTCTGACGCCAGTACCCAGATCAGCCCAAGGAGGAGGTTGGTCCCCGGTGTTGCTGCCTACTCTACTTATAGCGGTGGGGAAGGTGACGTTGATGATGACGTGTCTAGTGATGTCACGTGGGTGCCCACAAGAGAGGAAGAGGAGGGGAGTTCAGAGGGAGATATGGACCAGCAGATAGGGAGGAGAAGCAGCAATGACTTACATTGCACAGCAGGGACAAAGCAGACTGCAAATGTATCAGGAGCGAGTCATCGACCATGTACGGTCACATCTGGCGCTCCCAGGACACCGGCACATGGCTCCGCAGTGTGGGCTTTTTTTAACGTGTCCGCTGCTGACAATAGCGTTGCCATCTGCAATCTTTGCAGTCAACGCGTTAGTCGCGGTAAGCCCAATACTCACCTAGGGACGACCGCCTTAAGAAGGCACATGAGCAGCCATCACCGAGCCCAGTGGGAGCAACGGAACACACAAAGCCACACTGCAGGCTCTCACCGTCCAGCCTCGTCTTCTACTTCTCCTTCTCCTCTCTCCTCACAATTGTCCTCCACTCCACCTTCCATCACGCCAAGCTCACATTTTTCTGCAAAAAGGCAGGCTTCCGTGGGCCTAATGTTTGAGCGTAAAAAAATGATGACGCCGGATAACCCTCTTGCCCAACGGTTGGCGGCTGGCTTGTCAGAACTCATAGCCCGCCAACTACTGCCATATAAACTGGTGGACTCGGAGGCCTTTCGCAAATTTGTGGCCATTGGAACACCACAATGGAAGGTCCCAGGAAGGAAGTATTTCTCAGAGAAGGGCATCCCAGAGCTATATGGCCATGTTCAGCGGCAAGTGAATGTATCTCTGGCACACAGTGTCGGTGCCAAGATACATCTGACCACAGACACGTGGTCTAGCAAACACGGGCAGGGAAGGTATATCAGTTTTACTGCCCACTGGGTGAACCTTCTGACGGCCGTCAAGCATGTAACCCGTGGCACCCGTGTAGATTTGGTTTTACCGCCACGGATTGCATGCAGGCCTGACTCTTCTTCTCCTCCTCCTACTCCATCCTCCTCCCTCTCCTCCTCAGCTGCCTCCTCCTTTTCCGCTGCTAGCGTCTCTTCCACTGCACCGCCCAAGCTCCCCAGAACCTATTCCACATGCCAGGTGAGACGTTGCCATGCCGTGCTGCGTCTGTTGTGCCTGGAAGCAAAGAGCCACACTGGCCCGGCACTCCTTTCAGCTTTGCGTTCACAGGCAGATGAGTGGCTAACACCGCTCAATTTGACAGTTGGTAAAGTGGTGTGTGACAACGGTGCCAATCTGCTTAGCGCATTGAAACAGGGCAAAATCACGCACGTGCCGTGCATGGCACACGTCTTAAACTTGGTCGTGCAGCGATTCCTTGTCAAATACCCTGGGGTCCAGGACATCTTGCGGCAGGCAAGGAAAATCTCGGCCCATTTCAGAAGATCTTACACGGCCATGGCTCGCCTTGCTGACATTCAGCGGCGACACCATCTGCCGGTCAGACGTCTTATTTGCGATTGCCCGACGCGATGGAACTCAACCTTCTATATGCTTGATAGGCTGCTCCAGCAGAAACGTGCAGTTAACGTCTACCTGTATGAACTCTGCGAAAGAAACGGTTCTGGGGAGCTGGGTTTTTTTTCACCGCGCCAGTGGCTGCTCATGCGCGACACATGCAGACTTCTGCGGCCATTTGAGGAGATCACCAAACTGGTCAGTCGCAGCCATGGCGCCATCAGTGACATGGTACCTTATGCCTTCTTTCTGGAGCGTGCATTGCGTCGTGTCATTGATCAGGCTGTGGAGGAGCAGGAGCGGGAAGATGAGGAAGTCGCAATGCTGGATGAATTCCCAGGGGGGGCTACTCTATCTGAGACAAGTCAACAACAGGAGTCTGATGAGGAGTCAGAGGAGGATGGTGCCGGGGCGGATGAGCAGGAGCAAGAAGAGCATGCTTTAAACCTTTCTGGGATCCCTGTTGTGCGAGGATGGGGAGAGGAGAATGAAGAGGACGACATTATCCTGGATGATGAGCAGGAGCCAGGCCACCACACCGCTTCCACTTTAGTGCAAATGGGGGCCTTCATGCTCCAGTGTTTTAATAGGGACCCCCGTATAAAAAGCATGAGGGTCAAGGACCAGTACTGGGTGGCAACGTACTTAGACCCCCGGTACAAACACAAAATGGCGGAAATGTTACCGCCGTCGCAGAGGGCTGTCAGAATGCAGCACTTCCAGGCCTTGCTTCGAGAAATGCTGCATTCTGCTTTTGCGTGCGCTGGCAGAGGAGCAATTCCCACTCCCAGAGAAGGATTTGCGGGTACCAATCCAACAGCGCCTGCAAGAAGAGGCCGGTTTGAAGATGTGTTGGTGACTTCGGATATGAGGTCATTCTTTCAGCCGACCCATCGACAGGTGTCATCCGGATCCAGCATCAGGGAACGCCTAGACCGTCAGGTGTCCGACTACATTGGGTTAACGGCCGATGTGGACGCTCTGAGGAGTGATGAACCCCTAGACTACTGGGTGGGCAGGCTTGACCTCTGGCCAGAGCTTGCCCAATTTGCAATCGAACTGTTGGCTTGCCCCTCATCCAGTGTCCTGTCCGAAAGGACGTTCAGCGCAGCAGGGGGGATTGTGACCGATAAGCGTACTCGCCTAGCTCACCACAGTGTTAACTACCTCACATTTCTAAAAATGAATGAGGCATGGATCTCGGAGGAATTCAACACATGTGATCAGTAGACCATGTATATGTCTATAAACAATTTTTGGAATCAAGCACACAGACCTTCTTAATTCATTTGGCTCACTTCCCTGACCCAAAAAAGCACACCGTACTATATGCCCCTACCCTCCTCTTTGAAGAGGTTGAGCGGTGTCATATTTCTACTGGGGCTGCTTATTATGAGGGGTTCCCACCATCCCTGTGCTGTGCTGACTTCCTCCTGGGTGTTCTTATTATGAGGGGCTCCCACCATCCCTGTGCTGTGCTGACTTCCTCCTGGGGGTTCTTATTATGAGGGGATCACACCATCCCTGTGCTGTGCTGACTTCCTCCTGGGGCTGCTTACGGTGCTGCTGTCAGCGCTGTATGTCACGGAGCTGCTGTCAGCGCTGTATGTCACGGAGCTGCTGTCAGCGCTGTATGTCACGGAGCTGCTGTCAGCGCTGTATGTCACGGAGCTGCTGTCAGCGCTGTATGTCACGGAGCTGCTGTCAGCGCTGTATGTCACGGAGCTGCTGTCAGCGCTGTATGTCACGGAGCTGCTGTCAGCGCTGTATGTCACGGAGCTGCTGTCAGCGCTGTATGTCACGGAGCTGCTGTCAGCGCTGTATGTCACGGAGCTGCTGTCAGCGCTGTATGTCACGGTGCTGCTGTCAGCGCTGTATGTCACGGAGCTGCTGTCAGCGCTGTATGTCACGGAGCTGCTGTCAGTGCTGTATGTCACGGAGCTGCTGTCAGCGCTGTATGTCACGGAGCTGCTGTCAGCGCTGTATGTCACGGAGCTGCTGTCAGCGCTGTATGTCACGGTGCTGCTGTCAGCGCTGTATGTCACGGAGCTGCTGTCAGCGCTGTATGTCACGGAGCTGCTGTCAGCGCTGTATGTCACGGAGCTGCTGTCAGCGCTGTATGTCACGGAGCTGCTGTCAGCGCTGTATGTCACGGAGCTGCTGTCAGCGCTGTATGTCACGGTGCTGATGTCAGTGCTCTGTATTACGGTGCTGCTGTCAGTGCTCTGTATCTCCTGCACCCTCTTGTTTGCCTACCCTGGTCCCTGACCTTCCCTCTCCTCCATTGCCTTCATTAGCTCCATAGTCCTGAATTGTCAGAACAATTTCCCAAATAAAAAAAAAATGCTTGTAGTTATCGATCCCAAATTCACCTCATACATGTATTATGCTATTGTCCAGGTGGTGGGACTACGTGCTACCCCCTAATAATTACCCCGTGGCCGCAAATTCGACCTAAAGGTTTGCGAAATTCGCCTCCCATTGAAGTCAATGGAGCCCGCGGCGAACGGTCGTTTTCGCGAACGTTTGTGTCCGTTCGCGTTTCGCGTTCGCGAAACGTCCCGTCGGAAGTTCGTCCATCACTACTCTCTAATGATTTTTTTATGAAAAACAATGTGGCCCTTCTGTGAAGTGTGCGCTTTAATGACACCAACTTGCCCGCTGGATTATAGACAATCCATTAAAATCACTGAGCCTTCTCTGTTAAAGTGTCATTAAAAAATCTGACTTGGACAGGGCTGCAGACTTTACTTTGACTTTCCCGATATGCATACTTGTTCCAGGTCAGAGGGTCACCATAACAGCCAGGTAATTGGCATTTTCAGAAGGAGGTCCACAATGGCCATGTTTTAGTAAGGCCAACTCTAAAACAGAATGTGTAAAATAAAAAGTATCATGTACACTACACAAAAATTTTAATTTTGTGATTGACCCATCTACTCATACTGCTCTTCTTAGCTTTCCACCTATTCTTAAGCATTATTACTGCTATAACATTGTTGCAAAAAAATGTTTATGACAAACTCCCTGCCTACGTGTAAAGTTCAATGTTACTGCATAATGTGTATTTGTGGTTGTTAATGTAAACCCAACCTGTGTTGAGTTGGATTGGGGTGGATGTTCATGGGCTAGTTTGGAGGCTCTGGGGTTGGAGGACCATGGAGGCTCTGAGGAAGGGAGGATTGGGGGATGTCAGGCAAATTTTCACCATTTTGATTAAATGCCCTGGAGTTAATGGGGAAGGCAAAATTAGGGCTGTTTTGGTGTTTTTTTAAGGGGGCACAATGGGCTCTAAATGGCTTCTAGCTATGTCATGGAAGCTTCTCTTAAAGCGGTAGTAAACCCAGTTTAAAAAAACACTTAGGCCGCGTACACACGCGCGGACTGTTTGCCCAACCTTGTTCGTCAAACAGTTTCGGCAAACAGTCCGCTCAAAATTTGCATGAGCGGACTTGCCCACACACGAGCGGACTGTTTCAGCAAACTGTTTGCCAAACAGTTCGCTCAACTTTTGAAATGAACGGACTCGCCCACGTAAGGAGGAGGCAAATCCGCCCATTTCGAGCGCGTGTACAGGTAGGCGGGGCCCGCGAAGGAGACGTTGCGGGCTCCGCCGCCTGGAATGGGCTTAAAGGGGAACCCCAACGCCGAAAAAAATCGGCGTGGGGGTTCCCCCAAAGTCCACACCAGACCCTTGTCCGAGCACGCTATCCGGCCGGCCAGGAAAGGGGGGCGAGCGAGCGCGCCCCCCTCCTGAGCCGTACCAGGCCGCGTGCCCTCAACATGGGGGGGTGCCTTGGGGAAGGGGGGGCCGCGCGGCCCCCCCACCCCAAAGCACCTTGTCCCCATGTTGATGAGGACAAGGGCCTCTTCCCGACAACCCTGGCCGTTGGTTGTCGGGGTCTGCGGGCGGGGGGCTTATCGGAATCCGGGAGCCCCCTTTAAGAAGGGGGCCCCCGGATACCGGCCCCCCACCCTATGTGAATGAGTATGGGGTACAATGTACCCCTACCCATTCACCTGTGAAATAAAGTACAAAAAAAAACACAACACAGGGAAAAAATATTTTATTGCACAGCTCCGGGGGTCTTCCGTCTTCGGGGGTCTTCTCGCCGGACTCCTCCGCCATCTGTGTGTAGCTCTTTTACTAGCGGAGGAGTCCGGCTTTCTTCCTCCCCGCCGCCGGCCTCTTCTCCCGACTTCGGGGGTCTTGTCCCCCTCTTCGGTTCTTCTGCCGGGCCACCGCGCCTTCTTGTAGCTCTTTTACAGGCGGTGGCCCGGTCTTCTGTCGCCGCTGCCTTCCGTTCTTCTGTCGCCGCCTTCGGTTCTTCTGCCGGGCCACCGCGCCTTCTTGTAGCTCTTTTACAGGCGGTGGCCCGGTCTTCTGTCGCCGCTGTCGTCGTCGCCGCCGCCTTCCGTTCTTGTTCTTCTTCTTGTTCTTCTTCTTCTTCTCCTGGAGATGTTGACTCGACGAGCTCTCCGGCCGGAATGGCAGAGCCGCGCTGTGCGGTCACTTATATAGTGACAATGGGGCGGTGTCACATGGTATATGTCACATGGGTTGGTCACATGGTGACCCCGCCCCCTTACGATGTCATAGTCCCCATGTGACATCAACCCATGTGACCAACCCATGTGACATATACCATGTGACACCGCCCCATTGTCACTATATAAGTGACCGCACAGCGCGGCTCTGCCATTCCGGCCGGAGAGCTCGTCGAGTCAACATCTCCAGGAGAAGAAGAAGAAGAACAAGAAGAAGAACAAGAACGGAGGGCGGCGGCGGCGACGGCGACGACAGCGGCGACAGAAGACCGGGCCACCGCCTGTAAAAGAGCTACAAGAAGGCGCGGTGGCCCGGCAGAAGAACCGAAGGCGGCGACAGAAGAACGGAAGGCAGCGGCGACAGAAGACCGGGCCACCGCCTGTAAAAGAGCTACAAGAAGGCGCGGTGGCCCGGCAGAAGAACCGAAGAGGGGGACAAGACCCCCGAAGTCGGGAGAAGAGGCCGGCGGCGGGGAGGAAGAAAGCCGGACTCCTCCGCTAGTAAAAGAGCTACACACAGATAGCGGAGGAGTCCGGCGAGAAGACCCCCGAAGACGGAAGACCCCCGGAGCTGTGCAATAAAATATTTTTTCCCTGTGTTGTGTTTTTTTTTGTACTTTATTTCACAGGTGAATGGGTAGGGGTACATTGTACCCCATACTCATTCACATAGGGTGGGGGGCCGGTATCCGGGGGCCCCCTTCTTAAAGGGGGCTCCCGGATTCCGATAAGCCCCCGCCCGCAGACCCCGACAACCAACGGCCAGGGTTGTCGGGAAGAGGTCCTTGTCCTCATCAACATGGGGACAAGGTGCTTTGGGGTGGGGGGGCCGCGCGGCCCCCCCTTCCCCAAGGCACCCCCCCATGTTGAGGGCACGCGGCCTGGTACGGCTCAGGAGGGGGGGCGCGCTCGCTCGCCCCCCTTTTCTGGCCGGCCGGGTAGCGTGCTCGGACAAGGGTCTGGTGTGGACTTTGGGGGAACCCCCACGCCGATTTTTTTCGGCGTTGGGGTTCCCCTTTAAGCCCATTCCAGGCGGCGGAGCCCGCGACGTCTCCTTCGCGGGCCCCGCCTACCTGTACACGCGCTCGAAATGGGCGGACTTTCCGAGCGGGAACAGTCCGCTCATTTCGAAAGTACAGCGGACAGGCCCACACACGGGCGGACTGTTCGCTCAAACACAGTTTCAGCGGACAGTTTTTCGGAATTTCCGAAAGACTTTGTCCGTCCAACTGTCCGCTGAAACTGTCCGCTGAAAGCCCACACACGAGCGGACTGTCCGCTCAAACACTGTTCAGCGGACAAGGTTGGGCGAACAGTCCGCCCGTGTGTACGCGGCCTAAGGCCCCCCCACCCCAAAGCACCTTGTCCCCATGTTGATGAGGACAAGGACCTCTTCCCGACAACCCTGGCCGTTGGTTGTCGGGGTCTGCGGGCGGGGGCTTATCGGAATCCGGGAGCCCCCTTTAAGAAGGGGGCCCCCGGATACCGGCCCCCCACCCTATGTGAATGAGTATGGGGTACAATGTACCCCTACCCATTCACCTGTGAAATAAAGTACAAAAAAAAACACAACACAGGGAAAAAATATTTTATTGCACAGCTCCGGGGGTCTTCCGTCTTCGGGGGTCTTCTCGCCGGACTCCTCCGCTATCTGTGTGTAGCTCTTTTACTAGCGGAGGAGTCCGGCTTTCTTCCTCCCCGCCGCCGGCCTCTTCTCCCGACTTCGGGGGTCTTGTCCCCCTCTTCGGTTCTTCTGCCGGGCCACCGCGCCTTCTTGTAGCTCTTTTACAGGCGGTGGCCCGGTCTTCTGTCGCCGCTGCCTTCCGTTCTTCTGTCGCCGCCTTCGGTTCTTCTGCCGGGCCACCGCGCCTTCTTGTAGCTCTTTTACAGGCGGTGGCCCGGTCTTCTGTCGCCGCTGTCGCCGCTGTCGCCGCCGCCGCCCTCCGTTCTTGTTCTTCTTCTTGTTCTTCTTCTTCTTCTCCTGGAGATGTTGACTCGACGAGCTCTCCGGCCGGAATGGCAGAGCCGCGCTGTGCGGTCACTTATATAGTGACAATGGGGCGGTGTCACATGGTATATGTCACATGGGTTGGTCACATGGGTTGATGTCACATGGGGACTATGACATCGTAAGGGGGCGGGGTCACCATGTGACCAACCCATGTGACATATACCATGTGACACCGCCCCATTGTCACTATATAAGTGACCGCACAGCGCGGCTCTGCCATTCCGGCCGGAGAGCTCGTCGAGTCAACATCTCCAGGAGAAGAAGAAGAAGAACAAGAAGAAGAACAAGAACGGAAGGCGGCGGCGGCGACGACAGCGGCGACAGAAGACCGGGCCACCGCCTGTAAAAGAGCTACAAGAAGGCGCGGTGGCCCGGCAGAAGAACCGAAGGCGGCGACAGAAGAACGGAAGGCAGCGGCGACAGAAGACCGGGCCACCGCCTGTAAAAGAGCTACAAGAAGGCGCGGTGGCCCGGCAGAAGAACCGAAGAGGGGGACAAGACCCCCGAAGTCGGGAGAAGAGGCCGGCGGCGGGGAGGAAGAAAGCCGGACTCCTCCGCTAGTAAAAGAGCTACACACAGATGGCGGAGGAGTCCGGCGAGAAGACCCCCGAAGACGGAAGACCCCCGGAGCTGTGCAATAAAATATTTTTTCCCTGTGTTGTGTTTTTTTTTGTACTTTATTTCACAGGTGAATGGGTAGGGGTACATTGTACCCCATACTCATTCACATAGGGTGGGGGGCCGGTATCCGGGGGCCCCCTTCTTAAAGGGGGCTCCCGGATTCCGATAAGCCCCCCGCCCGCAGACCCCGACAACCAACGGCCAGGGTTGTCGGGAAGAGGCCCTTGTCCTCATCAACATGGGGACAAGGTGCTTTGGGGTGGGGGGGCCGCGCGGCCCCCCCTTCCCCAAGGCACCCCCCCATGTTGAGGGCACGCGGCCTGGTACGGCTCAGGAGGGGGGCGCGCTCGCTCGCCCCCCTTTCCTGGCCGGCCGGATAGCGTGCTCGGACAAGGGTCTGGTGTGGACTTTGGGGGAACCCCCACGCCGATTTTTTTCGGCGTTGGGGTTCCCCTTTAAGCCCATTCCAGGCGGCGGAGCCCGCGACGTCTCCTTCGCGGGCCCCGCCTACCTGTACACGCGCTCGAAATGGGCGGATTTGCCTCCTCCTTACGTGGGCGAGTCCGTTCATTTCAAAAGTTGAGCGAACTGTTTGGCAAACAGTTTGCTGAAACAGTCCGCTCGTGTGTGGGCAAGTCCGCTCATGCAAATTTTGAGCGGACTGTTTGCCGAAACTGTTTGACGAACAAGGTTGGGCAAACAGTCCGCGCGTGTGTACGCGGCCTTACATTCCCGGCATGCCGGAAATGCTAACTTTCACATTGGTTGTGCTCTCAACCAAACTTTCAAACCATCCAATGGCTGGTTTCATAACTGATCACATGTGCAGCATCATGGCAGTTGAGGAATCATTAGAGACCAAGATGGCAGCTTCCTTATCTGAAAACGATAGAAGGGTTTACTACCACTTTAACTATCTTTGACCATTTCTTGGGCCATGAAATTACCCCCCCCCCCCCATTTACCTAATTAGTTTACCTTTTTTATCACAGTGAGGGTAAGTTTAGATGTGCACCGCATATGACACATGGTGAGGTGTTTATTTGATACCACCTGTTTTAACTAGTGATGCACTGATACCAGTTTTTTAAGACCGAGTACCAGTACTGATATTTTTTCTCAAGTACTAGCCGAGACCAAATTACTGATAGCAATTTTTAGTGTCATAGGGTTCACATATTTGTAAAAAGAGTCCAGTGCAATTTCATTCAGCAGTTCAGGTGCAAATTTCTAAAGTGTATTACACTGGAAATCGCACCTGAACCGAACTGAAAATTGTACCTGTGGCTGGCACACACATACCGGTATGTGAACCGGCTCCATAGCAAGCCAATTTGGTTCACATGTAATGTGAATTGGACGCAGCTCAAAATCTAATTTGCATATATGTGAACCCGGGCTGCAGGCTTGAAGATATCAGTTGTAGTATCGGAGCACTTGCACAAGTATTCATGCAAATGCTTAGTATCAGCTAGGATTCCGGTAGAAGTGTAACGCTGGTTTTAACCACACAAATGTTGCACCAAAGCACAGCAACTGCATTTGGTGGTGGTGTTGCCCACTGAACATATCAGGAGCAATCATGACCGTGACATGTGAACACTCTTATTCCGATCAGGTCCATCTGTCACTTTTTTCTTTTAGCCAAAATCATTGAGCTCATATGTAGATGGGAGTACTGGATATGATGAAGAGGTGCACTAAGGCATAACAGCTTCAGTCTACACCTCTGATTGAGGTTTTCCACTTCTGAGTGCTCCTATTTTCTCATCACTGCAGTCAAAAATGAATGTGGATTAGACCCTACTATTCTGATGTCCGCTAGTGACGAAACGCATATGGAGGAGCCTACAACGGTGACGTAATGGATGGGGCGAATTACACAGGAAGTGAGCAGAAGTTTCTGGAGATGTTGCGGTTCCATTTTCAACCAACAAGCATTGTATTACTTTCAAACAGCTTCTACCTTGTAAGTGCAAATCTATTCGTTTTATTAACCCCTTGCCCACCTACTCACGCCCATATATGTCAGCAGAAGGGCACGTACAGGCATATTAACGTACCTGTACATTGCCCTTTAAGACGTAAGCTCTGTGGGTGTGATTGCGGGTCCCGCGGATCACGCCATTACTAGTAAAAAAAAATTATAAAAATGGCATAAAACTATCCGCTATTTTGTAGACGCTATAACTTTTGCGCAAATAAATCAATAAACGCTTATTGCAATATTTTTTTTACCAAAAATATGTAGAATACGTATCGGCCTAAACTGAGGGGAAAAAAAGTATATTTTTTGGGGATATTTATTATAGCAAAAAGTAAATAATTTTGCATTTTTTTCAAAATATTCAATCTTTTTTTGTTTGTAGTGCAAAAAAAATGCAGAGGTGATCAAATACCACCAAAAGAAAACTCTATTTGCGGGGAAAAAAGGACGTAAATTTAGTTTGGGAGCCATGTCGCACAACCGCGCAATTGTCAGTTAAAGCAGCCAAATGGTCTGAGGGTGAAGTGGTTAAACCTTTTTTCATACAGTATTATGCTATGGGAGCCTTTCTTTTTATGTTTTTTGAGTACCATCGGCACCAGCTACAATTCCAGGCAGCCTTTTAATGATCTTGGGGAGACCTAACCATTCCCTATGTTTGGTGAGATCACTGATTAGTAATCATGGTTTTCTGGTAAGCAGATTATTTTTTCACATGGGTGTGGAGCTGGAAGCACTTATATGAAGGATTTCTTCATGGATCTTTTCACTGCAAACTATCACCTTTATTTGGATGGGCGTTCATTGTTCATTATATGGACTTTAATTCCAGTGGGACTTTGCTTTAGTTTTCTTTTTTTAATTTAGTTTTTCTTCAATTAAATTGTGGGACTTTTCCTTAGTTTTCTTTTTTCGCTTTGGTTTTTCTTCAGTGAAATTTAGTTTCTATAGCACTTGTTTTACTGGTCACTAAGTTTATCAGCAATGCATTTACCTTGTATACCATATCTATTTAAAGTTTTTTGTATTAGACTTTGAGTTCTAGCAGCTGTATATTGTTTATTTCACATTTATATCAATTTTCACATTTTCTAGCGCTACGATGGCCTTAGGGCCTCCTTTTTTCTATAGATGCACTTTAACATAATCATTCTAAAACACACACAAGATGTCCGTTAACCTGCCAGCACAGTTATGAGCCATGGGGAGTATTCAGAGGAGATAAACATAAAGGACATGCAAACTCCATGCAGGTAACAGTGATAAGTGTACAGTTTAGTGTCCCTCTTCCATCTATCTTTCTGGGTGTTGCCCATAGCAATAACATTCCAGCTTCTATTTTAATGGTACAGAAAAGAAAATTAAACTCCTGTCTGGTTTCTAGAGACAGTCCTGTTACATTTACTCTCGTTTTTGTTAGAAATAACATTTCAATACCAGACAAATACAATTCCAGGCACAGTTGTCAGTTCCACTCCTGCCCAGCAGAGTGCGCTGTTACACAGCTTTTATTAGTGCTTTTTTCAAGGTCACAGACAAGATAGTTTTAAACATCTAGCAATAATATTTTTTTGGGGGGTTTAAGCACTATTGCAATATCCCTTGATTTATAAATATTTAAGTAAATATTGTCCTTGACTAGTTTATCATCTTATGGTATAAACCAGTGGCATGCCTTTGTATTAGAGCTGCACGATTCTGGCTAAAATGAGAATCACGATTTTTTTGCTTAGAAGATAGATCACGATTCTCTCACGATTCTCGCGGCGTAACATCATCTTTCACATTAAATCAAAAAAAAAAAAAAATTGTGCTAACTTTACTGTTTGTTGTTTTTTTATTTATTGAAGTGTATTTTTTTCCCAAAAAATGGCATTTGAAAGACTACTGGGCAAATACAGTGTGATATAAAATATTGCAGTAATTGCCATTTTATTCCCTAGGGTCTCTGCTAATAAATAAATAAATATATATATATATATATATATATATATATATATATATATATGTATGTATGTATGTATGTATGTATGTGTGTGTATATGTTTGGGGGCTCCAAGTAAATTTCTAGCAATAATATTGATTTTAAATTAACAAAGTGTCAGAAAAAGATTTAGACTTTAAGTGGTTAAACTTCCTGCATTTACACTGGTTGAAAGCCTGGCAGACTGCCCAGATTATTTGTTTACACAAGAAGTTCTATCCCTTTGATCTAAGAAGTATGTGTTAGTTACAATGTTTCAAGTTCTAAATTTGGCAGATTGCCCAGGATGCTTTCTTTTGAAAGCTGAGTGAGCAGATAATCTATCCACTTGTTTATATGAAAGAATCACCTACTCTCAGCGGAACAGATCGTGGGGGGGGGGGGGGGGGTGTGATTCGAGATCAGGTTTTTTTAACGATTAATCCTGCAGCTCTACTTATATGTATTAGGCATCTGGGTATGATTATTTTGAAACAACCCCCCAAAAATACCCACCTCCTCTATACATCAGAATTATATTCAGCAGTAATTATGAAGTTAAACAAATAATAATAAGAATGTCCAGGGGAACAAAATTTAAAATTTTTCTTCCTTTGATCAAATATAAAATCAAGTAAAAAAGAAATAATTAGATCATCAATGTAAGGGGCATGCTTTCTCTCAATGTCCACCAATATAAGGGCATGCATCCTCTCAATGCCCTCCAAAGTAAGGGCATGCATCCTCTCAATACCCACCAATTTAAGCACACGGTTCCTCTTAATGCCCACCAATGTAAGGGCATGCTTCCGTTCAATGCCCACCAATGTAAGGGCATGCTTACACACAATGTCCACCAATATAAGTAGCATGCTTCCTCTCAATGTCCAACAATGTAAGGGGCATGCTTCCCCTTAATGCCCACCAATGTAAGGGTATGCATCCTCTCAATGCCCACCAATTTAAGGGCATGCTTCTTCTCAATGCCCACCAATGTAAGGACATGCTTCCGCTCAATGTCCACCGATGTAAGGGCATGCTTACGCACAATGTCCACCAATGTAAGGGGCATGCTTCCTCTCAATGTCCACCAACGTAAGGGGCATGCTTCCTCTCAATGTCCACCAATTTAAGCACACGGTTCCTCTTAATGCCCACCAATGTAAGGGCATGCTTCCGTTCAATGCCCACCAATGTAAGGGCATGCTTACACACAATGTCCACCAATATAAGTAGCATGCTTCCTCTCAATGTCCAACAATGTAAGGGGCATGCTTCCCCTTAATGCCCACCAATGTAAGGGCATGCATCCTCTCAATGCCCACCAATTTAAGGGCATGCTTCTTCTCAATGCCCACCAATGTAAGGACATGCTTCCACTCAATGTCCACCGATGTAAGGGCATGCTTACGCACAATGTCCACCAATGTAAGGGGCATGCTTCCTCTCAATGTCCACCAACGTAAGGTGCATGCTTCCTCTCAATGTCCACCAATGTAAGGGGCATGCTTCCTCTCAATGTCCACCAATTTAAGGACATGCTTTTTCACAATGTCCACCAATATAAGGTTGATGTAAACCAAAAAAAAAAAATTATTAAGGTTTGCACCTTGTATAGTAAAGGATTTCATGTCATCTGTGCCCATTCTTGCCTCGAAGAGTTAATCCAGCTCTGAGCAGTCCTCATCTTTTTCAGTGAGATAAAAACTGGCACAAAGAGAAATAGGAGTCTGTTCTTCCCCTTGCTGTTAGTGACAGATGATTTACATATCTCATGCACAAGCTTGAGAGAGGCATTCTGTGTACTTCAGATTCCTTCCTCCTTTCTCCTCCAGCTCTCCCAGGATTGGCTGCTCTACCCCTCAGCAGGATTGGGCATGCTGAAGTCATGTGGGGACTTTTCTGGTATTTGAAAGGATGTTAGTGATCATAGCAGAAGTTCAGTGTAAGAAATACACAGGAGAAAATGCATGTTGATAAGAGGAGTGTAGAGGTGGGCGGGGAGTCTAATGACATCACGACTCCACCCACTGAGCTCCGGACAACAGACCCACCCACAGGATCTGAAGTTTTTCGGGTCTCATTACAGACAGAGGGGAAACATTTGACAAGCAAGGATACATCAGGAGGAATGTATATCATTATAGATAACAACTATGGCAGTAGTTTAGAAAGGATTAGAGTGGGTTTACATCCACTTTAAGGGCATGCTTCCTCTCAATTTCCACCAATGTAAGGGACATATTTCCTCTCAATGTTCACCAATTTTAAGGGCATGCTTCCTCTCAATGTCCACCAATATAGGGGCAAGCATCCTGTCAATGCCCACCAATGTAAGGGCATGCATCCTCTCAATGCCCACCAATGTAGGGACATACACCCTCTCAATGCCCACCAATTTAAGGGCATGCTTCCCCTCAATTCCCACCAATTTAAGGGCATGCTTCCTCTCTTTGGATCTATAAGCACTTATATGAAGGATTTCTTCATGGATCTTTTCACTGCAAACTATCACCTTTTATCACTGGGACTTTGTTGACCAGTTTAAGGGGCATGCTTCCTCTCAATGTCGACCAATGTAAAGGCATGCTTCCTCTCAATGTCCAACAATTTAAGGGGCATGCTTCCACTCAATGTCCACCAATGTAAGGGACATGCTTCCTCTCAATGTCCACCAATGTAAGGGACAGGCTTCCTCTCAATGTCCACCAATGTAAAGGCGTGCTTACACTCAATGTCCACCAATGTAAGGGGCATGCTTCCTCTCAATGCCCACCAATGTAAGGAGTATGCTTCCTCGCAATGCCCACCAATGTAAGGGACATGCTTTCTCTCACTGTCCACCAGTTTAATGGGCATGTTTCCTCTCAATGTCCATCAATGTGAAGGCATGTTTTCGCTCAATATCCACCAATGTAAGGGGAATGCTTCCTCTCAATGCCCACCAATGTAAGGGGCATGCTTTCTCTTAATGTCCACCAATGTAAGGGGCATGCTTCCTCTCAATGTCCACCAATGTAAAGGCATGCTTCCACTCAATGTCCACCAATGTAAGGGGCATGCTTCCACTCAATGTCCACCAATGTAAGGGGCATGCTTCCTCTCAATGCCCACCAATGTAAGGGGCATGTTTCCTCTCAATGTCCACCAATGCAAAGGCATGCTTACGCTCAATGTCCACCAATGTGAGGGCTTTTACATTTCCACCAATGTAAGGGGCATGCTTCCTTTCAATGCTCACCAATGTAAGGGCATGCTTCCTGCTGATGACCACATCAATGTAAGGGGTTCTTACCAATAACCACCAATGTAAGGGGAATACTTCCTCCCAATGACCAGCAATGTAAGGGACATGCTTCCTTCTGAGGACCACACAAATATAAGGGACATGCTTCCTTCTGATGACCACACCAATGTAAGGGGAATGCTTCCTACCAATGAAAACCAATTTTGCTGGCTTTCTTTCTCCTACCAATCACAAGTACTGTATTGGGGTCATGTAACCCTGTTGTAATAACCATCAATGTTAAATGCATTCTTCCACAGTTATATCTGGGATCTCCATACTACAAGCAATAATGTTCTTTTGATAGTGTTGGAATAAACAATATATTTTTAGGCAGGAGTTTATATTCTCTATAGTATATTGCACAAAAATGTATACCTCCATCTTAGTGGTGGCGGACCTTTGCACCCCTGCTATTTTGTATTGCTGGCCAATGACTACCCTCTTCAATTAAAACTTTTTGTACCACTGTTATATTCATTGAAATGTCCACAGTTACATTGGAAATCAGTGTAAATGCTCATTGACATTGGTGGTCAGTTTATAAGGGGGGTGCCATGCGATGATTAAATAAAGCCCAATGTAAGGTAAGGCCAGTGCAGGCCCAAGTTTACAAACAGACTGCCATCAGCAGATGGAATTTTCTCTCCCTCCTTTGTAGAAAGCTCTGTTAATCTTGCAGATAAGTCTGATCTAGTGGGGTGGAGGACACCAGTTTGCTGTGAGGTCATGAACAGAACATGTTTCTGAATTGCTTCCAGATCGAAGTGCCTAGACTAATGTTATAATCTGACTCTGTTAATGTGGATATCTAAAAATGTACATATGTGCTGTAGTCTGTCGCTACCATTAATACCAAGGAAAGGTAAAACGGGACACTAGGGGGAGAAAAAAGGGGGCAGGGGAGGGAGCTCCAGCTGATTGACAACCCTGGCTCTGTTCCTGTGTGCTGTGTGGAGGTGATGTGTCCATTCCTTCCAATCAGCTATCAGAGTTCTCTTCACTGAGCTCTGCAGAGTGTAACTTTAGATCTTCCCCTCCTCTGTTCTGAAGGCTCAGATATAGTGCCTTGAAAAAGTATTCACACCCCTTGAAATTTTCCAAATTTTGTCATGTTACAGCCAAAAACATAAATGTAATTTATTGGGATCTTATGTGATAGACCAACACAATGTGGCAGATAATTGGGAAGTGGAAGAAAAATTATAAATATTTTTCAAAAACGTTTACAAATAAATATCTGAAAAGTGTGGTGTGTATTTGTATTCAGCCCCCTTTACTCTGATACGCTAACTAAAATCTAGTGGAACCAATTGCCTTCAGAAGTCACCTAATTAGTAAATAGAGTCCACCTGTGTATAATGTAATCTCAGTATAAATACAGAGGTTTGTTGGAGAACCTTAGTGAATAAACAGCATCATGAAGGCCAAGGAACACACCAGACAGGTCAGGAATAAAGTTGTGGAGAAGTTTAAAGCAGGATAAGTTTATAAATAAAATCCCAAGCTTTGAAAATTTCAGTTCTTTCTGTTAAATCCATCATCTGAAAATGGAAAGAGTATGGCACAACTGCAAACATACTAAGACGTGGTCGTCCACCTAAACTGACAGGCTGGGCAAGGAGAACATTAATCAGAGAAGCAGCCAAGAGGTTCATGGTAACTCTGGAAGAGCTGCAGAGATCCACAGCTCAGGTGGGAGAATCTGTCCACAGGACAACTATTAGTCGTGCTCTCCACAAATCTGGCTTTTATGGAAGAATGGCAATAAGAAAGCCATTGTTGAAAGAAAGCCATAAAAAGTCCCATTTGTAGTTTGAACTTTTTGGCCTAAAAGCAAAATTCTATGTGTGGTAGAAAACTAACATTGTATATCACCCTGAACACACCACCCTAACCCACTGTGAAAAATGGAAGTGGTAGCATCATGTTGTAGAGATTCTTTTTTACATGAGGGACAGGGAAGCTGGTCAGAGTTGATGGAAAGATGGATGGAGCCAAATATCTTATGCCACGTACACACGACCGAACTTTACAGCAGAAAAGGTAAGATGGAATCATTCTGTCGAATATTACGATTGTGTGTGGGCTTCATCTGAATTTTTTCTTCAAAAATTCAGACGGACCTAGAAATAGAAAATTTTTCAAATCTGTCCGACGGAATCAATTTCTATCTGGAAAACCGTTCATCATTTTTAATAATTTCACTTTTTACTCAAAGCACATTCACATGTGCTTTTAGAAAAGGGTTTTACAACAAACCAACATATTTGGTGTATACAAAACATTATTTTGGGTAACATTTTTATAACTTGGTGTTTTTGTGTAAACAGGCATGTATCAAAGCATAACATACAGTACACAGGAACTTACAAAGTTCAACTTTGAAAAAGTGAAGAAAATATCAGACATAAGTCTGTACAAACTGTGCTGATATTGCCTTCATCAGATGGGGTGTCACCCCTGGAAAAGCCAAATTTGGAAGATGCACATACATACATTGAGAATACAAAAGTGGCCATTTTCCTCCTGATCCCATGCCTAATGTCAACATGTGCTATCTCCCATCATGGGGTATCAATGTACATGTTTTGGGGGTGCAACCCCTTCATCTCAGCCACTTTAGTAGCAAGGAAGGGGTTGCACCCACAAAACACGTACATTGATCCCACATGATGGGAGATATTACATGTTGACACACTGTGTGCATCTTCCAAATTTGGCTTTTTGAAAAATATAAAAGTTTTTCGGAGAAATAAAAAATTATGCTAGCTAGTTTGGGGTGTTTCAGACTCTCCCCAAAACATCAATGATGTTCTTCATTTTCTGTTGAACATCATTGATGTTTTTCTGTATATTTTCTAAATCGCCATTGCACCCCATTATCTCCCCAATGAGGATCTGGGCACTTTCACTGGTAAAATGTGATTCTTCTTCCACATCACCTAAAAAAACAAAAACACACCATGTATTATAAATATGCAGACATACATTGATTAGCTTACCAGAAGCTGTGGTCTCCGACACTCACTTGTTGTGACAATTTGTCCAACTTCAACAATCTCTCCTTCCTCCTCCTCTGCTTCTGGTGTTGGAATTTCCCCTTCTTTGGGAGGTGTGGCGTCCCTGGTGTCCTCAGATGTCCTGAGTCTTCTCTCCCCTATGAGAATGTAAAAAAGGAATACTTAGCACACAGAGGGCAGAAATAGGAATAGGAAACATTGCTTGGAAGTGTCGTACAATTGTGTTTTTTGGCCGAGTTCAAAGGTGAGAACATTATTTTGGACACTTTCTAAAGCTGGAATACTTACCTGCAGTGTGAACAAATGTAGTGAAGTGTAAGTTGGAAAAACATTGTTTTGAAGTGGGCTAACGAACGATGTTTATTACGAACTATTGAACCCATGAACTTGAAAGTGGCCATTTTAAACTGTACAACATTAAAACAAAGCACATGGAGCAGTATGCAAGCAATAATAATAATATGAACACATGACAACTACTTACTTTTTTGAAGAACTCGCTTGATCCTTCTGTACTGATCGTGCTCCCTCAGTTTCAGGTCTGAACAGCGTTTTCTCAGTTGATCCTTGGATCGTCATACCCATCTTCAACATCTCTCCAAAAGACATATTTGAGGCCTTAAATCTTCTCTATTATCTAACTATCTAACTATTATTAGTGCGCACCTGCTGTGTCTCTGCCATGTGCTCTCCCCACTGCGCCGAAAGAGAAGGGGCGGGAATAGTCTAGAAAGAACGTCAGGGGCGGGCGGAGTTTCATGCATGCGCACTGTATATAAAACGCAAACCGCGTGTGTCATACGTACGATCTGTGAGCAGAGTGAGGACGATCGTGCAAACAAAGGTACAATTTTTAACTTGGTACATCACTAGCCTATACTGCTTCTATATAGGCCTATGTTGGTACAAGATTAGGAGAGTTTAGCATGGCATTATTATTATTAGGGTTTGTCTTGTGTTGTGTCTTGCAGACAAGATGGATCTCTTCAAGCACTCAAATTTTATGGGGCTATTCATTGATCTGCTCAGGGATCTGCCCTGCCTGTGGCAGAAGAACAACCCCTTTTATAATGACCTAAGAAAGAGGAAGGCAGCGCTGGAGAAACTTCTTGCTTTGGTGAAGATCATGGTCCCCACGGCAGACATGACCTATGTGATGTTTAAAATTGGTGCCCTGAGGAGTACATATCTCAGGGAGCGAAAGAAGCACCGAAATTCCCTGAGATCAGGAGATCCACATGACATTTATTACCCCAGGATGTTGTACTATGAGAGGCTGCATTTTATGGCAGACCAGGGGGAACCCACACCACCACTCTCCAGTCTTCCTTCAAGGCTTCCTTCAACCCCAGCTGAGGCTTCCGATGTCCAACCTGGGCCTTCCAGGCAGCAACATGTGGAGGGGCCCAGCTTGAGACAGGTATAGCATTGTTGAACATATTTCTTGTCGTACATTTAATGATGTTAACTAGATGTTATTATTGATCAGTAAAAGTTGTGATTTAACAAAGTGGTTTACATCTCAATAGACAGTAATGACCAAAAATTATTGGGACAAGAATGAAAAATGCTTGGCTCAGAATGATAGTCTGTTCTATTTGGTAACATTCAATTTGCAACAGTCATGAGCACAAAAATGTGTGACTGATGACCAAAAAACTAAAACTATGTCCCATTTTCATACACAGGAAGACCTCAGCCGGCAGGAGGCTGTGGCAAGTGGCAGCCAGGAAGTCGACCATCGCCCTCCTCCTCCTGCCACAACTACAGGAGCCGAGCCACAGCCTGGAAGGAAGCCTGGCAGGAAGTGCCTAAGGAAGACTAGAGAGTGATGGCCTGGGTTTAGTCTGGTCTGGCAGAAGATGCAGCCTCTTGTAGAACCACATCCTGGGGACATAGATGGCATCTACTCTTCCTGATCTCTTGGACGTCTGGACCAGACTGCTCTCCCTGAGATGTGTACTCCTCAGGCCACCAATTTAGCATTTTCAAATTAGTTCGTGTCTGCCCTGGGGGCCAAAGTCTTCGCCAAATTGAGCAGTTTCTCCAGTGCTGCCTTCCTGTTTATTTGTTTGACACCTAAATAACGTTTTTTTTTGGTTGAAGAAATACTTGCGTATGTGTTTTACTTCAAAAGGACAGTTTATTTGTGAGTAGGCAGGTATATTTCAAAAATACAAAGTCAAATGAATAACAAGGGGCACCAACACCAAACAACCTCCTGTAGATTAAAAAAGAAAACAAAAATTTAAAAGACAATAATGGTGTTGTGGTAAGTTGACACACAAAACACACCAAAAAAAATGCAAAGATGAGCAAACTGTCAAAAAGGAGATGTTGATTAAAAAACCAACCACAAAATAAAAAAATAAAAAAAAGATTGGGGAGATGTGACGAATTAAAATATTGTATTGCTGAAATGAGTCAAAAGAATAAAGAAATACGTTTGGGAGAAGTGTGTGTGAATATGAGCAGCAAAACATCTTCATTCTTGTAGCATTGTAAAGAAAAAGAGAATGCACCGTATGAAAGAATTTTTAACATTGCAGTGTGACGAATGTGCTATATCGATTACGAGCGGTAGTTTTACCTGAGCGAGCGCTTCCGTGTCAGAATTTTATTGTGAGCATGCATGGCACCTTGTCCGTCGGACTAGGCTACACACGATCAGAACTGACGCGATCGGATCATGTTGTCGGAAAATTTTATAGCGAAGCTCTAAAACTTGGTCCGTCGGATATTCCGACGGAAACAGTCCGATGGAGCCCATACACAGTCGAATTATCCGACAACACGGTCCTATCGGACATTGTCCATCTGAATATCCAACCGTTTCTACAAGGGCTAAGAATGAGGTTAGGTTCACACTATGTGAATTCGATGTGGGTTTCTCCGCATCCAATTTGCATAGCAGGAGCTTGTAACCGGCTCTCTGTGAAGCCGGTTCACACATCTCTGTTGCAGCCGCTCCGGTGCAAATTGCGTAGGAGTCCTGTGCGTCTTTTGGTCCGTTTCAGGTCCAAATTCAGCCCAAAATTCAGGCTGAAATGGGACCTGAAATGGTGAATGGAGATGCACCGGACTCCTTATCCCACATTTTGGGTTGTCAGTCACCATGTACAGGAAAAGAAGGGAAATCCTCCAATAGTGACAATAGTTCTGGTGACAACCAGGGATTCCCTTATTTTGGAAGGATCTCCTCTCACTTCCTGTTTTGGCCATGGGAGAGGAAGAGAAGGGAAATCCTCCTAATAGGACACAAATGACAAAAAACTGATATGTCCTGTACACACGGTCGGACTTTCCGACAGAAAATGTGCGATCGGATCTTGTTGTCGGAAAATCCGATCGCGTGTGGGCTCCATTGTGTGTCAGAAATTCAGACGGAAAAAGTCCAAAGTTTGAGAGCAGGATCTAAAATTTTCCGACAACAAAATCCGATCGTTTCAATTCCAATCATGTGTAGACAATTCAGATGGACAAAATGCCACGCATGCTCAAAATAAATTACGAGACAAAAGCTATTGGCTACTGGCCCGCTTATAGTCCTGTCGTACATGTTCTACGTCACTGCGTTCTGAACGATCGGATTTTCCATCAACTTTGTGCGACCGTGTGTATGCAAGACAAGTTTGGACCAAAATCCGTCGGAAAAAATCCAACGGATTTTGTTGTCGGAATATCCAACCGTGTGTACAGGGCAATAGAGATATGACACTCCCTTACTCTAACTAAATTAAAAAAAAAAAGTTTGGCCTTTAGTTCCAATTTTAGTGAATCATGCAACAGAGTTAAGGCTCTACCATTTAGCCACCTGTTTTTACCTCCCCCCTGGCCGCCCACCCAAATCCTAAAAATACAGCTTGGCAAGGCTGTATACATGCAGCGGCCGCAATGTTTTTCTTCACAGCTGTGGCATTTCTAACTCAGGCCACAGAGTTTGACAGGCATCACCACCTGCCAAACTCACCCATTTAAACCAATGGAGCCGCACTGTAACCACAAGCTAAGTGCAGTCCTGCAATGTAAAATTGGCATGTGGCAAGCTAAAAAAAAAAGTATAAACAAAACAAACCCTGTAAAACTGGCACCAGGAGACAGCAATAGTGCCTCCTGAACACCTGTCAGACGCTGCTCTACAGCCCACTGAAAAGTGATTAACTGCTGATCACTTTTCACAGGGTGGTAAGCTTACCACCTGTTTGAAAAAAAAAATCTGACAAGTAAAAGGTATGACTTTGAGGGAAGACAATGACCTCTCTGAGACTATATGTTATCTTTGAGGGATTTACTCATGTATAGTATGCCCAATAGGATTTGGTGTCTTCTATCCCTGTACAGCACTTGGTCTTCCAAAGTCCATCCGGATAGATAAGAATAAAGAAAATAGTCTTCCGCCTGTTCAGTAGCCTCAGAAATAAAAGAGAATAGAAAGCATTCTTTGTGGAACGCCATCAAAATGTTCCAACAGAATGTGTGGTCATAACGGCAACATTCCAACTGCTCCAGCCACTCAGCTTATTCCTACAGGGATAGATCAGTGAGAAGGGAAGACGTGAAGTTACTGAAGGATTCTGTGCTATTTCCTATAAAGAAAAAAAACACAGAGGTGTCCCTAAGTACCCCCCAGGGTACAGACTTCAGAGGGCAAAAATGGGGACCTGTTGCACCAAGTGCTGCACTTTGGGTGATGCTGATGAAGACCCTCTCCTACAGGAGTCCCAGTTCGATATGGAGGATCAGGAGCCGGTAAGTGAACGGTGCTCATGTTCCGGAAAAAATATTTTTAAATCTCCCTGACTTGGTGCTGTGAAGCTAAAATGTGCCCCCATTGAAATTTTCTAGGTCTCTGTTACCCAACCTTTGGCACTTTTTTTGTTGCCTTTGGTGCCCCTGTAGACACTTAAAGTGGAGTTCCAGGCTTATTAAAAGTCAGCAGCTACAAAAAGTGTAGTTGCTGACTAAACAGACACTTACCTGTTCCACAGTCCAGCGATGGGGGTGTCGCTCCTCTCCACCGCCGCCTCCATTACCATTCTGGGCACCCGGCCGTGACAGCTTTCAGCTTCACGGCCGGGCACTCACGGGGCATGCGCGAGTCGCTCTGAGCTCCCGGAGTGGATATGTGATCCGGGACCTGACGCGTGTCCCAGGAGATCGCCTAGAAAGAAGGGTCGCCTAAGGTGAAAGGAGGAGTCGCCTTGGAGGTGCCTGGATGGAAAGAGGAAGTGGGACAGGAAGCACCCCTCCTAACGAAGCCCCCACTCACCCCCCAAAAAAATTACATGCCAAATGTGGCATGTAAGGGAGCGAGGAGTGCTTAAAGCCGAAGTTCTATTTTTGGTTGGAACTCCGCTTTAACTGTGTTTCCCTTTTGCACTGTTATAGCAGTTATGTCTAATGCCCTGTACACGCGGTCGGACTTTCCGACGGAAAATGTGAGATCGGATCGTGTTGTCGGAAAATCCAATCGTGTGTGGGCTCCATCGGACTTTTTCCATCTGAATTTCCGACACACAAAGTTTGAGAGCAGGATCTAAAATTTTCCGCCAACAAAAGCAGATTGTTTAAATTCCGATCGTGTGTAGACAATTCCAATGGACAAAGTGCCACCCATGCTCAGAATAAATTACGAGACGATATTGGCTACTGGTCCGTTTATAGTCCTGTCATACATCTTCTACGTCACCGCGTTCAGAACAATCGGATTTTCACAACAACTTTGTGCGACTGTGTGTATGCAAGACAAGATTGGCCCAAAATCTGTCGGGAAAAAATCTGACGGATTTTGTCATTGAAATGTCTGACTGTGTGTACAGGGCATAACAAACTCGTGTAAGGTTTCTCCAGTCCATGACTCTCTTGAAGCATGTTCCTAGTTTCCAAGAACTTCTATATTACATTTACAGTCTGACAGTCTCCTGAAGCATGTAAACAGTCTCTAGCCATCTCTAATGGGCACAGATTGGCAGCACCGATGGGCAAAGATTGGCAGCACTGAGGGGGGACATATTGGCAGCACTGATGGGCACTGTCCTGATTATCATTGTAGATGTCCCTTTTACAGAAGCCGGTTATCGGCTCTCTTCTGCTCTCCTCATACTGTCAGCATGTGGAACGGAATGTCGATAGCCAGCATCGGTTTGCCTCAGTGACCAGCTTTGATTGGACACAGCTGATCACGTGGTAAAGAGCCGCTGATTGGCTCTTTACCTCAATCTGTGATCAACAGTGTCCGGAGGACACTATGATCACATAGTGTACCACCCACACCCAGCAGCGAGTGCAGAGGGCCGAACCTGCCACCAGACAGCCTCCCGCAGCTCCCGTAGGGCAACAGATTTGTGTGTGGCTTTCTTGGTTACTTGGGGAGCCACAGACTAGTCTAAATAAGCAGCCCAGGCTTTAGTCCGCCTGAAACCTGGACACATGATTGAAAATCCAGACTGACCGGGTAAATCCCGGACAGGTGACAACCCAAACTGGAGGCCTCATTCACACTGACACTGTCAAACCTCATTTATACACGATTAGGGGACATTTCTAAATACATTTAAATGCATGTAATGATTTTTCAATGGTACCATCCACACTCTGTTTACTTAGAAGCGATCCGTGTTGCTGCTTTTAAAGGAAAGACAATTTTGTGTGTCCATAATCCAATTAGACACTCCAAAAGCGGCTGAACTAATGTAAAAACCACTATACCTGCTTGAGGCTGGATTCACACTATTGCAATTCGCATGTGACTTACCCTGCATCCAATTCACATTGCAGGAGAGTTTGACTGGCTCTCTATGTAGCCGGTTCACACATCTCCAGAGTGGCTCCGGTGCGATTTGAACTGAAGTCCTGTGCGTCTTTTGGTTTGTTTCAGGTCTGAATTCAGCCAAATATTCAGGCTGAAATCGCACCCGAACCGGTGAATGTTGATGCACTGGACCCCCGCTCCGTGCTCTAGTGTGAATCCAGCCTTAAAGCAGGAGCATGTAAACGCAGGAAAAAGTGATCCAGGAGGCAGCGGCGGCTGGTGCTCAAACTTCTTGGGGAGCAGCCCGCGGCCCCCAACCAGCCAACCGACCACCACCAACCCCCTCATGGATCAACAAAGCAGCCAGGCAACCAGCATTTTCAGCAGAAGAGGGGACCTTCGGTGCTTGGACTGGACTTGCATGTTTGATAATACATGTAGGAAAAAAGCAGATGTTTTGCAGAGGCGCCTGACACCATTAAATAAGAACAAAGATAACAAGAGCACAAAGCAATGTCCATAGGCTGAGGAGGAGGAGCCTCATCTTTCGGTGTCACCTGCTACAATCATCAGTGATCCACAGCTCCCAACTGTCCCTGATTTCAAGGGACTGTCTGTGATTTGGAACAAAGTCCCTCTGTCCCTCTATCCCTCATTCCTCCTCATTTGTTCCTCATTTTGGTCTGATGCATATACCTATATATAAAATGCACTACTGATCTATCATAAAGTGTTTCCCAGTGCTAAACCTTTTATCCAGTTTGTAAATTGTTGCATTTGTACATGCGTTTAAAAGCCAATATAAAGGAATAGAAGTGTTAAAAAGCACTTGAGGGTTTACCTAATAATTATTTTCGTATAATTCTCCTTTTAAGAGGTTGTGGCAGGAGGTGTGTCCTATGCCTGCACATGCCGCGCTCCGCGTAGCGCTCCGCCGTCTCAGCCTTAGGAAAGGCCGCGGCTTCGGCCTAGCTCCTAAGCGGCGGCCATCTTTCTACACTAGGGTTGCCACCTGTCCAGGATTCACCCGGACAGTTTGGGTTTGGCATCATACGTCCGGGTTTTAGCCTGCCTGAAACCCGGACACATTATTCAGACTGGACTATGGCTTCCCAGAAGGGTTGCTGGCTGCAGTTGTCTAAGCTGAGAGTGTGTTACACTCTCTTTCACACTGCCCAAAGCCATTATTAACAATCCCCCCCCCCCCAAATACATGTACAGATCGGAGAGGAGCGAGGGCTCGATCTGCACCTCTTCCTCCTGCCCCTACCCCTCTGTCCACACTCCAGTCCCCAGGGATGTGCCTCGGAAAAGGAAAGTGGGGGCTGGAAATTTGAAGTCCAGCAGCCTCAGAGACATCTGGATGAAAGGTACTGATTGCCAAGGGGTAAGTGAGCTCACCATCCATCCCTGTTTGTGACTGAAGTCTCCCACCTTCTCTCTCCTGCCTCTGAGTGAGTACACTAAAGTAAAACAGGGTTCTCAGAGCACTCCTTACATCAGAGTTCTCCTTTACACCAAAGCCACAGTGTCCCCCCTTACATCAGAGTCCTCTCCGTATATATGAGTTCTCAGTGTTCCCCCTTAGATCAGGGTTCCCAGAGCATCCCTCATGTCAGAGTCCCCAGAGTTCTCCCTTACATCAGAGTCTGCAGAATCCCCCCTTACAGTGAAAGGGAACTCTGCGAGTTCAAATGTAAAAGGAGAACTCTGTGGACTCAGATGTAAAAGGGGGACTCTTGTTATTAACTTCATATTATTAGAAATGCTATTTAATAGCAAAATATATGTATAGTTTATATAACAAAAAAAATTCTGTGCGCCACTAAAGTGTTCGGGTTTGACTTTAAGAAAAGGTGGCAACCCTGTTCTACACCCAATGTGATCGCTCCGTCAAATGACGGAGCGATCACTTGTAAACAAACCGGCGTCTTCATGACGCCGGTTCCTCTCTCCCCTCCGTTTACAGATCTGTACAGGGGAGGGGAGAGATCGGATGGAAGTAGCACTGTGGGCTGCATCTGTAGTGCCCACAGCACTAGTCTGTGACAATTGCAGTCACAGCCATCCCTCAATACCCTGCCAATACTCTGCAGTACCCTGCCAATACTCTGCAGTACCCTGCCAATACTCAGTCTGCAATACCCTGCCAATACTCTGCCTATACTCTGCCAATACCCTGCCAATACTCTGCAACACCCTGTCAATACTCTGCAATACCCTGCCAATACTCTGCAGTACCCAGCCAAACCCCGCCAATACTCTGCCATAACCCGCCAATACTCTGCATACCCAGCCAATACTATGCCATACCCAGCCATACTCTGCCATACCCAGCCATACTCTGTAAAACTCTGCCATACACAGCCATACTCTGTAATACTCTGCCATACCCAGCCATACTCTGTAATATTCTGCCATACCCAGCCATACTCTGCAATACCCAGCCATACTCTGCAATACCCAGCCATACTCTGCGATACCCAGCCATACTCTGCGATACCCAGCCATACTCTGCGATACCCAGCCATACTCTGTAATACTCTGCGATACCCAGCCATACTCTGCGATACCCAGCCATACTCTGAGATACCCAGCCATACTCTTCGATATCCAGCCATACTCTGCGATACCCAGCCATACTCTGTAATACTCTGCGATACCCAGCCATACTCTGCGATACCCAGCCATGCTCAGCCGTACCCAGCCATGTTCAGCTAATATTACAGTGGGGGAGATTGTGAATATTACAGTGGGGACTATATGTTGGTGGAATTTTCAAAGGTTTTTGCAAATTCAATTATTATTTGCTGATCCGCAAAAAGGTTCCGATCCGTGACTCTGATCCGAGGAACGATCTGATCCGTGAGTTTTTTGATCCGTTGCACCCCTAATTATAAGTATGAAAGAGTTAGGCCCTTTTCACACTGAGGCGTTTGTAAACTGCCAATAAAAAACTGAGCACTTTTGATGAGCTTTTTAGGTGCTTTTTTTAGCGTGAAAACACCTGAAAAACGCCTCAGTGTGAAAGTAGCCTTAGACCCCTTTCACAGCGGGGTGCTTTGCAGGCACTACAGTGCTAAAAATAGCACCTGCAAAGCACCCTGAATTAAGAGCTGTTCCATTCATTCCAGTGTGAAGGCCAGAGGGCTTTCACACTTGACCGGTGCGCTGGCAGGACGGTAAAAAAAAGTCCTGCTAGCAGCATTTTTGGAGCGGTGAGGAGCAATGTGTATGCCGCTCCTCCATTGCTCCTGCCCATTGAAATCAATGGGGCAGTGCGGCTATACTGCCGGCAATGCGCTGCTGCAGCAGTGCTTTGCGGATGGTTTGAACCCTTTTTGGGCCATTAGCGGGGGATAAAAGTGCCTCGCTACCGGCCAAATACCCACGCAAATATGACGGTAAAGCACCGCTAAAAATAGCGGCGCTTGACCGCCAGTGGACCCACCACACCAGTGTGAAAGGGGCCTTAGTGTTGTCGTCAGGTTGGATCCCCTGTCTCTCCTTAGCCAAGGAAGATATACCAATACAGCAACACCTGAAAGAGAAAGATCAACAGAAATGCAAACATATACTATCCTATGGTAACATGGTGCATTATATACATACTGTACATGATTGAATGGTTTTCAGTTGTCCTCATCCGAAGACAGGATAGCAGTGTAAATCCACCCTATAAAATATCTGCATTATTTACATAGCGAAAGCAGGCCCCATCCTCAATGGAGGATGCCACCCCCTTTCCATTAATCTGAAAAACTTTTACTTAGCACATTTTATTAGATGCTCATAATGTGAATAAAGTTCACTCAGATCAGCGCCACTCACGCCACCTGGTGACCAACACTAGGAACAGTTCTGATGCATGGGTTGGTCCTTTATTCAAATGAATGGTAAGAATTTGCATCATTATCACAACCTATTCCAGTGATGGCGAACCTTGGCACCCCAGTTGTTTTGGAACTACATCTCGTGATGCTCAACTACACTGCAGAATGCATGAGCATCATGGGAAACGTAGTTCCAAAACATCTGGGGTGCCAAGGTTCGCCATCACTGACCTATTCTAACTAACTACACACCCAGTGCCCATTGCCTGTCACAGTCCATCAATTTCACTCAGGGTGGACAATACTTCCCGGCAGCTTCCCTTCTTCTTTAGTGACAACTCCGGGGACAAGGAGGCACAGCTGCATTTCAGACAACAGGCAGCTAGGCCATGGTGCAAGAGTCCACACTTTGGGACATAGGTCCCCTTGCAATGGTATCCTCAGTCTGTCCACAGGACAGCTGGAGACAAAGAAGATTTTTTCCATCATTTGAGGAACAACAACCTGCTGAAGGTCAAAGGTCGCTTTTCAGGGTGGATCACCCCAACAAATTCAACTTTAACCAACATGGCTCAGGTGGGCACTCCATGTATCTGCCGGCAGCATTCAGTCCAGCACAATCCGGGCAGTACAGCTCTCTGGAATGTTCTCCGCTAGCAACAAATTGAATGCGAGTGTAAAGCGGCTCTCAGCATAGCATCCTTGACATCACACAACACAAATTGTTGATCCATACGGAAGATAACATAGGCATCTTTATGACATTCACTGGTAATACCTTTGCCATTTACAGTGACAACATAATATTTAGCGTCCTTCTTGTCTGGCCTACGGAGGATTACGCTGTCCAGATTAAGTTTACGGCCATAGCCTTAGATATTTAGCACTGAGAGGTATTTCCTGGCCACCTTGGAGGAAACTGCTCACAGCTTCATCCACCCATTGAGTTTCCTTCTCTGAGATTTCCTCTTTTAAATGAACAGATACGTATGGGTAGAGGTACCCATATTCTTCTGCCACTTTCTTTATTATTATCCGCTGGATCTCTGACAGGGTTTTGGGATCCCTATATCCAGGTAGGACCCGGGCATCTTGAGCACGCTGAACTAAGCACCCAGCGACCACATCAGGCTTATAATCAGGCTTGATGCTAGGCATGGGTGTGATGGGGCAGACTTTGGGAACCCATTAAGCCCAACGATCTTCCTCAAAAGATCTGGAAATGATGATCAGCGTGGCTGCATTGGCAGACAGCTTGATTTCTACATTAGCAGCGACAAAAAACAGGGGGAACTTCACTTTCTTGCACATCACTTATTGGTTCCTCATCACTATCACTCCACTTCCCAGTGCAAGACAACGTATCAGAAAAGAGTTCAGATAGACCGTCAGATAGAATGTCTGAATCTGTAATAGTAGAGGACTCTTCGCCTGGGATATAGTTGCGCTTGGCACTCGCTTTAACTGACACAACTTTAGCATCCCCTCTAATGGGCACTGGCATCACCTCCCCCACGGGCACTCTGATCTCATTCCTCGCTGGCTTACCCGGTTCCAGTACTTTCCTCCTGGGTGGCTCGGACATCATTTCGAGCAGCTGGGCCCAACCGCGGCCTTGAGGAGCGGTCGGCGCGATGGGTCCTGGGGTAGTCACCAATGCAGGGTTAGCAGCTTTCTACAAGTTTCTGTCCCAGTCAACTTGTAGTATCTGCAGAGGTTGAGTTGGGGAGACAACCTCAAACAGGTGCTCTCCGCAGCGTCCACAGACGATCCAAGGCCTCAACTGCGTGGTCAGGCCGGAACATCTCTTGCAGATCAGTACCAAAGCCTCATAGCCTGCAGCCATATACAGGGCAAGCTTACCCTTCGGTGTATACCGCACTCCAGTGTCAATCAGGACAGGTTTCACATTGCTCGGACCGAAACACCTGGAGCGTATCTTTTCCAATCTTTCTCTCCAACCTACAATCAGACACACGTTGCAGCACTTCCTCATCCTCCTCTGCAGAGCTGGAATCCCTCACCCTGCCAACGGATTGCTGTAGATGTTCTCTGGGAACTGCGGCACCCGCCTCCTTCATGCTGCAGTGCATCAAAACTGTAATGGAGTCCATTTTGAAGTCTATGTTAACCCTCACATTGCTGGCGGGAAGTGTCAAAAGACCAGGCTGATCCTCTCCCATGAGCAATGAGACTTGTTGTTTCTTCCCCACATTGCTAATATACATGACAACAGAGTCTATCAGAAGTATAGATGTTACTTGCCACCTTCCCACGGAGCCAGAAGAAATCCTGAAAGTTTGCCAGGAAAGGAGAGGGGATGAGTCATAAGAGGGCCAATGAAAGCTGCAGAGCTGGAGGCGTGCTTCTGTGTGTCTGTGTAAATCTAGGAAGTGAACAGGCAGCAGCTTCAGCTGCCCACATATAAAATAATATCAGCCAGACTCAGTGGAGGGAGATTTCTGCAGCATATTTGGCAAGTACAGAATCACAGTATATATAAGATAATATGAATGGCAAAGATGTTTTTATTACAAATTATTTGAGCAGACTGGTAAGTCCCTCATGCCTGTATGCCTGAGCTAAAGGTAGATGGATTCTATGAAGTAAATGCTACATGAATAAGCTGCCCTTACTCATGATGGCCATAACTAGAGATGCTTGAGGGGGTGTTTCAAAGTGGTTTCTCAACATAATAAAGCCTGGAAATGCAGATGGATGGGTGACTTTGCTTTGAATATGAAAAATAAATGTAATAGCCAGTGTTGCCAACCCCTTCCCCCAATGAAATTTACTGTCAGAATGCCAAAATTTACAAATGACACCAATTTTTTACTGGCAAAAATAAAGAAACTTACTGACAGAGCCACGTGTTTTACTGGCACTGCAAGAAAGTACCTAAAATGACAATTTTCAGTGCTAAACAGTGCAAATATCAAATATCGCGTTTTGCATTGGTGTCAATACCCATTTAGCCACACTAGCTTTCAGCCACGTTTCTCTGTCTCTATTCAAAATCAATGGTTCCCTGTGGGAGCCTATTGATTTGAATAGAAGTCTCACCAGAAGTCAGATCATGATGATCCAACTTGCGGTGCGACTTGTGTGCTAAGAATCTTGAAGGGGAACCCCATCAAAATTTTGCGTGAGGTTCCTCCTAAGATCCATGCCAGACCCTTATTCAAGTACGCAGCCTGGCATGTCAGGAAAAGGGGGAGGTGAGTGAGAGTCCCCCTCCTGGACTATACCAGGCCACATGCCCTCAACATGGGGGGGTGGGTGCTTTGGGGCAGAGGGGGGCCCCTGCACCCCCCACCCCAAAGCACCTTGTCCCCATGTTGATGTTGTCCCCATGTCTCTTCCCGACAACCCTTGCCTGGTGGATGTTGGGGTCTGCAGGCGGGGACTTATAGTGATCTGAAAGCCCCCTTTAAGAAGGGCCCCCCCATCACGGCCCCCCCACCCTAGGTGAATGAGTATGGGGTACATCGTACCCCTACCCATTCACCTAAATGAAAAAAGTGTCAAAAATAAACACACTACACAGGTTTTTAAAGTATTTTATTAAAGCAGCTCAGGCTCTTCTTCTCTCTCTGCTATCTTCTGCTCTTTTGCTGGGTCTTCTCCCCTCTCCGGTCCTTCTCCGCTATCTTATGCTCTTTTGCTGGGTCTTCTCCACTCTCCGGTCCTTCTCTGCTATCTTCTGCTCTTTTGCTGGGCCTTCTCCCCTCTCTGGTACTTCTCCTCTCTCCCCGCTATCTTCTGCTCTTTTGCTGGGTCTTCTCCCTCTGTTCTTCTTCCGATGTTGACTGAACGCGATCTCCCGGTGTAATGCTGGGTCCGCCATGTGCAATTACTTATATTAGCATGGGGCGGGCCACCCCCGATGATGTAGTTAAAGGACCAGCCCCTTGTGATGTCATCACCCCATAATGCCCTGGGTGATGACATCACAAGGGGCGTGTCACCTAACTATGTCCTGAGCAGCAAGAATTTTGTCACCCAAAGGAGAAGTGAGACTGGTGCGAACCGTAGCCAGAATACAATCAGGAGGAATCACATTAACCAGAACCGACTCCAACTTGGAAGTGGAGAAAAACTGTTGTGACAAGGCATCAACCATTACATTCTTAGTACCGGGTAAGAATGAGACAATGTAACTTGACAAGAAAAGAGCCCACCGCACCCTTCTAGGAGAGAGGCATTTAGCCACAGACAAGAATGTGAGATTCTTATGGTCAGTAAGAATGAGAACCGGCACAGTGGTACCTCGAGGAGATGTCTCCATTCTTTCAGGGCTAAAATGATCGGCCAACAGCTCTTTGTCACTAATATCGTAATTGCACTCCACCAGTGACAATTTCTTGGAAAAGTAGCCACAAGGATGCACGGCACTCTCAGAGGTAGGACGCCGAGACAGAAGGGAGCCAACACCAGTCTCAGAAGCATCAACCTTAAGGATAAAAGGTAACATAGGATCAGAATGTGCCAATACAGGAGCAGAAAAAAAGGCAGCCTTGAGACTCTCAAAGGCCTTAATGGACTCCGGAGACCAACTCTGTGGGTTATTGTCCTTTCTGGTCATATCAGTCAGGGTCTTGACCAGAGACGAGAAGTTACGAATAACTTCTGATAATAGTTGGCAAAACCCAGGAAACACTAACCTACGGGTCTGGTCCACTGTAGGACTGCCGAAAGTTTCTCTGGATCCATAGAAAAACCAGCAGTGGAAATTACATAGCCCAGGAATTTAACCTGTTCACAATGAAACTCGCACTTCTCCAGTTTACAATAGAGATTGTTCTCTCTTAGTTTCTGAAGCACATGATAGACATCTGTGTGGTGGCTCTCCAGGGACTTGGAAAATATGAGGATATCATTGAGATAAAACACCACACATAACTGCAACAAATCTCGGAGGACATCGTTATTAAATTCCTGGAAAACTGCCAGGGCGTTACAAAGGCCAAAAGGCATTACCAGGTACTCATAATGGCCTGTTCTGGTATTAAACTCAGTTTTCCACTCGTTGCCCTCCTTAATTCTCACGAGATTGTATGCCCCTCTCAAATCAAGCTTCGTGAAAACCGTTGCTCTCTTGAGACTATCTGTCTGAGATTGTCTTCATAATCAATGGAATTGGATAGGCATTCTTAATCATGAAACAATTGAGACCCCTATAATCAATGCAAGGTCTCGGTTCACCATTCTTCTTCTTCACAAAGAAGAAACCAACACCAGCAGGAGATGAGGATTTGCAGATGAAACCCTGAGAAAGTGCGTCTGCAACATACTCCTCCATCGCCATTTCCTCCAAGACCGACAAAGGGTAAAACTGGCCACGAGGGGGTATGGCCCCAGGTTGAAGGTCAATTGCGTAATCATATGGCTGGTGTGGAGGTAAACTACCGGCTTGACCTTTATCAAAGACATCGCTAAAATCGCGGTACTTCTCTGGCAGGGAGGAGAGTGAAGAGGTGCACAGAACCTTGGCTACCTTCTGGAAGCATGTTTCACTGCATTGTGGTGACCAGGAGAGAACCTCAGCACGGAGCCAATCAAAAGAGATGTTGTGCCTCTGTAACCAAGGATAACCAATAACCAGCGGAAACTTGGGTGAGGAAATAACTTGGAATTGGATCATCTCATAGTGACGAGTCCCTACGGCCATGGACAACTGAACCGTCTCATGAGTCACATGGGCAGGCTGTAGAAGTCTCCCGTCAAGAGCCTCAATGCCAAGGGGAATATCACGCAGCTTCAGCGGAATCAAGTGTTTCAATACAAAGGCAGCATCAATGAACAGGCTTGCAGCCCTGGCGTTGATTAGAGCCTGTATCTCGATGAACGACTCAGTCCAAGAAAGGGTAACCAAAACCAGGGGCTTATCCTTCTGGATAACTGGGGATGAAACAACGCCACCTAAGGTCTGTCCGTGGGAAACGCCTGGGGCAGCATCTCAAAGTATACCTCAACCTGGTTGAGAAACCCTCTGCATTGGACTGGATCACCCCCAAATTGCTAGGGAAGCGGAGCGGAACCAGACATACCTCTTATAGAAGTAGCACTCAAGTGTGAATGGGCTCCTTGAATATATTCAGCCAATCACCCTTGTTGTCTCATGGAAGTGAGACCCCCTCATGGTGGGTTATAGAAGTGAGATCTCCTCAGGGTGGATATAGTAGTGAGACCCCCTCGTGGTGGGTTGTAGAAGTGAGACCCCTCATGGTGGTGTATATAAGTGAGACCCCCCTCATGGTGGGGTATAGAAGTGAGACCCCCTCATGGTGGGGTATAGAAGTGAGACCCCCTCATGGTGGGGTATAGAAGTGAGACCCCCTCATGGTGGGGTATAGAAGTGAGACCCCCTCATGTGGGTGTAGAATTGAGACCTCCTCATTGTGGATATGGAAGTGAGACTTCCTCATTATGGATATGGAAGTGAGACCCCTCATGTTGGGTATAAAAGTGAGACCTGTCATGGTGGGTATAGAAGTGAGACCCCCTCATGGTGGGTATAGAAGTGAGATCCCCCTCATGATGGGTATAGAAGTGAGATCCCCTCATGGTAAGTATAGAAGTGAGACCCACTGATGGTGGGTATAGAAGTGAGATCCCCTTGTGGTGGGTATAGAGGGGAGACCCCTCATGGTGGGTATAGAAGTGAGACCCCTCATGGTGGATATAGAAGTGAGACTCCCATCATGGTGGGTATAGAAGTGAGACCTTCTCATGTTGGGTATGGAAGTGAGACTCTGTCATGGTGGGTATAGAGGGGAGACCCCCTCATGGTGGGTGTAGAAGTGAGATGCCCTCATGGTGGTTGTAGAAGTGAGACGCCATCATGGTGGGTTATAGAAGTGAGACCCCACTCATGGTGGGTATAGAAGTGAGATCCCCTCAATGTGGTTATAGAGGGGAGACCCCCTCATGGTGGGTATAGAAGTGAGACCCCTCATGGTGGGTATAGAAGTGAGATCCCCCTCATGGTGGGTATAGAAGTGAGACCCCCTCATGGTAGGTATAGAAGTGAGATCCCCTCATGGTGGGTATAGAGGGGAGACCCCTCATGGTGGGTATAGAAGTGAGACCCCTCATGGTGGATATAGAAGTGAGACTCCCATCGTGGTGGGTATAGAAGTGAGACTCCCATCATGGTGGGTATAGAAGTGAGACCCCCTCATGGTAGGTATAGAAGTGAGATCCCCTCATGGTGGGTATAGAGGGGAGACCCCTCATGGTGGGTATAGAAGTGAGACCCCTCATGGTGGATATAGAAGTGAGACTCCCATCGTGGTGGGTATAGAAGTGAGACTCCCATCATGGTGGGTATAGAAGTGAGACCTTCTCATGGTGGGTATAGAAGTGAGACTCTGTCATGGTGGGTATAGAGGGGAGACCCCATCATGGTGGGTATAGAAGTGAGACCCCTTCATGGTCGGTATAGAAGTGAGACCTCCTCATGGTGGGTATAGAGACCCCCTCATGGTGGGGTATAGAAGTGTGACCCCCCTCATGGTAGTTATAGAGGGGAGACCCCCTCATGGTGGGTATAGAAGTGAGAACCCTCATGGTGGGTATAGAAGTGAGACACCCTCATGGTGGAGTATAGAATTGAGATCCCCTCATGGTGGGTATAGAAGTGAGATCCTATCATGGTGTGTATAGAGGGGAGACCCCTCATGGTGGGTATAGAAGTGAGACCCCTCATGGTGGGTATAGAAGTGAGACTCCCATCATGGTGGGTATAGAAGTGAGACTCCCATCATGGTGGGTATAGAAGTGAGACCTTCTCATGGTGGGTATAGAAGTGAGACTCTGTCATGGTTGGTATAGAGGGGAGACCCCCTCATGGTGGGTATAGAAGTGAGACCCCCTCATGGTGGGTATAGAAGTGAGACCCCCTCATGGTGGGTATAGAGACCCCCTCATGGTGGGGTATAGAAGTGAGACCCCCTCATGGTGGTTATAGATGGGAGACCCCCTCATGGTGGGTATAGAAGTGAGAATCTGTCATGGTGGGTATAGAGGGGAGACCCCCTCATGGTGGGTATAGAAGTGAGACCCCCTCATGGTGGGTATAGAAGTGAGACCCCCTCATGGTGGGTATAGTGACCCCCTCATGGTGGGGTATAGAAGTGAGACCCCCTCATGGTGGGTATAGAAGTGTGACCCCCTCATGGTAGGTATAGAAGTGAGACCCCTCATGGTGGGTATAGAAGTGAGACCCCCTCATGGTGGGTATAGTGACCCCCTCATGGTGGGTATAGAAGTGAGACCCCTCATGGTGGGTATAGAAGTGAGACACCCTCATGGTGGAGTATAGAATTGAGATCCCCTCATAGTGGGTATAGAGACCCCCTCATGGTGAGATATAGAAGTGAGACCCCCTCATGATGGGTATAGAAGTGTAACCCCCTCATGGTGGGTATAGAAGTGTGACCCCTCATGGTGGGTATAGAAGTGAGACCCCCTCATGGTGGTGTATAGAAGTGAGACCCCCTCATGGTGGGTATAGAGACCCCCTCATGGTGGTTATAGTCACCCCCTCATGGTGGGTATAGTGACCCCCTCATGGTGGGTATAGAAGTGTGACCCCCTCATGGTAGGTATAGAAGTGAGACCCCTCATGGTGGGTATAGAAGTGAGACCCCCTCATGGTGGGTAAAGTGACCCCCTCATGGTGGGGTATAGAAGTGAGACCCCTCATGGTGGGTATAGAAGTGAGACACCCTCATGGTGGAGTATAGAATTGAGATCCCCTCATGGTGGGTATAGAAGTGAGACCCCCCCCCCCTCATGGTGGGTATAGAAGTGAGACCCCCCCCCTCATGGTGGGTATAGAGGGGAGACCCCCTCATGTTGGGTATAGAAGTGAGACCCCCCCCCCCTCATGGTGGGTATAGAGGGGAGACCCCCTCATGTTGGGTATAGAAGTGAGACCCCTTGCGGTGGGTATAGAAGTGAGACCCCCTCAGGGTGGGGTATGGCAGGTGGGCGGAGCCAAGCAGTTCTGCATAGAATGAGTCCAGCGATGACGACATGACAGTGTCCTGCCCGGGGACAGAACCTTCCAGCAGGGAAGGGGTGAACCGTGGCACGTGACCGTCCTCCTCCTAGACACAAACTCGGGGGCGTGGCCTGCCGGCTGCTGGTGACGTCACGCCGTGTCTGTGAGCGCAGGGCTCAGTAATGGCGACCGGAGGGCTGGCGGAGCGCGGCGGAGACAGAGGGTGACCGGCCCCGGGGGAGGAGCAGAGCCGCCCGGGACTCAGGAGAGAAGAAGCCGGGCAGATAAGGAAGCCAGGTGTCCGGAGGGGAGCTCAGTGCGGGAGACATGGGGAACTGTCTGAAGTCCCCCACCTCGGATGACATCTCCCTTCTACACGAATCCCAGTCCGACCGGGCCAGCTACGGGGACGGGACCGAGGGCGACCAGGAGCCCCCGCCTCCCTACCAGGTAATGAGGGGAGAGGGAGACTGAGGGTATTGTCATCCCTATCCTCCATATGGATCTGTGCACCCTCCAGGTAGACCTGTCCCCGGACTGTGCACCCTCCAGTTAGACCTGTCCCCGGACTGTGCACCCTCCAGGTAGACCTGTCCCCGGACAGTGCACCCTCCAGGTAGACCTGTCCCCGGACAGTGCACCCTCCAGGTAGACCTGTCCCCGGACAGTGCACCCTCCAGGTAGACCTGTCCCCGGACTGTGCACCCTCCAGGTAGACCTGTCCCCGGACAGTGCACCCTCCAGGTAGACCTGTCCCCGGACAGTGCACCCTCCAGGTAGACCTGTCCCCGGACAGTGCACCCTCCAGGTAGACCTGTCCCCGGACAGTGCACCCTCCAGGTAGACCTGTCCCCGGACAGTGCACCCTCCAGGTAGACCTGTCCCCGGACAGTGCACCCTCCAGGTAGACCTGTCCCCGGACAGTGCACCCTCCAGGTAGACCTGTCCCCGGACAGTGCACCCTCCAGGTAGACCTGTCCCCGGACAGTGCACCCTCCAGGTAGACCTGTCCCCGGACTGTGCACCCTCCAGGTAGACCTGTCCCCGGACTGTGCCCCCTCCAGGTAGACCTGTCCCCGGACTGTGCCCCCTCCAGGTAGACCTGTCCCCGGACTGTGCCCCCTCCAGGTAGACCTGTCCCCGGACTGTGCCCCCTCCAGGTAGACCTGTCCCCGGACTGTGCCCCCTCCAGGTAGACCTGTCCCCGGACTGTGCCCCCTCCAGGTAGACCTGTCCCCGGACTGTGCCCCCTCCAGGTAGACCTGTCCCCGGACTGTGCCCCCTCCAGGTAGACCTGTCCCCGGACTGTGCCCCCTCCAGGTAGACCTGTCCCCGGACTGTGCCCCCTCCAGGTAGACCTGTCCCCGGACTGTGCCCCCTCCAGGTAGACCTGTCCCCGGACTGTGCCCCCTCCAGGTAGACCTGTCCCCGGACTGTGCCCCCTCCAGGTAGACCTGTCCCCGGACTGTGCCCCCTCCAGGTAGACCTGTCCCCGGACTGTGCCCCCTCCAGGTAGACCTGTCCCCGGACTGTGCCCCCTCCAGGTAGACCTGTCCCCGGACTGTGCCCCCTCCAGGTAGACCTGTCCCCGGACTGTGCCCCCTCCAGGTAGACCTGTCCCCGGACTGTGCCCCCTCCAGGTAGACCTGCCCCCGGACTGTGCCCCCTCCAGGTAGACCTGCCCCCGGACTGTGCCCCCTCCAGGTAGACCTGCCCCCGGACTGTGCCCCCTCCAGGTAGACCTGCCCCCGGACTGTGCCCCCTCCAGGTAGACCTGCCCCCGGACTGTGCCCACTCCAGGTAGACCTGCCCCCGGACTGTGCCCACTCCAGGTAGACCTGCCCCCGGACTGTGCCCACTCCAGGTAGACCTGCCCCCGGACTGTGCCCACTCCAGGTAGACCTGCCCCCGGACTGTGCCCCCTCCAGGTAGACCTGCCCCCGGACTGTGCCCCCTCCAGGTAGACCTGCCCCCGGACTGTGCCCCCTCCAGGTAGACCTGCCCCCGGACTGTGCCCCCTCCAGGTAGACCTGCCCCCGGACTGTGCCCCCTCCAGGTAGACCTGCCCCCGGACTGTGCCCCCTCCAGGTAGACCTGCCCCCGGACTGTGCCCCCTCCAGGTAGACCTGCCCCCGGACTGTGCCCCCTCCAGGTAGACCTGCCCCCGGACTGTGCCCCCTCCAGGTAGACCTGCCCCCGGACTGTGCCCCCTCCAGGTAGACCTGCCCCCGGACTGTGCCCCCTCCAGGTAGACCTGCCCCCGGACTGTGCCCCCTCCAGGTAGACCTGCCCCCGGACTGTGCCCCCTCCAGGTAGACCTGCCCCCGGACTGTGCCCCCTCCAGGTAGACCTGCCCCCGGACTGTGCCCCCTCCAGTTAGACCTGCCCCCGGACTGTGCCCCCTACAGGTAGACCTGTCACCCCCTCTCCCCGGACTGTACACCCTCCGCGCAGACCTGTCCCCGGACTGTACACCCTCCGCGCAGACCTGTCCCCGGACTGTACACCCTCCGCGCAGACCTGTCCCCGGACTGTACACCCTCCGCGCAGACCTGTCCCCGGACTGTACACCCTCCGCGTAGACCTGTCCCCGGGCAGTGCACCCTCCAGGTAGACCTGTCCCCGGGCAGTGCACCCTCCAGGTAGACCTGTCCCCGGGCAGTGCACCCTCCAGGTAGACCTGTCCCCGGGCAGTGCACCCTCCGCGTAGACCTGTCCCCGGGCAGTGCACCCTCCGCGTAGACCTGTCCCCGGGCAGTGCACCCTCCGCGTAGACCTGTCCCCGGACTGTGCACCCTCCGCGTAGACCTGTCCCCGGACTGTGCACCCTCCGCGTAGACCTGTCCCCGGACTGTGCACCCTCCGCGTAGACCTGTCCCCGGACTGTGCACCCTCCGCGTAGACCTGTCCCCGGACTGTGCACCCTCCGCGTAGACCTGTCCCCGGACTGTGCACCCTCCGCGTAGACCTGTCCCCGGACTGTGCACCCTCCGCGTAGACCTGTCCCCGGACTGTGCACCCTCCGCGTAGACCTGTCCCCGGACAGTGCACCCTCCGCGTAGACCTGTCCCCGGACAGTGCACCCTCCGCGTAGACCTGTCCCCGGACAGTGCACCCTCCGCGTAGACCTGTCCCCGGGCAGTGCACCCTCCAGGTAGACCTGTCCCCGGGCAGTGCACCCTCCGCGTAGACCTGTCCCCGGGCAGTGCACCCTCCGCGTAGACCTGTCCCCGGACTGTGCACCCTCCGCGTAGAGCTGTCCCCGGACTGTGCACCCTCCGCGTAGAGCTGTCCCCGGACTGTGCACCCTCCGCGTAGAGCTGTCCCCGGGCAGTGCACCCTCCGCGTAGAGCTGTCCCCGGGCAGTGCACCCTCCGCGTAGAGCTGTCCCCGGGCAGTGCACCCTCCGCGTAGAGCTGTCCCCGGGCAGTGCACCCTCCGCGTAGAGCTGTCCCCGGGCAGTGCACCCTCCGCGTAGAGCTGTCCCCGGGCAGTGCACCCTCCGCGTAGAGCTGTCCCCGGGCAGTGCACCCTCCGCGTAGAGCTGTCCCCGGGCAGTGCACCCTCCGCGTAGAGCTGTCCCCGGGCAGTGCACCCTCCGCGTAGAGCTGTCCCCGGGCAGTGCACCCTCCGCGTAGAGCTGTCCCCGGGCAGTGCACCCTCCGCGTAGAGCTGTCCCCGGGCAGTGCACCCTCCGCGTAGAGCTGTCCCCGGGCAGTGCACCCTCCGCGTAGAGCTGTCCCCGGGCAGTGCACCCTCCGCGTAGAGCTGTCCCCGGGCAGTGCACCCTCCGCGTAGAGCTGTCCCCGGGCAGTGCACCCTCCGCGTAGAGCTGTCCCCGGGCAGTGCACCCTCCGCGTAGAGCTGTCCCCGGGCAGTGCACCCTCCGCGTAGAGCTGTCCCCGGGCAGTGCACCCTCCGCGTAGAGCTGTCCCCGGGCAGTGCACCCTCCGCGTAGAGCTGTCCCCGGACTGTACACCCTCCAGGTAGACCTGTCACCCCCTCTCCCCGGACTGTACACCCTCCAGGTAGACCTGTCACCCCCCTGTCCCCGGGCAGTGCACCCTCCAGGTAGACCTGTCACCCCCTCTCCCCGGACTGTACACCCTCCAGGTAGACCTGTCACCCCCCTGTCCCCGGGCAGTGCACCCTCTGCGTAGACCTGTCCCCGGGCAGTGCACCCTCTGCGTAGACCTGTCCCCGGGCAGTGCACCCTCTGCCCGGACTGTACACCCACCACGTAGACCTGTTGCACCTGTCCCCGGACTGTACACCCTCCACGTAGACCCCCCTTCTGTATAGATCTATCCTCATACCTGCCCACTAGTTACCTTTGTGTGATCCTACCTGTGTATCCATAGACAGGGCTTCCGACATGTACACTGGTGTACTCTGTGTGTGATCTCACCTATAGGCTGGGATACAACCTATGAATTATATGATGATGTCTATAGATCGGTAGACTTATATTATGCCTTATAAGGCCATGTATCATTCTACACCCATATGTAGGGAGTAACAGAAAGTCTTTATCCTTAAAACCTATACTGCCCCCCGATCTCAATCCCGGAGAGCTTCTGGCTTGTCATAGTAATTTCAGCCCTGTTTCACACAGCAGCGGTGCGGCAAACCACATGCGATTCAGACAGGAATCACACTGCATTCCTATTTAAATGTCTTTGCACTGTCATTTTAGCCAATTCATTTTGTATGGGCTAAAATTGCACTGCAAAAGTATGAGTACTTGAATGAAAATACTTTATTTTTATTTTTTTTGTACGCGTTAAAATCCCGGAGCCGCCGGTGGATAGGCAGGAAGTCGAGTAAGGGCAAGATGGGCCCCACTTGGCTCTACGCCTTTGGAGGATCGGAGCATCCTCTGACATCACTTCTGGTTCTCTGGCTTTTTTTGTTTTGTTTTTTTTCAGTGTCAAAAATATATATAATTTTTTTTTTTTTTCTTGCTTTAAAAAGTTAAATGAGAGATCTGGGATCTCAAAAAGACCCCAGATCACTCAATACAGAGGGCCTGTCGTGCTTATTTCTATTACGAGGGATTTTTATGTTCCTTGTAATGGGAATAAGAGTGAAAAAAAGAAAAGAAAAAGGACAGTCTTCTGTGTCCCCCTGCACAGAAGCGAACGCATTCATAAGTCGCACCCACATGTTCAAACCATACATGTGATCCATCGCTGCTTAGAAGTGCAGGATCTGTAGGAGGAGTTCTGTCCTCTTCTGCCAAATGCTGAGATGGGGGGGGGGGGTCGACGAGCCTCTCTGGGGCTGCATAGAGAAGCGCATGGTCTGTAGGGGGAGTTCTGTTGTCCTCTCTGCTGCAAACCACTTAGGGGGTGGGGGCAGAGGTGAGCCTCTCCACTGCTGTGCATAGAAGTGCAAGATCTTTCCCGACTGCCAAGACAAGGTGTAGGTGGAGAGTTGAGGACCACATGACATGGCCTGGTGGGCCAGATTCAGCCTGCGGGCCTTGTTTGACACGTGGGAGTGGGCAGCTGTCAAAACTAGATGCTCCCTCCCTAAAATAAAAAGGAAACCTCTAAAAATGGGAGCGGAGATAAAGCGGTTCTTCCCTTTTTCAATTGATGTTCTGCTTTAACTTGAACTGCATAGTTTGATAGGCAGCACCTCCTGTCGTACTTCCATTGAGATCAATGGGATGGCTGCACAACTGTAAAAGTGCTTGGAATGTAAAACCACCATTTTGGCAACTAAAAAATAGTTTAAAAAAAAATAGGCATGAGGGGTGGCAGTAGTGCCTCTTGAACGCATGTCAACCATGGTCTTACCACCATCTGAAAAGTATTCCACTGTGGATCGCTTTTTCAGAGGGCAGAAAACACTATCAGCTATCTGAATGAAGCCTTACAGATTCCACCATCCATGCTAAGCAAAGATGGATGAATCTCCTGATACTCTTGTATTCAGACAGCAGGATGCAGCTGCTGTTCAGATGGCAAATTTCCACCCTGATCTTTTCATTTTTTTAATTGAAGGACTTCATACAGGAGGGGCCATGAGGGTCACCCACTAGGAGAGTTTCGGCCAGTTCTCGGTGTATGACCAGCTTTAGGTCATCTATATACCAGCAAAAATGTTGTGTTGCCCTATTCTGTACGCTGTGCTTTGTCTAATGCTTTCTAGCTGTGTGCCGATATGTACTCTCCGTGTGTTTTGTTACGGTAATCTTTTCTTTCTAGGTATCCATATCTTGGTGTGTGTATACTGTATCAGTTACATATACTGCATGTCTATTGTTAGGCATATGACACACAAATCATTTGTAATCCACCTACAGTGTATACTGCATCTGTGCTTTTCATCTAGTTGGAAGCTCTCAGGGTTACCTGTGTGCTCTGTAATCTGCCCATTACTCACCTTTTGGGTATTAAAATGATACATGTATGTTGCCTTGTCATCATTCAGACTTGTGACATGTCCATGGCATCCATACCTTGCATGTATTGTCTGTTAATGTATGTCATTAACATAGGGAACATTTTTAAACCCTATGGTTAAGTAGCCGTTTAAACCCTATAGTTAAGCAATACGTTTTAATTTTTAAACCCTGTCGTAACATTCTTATCACTGAGGTCAACCTGGGCATCTTCCATTTGTGGAAGGTCTCGGAGCTCTTCAGGGTTTGCTGCATGTTGAGGTTCAGTGCAGTTCCTGAACAGCCACAAGAATTTTCATTGGCCATGGTTGGTAGTAAAATATTTGTTCTAAGGCTCGGTTCACACAGGGGCGACTTGTCCAGGCGACTTCGCCGCCTGACAAGTCACGCTCCGTTCTGTACTACGGAACCGTTCTAATAGGAGCGACTCGAGTCACTCTGACTTAGAAAAAAGGTTCCTGTACTACTTTTGCGGCGACTTCGGGCGACTTGCATTGACTTCTATACAGAAGTCGTTTTGCAAGTCGCCGCTGATCGTGTGCAGGTCGCGGCGCTGCAAGTCGTGCCGCCCGCTGTGTGAACCGAGCCTTAAAGTGTCCATTCATACCAGGTCTGCGTTTGGTGGCTAATCCACCGCACCCCCACCACAAGATGAGGCAAAATGCCTTATGGCCGGTTCACAACCTGATTCTGACAGCAGCTGCCGAGTAAAGATACTTCTCAATTTCTGATTCGGATTATACAGAGACCATGTAGGACAGGGATATACAATTAGTGGACCTCCAGCTATTGCAAAACTACAAGTCCCATCATGCCTCTGCCTCTGGATGTGATGCTTGTGGCCGTCAGAGTCTTGCTATACCTCATGGAACTTGTAGTTCTGCAACAGCTGGAGGTCTGCTAATCGCAAATCCGTGATGTAGGATAACTGTAGCCTGTTGTAAGGGTGAAGACACTACTTGGCAAAGTAGATAAGAAAACTTGTATGTATAGGATGCATATGGCAAAGGCAGCTGGGGCCTGGGGTTATACGTATTGAGACGAGTGTTGCCTTTATAATATCCAGCAGCATCAACCTTTCCTACTGGAAACGCAGCAGTAGCTTAAGCTGTCAAGAAAACTTTGGGAGAATATACCTGATCAGCCATAATGTTCTGGCCATGTACCATAAACCGCTGAGGCGTGGACTCCATTAGACCTCTGAAGGTATGCTGTGGTATCTGGCACCAAGCTGTCAGTAGCAGATCCTTTAAGTCCTCTAAGTTGTGAGGTGGGGCCTCCATGGATTGGACTTGTTTTTCGAGCACATCCCTGCAGATGCTCAATTGAATTGAGGCCAAGTCAACACCTCAAACCTGTTGTGTTCCTCAAACCATTCTTGTATTTATCAGACCGAGCCACCTTATTCCATTGCTCTGTGGTCCACTTTGGCTGCTCATGTGCCTGTTGTAGGCACTTTGGCTGTGGACACCCTAACCCAGTGGTCATCAGCCCTGTCCTCAGGGCCCACTAACAGGCCAGGTTTTATGTATTACCTTGGGAGATGCAGACTAGAATACTGCAATCACTGAGCAGCAAATGATATCACCTGTGATGTATTTCAGTTATCTTGCAAACCTGGCCTGTCAGTGGGCCCTGAGGACAGAGTTGATGACCACTGGTCTAACCGGTTTGTCCCTACACAGCCTCCTACAACTGCGATGCTCTGTATGTTCTGACATCTTTCTATCAGAACACTGTAAGACAACAAAAGCAGGGCGCACCAACCTTGCGCATTACCCAAGTGGTATTTATTAAAACCAAAAAGAAGGAAATCCATTCTTTCCTTCCCCCTTTTTCTCTGGCTTTACCAACCTCACATCATTTTAATTAATTGATTTTAAATTGGATTGTACCGCCCCCTTTTTTTTTTTTTTTTTTTTTTTTTTTTTTTGGAGGAATGGATACTTTTTCTATATAAACTTGATTTTGTTATAAATCTGTATGTTATGAGGAAGGCTTTTACCGAAACATGTTGGCGTTTTGATGTCGCACTTCTGTCTGTGCGCAAAGATTTAAGCAGAAGCAATCGAGTTTCCGGTACCCTTTTTGCAATTTTGATGTATGGGACACAATGTCCTGAGCACCGTTATACAGCTCATCATCCTATAAATGTGGTAGAGCTTGGGTGAGTTTTTGTCAAAAAAAAAAAAGGAAATATACCCACAAACAAGTGAATAATAAAAGCATATTGGTGCTTAATATATTGGGCGTGGCGGTGGCAAACTAACAGCAAACATTACCATTACTCCCCCCCCCCGCACATGGGAGATGGACGGCAATGTGGCGATCATTTTATTTTATTTTTTTGCCCCCCGCCACAACCCAACCTCTCCCCCACACCTGCAGATGACAGACAGGACGGCTGCAATCAGGCCATTATCTTTTGGAGTTGGGGGTGGGGGGAGAATGAAGAGCTAATTATCCTTCCGGGCAAATAGGAAGTGTGTCCTAAGATGCCCAATGCGTCCTGCTCCACTAAAGCCTTATCACCAATCCTCGTTTCCGCAACAACCCAACATTTTCAAAATTCAATTGTCACAGAAAGTGAAGTGAAATCTTTTAAACAGGGGCACACACTGCAACAAACACTACAGGGGTGTGAACGCTTCTCTATGCTATCCAAAAAAATTTAACATTTTTAGTTTTTTTTGGTTGAAGTTAAAAAATTTACCTGTTGCAGCTTGCATTCAAATTCAACTTTAAGGCTAGGTTCACACTATTGCGATGCGGGAACGCTGCGAATCCGCGGCGTTTTCCCGCATCGCTCACCTCCCGCCGGCAGTTCACACTGCCCTATGCGGACGGCTGGGGGTGTCAATGTTATGTTAATGACACCCCCAGATCCGTCGGCATATCGCAGTGCGATCTGCCGACTCGCACAGGAATCGGATCGCATGGTGTGAACCCCCATGCGATCCGATTCCGTTGCGGACCCAAAAAAGGGTCCTGTGCGAGTTTGCTGCGGGACAGCTGCGAGTTCAGCCATACTATCTGTATGGCTGAACTCGCAGTGCTACGGAGATCGGATGTGATTTGCTGTGCGAATCACATCCGGTTCTCCCCCCGCAGCGGTGTGAACCCAGCCTAAAGGAGTTTTAAAGGCAGAAGTTTTTTTATCTTAATGCATTCGGATAAAAAAAACTTTTGTATGTAGCAGGCCCCCCAGCACCCCCGATACTTACCCTGAGCCCCTTCCCTATCCAGAGATGTCCACGATTCCCTTGGCCATCCGGGACTCTCCTCCTGATTGGCTGGGGCATAGCCGCGGCGCCATTGGCTCCCGTGGTTTTCAATCAGTCAGTTAGCCAATCGAGGGAGAGAGGGGCCGGGGCAGGGTTGGGGCTCTGTGTCTGAATGGGTACACGGAGCTCTGACTCTGCTCGGGTGCCCCCATAACAAGCTGCTGGTCTATGGGGGCACTTGTCAGGAGGGAGGGGCCAGGAGCAGATAAGAGAAAGAACTGGGCTGCTCTCTGCATATCCACTGTAACAGGGCAGGTAAGTATAACTATATTTTTTTCTAAAGCCAAGACTTTACAATTGCTTTAAAGAGTAAGTCCATCCTAACACTGAAATATCTACATCTACTGGCATCCACGATCTAAGACTAACCTATCTAACCCTGTAAAGAAACATTCGTTATACATAGCTTTTCTGAAGCCTCTCTGGTCCGGTCCCACTATGAGCTGTCAGCGGTGCCTTGTGTGTGGAGGTGGGCGCAGAGAAGGCAGCGACAATGGAAGCCCCTTAGTAACTCTATGGGTGACGTCACTTCTCATTCATTTACCAGCCGTTGTCGGCTGTGTCCTCTGCAGAGCTTCCGCCGCTTGAGACCGGACCTGAGCGACTTCAAAAAAGGTATTTGTAATAACGATTTCTTCTGTTGGATAGGTTAGTCTTAGATCATGGATGCCAGTAGATGTAGCAATTTTAGTTTTAGGTTCTGTAGGATTATTTTTAAAGGGGAAGTCCACCCTATCTTTGTACCCTGTGTTCTGCCTGTACAGGAAATGTTATTGGTGCCACAACATGTGCACGTTTTGTCTATATTTCAGCGGGGGTGGGGGGGGGGAGACCTTTGAAAAGATCACTCATATGATCGAAAAAGGACAAAGTATATTCGTTTTACAGGTTCTCAATCATTTTTTACGGGTTTTCATATTCTGGGAAAAACATTCTGTTTGCAAAAATAGCTTTACAAACAACTTATGCAATTTAACGATTGGCACTGAATTGACAATTGAATTAGGATAAAAGTTCACTGGTGATTTCTCAATCAGAAATACGTAATCCTTTCTTTTACGTTTTTAGAGCTCCTTCTTGAGATTGGGATTCAGCTTTTTGGCAGAATTTCTAGTGACAATCGCTCTTTAATGCCTTTCTATGGGATGTCATTTAAATTTCTAATGGAGAGCAATCTGTTGCAGAACACAACCCAGTGCTGTAGCCCTATTGCAAGTGACTCTTGCGATTTAGGCCTCATGCACACCGGGCATTTTTACAGCTGTTTCCTGTGGGCATTATGCTTTTTTATTTTTTATTTTTTTATTTATTTTTTTCTGCCTCTAAACCGTGGCTTAATAAACCCCAGGTGCCAGGTCGCCATGGCGACAGGAAATTTCGTACATGTCAGCCCTCCTTCCTTTCTTGTTTACCTGGAAGTGACGTCACTTTTGGGTCCCCGTTGACCGTTTCAGTGCAAACTGCATAGCATTACATTCAGTGGAGCACAGGGGAGACATGCTGGGTCTAATAGACCCTGCAGTCTTTTTAAAGAGAACCATTCACCAAAAAAATCATCACTATGTGGTAGAAGAAAAAAAAAGTTAAGTAAAGAAAACTTTTTTAAATTGTAAAAAATGTAAGTTACACTCAAGCACATAAAGCCCCCCACCCCCACATATACGCAAGTACAAAAGTAAACGCACATGGCAGGACGCCTACGCCTGAAAACGCTGATTGCACTAAACGCCGGAATGCAAGCAATAATTTTAGCACTAGATCTCCTTCGAAACGCGTACAAACATATAGGGGGCTTTTAAAGCGTTGCCTAAGGAAAATATGGGGTACTGAAGTTTGTCCCCATTTCATGGGCACACGGATATTTTAAGGTTTGACATGTTGGGTATCTATTTACTCAGCGTAGCCTCATATTTAATAGTTTATCAAAAATTGGGTAATTTTATTATTCTATTTTACAGTGACAGTAGTTTTAGTATTTTTTTTTTTCTAGGTTTTCCTATTATCTTTATTGGGGGGCTTTGCTAGGAAATTCTTTAAAAAAAGAGGGGTGGTGCATCCCAGTGATCTTTGATCTCTTCAATGTTGTCCCGGTAGATCTCCATCTCTCAAAGGTTGCCTATCCCTGCTCTATATTGTGTACTTGTCTCTCATTTAAGAGCACTATGTGTCTTTACTGTTTGCTGCTTCCTTCATTTATCAGCATGAGTCACTTCTGACAAGTTTTCCTGATACCCAAGAAAAAAATGTTGAAGAGAGACCTCCAGCTGATTGACAGCCTCATCTCTGTTGCTGTGGGAAAAGGGGAGGAGTTCCCTTCCCTCCCCTCCAATCAGCTGTGTAACGTCAGCTCTCCCCGACCCCTTTTTTCGGAACTCTCAGACAAGCTTTAAAATTCAGTACTTTGAACGGATGTAGAGAAGAGGGTGCAGATAGACGGGTACAATTTATGTAGAGGGATTTATTTAATCTGTGTATCACTTGAGGCCAGTCACTTCACTGGGTATATGTAAGGCTATACAACCTCTTTAAAGTGGTTGTAAACCCTTACAAACCACTTTGACCTACAGGTAAGCTTAGATTAAGGCTTAACTGTAGGTCCAAGAAATATCTCCTAAACCTACACGGTTTAGGAGATCTTTACAAAAAGACAGTCAACGCTGTCTATGGCGCGCAGGTGCACTATCGCCGTTGGCAGCATGCTGCTGCTAACGGTGATATGCTGTTGGTGGCAGCTCCTGTGCGCATGCATACCCGGAAGAAGATGGATGCTACAGGGGACAGCGGTGACATCGCTGGGTCCTGTGTCAGGTAAGTGACACATAATGGGCTACTATGTGATGCATAGTAGCCCATTATGCTTTACCTTTGCAGGGAGACAAAGAAGTAAACCCATTAGGGTTTACTTCCTCTTTAAGACATCATGGGCATTTTAGATGCATCTTGCATTTTTTTTTTTTTTTTTTCTGCCACTAAATTGCCCCTCAATGTTGGCCTGTGTGTCCATTCACACACAGGCCTTTAGAGGCAGAGTAAAAAAAACACTGCCAGTGCATTTAGGGGCTATAGTGATTGGGAGAAGAAATACCTAATGCATGTAAACACGCTTAAGCAGTTGGGCGTTCCATCATTTCAATGGCCAGAATAAATTTTTATTTTGACCAAGGAAATAAAAATCCAAGTGCTTGACGCGCCTAAATGAGTTTGCAAAAATGCATCTTTAGCCGCATCTGGCCATGGGTGCCAGGTTTTGTCTGAGCTTGTGTCAGTTGGGAGGGGAATGGCCTTAAATTCTCCTGGTACAGAGCCAACCAATACAGTGCCATAGCTGGACCATTTACTACTGCAAGTAAGTGTGTAGTTTCCAGACCCAGGGTGGCAAAAAATGCTGTTTCTTTGTCACTTTTTGTGAGCTGAAATGAAAACCTAAACCGGTCATCTTTACCTTCCTGTAAATTCTTAAGCCCCATACACTCTATCAGATTTTCTGCTGATTTTTATTTTTTTTTTCCTTCAGATTTACCAAAACCATATAATATGAGGTCAAACCTTAGGAGTTTCAATTTGGTAAATCTGAAGACAAAAATCAGCAGGTGGTAGGGGATGGGGCTTAAATCGCCCCATCCCCTATGTCAGTGATATGCAATTAGCGGACCTCCAGCTGTTGCAGAACTACAATTCCCATCGGGTATAGCAAGACCCTGACAGCCACAATCATGACTCCTAGAGGCAGAGACATGATGGGACTTGTAGTTTTGCAACAGCTGGAGGTCCGCTAATTGCATGTCCCTGCTCTATGTAATGGGGATGAAGAGAAGAAGATTCATTTGAAGTCCAGCCTGTGCGGCAACTAAGGCTCCCTCCATAGATACAGTGGAATAGCAAGGCTTCATTCACAGGCACGATAGTTCCAGCTTTGGCATGACTCCAGCACATTCCTGTGACTGGTTTCAGGAGTGGTTGAGAACGGTTGCGTCGACTTAGTCTGTACAAAGCAATGACAGACTGACAGTGGCTGCTGGCTGTTAATGAGTAATTGCATTTTGAAGTGTTTACTTCTGGTTAAGGGACAGATGATCACCCCTGGATGTAAACTGTTTGTTTGCGTCCGGGGACAATCATCTGTCCAAAGAGGTTTCAAAATAAAGTCACATGACTGAAAAAAGTGCCTTAGGGCAGTGTGAAAGGTATATGAATTGATCCGATGGTCTAGAGCAGGGCTCTCCAAACTTTCTAAACAAAGAGTGAGTTTACTGTCCTTCAGACTTTAGGGGCGCTGGACTGTGGTCATCAGGAAATGTCCCAGCATCAGTTGGAGTAAACCATTCCCCATCTTTGGTGTCTTTTGGTAGGAATTGGGCCCCATTGTTGGTGTCAATGAATGAAATTGTGTCCCAAGGGCCAGATAAAAGCAGGAAAAGGGCCACAGTTTGGAGACCACTGGTCTAGGGTGTCAACATGTGCCCAGATAAGTTTAGAACTCATTTCTTAATGCGTCTGAAAGCATGTAATGCTTTTAAATGGCTAAATGCGCACTAGATAGCAGCTTCTAGGTAGCCTCAGTCTAGCTGCATTTACATAAACAAGAAATCTCTGCATTTATGAACTGTTTTTTAGCTTGTGGTTTTTTTTATTTATTTATTTTTTTTTGCAGCTAAATGCTAGTACATTAAACGCTAGAGGGTATTTATGTGACCTGGAGGATCAGGCCTGCAGCCTGGCAAAGTCTATGGCTAAAATATGTTTCAAATGGATGCTGCGGTGGTCCTCTGCCTTTAGGGATATACGCCTGGAACACCCACAACTAGAGCTGTGCCTCCTGCGTGCATGGAAATGACAGAATTGGATGTACAGGGGTTAGATGCTTAATATGCATGTTGCCTTAAAGGTAGAACTAAAGACAGAAATATTCACCTATCCTTCAATATTCTGATACCCGAGGGGTCCCTCACTGGCATCTTCTCCCCTGCTTCTTCTGGCTGCCATTCATTCTGTCTTCATCCATGCACAGATCCATGTAAATTCCTCTAAATATTGCCAAGAGGCAGGTAAGTGGATTTTATTGCAAAAGAGACATTGCATGTCTCTTCTGCATTAAAGTTAAAGAGCCTGCCTTATTATTAATAATAATAATAATAATAATAATAATATTATTATAATTTTAAAAATTTTTTGCATTTAGCTCTACTTTAAAGGATATGTTTTCTTACTAGCGCCCTCGCAGTTTATTGAGAACGACAAAGCCGTCATCAGATTATGGTACTTGTAGTCTAATTTATTCACAGGAAACTGAATGAATGGCATGTCTGTGGGTGGAGGGGGGAGCACTGTCAGCGGGAGGTTGCTACATAGGAGCATATTACACCCTAAATATGGGCGTAACGCTACTAAGGCTTTGTTCACACTGCCGCTACATGGGGTGTGACTTGAGTACTACTTTCATATAAATATAGAAATCTGATAGCCGTCACCTTGAAGTAGTACAGGGCCCTTTTCTAAAGTCGAAGCGACTTCAGTAGTGCCAATTAAGACAGCTCTCATTGACTAACATGGGATATCACATATTACATATATTTCATGTCACGCAACTTGGGCTCTCAAAACTCAAGCCGAGCCTAAAGATGAACTTTGCTTTTAATTTTGTTTATACTTCCCAGATCAATTTCACCTGTGTGCATGAGGCCCAACGTGTGCCTTTTGCAAGATGAGCAGGTGAAAATATTTGAAGAAAAAGCCTAAAAAAAAGAAAATGAATGCAGCCACCACTTGGAAGAACTGGAAAACTACAATATATAATTTTTATTTTATTCAGATATGCATTGAATCTGAAGTTTCTGGTAATGTTTCATACAAAATCTCATCTGGGATTGTCAGGACTGTGCATTGTGTTTTTATTTTATTTTTTTTTTTTTTTACTTTTGATTCGGATATGGGTTAGTCCAGGTATGTTGTTTAGGATACAGCCGGGCATCACAATATCAATTATACAATACTTTACCTACTCTATTGTTAAAGAACTTGACACTGTCTTATTCACATGACACAAGTGCCATGTGTCACAAAATAATTGATCAAATTAGTTTGTTTACTGTATAAATTTATGCAGCTCTGGTATTGAATACGCCTTTTGTTCTAATTCTTCATATGATTATGACTGTGAAAAATCTGCCTGCTCTGCAGATTTCAAATTGAAATATGATACATAACAATGTGACTTTTCCTCTCCCTCTGCCGCATTTTGTATCTATCACTCTCATCTTTCTTGTTGTAGAGCTCAGATATTTCAAACATAAATTCCACCAAAACAGTTTGCAAGTAATATAGAGAACGTATAATTGATCAGCGAGTGTATATCTTCAGTAATTGCAGGGATTACCTTTAATGCCCAACTCGAAGCGTTAGGAAAAAGCTGTCCTTACATCAGCCCCCCCCCCCCCCCCCGGACTATAAGGATTAACGGCTCATTCAGTCTAGGGGTGCAGGAATAAAGCCTGGTACACACAGGCCGAATTTCGAGCGGTTCATTAAAAGCCGGGCTACGTTCAGCCCGTGTGTTTGTCAAGAAGCCGGCTGTTTGGCTGGCTTCTGTCATCCGAGAATGCTGGAAAATCAGCATCCAACCAGCCGATCAGCGATCTCGGCCACCTTAAAGCAGAGTTTTTCCCAAAAGTGGAACTTTCGCTGATTTGCTTCCTCCCTCCTCCGGTGGCGGGGGGGGGGGGGGGAGTGGAAACGGGTACCTGTTTTTGACAGGTACCCTTCACCACTTCCTGGAGAAGGCAATGTCCGTCAGAAGTTCTGTGCCCCTCCTCCTTCCCACAGATCCATCTCAACCAATGGCTGACTGCACTGACCAGCGCATGTTTTGGCAGGGGGGCCCTTCTCCCTGGCATAACACAAAAGGGTTAATGCTTGCCTTACGCCTGACTCCTGTAGGCTCCCTCCCTCCATCCGTGACACCACTCCTCCTGTCAAGCCTCTTTTCTCTATGGTGCTTCTCGCTGTGGTCGCATGCCCCCCTCCTCAATGTACTTGATTGCACCAAAGGACTGCCCATGATGCCAGACAGAGAAGACGAGAACGCTATGGAGTGTAAAGTAACTATTGCACCTTCTTTCGCTCCCCTAGACCCTTGCCATAGAGGGCCATACAGGAAGGGTAGATTTCTTATCATAATCACGGGATACAGAGCCATAATAGTAGTTACTATGTGGGTTATAGTCCACCTTCAGGTGATGGACACTGGCACACCCTAAAACAGGAAGTCCACTCACTATATAACCCCTCCCATTACTGGACCTCCGTTTCTTCGCCAGTGTCTAAGTTCCACCTTTTCATATTAAAGCACACCGCACTAGGGCTGTTAGTGCTTCGTGGGCAGTGCATCACCAAGCTTCCATGGTTCAAATCCACAAGGCCTCAACTTGGTCTTCATTCGGTACATTCACCAGATTTTATCAAGTGAATGTAAAAAAGACATGAGGATATCGCCTTTGGGCGCAGTGTACTGCAGGCTGCAGTATTAGTCCTCAAGTCTCATGTTGCCCTAATTCTGTTGTGTCCCTCCCCTTAGTTGACATTGCTATAGGGGGGTGGGTTGGCTACAGGCATCTGACATGCTTAAGTGTGTCAGATGCTGAAGCTTCTTTGACCAGCATAGCTCTGCAAGAAAGCAGAGATTGTAGGCATAGGCATGGGCAGCAGGGCGTTCAAGTTTTATTTTATTTTTTTTATTTTTTTCACAGGATATTAGTCACACAGGGAGTGCATTGTTTTTAGTGAGTCTACAGACTCGTGCTGACTTGCACTGTGAGTGGAAGCAACAGAGTACAGCCATTATACAGCACTATAAAGCAGGAAACTGAGCTACTTTTCTAATCAGCAAATGTTGCTGCTCTATGTAAAAATACATTTGCAACTTATACGTAGCAGCAAGGGTTTTAAAAACTTTAAAACGCATATTTAGATCAAGCTACATTTAATTTTTTTTTTTTTTTTTTATTACAGCAGAGAAGGATTATAACCAATTATTTTTTTATTTTTTCTCTGCATCTTAGTGAGAAAATTACCGTACTTTCACATCCTGTTGTAGCTACAGAACAGGAAGTGCAGGTAATTGCCCTCCCAATGAGAGACAAAAGGCAGAATAAATATGTTTGCCTCAGTCTGTGTAAAGTGTGTGGTTTTTCCATATTTGATTGCACAGTTCCAAGGTCGGCCTTGACAGTCAAGCAATCCTGCAATGGAAATTATGGTTAACCTTGACCATTAAAGCTGACATTTAAGTATGATTTTATGATAGTACTGTTAAACTGGTCCAACTTAATCCAATGTCAGTATGCATATCTTAGTGACAATGATTCCAAGGCATTCTGATTGGACGAGGTGGAGATTGTGACATCACTGCCCACGTCTATACCTCATCCAATCAGAGAAAGCCTTGAATTTTTTTTCAATGAATACAAAGCATTCTCTGAAAGATGGCTGTGTCCAGCGGGGGACCCCTGTGGTTACAGTGCAGAAGAGCAGGTTTTGATGTAGTATTAGTGACTACTATAGTGATTTGCAGCTTACACAGGGATTGGTCACGTATGAGATGCATAATTATGTAGGTCAAGGGTAGTCAAATGTAACTACAGTAGGTCAGTGTTTCTCAACCTCCTTACATTTGAGGAAACCATGGCACAAAGTTTGAAATCTTGGAAGTTCTGACATGTTTGCATCTACAGCTCACGGAATGTTGGTATTATCAGCGAGCTGTTGATAACCGTTGTTTTTTTTAGAAATGGCATTAAATAAAAGAATAAATATTAACTCCTTGGTGCTGAGCGCACACGGTGGGTGGAGAGGTAAATTGCTCCATCTGCAATTCAACCAATAACAGAAATCCTTCTTTGAGTCAGTGTAGTTATAAGGAGCGTGGTGGGGTGTGTGTATGTGCCTCTGATGACGTCAGATGTGCCGAAACGTGCAGGGCTGAGCCACATACACACCACTGTGCAGGTGCAGCCGTTTGACTGCCATCTTTGTTGTGGGAAGCCCGATCTGTTGCCTTTCAACATGTCTGTTGTATGCCTGATATCCCTGTAAACCTATGAGTGCATATCTTTTTATTAATAAAGGAAATAGTGTTTTACAATATTACACTATTGGAGTGCTTCTCTTTTTTATATCTGGACCAGAACTGCACTGGAACGATCGCTGAGCTGCTCCTGTTTGAATGCTGGAGTTTTTTCACTGGTCTTAAAGTGACCTTCCTGCCTACCTGAGGTGTCGGATTCTATGTAAGATAAGCGTATGTTGACCACTCTTATCAGGGGGTCACATGACATCTGGTAAGCAGTGCATTAGAGTGAAGGGTGTCACCTGGCTTTTCCGAGGATTCCTTTTCCATAGTGGTTGTGGGATCACTGAAACTGGAGGTTTTAGCTTTTTCAATTGGATTTTCTTTTGGACTTTGATTACCAATACACAATTTTCACCTTTTATGAACCATCAGTGTTTACTTATATATGTTTGATGTTTAAAGTGCTACACTTTTGTTTTTATTCTTTGAGTGTTTTTGTGTCAAGACACAGTGCACAGCAGCTTTGTACTTTTATTCTAACGCATATTTACACCAATTTTGCACGCAAATGTGCAGCCTCTCAGCAGTCGAGCAGCCGCATATTTGCGTGCAATAAAGCTGTGCCGAGAGCGTGCTTCTGGCACAGTTACTGGCGGTAACTGAAAGCTCCTGTTAGCATTTTGCGATCAACAGTATTCTGATCATGTGACTGCCGTGACAGCCAATCACAGCGGTCACATAAGCCCCGTCTCCCTGCATTTTCAATCCCTTAAAGGGCCAGCATGCGATAGATCTAAGGGGTTAAAACGTACCTATTTAATGTGAAACGTGTGCTTTCTTTTTCTGCAGAGATGCTGCATTACATGGAAACGGGGCACCCTTTGTGGGACAGGGCACATTGCATAGGACAAACTTTTTTGCACATTGTGGGGAATGCAGTTGGGCACACTACAGTACTGGCTTTCCTCTACTGGCTTCAGAGGAGGCTTTCATAACTCCTCCAGTGGTGTGCTGTTCCCCGCTGGCGCCTCCTATCCTGTCCATCCCATAAAGAAGCGCCTAATATGGACAAGGGAGGAGGGGCAAGTGGGGAACAGGCACACTACAGCTAATGGTATGCCACCCGCTTCCCTGCCTATCTCTGCATGCGTACATGCGATCTACCTGAGAGCTGCCTGTGACTGACAGATTGCTGTGGAACCCAAGTTTAGAAATACTGAACTAGGCTATAAAAATCATATCTAAGCTTCAACTTTCAACTTTTTTGTGGTTCATTCCATTTACAAAAATAGAATAAAAGGCTGAAGTGAAGCTCTTCTCTCCGTAGATTTGTCCGGCTATCCCCTGGTTCTTGGTCACAGCACCACAACAGTCTTCCATAGTCACTCATGTGGTTCTTTACACCCTACAACTGAAGGATTGTACAGATGAAAATAACCCACATGTCTTTTGTTGACAAAGTATGGTAAAATGACCTTTTCTAAAGGTGGACCTTACAAAAAATTTGCTGTGCAAGTAATTTGAAAATTACTAGCAGTAATTGGGCCTTGTAGGGAATGTGAGGAAGCTGATTCTCTGTATAGGGATGGCTTTTCCAGCATCATTAATATGTCATATCTAGGTCTTCCCCAGCTTGTGAATTGTAGTTGTTGCAGTTACTGATATTGTCCTCATCTGGTGGGTGTAGTACACTTTTAAGGCTTCTCCCATAGTCTGCTCTCATGGTGAACAGCTGAGACACTAGATATAGCTGTGTTGATATGAATATATTGGAGGAGGGGTTGTGTGCTGTAGATTTACTTTTGGGTTTCAGATGTCTGCCCCTCATCAAGTCAGCCATTTGTGTTAACAAAAAAAAAAAATGGCAGTCTTATGGTTTGAGTTGTTGGGACATGTGAGGTATTGTGGTCAGAAGTACAGGATACTAGGTGGAGAGGGGTGGTCTGCAGTGTAATTCAACCCAATAGTTAAACATGCAAGTGCTCAGTGAAGTATTTCCCTCGATGCACCCCACACAATTTATTTTGAGGTGCAGTGGCAAGCTTTGAGGTCTCCTTTCGCCTGCTCACTTTCCCCAAATGGCACCTTGTTTCTGGTATGTGTAAGTCCTTTGTTGGTCTTTAAATCATTTTTCTAGTGGTCTCAGTTGAGGTGGGTCCATGTAGTCTTCTGTACTTAATCAACATCTGTTCACCACATTGGATGAAAAGACAGCGATGTATTCTATGAATACCAAGCTTCCTCTGATTGGCTGAGGTGGAGATTGTGATTTCATCTGCTCATCTCTCTGCCTCAGCCACAGGAAGGTTTGTATTCATTCATAGAAAACAAAGCTTCCCTTGAATGGCTGAGCAGTGTCCAGCCTGACCCACAACTGGATAACAGCACTGTAAACTGGATTTGGCCGAGGCTATATACTGTTGAGGCCTCATGCACACCGGATGTTTTGTAAACTATCCTAGAATCCTAGAAGCATTTTGGCAAAAGAAAAGCCTGACGCTTGTAAAAGTGTCTAATTCTTTTACAACTGTTTAGCCGCATTTACCGGTGTCAATCGCTGTTATTTGAATGGGCTGCCGTGCCCCGGGACACGCAGGATATAAGTCCCTGCACTATTTTTGAAATCGCAGCCCACACGAGAACTGAGGTTCCCAGTGCAGGTGCGATTTCCAGTGCGGGAAACGCGCCATTATGATTAAGGTCACCCACCTGCATTTATCTGCGTGGGTGGTTGCGGCTGCCGTTATTTTTGTAGATCCCGCAGAAGTGCTATTCGCACAGATGTGAACCTAGCCTAAAGTCTGTTGAACCAAAAAACGCACTTTTTTGTGTTTTTTAAAAGTCCCTGACCCTTCCCGAAAAAAAAAGCATAGACGTGAACGTGCCACATAGGAAACCATGTTAAATGGACTGTAGTGCGTTTCTGCAAAAAGCACTAAATGCATAGGTGTGAATGTGAAGAAGGTCCTAATCCCAATTCAGTCTAAATCCACTTTCGTGATGTACTACTTCGATAGGGTTCAGCATGCGTGGCATTAAAGTGGTTAAATCTTTTTCAGTATTCTTTAAATGACGTCAGATTTTTCCGCAAGTCATTCATCAAAGTTCTGCAATCCCTGGCATTGGGTCGGATGATTGGAGGTAGTATGTGGTCACTGCTATCTGCTATCGCATTCATCAGCTGGGAGGTGACATTTAGGTCAGCATGTCCCCAGTGTTTGGGTAGAGGGCTGGGGCCTAGCCGCTTGCTCTGTGTAGCTTGCTTCCTTTTGTTATGCTCACAATGGTGATCTCACTGTCTGAGTCTGCATTTCCAGTTATAAACACACATAACTTTCCTTTAAGTTAACTGCTCAGCTGCTGACCTCTGATTGCAGCGAGAACAAAGGCACAGTCCGTCTGAGAGCGCCTTTGTCAGACGACTCCATCCCTGTGCCCTGCCTTTTTTTTTTTTTTTTTTCCATGATATTTATTTTTGATAGATTGAGGCTGCGCTGATCTGCTGGCGTCATTGGCTTGTTGGCAGCGATGAAGAGCTGTAGAATGTAGCGGATTTCTAATAAACCTCTTGGGGAGTTGGTGTAAATATCGGAATGCAGTGCTGGATCAGCAGCTTTTCTTTGTGAATTGTTTCTCTTGAACAGTCTTGGTCTGTATTTTCCAAGAGGTTTCTTTGTGACCGGCTCTGGAAAAGGAACAAAGGAACAGAAGTGTACCTTTCATGTCATTCTGCTTACTGTCATCACATTTATATTTACTAATTGTGTCCTTAACCCTTGAAACACCAGAGGTCTGTTGCATCACTCCTGTCTGAATGCTTTTGTGTTTTGTACAATATAGCAAGCCCCCTACATTTATATCCCACCTAACCAGCCATTTCCAACCAGGGTACCTTAGTGTTACTCCAGATATTGCCAGGGGTTCCTTAACCACTTCAGCCCCGGAGAATTTTACCCCCTTCCTGACCAGAGCACTTTGCGATACGGCACTGCGTCGCTTTAACTGACAATTGCGCAGTCATGCCCAAATTAAATTGATTTTTATCGGGACTGTGACAATATGGTGGGCACATCGGACATTTTCTGACACTGTGTTGGGACCATTGTCATTTATACAGCGATCAATGCTATTAAAATGCATTGATTACTGTGTAAATGACACTGGCAGTGAAGGGGTTAAGTGTGTCCTAGGGAGTGATTCTAACTGTTAGGGGGCTGGGCTTTAACACACAGGGACAGTGATCACTGCTCTTGATGACATAGAGTTGTGATCTCTGTCTCTGTCCTACCAGCACCATTCTGCCAATGTACATCGGAGTGTGCTGGTCAGCAGGCGGTTAAAGTGTGTGTGTGTGTGTGTGTGTGTGTGTGTGTGTGTGTGTGTTGCCCTAAAAAAAAAAAAAAAAAACTGGATCCTGTTCCTTTTTTAAAGCATGTTACTACAACACAGTGCTTGTGCTATGTAATTTGGTCCCCTGTAACACCTGGCTGATGCTGCCTGGCTATGCACTCCCCTTTGTAAACTGACCACGGTTTCTCATGGCCTAACACTGTGGTCAGTTTACGTGCCTCCGTCATATGCAGCTCTCCTGTCCTCTGACCTCTCCGTGTCCATGCCTATCCCCCCTCCCCCGCTAAAATTACATTTCGCAAGTCACACTATCCTCTGTCTTAATAATGTAATCTACCCCGGTGTCTGTGTTCTTAAAAATATAAAAATAATGCAGCTCTATGGGAAAGTGGTAAAGTGAAGGTGAAAGTGAGATGCCCCTGATGGGATCAAACTAGTAACAAATCATTACTGATGTGCATAAACCATGATAAAATACATACAATATTACTCTAATATGCAAACAACAATAATGATGTTTACATAAACCAACAGTGCATATATATATATATATATATATATATATATATATATATATATATATATATAATTACAATGAAAGTCCATTAAGTGACTCCAATATATAAAGTGACTTACGAGATAAACTAGTTGTCTGTTGATATTCCACCACCAAAAGGAAAGAGGTTTACCAGACAAGTTGAACCCAACTAGGCATTCGCCTGACGAGTCAACAAAGCTTGTGGTGTATCACACCCAGGGAAGAAAATCGGCATACACGGTTTCCGATGTAGACCAATCGGGCAGGGGTCCCTCACAATGTAGAACATCAATGGGTATCCATCAAGGGAACAGTGACCAGAGATCAAGATCGGATCCTCCCAGTATTATATATGGTAAAAAGAAAAAAATTGGGCCACATAGTGTGATTCCATTTACATAAAAGGCATTTTATTAAAATAAGTAAAATGGTCACTCACATTTGAGAAGGCTTTAAAAGGCAAGTAAGTAAAATTTAATTTCGCAGTGGCATCAGCAGAGCCCGTCCCGACCGGTTTCTTCTCAATAAGACATCATCATACTTATTTCAATAAAAAGCCTTTTATGTATATATTTGTTGTTGTGGTTTTAAATGTGTTTTGATGCATACTTGAAATCAAGTAGAACTAAAGTCTAAATAGGCTTTTGTGTCGCAGTTCACGAAATCTCATTATAGACTTTGCTTCTGAACTGCCACAGCCAAAACATCTCCCGCAGTGTACTTTAATAAGGGTTACATCTCCAATGCTGATATAGTTCAGTTTAAGACAAAAGTAAGGTGATGTGAATAAACAGGTCTGGCTATTCTTCTTTACCAGGGTCTGTGGATTGTCCTTTTGGGTTTCCCTCACCTGTTGCCATTGCAGCTGATCTCTGCATTTCCCCTGCATTGTACAGTTCTGTGTATTGCTGGATTGATCTATATGAACCCAAAAGTACTGATTGGGATTGAGGATCTGTTATCACCAATGTGAGCTTTGCTCTTTTCGTAAGCACAAAATGCAGTTCTAAAGTACACTCTAAACCCAGAGTAAATGTAAGACATGTCAGGGAGAGCCACATAAACATGCAAATGCAATAGTAGTACAGGGTTCTGTTGAGGGCCCCTTGATGTGGCATACAGTATAAATGTTTATTGAAGTCCAATTGAGCTGTATCCATGGGACATGGACTCTGAAGCTGAATTTTTACACTGCTATAGAGAAAACCGGGGATGGGTTTTCAACAAGTTTCTACTTGGATGCAAGACGCAAGTGGCTGCAGAAGTCTCCTAGACCAGTGGTTCTCAACATCGATCCTCAAGTACCCCCAATGGGCCATGTTTTCAGGTTTTCCTTTACTTTGCACAGCTGCTTTAAAACAATATCAATGACAAGGTATTGATGAGCTATTATATCTAAGGGAGAAGTGGAAATTTTTGGAAAAATTGAAAAAACATTCAGAGTGGAGTAGTGTTACAAATTTGAAAGCCATTTTGTTCCACTGGGAATGTTAAATCCAGTATGTGTGTGTGTATGTATGTATGTATGTATGTGTGTGTGTGTGTGTATGTATATGTATATATATGTATATGTGTGTGTATATATATATATATATATATATATATATATAATATATTGTGTGTGTGTGTGTGTATATAATTGTATGTACAGCTTATTCAGTAAATAAACGAAACTTGCTTTTGAAAAAATATATATTATTTTTATTCTAAATGGAATAACAAGGACTGTATATGTTAAAGCGGAGTTCTGCCGTTTAAAAAAAAAAAAAAAAAAAAGTCAGCAGCTACAAACACTGCAGCTGCTGACTTTTAAAGTTTGGACACTTACCTGTCCAGGCTGCCCGCAATGTCCGCACCCAAAGCCAATCTATACCTTGGCTGCCAGGTGCTGCCGCTGCCATCCTCTGTAAGGGGATCAGGAATTGAAGCCTTGCGGCTTCACTTCCTGGTTCCCTACTGCGCATGCGTGACTCGTGCTGCGCTATCCCACTGGTCCCTGCTGTTTTCTGAGACGTGTGTCTCCCAGAATACAGCGGGGGGGGGTGGGACAGGAAGTGGCGTAGATGCACGCAGGTGGCCTGGGTATCTATGCCCAGAAATGGGAGCAAAATACCTGTATGAGACGGGCACCTCTGACATGCAAGGATGTGTTTTTTCATCCTTGTAGCATTTGGAAAAGAATATTTCTTCTGAAATTATTTGCAAATTACAGCTTTGCTCTCAGCAGAAATTGTACTGTGGAAATGTTTCCAAACTCTAGATGTTGGTCTCACCATTTTACTGAGAAGGAAAAGAAAAAAACTATTTACAGAGCAGACTATAGGGAAACCTTATGCTCCAATGGTGGAGTACAATCATAGGAACATTTTTAAAGGTTATAAAGATAAACTAATTTGTCAGACACTTTTTTTTTTTAATCAAAAAGGTGTTTATTGAAGTTGCAGGTATACAACAATTTCCAGTGCACAGTTACAACCACATGATATTCAGTTGTCAAGACATATACAGGCAGTACATCAACCCAGGACTACCTCCGCTCCAAAGTCGCTCATAATTCCCCAGCAGGTATATTATTTCCAGCCTAAGCATTCCTCGTCTGCCTTTTTCTATAAATCTTACAGTAATCTGGACAGTATTAACTCGTTTGGACTTAACCTAGGTGTATCCAGCCAATGTGACCACAGGCGCTCGAACCTTCCCGGGCACCCCCTGTGTTGATAGATATATTTCTCCATAATGAGGGTTCTGCCCATATGTGTTATCCAAGTCACCACCACAGGGGGCTCCGCAGACTTCCAGCCCAGCAAAATAAGTTTCCTAGCCTGGAATAGCGATCTGGAGACCGCCACCCTGATTGGTTCCAAGGGCACCACATCCTCCAGGACCCCTAGAATACAACATATGGGATCCAAAAATATCTGCGTGTGAAACACCATGTTGATGGTGTCCACTACCTCCTTCCAATATCTGTGGAGCTTTGGGCAGCGCCACATGAGGTAGATGAGATCCCCCCCCCCCCCCCCATGTTGCCTACACCTACCGCACAAGGGATCCGCCGCCCCACCCATTCTGCATAGCCTAACCGGTGTGTAATGCGCTCTCAGTACGATAAAAAGTTGTGAGACTTTCTGCGCCACATTCAGTGAACAGGAGATAATGGCTTGCATGGCCTCCTCCCACTGCTCACCTGTGAGTTGACCTACGTCCTTTTCCCAGAGTGGCAGTGCTTTGCACGGGTGATCCCGCAGGTGCCGTGCCAGCAGCATCTGATAGCATTGGGAGATTATTCCCTTCGTGCCTTCCGCAGAGTGCAACACATGGTATAACGGGGTGGGCGACATTACCCATTCTCCCGAGTCCCCCTGCGCGGCCACCGCGTGCCGTAGCTGCAAGTAGGGAAAGATCATAGCCTCCGTAAGGTTAAATTTACGCTGCATGTCCGCGAAGGAGAGAAGCTTTCCACCTTGAAATATATGGGACAGCATTTTTCACGTTATGGGCACTCCATCGAGGGTCAGGCTGTATTTTAGCAATCTCTACATGTGTGGTTATCCCATATAGGACTATATTCTGTGAATCCCCGCACCCCCTGTAGCTGTCTACTTTTGTTCCAAACTTTTTGTATCATGGACAACGTAGGGGTCAGTTTGTTGGAGCACTTAAACATCTGGGCCTCCAGTCCTATAGGGATGGTCTCAGCCCCTGACACATGAAGCAGCAGCCTGGCTGATGAGCCCGACGGTTCATGCGACATGGAGCCCACCAAATGTTGCAGCTGGGCCGCGACATAGTACAGCCAAGGGTTGGGTACCGCCAACCCACCGCTGTCCTTGGAGCGCTGCAACTGTTCTAGCTTGATCCTAGGGGGCTTCGTGTTCCACAGCAACTTCCGAAATGGCGTATTCACCACTCTGAAAATTTTTAAATGGATTACAACCGGCGAGTTGTGGAGGAAATAGAGCAGTTGGGGCATTAAGATAATTTTTATGAGATTGGCTTTCCCAGCCAGTGACATCCTAAGGGTGTTCCATGTATTTATCCTATCCCGGAATCTTGACAGCAGGGGGCATATGTTCACTGAGCAGTAGTCCCCTATTTTGGCTTGTCGGACACATTTAAGGCCAGAGAGGACAAACTATGATCTATTGTATCCCAACAATCACCCAATTGAGGTACAAGATGGAGCCCACAAGCAAACTTAAACGGAGCCTTTTTCCTGCAGTGCGCCCTAGTGGTAGAAATGCAAATTTCTTTTGTTTGGAGAACTGAATTGAGAAGTGCGGTATTCCAGTATTGGCTTTTCTTCAGCTGAGAGAACTTGCAATAATGTAATACTTTACATAAAGTTTCAGAAATCTTTAATTAGGTATTCAAACTATTTAACATGAAGACCTATTTTTCAATTTTAAGCTTTGAAAAAAAACAAACAAATTTTTCCACCCAATTTTTCCAGGCCTTCCTATCTCTACACTTGAGTTATTGTAGTAGCTCAATGCATTCTGTGTTAAACCTCTTCCTGGTCATCTTTTATACGTAGGCATTATCGGAACCTGTGTTGCCAAAATGCATGGGACTTTAGGATGGCACCCTAAAATACAGTAGGAGCCGACAGACCACAGAAAAAAGATGCAGGCCTGGTTGACATTCCTTTGCTGTATTGTGGCAGCCTGTTCTTAAAGGGTAAGTTCACCTTTTTACAGAAAAATCTGTAAGGTCAACTTAAACAGGACACCCTCCTCACCCCCAAACAACCCCACCCCAGTCTTGCTGACCTGGAGGGTGGTGATCACCCGCTAGGAGACATCGGGTCGCCACCTCACTGTCCGGGGCTTAGAAATTCCCCACAGCTTAATTGCCAAAACGTACCTTGTCAGGAGGTAAGTTTAGGAGCATTTTAATTGGTTGGCACCGTCACATGGGTGGTGCCGACCATTCGGAACCCGCGGAGCCCCTCCTGTCACTGCAGGCGAAGAGAAGAGAAAGTCATGGGGATTTTAAATACCCGGACTGGTACAGCAACGATACGATCTGTCCAGGTTAATGGGACCGGGTGCAATGGAAAAGGGGGTCCAGTGTAAGTTCACCTTACTGATTTTCTGTAAAGGTGAACTTGCACTTTAATGTTTCGGCAACACGCATAGTACAAAATGCTGCAGTGGAATAGGGAGGGGGCTTAAACCTACAGAGATGAGGTGCAATGAAAGTTTTAACATGGGGAATTTGCCCAATTCTTCCCATTAACTATATAGTATTGTTTCTAATGATCCTTTATTTCCATTGGTACGTCTTTGTTTATTACTCTTGCACAGGGAGGAGGCCATTTGGCCACTTTCGCATGGTCCTGTTGAGTCAGAACAGAAACGGGTGTCACGTATGTGTTCTCATTTCTCCTCCTTATGATGGATAGAGACTGTGAGATCCCTATGGATGATCGGTAGTAGGCAGACCTACTTTTGCCTATATCTGCCCACATCCGATCAAGTCAGTAAAAGCAGATCTGGATGCTAACTTTTCCATTCAACCTTGTTGGCCCTGAATGGAACCATCCATGGGTGCATATAGGCACATCTGCTTAGATCTGTTCAGCTATAGGGGTATATTGCAATCTGCTTTTGATCCATTTAATCACAGATCATAAACAAAGGGACAGAACACCTTTGTGAAAGGGGCCATGGACTTCCTTGTGTCATGATGCAGAAGATTGCAATGCTTGTTTGCTCCCATTGTGTCCTGCAGCCATACATGTCGTCAAGTGCTCATTTTCCTTTTTCTGAATTGGGATACTCCGATCAATCCTCCTTCTTCTTTTTTTTTTTTTTTTTTTTTTTTTAACCTCTGGGTGACTAATGTTCTTTGCAGTGGTGGACATAATTGAATCTCACGGTTTCTGAACAGGGCTGTCCTGATTGATCAGAACGTAGCTGCGCTTTATTAGTCACCCTGATTCATATATCTGTTATGTGACCGATGCCTCACTGTGGTTTTTTTCGTCTGTCTGGTTTAGTAAACTCCATGTATTAAAACCAGACTAACCTCACAGTGCAGTATAACTATTTGCATATAAAAGTAGTATATCTAGTATATCGTCCTTTGTGATACTGTGTGGTTTGTTTTTGTGCCTTGATGAACACCACCACATTTTCCTCTTAAGTATTTTTCTGGTTTTTCTGCCACTTGATCATTTAGAATTCTGTACAGTGCCTCCAAGCCATGCAGTATTTATCTTATACTATCTCTCCCCATAGATTGGCCTTCATACAGTGCTTACATTTATCCAGCTGGGTGCTGGCTAGGCAGCTCTAGCATAACAGCATGTGTCTTGCCATCATTCTTAGAGTTATGAGCTAAAATAATTCACTGATTGTTCTCTCTAAGATGCCGACAGAGCTCAGAAAATGTTCGCCTGGCTGTTTGCACGTCGGTGTTTATCTGTTTATTGGCCCTCCTCTACTGTAGCAGACATCTCCATCCTTCTTGAGGCCAGAGTTGATTTTTTTTTTTATTTCTCTCTGACAATTTTGCTATTTTGTTCTGTAGAAAGGCTAGCAGTGACCAAACTTTTCCATAGGCACATGCATGTTTGTGCAAAGCTCTTTTGTTAGATCTTCAGAGACCAGGTCTGTAGATGGTCCAAAGAGGAGGTCCAGGCTCCTTCAGAAAAATTAAGTCAACGGCTACAAATACTGTAGATGCTGACTAATATAAGGACACTTGCCTGTCCAGGGATCCCGCAATGTCTTCACCAGAGTCTTCAATCTGCTTTGGGTACAGACGCTGACCTCTCTAGTAAGAGAAACAGGAAGTGAAACCTTGCTGCTTCACAGGTAGTTTCCTACTGCCGGTGCGCGAGTCACGCTGCACCTTGTGAATGGTCCCTTGGTCTTCTGAGACCTGTGATGTGTCCCAGAAGACTGCGGGGGAAGAAGGGGGAGTTGAACTTCCGGCTCTGAGCTGAAAGTGGGAGTGGGTACCTGTCAAAATCGGGTACCCGCTCCCCTCTACCCCCCCCCCCCCAATAAGTGCCAAATGTGGCAGTGGAAGGGCGGAGGGTGCAAACGAGTGGAGTGCCACTCTTTCATGTTAGTGTATAAACAAAATTCTAGTCTGTACATTCATGTATTACCTGCATTTGTCTGTCCCTTGATCCTCAACGTTTATATTCTTTAGTTATTAACTTTCACCTTTTGCTGCTCCTTCTATTATCGGGGCCCTATTTGTGGGCATGTCAATACTTGAGCGGGGCAGTGCTCAGTTGCCATTGCCCCCTGTGTAGTAAGTATGCAGCATCCCCACATGTGAAAGCAGAATAGGCAGAGCTTTAAAGTTTCTACGAGTAAACCCATCCCCCCCATTCCTAGGGACTCGTCTCCCGCAAGCGCACAGAGCAGGTGACAAGAACCATCAATCGAGCCTCATTAGATATTGGTCTCCTCCATTCCTGTGTGTGGTCGATCAGCGGTGGGGAGGGAAATGTGATCAGTGTTTACAAAATGTAGAAGGCCCTTATGGGACTACAGCCTTTCTACTACTAGAAAGGGTTACTGCTTTTTTAAAGTGTATATAAACACAACATCTAGGATGCCTGGTATGATGTTTAACTGTATACAGTTTTCTTAACTTCTTGCTGTCCATGTAATGCATATGTGCAGCGGCAAAGACGGTCTTTAACACCCATGTGCCACACATGCGTCCATGGGTGCCTTCTGTGCTGAGAGCATTCACTGCACGCTCTGTACTAATAACTCCTACTGACTCCTGATCATGTGACCGCCAAGTTCCATAAAGCAAACGTAGGTTATCTGGAGTTGGAGATCAGTGTTGAGCATCCTTGAGTTTCTAGGTGTGGATATTGTAGGATGGCTTGCCATATGCTGATAAGCTCACGATTTGCCATCCATTGTTATTACTTCCTGTTTTTAGATGTTGACAGTGGACCCAAAGCTATTTTGAGTTTGTAATATTTTTCATCGAAGACAATGTGTATTGTGTGTCTGATAACAAGATGAAGGAAGGAGTGTTTCACCATGCACACCATAACCCCACAGATGTTGGAGTCAGAATGGTAGCATGCTGCTGCGTTTGAGGATAGACCTCTGTCCATGCCTGTCCTGGAGACACATTGGCTGGCTTTGGCCACCTTCTCTGCTCAGAGTCGTTATACTTGTATTCATACATTCCTATGTCAGCGCTGTCTTCTGAGTGCTCAGCTATTGTGAAAACCTGTTTTGGCAGCTTGCTTATGTGGCCCTTTAGCGTTTGGAAAGATTGTCAATATTGATGTTCTTCAGTGTTAATTAAGCAACACAATACACTGCCTATTACCATACGGCATACATCAATATTTACCCAAATGTTAGAGATGCCGTCACCTTGTATATCCAAGCAACATCATTTTGTCTTGTGTAGGTGATGACATTTCAAGGAGAAGTTCACTTTAACCACTTCAGCTCCGGAAGGTTTACCCCCCTCTTCATGACTGGGTCATTCTTTGCGATACAGCACTGTTAGTTTAACTGACAAGTGCGCGGTTGTGCAACACTGTCCCAAATTAAATTTGTCCTTTTTTTTCCCCAACAAATAGAACTTTCTTTTGGTGGTATTTTAACACCAAACAGGCTGACCATTTTGAAGAAAACTATATATTTTTTACTTTCTGCTATAAAAAAACATACAAAAAAAGTCATATTTTTGGTTAAAAAAAATCTCAATCAGCGTATATTGATTGGTTTGCACAAAAGTTATAGCGTCTACCAACGCTGGGATATTTAAATTTTATTTTATTTCTACTAGTATGTGGGCGATCAGCAACTTATAGCAGGATTGCAATATTGCGGCGGACAAATCGGACATCTAACTGGCACTGCCACTGTACTAATGGCACTGACAGGGAAGGGGTTAACATCAGGGGCTATCAAAGGGTTCCATGTATGCCTAAGTTGTGCAAAGGATGTGGAGACTTGTAGTTCATTCATACACAGAGCACTGTGTAAGAATGACATGGCCGTGATGGCTTGTGTGGGGAACTTCTCCCTGTACTGCTGCCACAGGGATGGAGGGCAGCGGCTGCAGCAGAGGGAACAATGTTGCATGTTCCCCCCTTAAAAAAAAGGGTGAACTTATCATTTAAAGTGATTATAGAGGCTGTGTTTTCTAAATAACAAACCTGTTCTACTTACCTGCTCTGTGCAGTAGTTTGCAGTGGTTTTGCACAGAACAGCCCAGATCTTCTTTTTTGGTCCTCTGCCGGCGGTCCTGGCTTCCCTTTTCCAGGCAAGTAGCCCCAGCAAGTCTCCTGTTATGGAGGCACTCGAGCAAGCTCGCTCAGCTCTCTCCTCATTGGCTGAAAGAGAGACCCAGGAGTGCCGCTGACCTCATGCACATTGCTGTATCGGGCTCAGGTAATGCACAGAATGCATTAAGGTAAAATACCTTCTGCATTTAGAACCACTTTAACCTCCTGTCCCCTCTTCCACAAACCGTTTTCTCGCCTTGCCGTGTGCCGCCATTATTTCCCCTGCACTAAAATCCATCTCATGTCAGAGGCTAGGAGAAGCTTTGACATTACTTCCTTTTGCCAAATGACAGTACTTAGGCCTAGCGATTAGCTGATACACCACAGCACTGTCATTTGGGAGGTCGTCACATGCTCCCCCATTACTGGAAACCTCTAGTATTATTGCCAGCTGGCAAGGTAAGCATCAGGGACCGTTTGGCAAAGATGCCGGTGTTTTGCCTAAAAATGTCCACCTATCGAATACTGTCCGCTCCGTACTGCACAGACGCAGTGCTTGCCCTGTACGGAGCACAAGGAGATTCGGAAAATCTCCAAAGATGAACTGTGCTTGCGCCTTGAGTCCAGGTGCAAGCCCCACCATCCGAGTGGACATAGAGCTGCACATAGTTAGAGAGCCCTCATGGGCTCGCTTTGCTCGCCACGCTTTGGGCACAACCTCGCTTCGCTTGGCTCTTTTTATTCTAACTCTATGTCCACTTGGATGGTGGGGCTAGAACCTGGACTCACGGCGCCGTTCATCTTCGGATATTTTCTAAATCTGCTTGTCATGTGTACTACGCATGCGCAGTACACGGCAGACACTATCTGACGGGGGACAGTATTTGACAGGACACCAGCACTGTATCTTGAATAGGCATAGTGATGATTTCCTGTTAAAGTAGAACTAAAGTCTGTAAAGTGCTTAACGTCACTCCAGAAGTCCGATGTCCAAGAGGTCCCAATTATTTTCCTAGCTGCCGTGTCTTTCGTTGTATTGATAGGTCTGCGTGGGATCATGTGATTCCTGCGCATGTCCACACACTTACAATATTTTCTGCCAGTGTGGCCGCAACATTTTTAAAATGTGACAGCAGCGGGAGAGGAACCCCTCCGTCTCATCACCAGTGGTGGTGGGGGGGGGGGGGGGTGCTACATAGTAATACCCTAAACACAGGTGTAACATGCTACTAAAAGTGAACTTATCCTTCAAATTACATCGTGATATAGAAGCCCATTACTAGCTGCAGCTGATGTACCGTTATGGGGTGGGCCGCAGAGCACTGTGTATGGTTGTATGGTGTCTTGTTCACCGTTCCTGTACTCTGACCTTTGGCATGTGAAGCAGTTTTGACAAGTTGATCTTGTTCTGCCGTGTGTACGGTTCAGAGAGAAGGCCGGCTCAGATCCTTGTTTAAATAAAGAGCACTTCATCTCGGTGACCCCATACTGAACACATGACTGCCGAGACTTCAGTCACCACTGTTCACATTGTTCACATCAGTGAAGGTTCAGGACTCGGGGAAAAGGCTGATTATTTGTTTTCTACAAAAATTTCTAATGAACGCTGTGGCCAAATGTTCTAGGGAAAAGGAGGAGTTCTTTTCGCTTGCCAAGAATGGCTGAAATATGTTTGCTTTTGTAGGAGCTGAAGCACGGCGCTCCTTGTACTGCGATGTGTTTGCGTTTTCCCTGCACCGTCTTCAATAAAGTCTGCAGATTATTTTCCCATGACAAATAAGTGTGTTGTGTGCAAACCAGTGTCTAGATCAGTCCTGTTACTAACCTGTTTGGAATGTGTTTGTATGTTTATACGTTAAACATATGCACGCATTTCCATATATATTCAGCAATGATGACTCGTAAGGGAATGTGTATACATATTATGAGCAGGGCAGTCGCAGGCTTCTGTGTTTGCAATAATTAATGTTCCTTTACACAATGAATGTCAACAGACTCATTAACAACAGTGCACAGTCTTTGTGGCTGATAACCATCCAGGGATAGGTAACAGGTTTGCTTTAGGGCCTTATTTACACAGGTTAACTGATCCATACGCCCGTTTGAAGGACTGTCTTCAGCTGCCTAGGAGGTACAGTTGTTCCATACAAGGGCATGCAGATAGCCCATGAAATGTCTAGGTAGGTATGTTCACAGCAGTTCCTCTTAATCTCACAGGCGTGCGGGTGGGTGGCCCTGAACGTTGCATGGGGGGGGGGCACAAGCCTGTCCAATTAGGGTGAGTAGATGTGTCCATACAGCTGAGCACCTGGTGACTGCAGCCATGTAAACAAATGGGCAATTCATGGTGTATAGGCCTGTGTGAAGACCATAAAGCGATATTAAGGGTATTTTTTTTTTATATATCTATATATCTATCTCTATCTATATCTATATCTTACCTGCTCTGTGAAGGGGTTGTGCACACAGCATCCATGATCCTCCTCCTCTCTGGTCCTCCGCTGGTGCTCCTGGCCCCTCCTCCGAGTAACGTGGTAACCTTCACACTTTTTGTAGCTGCGGGCCTTTTTTTTTTTTTTTTTTTTAAATGGGTGCAACTCCACTTTAAGTGGTCAATGAGTCCCTAAAAATTAAAAACAATTGCTTTGAAATGACAGCGCTCAATTCTTTTAGGATCTGTGGGTGGATGCCATCTGGTTCAGGTGTTTTATCCACCTTTATTCTGTCTAAATATTTATTTTGAGCCATTGGGGCAATTTGGGCTCCGTGTCAATACAACCCCCATTTCTGTTCACCGGTCCAGGTGCGAATTTTTACCTGAATTCTCACCTGTACCGACACAAAAATGCACAGGACCCTTTTTCAAACTGTATCGCGGTTGCCTCAGACATGTGTGGACCAGCTCCATTGAAAGCCATTCACATGTTATGTAAATTGGAATGCAGTTAAAATCGCGTTCCAATATATAATTTTTATGTGTATACACACACACACACACACACACACACACACACACACACATTATATATTGGATGCGATTTTAACCGCATTCCAATTTACATAACATGTGAATATAGTGAACCCAGCCTTAAACTTTAGAACTACTTTAATCTCTGCTCAGTCAGTTGGCCTGTATAGACCTAATTCTCAGAAAAAAGTGAAACTTTAGTACCACTTTAATATACTTTTGCTTAGCGAAAGCCATAAAATGAAAAGTTGAGGTTTTTGTTTTTTTTGTGTTTTTTAATCCTAGGAACTATAGAAAAGACTGCAAATCTCAGGGATTGATTATTTCAAAGCCGATCCAGCAATCCCCAGTTCTCAAACCTTCTGTGTATTCGCTCCCATACATATGCACTATGGTATATGTATGGGTCTGTGTACATTTATTGATTGACCATAGAGTGATGACTTGAACAAAGGGTTAAATGGAAAGCTTTGATGGGTCATGACACCTATGCTGAAGATATAAATGACTGGTATATTTTTCTGCTCTCTAAGTAGATGGTGCCAAACTCATAACCGTGTTCTTGATGTAACCTTCACGTTCTGCACAGCTAGCTAAAATAGCAATTCCATAAAAGCTCAGTTTATGACCATATAACCAGAGTATGACCCTCCTCTGTAGATTGCATGCAGTTCCATGGTATTTCATACTAGGACTACCTGGTAACAAGGATATTTAAAGCAGACCTATCACGGGAAACCAAAGCATCTTCCAGTAATCCTACAGCTGCAGCCAGGGCTGAATTAAAATGTGTAGTTGCTGCGACCTATATATTTTACGACAAAATGTTGGTATTAACGAGCTTCCGTTTCCTTGTGTTAGATGCCATGGCATGAGCTAGGATAGATTTGTGCACACATGGAAATGAACAGCTGTGACAGTAATTGTTACATTATGTTGTGTCCGATCACACATGGTCTCACATACATGAGGTTGAACCCATCTCCTTTGCAGGCTTGGTTTCTTTCATTACAGTATGGCAGTTGTCTTTGTTTAAAGCCTGTGTGCCCTCTAGAGCCTCATGCATACAAATGTATATAGGCATAAAATATACCTAGTGTAGGAAAAACTGTAGGGCCCTATGCTTGTGTAAACACCGGTGCTTTCTTGCATTTATCCATATGCACCTGCGATGTACTTTTTCATAATGTGACACTTCCACATTCTGTAAAAGGCAGTGCTTCACTGTGCATTTTTCTGGAGTACAGGGGTGTACAGCATTTCTCTTCTATGACAGGCTGAATGCTAGGGTTTCACCGATGTTGGTGCTGATACTAAGCGTTTGCAGGAGTACTCGTGCAAAGTCTGCAATAACTGATACCTTTTGCGGTGCGATTTGTGCCCATTCAAACTGAATGGGCTCAAATCGCTCTGCAAAGAATTGCATGTGATTTGCACAGGAATGGGGTGCGATTCCTGTCCGAAATGCATGCAGTTTCCCCTCCACTGCTCTTGTGTGAACCCAGGCTTGTCATAGTGACTTCACGATCGCACTACATTCCTGTTCAAATAATTTAGCATGGGCTCAAATCGCATCGCAAAGGTATCGGTACTCAGTATCTGCAAGTACGTGACCAAAAGTATCGGTTCTCATACTCAGCGTTAAAAAAAGGATCGTTGCCACCCTACTGTATGTCCCACTTGTGGCTCCACAGCCAAGGGGAAACTTTATTTTTCTTTTTTTCACAAAGAAAATGTAATGCCTTTTATATGACTGTGTATATAGTCTTATAAATGCAGTTATAGGGAGAGTCACTGCTCTATCAACATTTTTATGTTGTTGTGGGACTTCATGTTTGCCCCTTTTGCAGGTATAGCTATGTAAACCATTGAAAATAAAGGCATGGTCTGATCCTGCTCTGCCCATCCTTATTTGTTCCATATTCTCAGCACTGTCCCGATAATCAGTGAGTTCACTAGAGGCCAATCTGCTTACAGCCTCAATATTTATTGCAGCTGAATGGAAGGGGTTTTGGGGGGGAGGGTGCGGCATCAAGAATAAAAGACTGTGCCAAGGAAGGACAGGTTGGAGAGTGAGAAAAGCAGGAGCGGTGACAAACTGCTGCCAGGGAGAAGCAAGAGTTAATTGTAAAAGGATAGTGTCTAGTATTCTTTCTGATATTCTCTCCTTTTCAGAGGCAGCACTGTAAAGCTTCTGCAGCCTTTTCCTCTAGCTTAGCCAAGACATAGTCAGGGCTGAATTGCACACATTTTTTATTACAGAAAGCAACATAGTTTTGGAGACCAAGGAGAAGGGGGGAGTTCTCATTAGAGGAGCTCCAGTCTCCCCTTTCCTACTTCTGCCTTTTGGAGCAGAGCTCCACTTTAAGTGATTGCTTATGGCTTCAACAAAATGGTGGCCTCTGACCAGAAGAAACAGGAACCATGCTGGAGGCGATTTACAGAACGCACTCATTTTGTTAGCATGATTATTAAAGTGTTTGTAAAGGCACAAGGTTTTTTACCTTCATGCATTCTATGCATGAAGGTAAAACAATTTCTGTGTGCAGCAGCCCCCCTAATACTTACCTGAGCCTTCTCTCTATCTAGCAATGCCCACAAGCACCTTGGCTCTCCAGGGACTCGCACTCCTAATTGGCTTTTGGCAGCAGTGTGAGCCACTGGCTGCTGTTGCTGTCAATCACAGCCACTGAGCCAATGAGAAGATGGAGGGGACAGGGCCGAGCCACAGTTCCGTGTGTGAATTGACACAGCTTGGGTGCCCACACAGCAAGCTGCTTGCTGTGTGGGCACCTGGCAGGAGGGAGGGGCTTGGAGCACTGGCATGGAACCCGAGAAGAGGAGGATGCGGGCTGCTTTGTGCAAAACCATTACACAAAGCAGGTTAGAATGACATGTTTATTATATAAAAAACAGAAAAGGCTTTAATATCTCATTAATGTAGAATGTATGCTCTTTTGTTAAAGAAAATTAATTTGTTAACCGACTGTTATGGGTAAAGTTCTGCTTTTAAAGAGGAACTTAAGTCTTTTTTTTTTAATACATCCGCAGCTATAAATACCGATTGGCTTTTAAAAGCCAGGTACTCACCAGTGCCTGGGGTCCAGTCCTGCCTTCCTGCAGCCAATTCTTACCTCTGCAGTTTGCTGACACCGCCATCATGGATACGGGAGCTGGCTGTGGCTTCCTGCGGCACATACATGAGCTTGTGCTGTGCTTTGTGAACGGTCCTGCAGCCTCCTGGGACAAATGGCTGGGGAGAGGGAGGGAACCAGCTTCACTTTCTAAGTGAAGTTCTGCTGTAGAGCCCATTCACACTGGGGCTCAGGCCGCATTTGCGGTAAAGCACTGCTCCTCTTAGTGGCGATTTACCTGCTCTGCACAGGCGGGAGCGAGCGGGGTACTTTTAACCCCAAAAAAGGGGTTAACAAGGTGGTTAAAAGAGCCTGAAAAGTGCCAAAGCAAATTGCAGGTGCTTCGACAGCACTGCCCATTGATTTCAATGGCAGGGGTGGTTTAGGAGAGGTGCATATACCGCCCCAAAGATGCTGCTTGCAGGACTTTTTCCAGCCCTGCAAGCGCACCGCTCCAGTGTGAAAGCACTCTGGCTTTCACACTGGGGAGGCTTGAGAGGCGCTTTTCAGGCGCTATTTTAAGCTCACACGCATGAAAAGCATCTTCAGTGTGAAAGGGGTCTTAGTGATTGTAAAGTCCTTTTTTATTTATTTTTTTTCTCTTGCCTGCTGTGTTGCAGTAAATTTGTACCGAGCAGCCCAGATCCGCCTCTTCTCGGGTCCCTCTTCTGTGCTCCTCCCTCCTGTTGCGTGCCCCCACAGCAAGCAACTTGCTATGGGGGCACCCAAGCTGAGCTGCAGCTCCGTGTCACCATTCAGACAGCAGGGGGCAGCGGTTCAACCCCGACCCCTCTCTCTCTCCTGATTGGCTAACTGACTTTAACAGCAGTGGGTGCCAGTGGCGCCGCTGCTGTGTCTTAGCCAATCGGGAGGGAGAGTCCCAGATGGCCGAGACATTTGTGGGCATCGCTGGAGAGAGATGGGGCTCAGGTAAGTATTGGGGGTTGCTGGGCTGCCTGCCACACACAGAAGGCTTTTTATCTTAATGTATAGAATGCATTAAGATAAAAAAACCTTTTGCCTTTACAACCCCTTTAGGGTTTGGGGGTTGGGTGCATCTTCTATCCACAACAGCTGATATCGGCTCCTGAAAGCAACACTTGTCAGCTGCTGACAAAAAGTGACTTGTGCTTGTCATCACTCCTCTGTATTCCTAATGAGACATTGACGCTCCCCAGGAAAGCCTAAGCAGTGATCGTTCCGTAAGTCTATATTTGCATAGGACCCGGACATGACAGTGCTAGGCCTGGCATTGGCTGCCCAGGCACCGAGGACTGTCTGTGGGAGATGGGGTGAAGGTTTTTACTTTTTGTATCCACAGTGGCACATCAGGAAGCATAGGAGCGGGTACCCTTTATGTCCTCCTTTTTATAGGCAATACGTTTTTATTGTTTTCCCAGGTTTACAAGAACAAATACAAATACAAAGACTAAAACATTCACACAGACCAGGCATGAAGTCTTGGCACACGTCATAAAAGAAGAACATTTCAGGAGATCATATGAGTTGTAATAGATAATCCTCAGCTAGGTGATACAATGACGTGTTTTCTCAGTACCATTGTATGGATGTGTCTTCTATGTTATGATAACCAATGGAGGATGGTAACGTATAGAAACGATGTGATCTGTGCGACGTGCTGGTATAATCTTCAGGGGGGAGGGGGAAAGTAATGGAAAACATGGCAGAAAAGGCAGAGGAAAGAAATGGGGAGGGAGGGGGGCATGTTAAGAAGAAAAGGAGAGGAGAATGGGGCAAGGTGGTCCTCCTCCCAGAGAGGACAACCCAGAAGAGGATAATGCTCCAAAATGTAGACACACCTCGCAGTATCAGTCTTCATTCTTTAGGGTTTTGCTTTGATCTTGGAAGCATAGAATAAGTTTGTTATTACCTTATTGTATGTTCTGTATGGACGCCGCTTTGTTTTCAGAACAAAGACCCTCTTATACCGCACAAACCTGTAGATAGGCTGATATTGTCATTCGTACCTTCTACTGATCCTAGTTGTACCTCAGTTCTATGCATTTAGACAGCCAAGCATTTTTTGAAGTAGGTTAGCTTAAAGTGATATTAAAGTGATTGTAAAGTCTTTGTTAATTTTGTTAAAAAAAAAAAAAAATCATACTTTTCTTCTCTGTGCAGTGGTTTTGCACATGGAAGCCCCGATCCTCCTCTTCTCGGGTCCCTCTTCTGTGCTCCTGGCACTCACTTCTGTTGAGTGCCACCACAGCAAGCAGCTTGCTATGAGGGAAGCCGAGCTGCAGCTCTGTGTATCCATTCGGACGCTCAGACACCAATTTTAAGGAGTGTTTTTTGAAGAATGAGAAGAGGTCCCGGGAGCTGTAGGTCACACAAAACCCTCATATGAAGAGAAGCAATAACCTCAGCCTAGACTCTGTCCAGGCTATGCCTCCGGTGCGTTTCATAGTAATGATTTGGCCTGGATGGAGTCTAGGCTGAGGCTGCTTCTACTCTTCACATGAGGATCCTGTGTGATGACTGATTTCTATGGAGCTCCCTGTCCAGCGGTTGTTGGCACACAAGCACTTATTAGAGCCTCAAGCTTCACCCGGCACCCTCCACAGCTTCAATGTAAGGGACATTTTACTTACTGAGCACCTATCTAAGGAGCAGCAGTTTAACGCAGTTGTAATTCTAAAAAAACTAAACGATATACAGCATAGTGCTTTTGCAGTGTCATTTGTCCATCTCTATGCTGTAAAATACCTGGTTTATCCTGCATATTCCTGTGTCCTGACCACTTTAATCATGGCTGTTGATCGATGATACCGTGGTCAGTTTACGTGCCTCTGTATTCTTGCTTCTCTCCCTCCTTGCCTGTCAGCTGTTAAGTCGGTGATGTGAGAGCCGATCTGCTCCCCGCCCCTCCCCCTCCTGCTGCTGTTCCGTGTAAAGTCAGTGCTTAATTACTAGAATCCCCTCTTTTCTAGGAAGCTTTGTTGCACAGTGTCTTTGTTTTCTTTTAAATTTATGCAACTCAGTACCTTATTTCAGAGTGCCGCTGTACAGTCAGGTGACCTCCCGCCATTCTCCTCTCCTTCTGTCTGATGTCGGAGGGGAATCTCGGCCCCTCCCACTCTAGTCCTCAGATTGGGGAAGGAGGCAGGTGGGAGGTCACATGATTGCACAGTGGGGCTCTGAAATAAGGTATTGAGCTGCATAATTACAAAAGAAAAAAAAAAACACTGCAACATAGTTTCCTATACCAGAGAGGATTCTAGCAAGTAGGCACAGTGACTTTACCACCACTTTGAGGGACCCTCTCCCACTGGCCACTAGTTTAATGGGAAGCCTGGGTGTCAGACATGCTAAGTGCACTACATTCTTTAATTTTTTTTTTTTTATTCTTGTATCTCGATTCACTCTCCAAGTGAACGTACTATGACCTGTGAATATAGTAATTCTTTACGGGAGTTCCCTGAGACCTGATAGTTATTTCAGGGATTCCTCCATGTTCAGAAACTTGAGAGGCTGCCCTAAGGGTACGTTCACTTTTTTGTGAATGCACCCTGGCTGCCATTAACTGCAAGAATCCCAACGGGGTTCCAGTGATTAGCTGAAAGAACCCAAGCCAGGGTTTCCATGATTAGCTGCAAGTAGGCAGTCCTTATTGAAAGCAGTGGGAGGCTGCCAACTCTTGCAGCTAATCAACACCCTGTCACATCGGTCAAGCAGCTATTACATGCGAGTTCTCAGCCCTGGATGCAGGCAGTCTGCTTCCAGGGCCGATCAATCGCATGTATTCGCAGTATGAGCGATTACACGCAAGTGGGCATGATTAGCTGTGAGAGCCAGCAGCCTCCTATCGCTTTCAATGGGGCTGCCTACACCCAGCTAATTACGGGAACCCCCGGCTGGGGGTTTTTCGGCTAATCGCTGCCCAGGTGCATTCGCAAGGGTGAATACTCAAAATGTTCTGCTTGTTTCTGAATAAAAAAAATGTAGGTAATCAGATCTCCTTTATATATAGGAACATTGGCAGGACTTGTGCCCGGATGAGCACTTGTGGATTTAATCATATTCCAGCTACTCTGTCTGTTGAGATGTCTCTGTAGGTATTTGTGTCCCCTATGAGACCAAATGAAGATTCCTTAATTTTTGTATTTAGTTATGGGCAATGGTCTTTGCAGTTAGAGGATTACTAATCCTGTATTTTAATTTGCCACCTACCAAGCGAAGTTGAGAGATCGGATGTGGCATTTCTCAATTCAGACAGTAATCACATTGCACACAGAATGTTGGTTATGAAAATTCAGAATTTCCCAACTTGTCTGTGTTTCACAAGAACTGTCTTTCATGTGTAAGGGGCCTTTCAGCTGTCTGTAAACCTGTTTCTAGAGGACACAGCATGATTGTGTGTGTGTGTGCACGCCGAGTCACCATGTGATGTCACTGTGCCAGCTCAGATTACCCGGCTTGCCTCCAGGAAGATCAGGTGTTGGGTGATATCTCTGCAGCTTCATAGAAGCTCTGCAAGTTTATGCAAATACAGGAACAATACCTGCAATCATGTGCCTGCTAGCTAGTTCTGCATTTTTTTTTTTTTGAACTAACCCAAATGTCTGTATATTAGTGGCTGCTTTTCTCATTTTATAATTCACCAGTCCAAATAAGTTGGATACATTTAAATACATTTTTTCCACTTCCTTATTTCATATGTTTACAACTTTTACTTCTTCCGGATATACATATACAAATACAATATTGTGGTTTGCATGTAAAAAAATAAAAATAGTTTTTATTAATTTTGTCTGCGATGTTGAAATTGCTAATTTTGTTAACCCTCCAAGCCAGACACCCTGCATGACTGCTGTCTATGCCAGTGCTGTTTTAAAGGAGTAACTTAATGACAGCAACCTAGGTCCTTGCCCTGACCCTTTAATTGTAAAAGGTCAATGGTAATGCATACCTCCAATGAGTGCGTCAAACCTGGCCATAGAGAGTAGTAACTTAGTCCAGCCAGGTACAGATATTTTTGACACCTCATGTGAGTGCATTGCAAAGCTTCACTGAGGTACATAGAGATGAGTTCAATGACATTTCAAAAAAGTGGAGGTAAGCGGTGCCTTGTGTTGTAACCGCACAAGGCAGTATCACAACCCAGTGGACACCAGCCTAAAATAACCATTTTAGCATGCGGCCAGTGTGAGCGATCCCTTAGAGTTGTATTAAAACGTGTATTGCCTTCTAAAAGTGACAGTGATAGTGGGCTGAGACGTTTTTCTGTCTAACATTTCTAGGTGACCTCAGTGGTAAGACTTTCTTCGCTCTGTGGTGTTCTCCATGATCTAGAACAGTGTTTCTCAACCTTTTCTCAGCCAAGGTTCCCCGTTCTAAAATGTTGAAAACTAAATGTAATGTCACAAAATCCACACACCCAGTGTTATTACACCCAGTGTTATAAATGTATTGTTCTCCTAAAGCAGGGGTCTCCAAACTTTCTACAGTGAATAGTGCCCCGTGGTCTGGTGTCGGGCGGGAGGAACAGTGCCCCGTGGTCTGGTGTCGGGCGGGAGGAGCGGTGCCCCGTGGTCTGGTGTCGGGCGGGAGGAGCGGTGCCCCGTGGTCTGGTGTCGGGCGGGAGGAGCGGTGCCCCACGGTCCTGCATCCAGCCCTCGGCCTGCTTTTTGGATACCACTTTTTTAAAGCAAATACACCTTTACACCCTTATACTGACTATTATACCAGTTTTTCTAATTTCCTTCAGTTTCTTGCCCTCACTCGGCTAATGTGACCCCAGGGCTGATGGAATGACAAACAAGGATGCTGTGCAGTCGCCTAACATCCCCTTTATCAACCGATGATGTCATTGGTTATTCGTACATTGGCGGCTAGAAGGTTGTGACCTGCACAATTAAAACCAGCGTCTTTGTGCAACTAAAAGGTGGGCTTCATCCACCTGTCAGCCTTGTATAACTTTTTTTATTTATTTTTTTTGGGTGATTTTAAGGCATTTTGCCAAGGCACCCCTGAAGAGACCTGAAGGCACCCCTGAATGGAAAAAGTCTGATCTAGGCTATTTAAACCATCGGGGGAATTGGATTTCTCTGGTAGTGGTTGTAGCAGTCATCAAAACCTGGGAACTCAACTAGAGACGCACCTATGTGATTTAAACCTGCAACGTCTACCTTAAATTGGTAAATTTTGTTTTTAGTGGTCAGACCCTTTAAATGAACTTGTGCATTTCCAGCCACACACAATGGTAGGAAAAGACACTGCTTGGAAGAGGTTTGCTTTGGCTTGTCTGCGGCAGCGGTAGGCCCAGAGCGCACGCTGCCGGCCAGGTTGGGATTCTCCGCTTGCCCTTCCTATTTGTTACCTTTCAGGCAGACACTGATAATCTGTCTTCTTAGCAGCAGAAACCCTCCCCTCCGTCATACGCCGCTAGAGAGTCTGACAAGCAGTGCTGCCGCTGTCTGGCTGGGATTTTATTTCATTTGATTGCATTTTTTTTATTTTTGTATTTTTTTTTTCTAGTGGTGCTGAGCTTTTGTAATCTTCCTCTAATCTTTATCCCGGGGATTACCACAGATAACTGGCCTCCTGTGCTGGCTGACCTCTTTTTCCACTCTTCGTATATACAGACTGGAGGCCTCTCAATGTTTCTGGCTTAGAGGACAATGTAGTGTGAAGATTTGTCCTGCAGTCATAGCAACGCATTAGAAGTCTGCTTTCAATAGCTCGCCCCATCTAACCTGTTAAAAGGTGACTTCTGATTGGTTGCTTTGAGCACAGCATTGCTGTTTTAGGTAAATGATTAGGGTTCCTTCACTCAGGAGCCAAAAAAATGAATTGTACAGATATGTTCATGGTATAGCAGCTTATACATTTGTATGCAACTGTACATGGCAGTATAGAAGACTATAGAAGACTATGGGCCAATTCACAGCTACAAAAAGGACAAAACAATAACTGTATATTAGGATTGTATTTGGACCATATTTTGCTCTGTACCCATGTAAACCTTTGTGCTAATGTTTATATACATACAGCGTGCATGGACCATATTGGCTACCACTATACAGGACTAACCTGTAAATATCAAGAGTGTAGCTAGCAGCACCATATTTCTTTGACCTGACGAGTGAAACGCGTTAGAGAGTGGTCCCTAGGCAGGGACTTACTTTTGCTCTGTGGAATAAAGTTTAGTTGAATGTGACATTATAGGAGTGCTGCTGGTTGTTTCTTTCATACACAGTCGAGTGAGAGCACCAAAGAAAAGCCCAAGGTAAGTGAACCATACATGTAAACAAGAAAGGAAGAGGAAAGAACGGGACTTTATATGAGGCATGTCACTGAATAAATATCTAGTTTATATTGATCATTAAATTGTTACTTTTTAATTTGATTTAGAAATTATCCTTTTTTTGTGTAACCACTTGCCGACCAGCCGCCATCGTCATACTGCGGCAGGTCGGCATGATCCCTTGAACCGTCGTAGCTATACATCGGTCCCTTTAAGTGGTATAGCAGGTGCGTGCCCGCTGCACAGCGGGTGTGCCGATGCTCGTGATTGGTGGGCACGAGAGGAAGAACTGGCGTGCGCGTGTGCGTGCGCGTGTGTAAACACACAGATCCCAGTTCTGTGAGGAGAGAGAGATTGTGAGTTCCTGTAAGCTGGGAATCGCGATCTCTCATCTCCTATAGTCAGTCCCATCCCCCCACAGTTAGAACACACACAGGGAACACAGTTAACCCCTTGATAGCCCCCTAGTGTTAACCCCTTCCCTGCCAGTGACCTAATCAGTGCATTTTTATAGCACTGATTGCTGTATAATTGTCAATCGTCCCAAAAATGTGTCAAAAGTGTCCGATGTGTTTGCCATAATGTTGCAGTGTCAATAAAAATCGCAGATCGCCACCATTACTAGTAAAAAAAAAAAATAATAATAAAAATGCCAATAATCTATCCCCTATGTTGTAGATGCTTTAACTTTTGCTCAAACCTTTCAATATACACTTTTTTTTTTTTTTTTTGGTTTATAGCGCAAAAAAAAAAAAAAAAAAAAATGCATAGATGATCAAATATCACCAAAAGAAAGCTTTATTTGTGGGGGGAAAAAAGGACGGCAATTTTGTTTTGGGTGCAACATCACACGACCGCGCAATTGTCAAAGTGACGCAGTGCTGTATCGCAAAAAATGGCCTTATCATTGAGCAGCCAATTCTTCCGGGGCTGAAGTGGTTAAACCTATATTAGGGATGGAGGTTTGCTGCTATGATTAGGTTGTGTCAGGTCACATTATTACAATAGACGATACATTTTAATTTGTAGCAGAATAGAGCCAACACACTTCGGCGGCCCAAACACCCCTTTTTCATCAGGGTTTAGGAATTCTGATCACCTGAGTCCATTTAAGCAGAGTCCAAACTCTTAAAGTGGAAGTACACTGCATCTGAGCGCCACAAACCAAAAACACTGTTGAATTTATTTTTAATATTCAAAGCAAACCCGGCCACTCATCCATGTCTCCATGCTTTTAATTTGCTGAGAAATCACTTTGAAAAACACAGCCTAGCATTTCTGACTCTGGGCATCTTGAGTAAGGGCCGACAATTCATGTAGCATTTACTGCCTGGAATCCATCTGCCCTTGGCTTAGGCTTGCAGGCAGGAGGGTGTACTTAGCTGAGAAAACCCCTTTTTGACAACTCCTGGGATGTATGGACCTCATTTGCCTAGGAAATGAAAGCAGGAAGTAACTGAAGAAATGTGGAGGAAAAAAAGGGTTTAAAACGAGCAAATATGATATACTTTGCTATCACTTTACTAATGCTAGCAGCATAAGGGTTAAAAACGGTCAATGTTGATTGAGAGAGTGAAGTTCCACTTTAAGCCATGATGAAGGTGGATGGGGGGGTATTGGCCCCTGAAACACATTGGCTCTGTTCTGCTGTGAATCGGCCTCCCCATTCAATTACCTTGGGCTCCTGGCTATTCATATGGCGCTCTCATTGGATTGTATGCATGTGGATTCCTATCTCTCGGTCTGTTCCCTTTTTCCTGAGGGTTGTCCCCATTTTGTTGAATGATGGCGAACTGGTGCCACTGTGCCCAGTGACAATTTCCCTGACCCCTAGAAAATCCAAAGCCATTGTTTGTTCCTCAGTAGTGACGCTGCTGATTACACACTATTATTGTTTACATGTTGGCCCTGGATAATCAATAAAGTGGCAGCGCATGCGCAGAATGACTGCGGTCCTTGAGACATTCAGAATCATCCCCGCTGCATGAATGACTTTCAGGATTGACATTTTAACATTAATAACTCATAATTGGTGTCAGCCCTGAGCAGTGATGGTCCATTTAGGTGGTCCATTTACTCTGTATGTAAACATTAGCACAAACATTACATACAGCATACACCTGGTAGCAAAATTCCGCATAAATCAATACTACTGTTTGCAGGAGGCCTTTAAAATGGATTTCTCATTAGGCTGTGTTACATTTGCCTGGGATGAATAATTAAAGTAGATGTAACCCCCTCATTAGATGGCATTTGGTTTGCTAAAACATGGTGGTATAAGCAATTCCAATATTTTTTATTTTTGTTTTTCTGTTCGAAAATATTTTTTGTTTTGTTGCGTCTCAGTTCACTTATTTCCTGCAGTCTCTTTGCTGCCACATCCTGTCTGTCTGTACACCAATCTGCCATCATTTTATAACTACCTACCAATTATTAAGTTGCTCCATCTTTGGTTGCCACGACCGCTCTGACCTATGGAGGCATGGACACCATTGGACCTCTGAAGCTATACTGGGGTAACGGGCACCAAGCTGTCAGTAGCGGATCTTTTACGCTGCATGGTGGCGCCTCAATGGATCAAACGTGTTTTTTCAATACATCCCAGAAATACTCAATTGGATTGAGATCTAGAGAATTTACAGGCCAAGTCAACACCTTGAATTCATTGTGTTCCTCAAAGCATTCTAGAACTATTTGTGCACTGTGTCAGAATACATTATCCACTGCCATCAGCAAATAGCATTTCCGTGAAGGGGTGCACTTGCTCACTAGTGATGTTTTAGGTAAGTAGTACATGTCAAGCAAGGCTGGTGCAAGGATTTTTGACACCCTAGGCGAAACCTCATTTTGCCGCCCCCCCCCCCCCCCCCTTGGCTCCACCCCTGACCTCACACCCTTTGCCCTGCCCCTGTACACCCCACCTTTTTAATGAAGCGCCCATCAGATGCAGCCTGCCGGCGCTCATCAATGAATGTTTGCTTGCATCTGTTCATTCGGGAGTCGGAACACAGTCTTCCGCCGCTGCCGCGCCTCTGAATATTTGGGTGTTATGGTGACTTCTTTAAACATAAAAATCTCGCCATGACTTGGTTCTTTATCAGAGCATTATGCTAGGCCCAGGGATATCATTCCAAGCAGGAGGAGGGCATAGTTTGTTGGCCATTGCTGTACAGTAAATATAATGCCAGCTATTTCTGGTTTTCCCCTGTTTACGTAACTGGGTTGGCATGAGTTTTGTGGCTTCTCAAGGGTGGTGATTTAAGTTTAACCATCTGTGTCTGGTCTATTTTCTCGGTATGATTTTGTTTTTCCTTTTTTGGTAATATAATTTTGTCTTCCTGTTACCAGGATTTCTAAGCTATTTTCACGTAAAAAAATAAATTAAATTTTTATTTTTATAAAAATCTTTTAAATGCTCTAGTTATATTTTTTTGAAAAGAGAAAAAAAAAATATATATATTTTTTGTAAAAGGAATATTAAAATTTTTAAGTCTGTGCCAGAAAACTAGTGAAGCATTGGTCACCACCGCTGCCCCACACAGATGTGCACTGTGGTGGTGAGTCCAGCTGAGCTGTGGCTGAGCCCACCTCTTCAAATGAGCCAGGGCCTGGTACCGAGTGATCACACTAGTTAAACAAACTGGATTTTTATGGTCAAATGTGCTTGGGCATGGTGAGAGGTACAGGGATTTTGTTTCCACACATTTGCAAATACATGCATAAGCTGCACAGCTACTTCATGGCACCCCAGTATATATTAACGCACTCGGTAAGGCCTCATGCACACGAGACGCAGTTAAATGTGTGTTCAGATGCAGTTGGACACTTTTTTTCAACTGCCCCTGAACTCATTCAATGTAATCTTATGTGTCCATGCACACAGTCTCGTTTTGCCGTTTTTATGCAGTTGCGTTTAACCTCGTTTTTCCAGAAGCAAAAAAATGGGTTCAGACGCAAAAATTTTCACGTTTTAGGCGCAAAACATGGTTAAACGCGGCACCCGCGTTTAGCCGCGTATGCGTTTTTAAAGGAACCCAATTTTTTGGACCTGAAAACTCAAAGATGATCTGAGAATGACATTGGGGGCCCGTATCTTGGGGCCAATTATTGCCAGGAACCCCAAATTCGGTACGCAGACACTGGATCTAGCACTACAACATATCCGAATTTGGGGTTCCTATCACCAAGTGACCCCAAGATAGGGGGCCCCAAAGTCGGGTTGCAAAATGTCATGCACTTTTCTGCATCAGAGATACATGGCCTCAAAGTCAACTGTGACCATCTGCGGCAATGTAATTTGGTCATTAGGATTGGGTGTTATGGTAAGTGGTTATCCGTTAAGCCCCGTACACACGAGAGGACTTATGTCCGACAGACTTCCGAAGGAGTTCCGTCGGAGTTCTGACGGACTTTTCGGCTGAGCGGACTTGGCCACACACAATCACACTTAACTCCGACGGATTCGAATGGATGACGTACGACTGGATTCGAATAAGGAAGTTCATAGCCAGTAGCCAATAGCTGCCCTAGCGTCGGTTTTAGTCCGTCGGAATAGCATACACACGAGCAAATTTTTCTAAGGGACCGGGTCCGGCGGAGTTCATTCGGAAAAATTTGAAGCATGTTCCATATTCTGAAGTCCTTCGGACTTTGGCGAGTCAAAAGTCCGTTGCAGCCCACACACGATCGAATAGTCTGACGGAATCAGTCCGTCGGACTTTGGATGTTGAAAAGTCCGCTCGTGTGTACGGGGCTTTAGGGTTATTGTTTAGGATTAAGGGTTGGATTAGGGTTAGGGTTGTTTAGGGATAGGGTTAGAGTTAGTGGTTAGTGTTAGCGGTTAGTGTTGGGGTTAGGATGAATGGTTAGGGTTAGGATTCTGGATATTTTAATAAGGCATTAAAAAATATTATACTACCATATACATCAGCAAAGAATTTAAATATATTAATCGGTACATATTTCACGATAAAAATATATTAAATTGGCCAAATTTAAAACAATTATAAAAAATATAATTAACATAGATTTGCTTTTAAATAAAACAATTTGAAACTAGAAAAAATGAATAAAAACATATATTAAGATTAAAAAAATAATTAACTATTTTAACCAGTTGCCGACCGCCGCACGCCGATGTACGTCGGTAGAATGGCACGGGCAGGCATAAGGACATACATATACGTCCCTTGCCTCCCGCGGGTCGGGGGCCCGATCGGGCCCCCGCCCGGTGCCTGCGGCGGTCGGTTTTCGTCCGGGACGAGGGGGCGGCCATTCATTCATGGCCACCCCCTCGCGATCGCTCCCGACGAATAGAAATCCCCGGTGACATCACTTCCTCTCCTGTAATGTAAACACAGGAGAGGAAGTGATGTATTCTCTCCTCCGTGTCGGTATTTTTCGTTCCGACACGGAGGAGAGCGGATCAGTGAGTTGCACCAACACTCTACACACACAGTAGAACATGCCAGGCACACTCACACCCCCCCTTTACCCCCCGATCACCCCCCCCAATTACCCCTGCCCCCCAGTCACAGTGACACCAATGTCATTTTTTTTTTTTTTTTGCATTGGTGTCATTTGTGACTGTAATAACTGTTAGGGCAGTTAGAGTTAGCCCCCTTTAGTTCTAATGTACCCCCCTAACCCCCCCAATAAAGGTTTAACCCCGTGATCACCCCCCGTCGCCAGTGTCACTAAGGCTGGGTTCACATTGCAGCGGTTTATGAGAACGAATGTGATTCGCACCGCACTGCAGTGCAAATCACATCCGATCTCTGTGCGATTCGAGTTCAGCCATTCGCCGCACCCGCCACACCCGCCGCAAATTCGCACGGGACCCTTTTTTTGGCCCGCAGCAGAATCGGATCGCATGGGTGTTCACACCATGCGATCCGAGTTTGCAGATCGCACTGCGATATGCGAACTGATCTGGGGGTGTCAGTAACATTTCACTGACACTCCCAGCAGTTCGCATAGGGCAGTGTGAACTGCCGCCGGGAGGCATGCGATGCGGGAACCCGCCGCGGATTCGCGGCGTTTCCGCATCGCTCCAGTGTGAACCCAGCCTAATAAGCGATCATTTTTCTGATCGCCGTATTAGTGTCACAGGTGACGCTAGTTAGGCAGGTAGGTATTTAGGTTCGCCGCAGCTTTTTATAGCGCCAGGGACCCCCATATACTACCGCATAAAGCCCCCTGATTGCCCCCTAGTTAACCCTTTCACCAGTGATCACCATATAACTGTTACAGGTGACGCTGGTTGGTTAGTTATTTTTTTATAGTTTCAGGGCACCCGCCATTTATTACCTAATAAAGGTTTAACCCCCTGATCACCCGGCGGGTGTCATTTGTGACTAATAACTGTTAGGGCAGTTAGGGTTAGCCCCCTTTAGTTCTAAGGTACCCCCCTAACCCCCCCAATAAAAGTTTAACCCCGTGATCACCCCCCGTCGCCAGTGTCACTAAGGCTGGGTTCACATTGCAGCGGTTTATGAGAACGGATGTGATTCGCACCGCACTGCAGTGCAAATCACATCCGATCTCTGTGCGATTCGAGTTCAGCCATTCGCCGCACCCGCCACACCCGCCGCAAATTCGCACGGGACCCTTTTTTTGGCCCGCAGCAGAATCGGATTGCATGGGTGTTCACACCATGCGATCCGAGTTTGCAGATCGCACTGCGATATGCGAACTGATCTGGGGGTGTCAGTAACATTTCACTGACACTCCCAGCAGTTCGCATAGGGCAGTGTGAACTGCCGCCGGGAGGCATGCGATGCGGGAACCCGCCGCGCATTCGTGGCGTTCCCGCATCGCTCCAGTGTGAACCCAGCCTAATAAGCGATCGTTTTTCTGATCGCTGTATTAGTGTCACAGGTGACGCTAGTTAGGCAGGTAGGTATTTAGGTTCGCTGCAGCTTTTTATAGCGCCAGGGACCCCCATATACTACCGCATAAAGCCCCCTAATTGCCCCCTAGTTAACCCTTTCACCAGTGATCACCATATAACTGTTACAGGTGACGCTGGTTGGTTAGTTTTTTATAGTTTCAGGGCACCCGCCATTTATTACCTAGTCTCACTAGTGTATGCCTAAATTTAGGGGTGTCTACTTTCCAAAATGGGGTCATTTGGGGGGGGTTTGTGCCATCTTGGCATTTTATGGCCTTCAAAACTGTAACGCCCTTAGAAAGCCTGAAGGCGGTGCTTGGTTTTCGGGGCCCCGTACGCGGCTAGGCTCCCAAAAAGTCCCACATATGTGGTATCCCCGTACTCAGGAGAAGCAGCAGACTTTATTTTGGGGTGTCATTTCACATACGCCCATAGCATGTGTGAGCAATATATCATTTAGTGACAACTTTGTGTAAAAAAAAAAATACATTTTTTTTTTGTCATTATTCAATCGCTTGAGGCAAAAAAATAAAATATTCAATGGGCTCAACATGCCTCTTATCAGTTTCCTTAGGGGGTCTACTTTCCAAAATGGGGTCATTTGGGGGGGTTTTGTACTGCCCTGCCATTTTAGCACCTCAAGAAATGAGATAGGCAGTCGTAAACTAAAAGCTGCGTAAATTCCAGAAAACGTACCTTAGTTTGTAGATGTGACAACTTTTGCGCAAACCAATAAATATACAATTATTGACTTTTTTTTTTTTACCAAAGACATGTGGCTGAATACATTTTGGCCTAAATGTATGACTAAAATTGAGTTTATTGGATTTTTCTAATAACAAAAAGTAGAAAATATCATTTTTTTTCAAAATTTGCGGTCTTTTTACGTTTATATCGCAAAAAATAAAAATCGCAGAGGCAATCAAATACCATCAAAAGAAAGCTCTATTTGTGGGAAGAAAAGGACGCAAATTTTGTTTGGGTACAACATTGCATGACCGCGCAATTACCAGTTAAAGCAGCGCAGTGCCAAAGTGTAAAAAGACCTCTGGTCATTTACCAGCAAAATGGTCCGGTCTGAAAGTGGTTAATATTGTTTTATATTAGAAATAATGAAAACATGTTAAAAATTGCCACAAGAAAATTTTAGATATTTAAAAAAAATTGGATAATTTTCTATAAATAGACATTATTTTTTTTAAAATAAAGGACATAGAAAAAAATTCATCTGTACATCTATAGATAAATTTTATAAATATATACACATACCTAATCGTTACTAACAGACGTTCCTCTGGTGACGCACTGTTTCTCATATTGGTGTCCATGAATGTCAGACCAGGTCGTACTTTTTCTGAGAGCAGATCAAATGTGACAATGGACATCCGGCTAAAATTAAAAAACTTGTCGGGGTAGGTACGCAGCTGCACATACATGTTTGCAAAATATCCAACGGACATTCGCTGTCCCATCAACGGATGGGTCCAATATCGACGAGCTCTGACTCTGGACCTCTCACGAAATTTGCGACGACGTTGCTGTCTCATCAAGAGCAACATCAGGAGCATTTCCTGACATATATTCAATATGGGATCCATTTCAAATCCGTTTTCATATATACCACAGAAAGAGAGGCAAATGCAAGTGTACAACTGCTCTCTATGCTGCTCACTCTGATCAAAATAGCAGAAATAGTTAAAAAAAACATGCTTTGAGAGCTTGGGGAGGGTCTACATGATGTTATCTTTATAAACGCAAACACGGCTAAGCGTGGCATGCAAACGCGGCAAAACGCACGTTTCTAAACACGCGTTGTAGCTTTTTTTGAGCAGAGTTTTCACCTGCGTCTCGTGTGCATGAGGCCTTAGGATAATTTGGTTGGCTGCTGGCTGTTTGGTAATTTTGAGCTGGGAATTTTCTTCAGTTTTGTTTGACACGTGTCACCCTTCCAAGTGCTCCTTGCTGCGGAGGCCAGTTATAGGTGGGGGCAGTGGCTATTTGTATGTTTTAAAGTACGCCTTTAAAGTGTAAATAAAGGGAAGACATCTTTTCCTTATTTTTTTTTTTGTATAGAGTGCAGCAGATTAGAATACTTGTCAAGTTTTTAATGCTGTCTGTTCCCCTCCGTTATGGAAGTTCACCCTCTATTTGTTCTGTTTTGGGACACTAGTTCTGGTGACCTGGGAGTCCTTAAAGCCCTTAATTTGCAGGGATTTCCTCTCGTTTCCTGTTTTGGTTATGGGACAGAAGGTGAAGGGAAATGTGCAAAGTGGGGCACAGATGGCCAAAAAAAAAAAAAAACATCTGACAGTTCTAACCCTCCCTTGCTCTATACAAAATTGAGTTGGGGAGCCTATATGTTATGCCTATAGTTCTACTTACCCACTTGCCGACCAGTGCACACACCGATTTACGTCGCCAAAAGGGAGTACAGGTATGTCCCTAAAACTGTGCCGAGTCCCGCGGACTCTGTCCGCCAAGTGCCCGCGATCGTGTCACAGAGTAATAACGGGGAGATGCTTTTGCAAACGAAGCATTTCCCCGTTCTTCCTAGTGACAGGACACTTAAAGTGGAGGGCCACCCTGAAAAAAAAAATACATAAAAAATTTGAAAAAAATCTGAAAAAAACAAAAATGAAATTTTTTTTATTTTTTTTTATTTTTTTTAAACTTACCAGAAATGCCTGTTGCTAGGCACATCATCCTAATCTGCCTCTTCCTCCTCCTCCGGAGATCTTCTGCGGAGATCTTCAGAACACAGCGCGCCCCATTCACAAAGCGCTGCGCAACTCGCGCATGCGCAGTAGGAAACGGGCAGTGAAGCCGCAAGGGTCCACTGCCTGTTTCCCTTAGCCAAAATGGCGGGGACGGGTCAGCCTCGGGCGGCCGACATCGCAGGCGCCCTGAACAGGTAAGTGTGCTTATTAAAAGTCAGCAGCTACAGTGTTTGAAGCTGCTGACTTTTAAATTATTTTTTTTTTAAACCGGCCCTCCTCTTTAAGCCCTTCACTGCCCCAGTGGTTAATTCCTTCACTGCCAGTGTCATTTACACAGTAATCAGCGCATTTGTATAGCATTGATCGCTGTATAAATGACAATGGTCCCAAAATAGTGTAAAAAATGTCAGATCGTCGCCATTACTAATAATTTATAATAAAAATGCTATCAATCTATCCCCTTTTGTAGACTCTAACTTTTTTGCCTAAACCAATCAATATATGCTTATTGGAAATTTATATATATATATATATATATATATATATATATATATATATATATATATATATATATATATATATATATATATATATATATATATATATATATATATATATATATATATATATATATATATAAATAATATTTTGGGGGATATGTATTATAGCAAAAAGTAAAAAATGTGTGTGTTTTTTTTTTTTTGTTTTGTTTTTTTCAAAATTGTCTAATTTTGTTTATAGCTCAAAAAATAAAATCCGTAGAGGTGATCAAATACCGGTACCACCAAAAGAAAGCTCTATTTGTGGGGAAAAAAAGGACGTCAATTTTGTTTGGGTACAACATCACATGACCGCGCAATTATCAGTTAAAGCGACAGTGCCGAATCCCAAAAAGTGCTCTGGTCGGGAAGGGGATAAATTGTTAAATGAATGAAATACTTGTATAGCGCACAATGCGAACTGAATCGCCTCTATGTGCCTCCGGGGCTCAAGTGGTTAAAGCACCTCTTGAGGGACTATTTTAACCCCTTCACACCAGCCATATGCAAATATGTGTCTTCACTGGACTTTGCTTTTTTTCTTTTTTTTTTTTTTTTGTGTGAGTATTTGCGTGTCTCCCTTTTTGTGCTGGGAGCGCTCCCAGGACAAAGCCCCGGGCCCCATTCCAACAAACTAGACCCGGAAATGTCCGATTCCGGGTCACCTGGTCGCTGTGGTAGCCTCTGATTGGCTATCGCATTGATCAGTTACTGTGAAGCCTACCCCTGTGTTTTCTGTCTCTGTGAATGGATGACAGAGATATTATAGGGATAGAAAAATATATGTAGGTGTGTGTGTATGTGTGTGTATATATATATATATATATATAATTACACACACATATATAAATGTTTATACCGTATATACTCGAGTATAGGCCGACCCGAATATAAGCCGAGGCCCCCAATTTACCCCCAAAAAAACTGGCAAACTTATTGACTCGTGTATAAGCCGAGGGTGAGATATGCCTGTCCATCCCTGTGTGTGTGTCCGTCCATCCCTGTGTGTGTGTGTGTCCATCCATCCGTCCATCCCTGTGTGTGTGTGTGTCCATCCATCCGTCCATCCCTGTGTGTGTGTGTCCATCCATCCATCCATCCCTGTGTGTGTGTGTGTGTGTCCATCCATCCATCCATCCCTGTGTGTGTGTGTGTCCATCCATCCATCCATCCCTGTGTGTGTGTGTCTCCATCCATCCATCCCTGTGTGTGTGTGTGTGTCTCCATCCATCCATCCATCCCTGTGTGTGTGTGTCTCCATCCATCCATCCATCCCTGTGTGTGTGTGTGTCTCCATCCATCCATCCATCCCTGTGTGTGTGTGTCTCCATCCATCCATCCCTGTGTGTGTGTGTCTCCATCCATCCATCCCTGTGTGTGTGTGTCTCCATCCATCCATCCCTGTGTGTGTGTGTGTGTGTGTGTGTGTGTGTGTGTCCAGCCTACCTGTGTCCCGAGCCTCCGTCCCGTGCCTTGCCTCCTTGCCTCCGTCCCGTGCCGTGCCTTGCCTCCTTGCCTCCGTCCCGTGCCGTGCCTTGCCTCCTTGCCTCCGTCCCGTGTCGTGTCGTGCCTTGCCTCCGTCCCGTCCCGTGTCGTGCCTTGCCTCCGTCCCGTGCCTTGCCAGGATCGCCTCGGCGGCCATTCTAAAATTCAAAAGCCCCGCCTCCGCCTCCGCCTGTGATAGGCGGAACACTGAATTTCCCAGCAGCCTGTGTTCCGCCTATCACCGATATCGTCTCATCCTCGTACTACGGACGAGGATGAGACGATGTCCGTGATAGGCGGAACACAGGCTGCTGGGAAATTCAGTGTTCCGCCTATCACAGGCGGAGGCGGAGAAGGAGGCGCGGCTTTCAAATTGTAGTATGTCCGCCGTCTGTCTGCTCGATACGCTGATCGAGCAGTCAGACGGCGATGACTCGAGTATAAGCCGAGGGGGGCACTTTCAGCCTCAAAAAAGAGGCTGAAAATCTCGGCTTATACTCGAGTATATACGGTAGGTTTGATTTGGGTCAGGGTCAGTATTTTTTTGAAAAGATAATTTTTTTTATTTTTTTCTTAATTAGTATCGTGTTTTTTTAGGCAGGATTAAAAAAAATGCGCACTATTGTTTCTGGACTGTACTATGGGTACAAACGCATATGTGGTATTGCTGCGATCATATGGAGAACTTATTTTGGGTTGTTCTTTGGTAGGTTATAGTAGTAGCAAGAAATCCTAGTTACATTAAAATAAAAAATCTACTATTTTGGGCCAGTTTTCCTTCCATTTAAAAGAAAACACAAAATAAATCCATTGCTATTTACCACTAAATCCAAAACCCAATTTGTCCTTAAAGAAAAAAGAAAAAAAAAAAGCGGTATAATCCACCTGGATACACAAGAAGTTGTGGTGATTTGTACAGTTTTACTAACACATGTCGAGGTTGCAAAATTGGGCTTACTTAGGCATTACGATTTGTTTTACCTTTTTAGGTGCAAAGGGGTTAACTTTAAAAATATTTGCTGTGAACTCTAAAGTGTATTCAGTTACATTTCCAATGCTACAGATGCACAATATCATGATTTACAACTTTGCTTTTTTTTTTATTTTTTTTTTTTGCTGGTGGTAGTGATTCGTAGACATATCAGAGCTTACCAGCCATAAAAGAGATCTTTTCATGTGTTCTGAGAAGTTCCTAAGGGCTTAACAATTACACAACTGTTTTCCAGTCCAGCGATCTGCTGCGTTCCGCAGAGCATGGGATGCTGGGAGGGATATAGGAGTGGAAGCCTCCTTTTATTGCACATGTGTCAGCAGACTGGTGATTTAATGGTGTAAGACGGCAGCAACTGGCATGGCCTCTGGAGACAGCTGGCCAGGGAGGAGACTGCTTGCTGTCTGCAGCATTCATCCTCAGCCCGATCAGCCAGACTCCATAGATAATTGTATGTGTCGGGCATTGTAGTCCAACTCCAACTGGAAGACACACAGTAGATTCTTCTTAAATAAACGTATTGGTGACAGTGCAAAAATGCTTAGGATTACCCCTTTAGCTGCCTATAGATGATTCAATTTTATTTAATTCAGTGGGTTGAACAAGAGGGAGCCAACGGATTTCCAACCACACAAAGGCAGAACATTGTAAATCTGACAGTGGGAGACTCTGCTGTGAGCCTGCACTGATCAGCGGCTGCAACTAACTGATCAATAAGAGTTTTTCGGAATTCCCGTTTGACATTCCATTTCCCACGTATGGCCAGCTTTAGAGTAGTCTGGGTTGAAGAGGCCCAATGGTTGCATTCTGTATACAGGGCACAGGGGAGGCGCCCTGAGCCAACCCAGTTGTGTGACAATAGCTAATTAATATTCGCTATCATCTTCCTGATTCTCCTCCCAGGCCAATGAGGAAGCGGGTTCTGAGACCCGATTGGTTGAGAAGAGAAGCAATCCTATTAGCCGCTGAGGAGGAAAGACAGGGTGAAGCCCCCGCCCAGAAGACGCGCTGCCTGTGACTTGGATGGGGTAAATCTGGGGCTGGTAACCAACCGTGGGGGGGGTGCACAGGTGGATCGTTTGCCCCCCACCCCCAAAAAAAATTCTCAAGCTGCCACTGGGTAAGGGCCCACTCACACTAAGAACTGCCTGTGAATCTCAGTTCTGTGCAGAGCAATTTCAGCCCTATTCATTTTGAAAGGGCTAAAATCGCACCGGACCTCACCAAAAGTAGTGCATGCGCTACTTTTTGAAATGCATAGAAACCGCATCACATGTTAGTTTTGTGCCATGTGATCTGGTGTGGGCAAACGCACAGCATTTCTGACCCTCGTTTTGTCAACTTTGCACTGACCCCCCCCCCCCCCCCGCAGCAGATCGCAAGGGCTTTGCGATTGGAATGTGGTGCGGAAAGCCGCACAAGAACACGGTTTCCCTGCACTCCATTCTGGTGTGAGTGGGCCCTTAAAGGATGGCAATCTTATCTATGGAAGCTTGCTCTAAGGTTGTAGGGCCCACACCATTCTCCTTTTGTGGCAATGAAGTTGCACTTTTGGCTTATGGAAGAAAGCAGCGATTGTGAATGCAGAATATTTCCTCCAGGCTCCAACAAATAGAGGATAGAAAAGGGAAAATGGTGCCGCCTTTTATTTCTGATCATACAGTATTGAGGATTGCGCACAAAGTATGACTGGCTATAGGAGATCCGCACGCTTCTAACCACACTGCGCTTTTCTTCCAAAGTCAGCCAGCGCACGCTCTGAGTGATTAGCTTGCTTTCTCCCACAGAGAAGGGAACAATTCTGATCGATGTACAGATATTGTCACTTGTGCTAATCCAACAGTTTGAGTTCACATAATTGACTGTAGTGTGGCTTGCTTTTGTGTGGCTTCTATAGATCTACACAGAATGGCCCTATCCTCCCACATCCAAAATGTGTCTTTGTTCGTTGGATTGGGATGAAATATTGCAGGTTTGCCGTTTGGTACATTGCAAAGCAACAATTGAAGTTTACTATTTTCTGTTGAGTGAAGCAAAATAATATCTGTATAATAAATCACTGTGTTTCTTTGTACGGTATTGCTAAACACGTATGTCGGCTACCAGGTCAGCTGAAGGTGGGGTTCCGTTTCGGCATCACTGTGGCTAGGACTGGACCGCTTGACAATTGCTGTTGCCTCCACCGATACATCTGCCTAGTCATTAAAGCTTAAAATGTTACTAAACCCACAACAGTAAAATCAGTCTGTATACACGGTAAAAGCATGCTGGTTATACTCACTGTGGACCCTAAGGGGTTAATCCTCTGCATCGTGTAAAAAGGCTGTTTGATCCTGTCTTCTCTGATCCTCCCCTTCTTTTACGTTCCCCAAACCATCTCATAAGACAGAGCCTTTGGAGTCACTCTGCACACGCTCAGTTTGGTGTGTATTGCTAGAGAGGTTTTTTTTTCTTTCTTGGGAGAGTGCATGTGATCACCACAGGGCCAATTAGCACTGTCCAGACAGAGGGTCAGGGGTCATGCAGCCTTATAGGACAGTCATGGGAGAATAAAAACTCCTCATACAAGCTTTTTTTTTTTTTTTATTCTTTTTATTAAATTTTGAGGCATACAAACATACAGTGAAAAGGGAGTGGTCCTGACACAACATCAGTCCCACCATGCCCAACGTGGTCAACTTGGGCACATTTCAAATTACCTAACATAGGTATCTGACATCATACAGGCTTTAACCAGACACTGATAGAAGTTACAAGACTGCTATATACTGCTAATGAGAAAAGGTGTTTAGCAGTTTATATTGAGTGAAATAATTTCATTTCCATGTGTGTACTGGGGGAGACTAGATATAGTGAATGCAGGGTCCTGGGTACAAAAGGCTTTTATAAAATAAATGAAGTTAAAAAAACCTTCAGCCTTTACAACCACTTTAAGGGAACCTGAATTTGGTCTTTAAGTAAATGTCAAAGCAGCATATTGATGGGTTAATCAGTCACTCTGCTCTTCTCTCCTATTAGCATCTTACTTTGCTTCTTCCTCCCCCAATCTGAGCTTTGTTATAAAGAGTCTGATACTAGGTCAAGTTCAGGTACCTAAAACTGATTGCATTTAAAACAAAAATATCAATGCGGCAATGAATACGGAGATGCATTAAAGCGGAGCTTCACCCAAAAGGTCTGCTTCAAGTCTCCTGCTACAGCCCCCCCACCCACCACCACCACCACAATTGAAATGTTGTTGTTTGGGGGGGGGGGGGGGGTGGAGGGAAGAGAGCAGGTACCTAATTCTGACAGGTACCCACTCCAGCTTCTATGTGATCTGAGTGGAAGTTCTCCCCTCCCTCCCCACCGTCTTCTGGGACAGGTCACAGGTCCCAGCAGACACTGAGACCATAAAGCACAGCGCAGCTCGCACATCCTCAGCTGACTGCCCATAGTTAAAATACCGGTGCTGGGAACCCAAAAGCTAATGAAGAACTAGCTTGGATGGGGGTGGCGCTGGATCCCTGGACAGGTAAGTGTCTTGTTATTAAAAGTCAGTAGCTACAAGTTTTGTAGCTGCTGACTTTTTACATCAACCCCCCCCCCCCCCCCCCCGAATGAAGAACCTCTTTGTGTCTTTTTATATCTGACTAGAATTCAGTAACTGCTGTGTAACGGAACTCTGAGTAATAGAGCAGTCACCAGTGTATGGAATGTATAAACCAGTGCCAATGCTGGAGAAATGCCAGCAGAAGGGAAACTAGTGGAGAAAAAGTTACATTTTGGATATTGTTTTTCTGTTTTTTTTTGCTAGCTATCAGATTCAATAAACTATTTCTTATTGATCATTAACATTTTCTTTAAGTAATAAAATCTCTTTTTTGTCTTCCAGGAGCAGGCCCCAGTACCGGTGTACCATCCAACCCCGAGCCAGACCCGACTAGCTACTCAGCTCACAGAAGAGGAGCAAATCAGAATAGCGCAAAGAATAGGACTCATACAGCACCTTCCTAAAGGGGTGTACGATCCTGGACGGGATGGGTCGGAGAAGAAGATTAGAGAGTAAGTGCTCAGGAATACACTTCTAGTTCACTGCGGACACATTCATATGCATTGGGTCCAGTCCAGAGAGAGAGGGAACAATCATCTGTCACATGGCCATCCAATCAGCTTTTGCATTATTTAAGAATAGCGGGAAGAATTTAATTGGCTGCAGTGGGGCAACACTGACCATTCGTCACTCGGACACCTTGATAAATGAGCCTCCATACTTCATATTAGGCCCCTTTCACACAGGGCGGATCAGTAATGATTCTGCCCGTGATGATCCGCTCGCTCACTCGGGATCGCTCCGTTGTCCCTGCTGAGCCGGCGGCGGACAGGGCGGTCTCCGCACACTGTGCAGGGACCGCCCTGTCAGCTCTCCATTCTCCTCTATGGGGGATCGGATGAGCACAGCCCATCTGTCTGTGTTCATCCAATCCGCTCTGCAGACGGATAGAAAAATAGGATTTTCCTCCGTCTGCAGAATCGGACAATAGCGGGTGTCTGCGGATGAGAGCCTTTCTCCGACCGATATCAGTCCCGATCACGGCCAGCCTTGCCAGTGCCCACCTGCCCCCTGCCAGTGCCACCCATCAATAAGTGCCACCCAGCAGTGCCCACAGTGCCACCCATCAGTGCCCGCAATCTGCCTCAACAACGGTGCTGCACCCCAGTGCCACATATCCGTGCCCATCAGTGTCATCTACCAGTGCCCATCAGTAGTGCCCAGCAGTGCCACCTATCAGTGCCCATCAGTCACATCTATCAGTGGTACCTATCAGTGCCCCTTAGTGCCACCCTATCTGTGCCGCCCTATCTGTGCCCACCAGTGCAGCCTATCAGCGCACTTCAATGAAGGAGAAAAATGACCTGTTTGCAAAATTTTATAATAAACTATTAAACATGATTTTTTTTTATTTTGCATCTTTTTTTGTTTGTTTAGCAAAAAATAAAACTCCGAGCTGTAATTAAATACCACCAAAAGAAAGCTCTATTTGTGGGAAAATAATGATAAAAATGTCATTTGGGTACAGTGTTGTATGACCGCGCAATTGTCATTCAAAGTGCATCAGCGCTGAAAGCTGAAAATTGCTCTGGGCAGGAGGGGGGTTTAAGTGCCCAGTAAGCAAGTGGTTAAAGGTTTATTTTTTATTTTTTTTTATATGTTAACACTAACCAGCCCCCACCCCCCATATGTGATAGCATGGAGACAGGGGTCTATTAGACCTATGTCACCTCTGCATTCCACTGCAGCTAATCAAGCACAGATCATGCTGGATTAGCTGCTTACTCAGCCACAGTGGCTGGGGAATTAGTTCTAAACTTGCAAATGAACATGCTTGTTTCTCCATCGATCAATTAATCAGAGGAGATGGGGAACAAAGCTTGTTTTAACCCCCTGAAATCCAGGCTGTTTAAATGCAATCTGTGGACATAGCAGATCACGAGTTTACTGGCTCACAAAATAGCCCCTGAATCCAGTGCAGTACTTCGAAGCAATCTGCAATAGTTCTGGTAGCTATGTAGTTGCTGATATACTTTTTTGCTGTAACTTTCACGGGAATAGCTGTAAACACAAACACGTATATTTCAGGCTCCTCCACTCCTGCCCAGAGGGATTGTGTACAGTATGTGTGTTCTTAGTCTTCCTTTGGGGACAAGGGCTTTTCAGAAGAGATCTGCTATTCTTTTTCAGAGCTTAACAGAGGCCAAGAGGAAAAAAACGAAAAACAATGACGGTTAACTTTCCAGTTTCTGTCAGTTGAAGTACAAACCCTAAGGGGCGGTTTACATATATTGCAGTGACTGGAGTTTTCTGCACTGAAAGAATGGCAGTTGTTTTGTGTCTCATTCGCGCTGCAATGCTGCCCGGAGCTGTGCTGCGGTGATCTGTGATAAAATGCAGACATGCTGCATTTTATCTCAGCATTCTGGGCTGAATCATGTCGCTGTAAGGAGCGCAGTGCACCATGATGCTGTACGGTGACACACAAGTGTCACTTTATACAGCTCAAAAAACAGTATGATGCGCTGAAACGCAACGCACACCCGCGCAACCCACGCACACGCACGTGCACCCCCGCACATACTAGGACAATTGCCTTATTGGTGTATCGCATTATTTTCCTCTGCTACTGCACTATTGCTTCTCTGTTCTCAAAAAGGAGATCTTCCTAAGAATTTCATCCTTCAATATAGAAGGGTATATTCCCCTAAGGTTCTGAAATATGAGAGGTGTAGCTAATCCTTTGGCCCGCAGCTATTAGCATTAGCCAAATCTAATTTACTGTCCCTTTTTATTGGCAATCTCATTAATCCATACACTTGGAAGTGTCTGTCTGGAATTTGCCTTTCCCAGGCTCACAAGTTGCTAACTAGTCCCAGAGCAATGAAGTGGAGGTTTTCAGGTTCTTGAGTCATTGCCTGGAAATAAACATGCAGCCTAAGAACCAGAGCAGCTTTCTTCAACCAGGGTGCCTTCAGGTTTTTTCAGGGGTGCTTTGGCAAAATGCCTAAAAAGTCCTTGAAAATTGTATACAAGGCTGGGTTCACACCGCTGCGGCAGCGAGAACCGGATGTGATTCGCACTGCAGTGCAAATCACATCCGATCTCTGTGCGATGCGAGTTAAGCCATACAGATAGTATGGCTGAATTCGCATCGCACCCGCCGCAAACTCGCACGGGACCCTTTTTTTGGTCCGCAGCAGAATCGGATCGCATGGGTGTTCACACCATGCGATCCGATTCCTGTCCGAGTTTGCAGATCGCACTGCAATATGCGAACTGATCTGGGGGTGTCATTAAGGTTTCACTGACACTCCCAGCAGTCCGCATAGGGCAGTGTGAACTGCCGGCGGGAGGCATGCGATGCGGGAAAACGCTGCGGATTCGCGGCGTTCCCGCATCGCTCCGGTGTGAACCCAGCCTAAGTCAGCAGGTGGATCAAGCCTGCTTCTTCATTTAAAGCCACTGGTTTTGGGTTTTCATTGCACACTGTTACAACCTTCTAGCCGCTGACACCCTAACAAACAGTGATGTCATTGGTTGATAGAGGATGTCGGGCACCTGCTCAGCATCTTACTTTGCCCCTCCTATGCCCCTCTACGTCACCACTGCGGTCACATTACCTGTATGAGGGCGAGAAACTGAGGGAAGAGAGACTCTGGAATACTAGTCAGTACCAGTGTGCAAAGGTGTGTTTACTTTGAAAGAATAAATCATCTTAGCCCTGGTTCACACTGCCGTGACTTGTCATGCCAACTTGAGGTCAGTCACATGACAAATTGCACCCCATTAACTGCAATGAAACTGTTCTTATTGGTGCGACTCAAGAAAAAGGATCCTGCACTACTTTGGTGTGACTTCAACACGACTTGCATTGATGTCTGTTAAAGAAGTCATATGCAAGGCGCAATGAATTTGCGCAGGAATGGCGGCTTCAAAGTCGCACTGGTGTGAACCAGGGCTAATGTTGGGTGTCCTATGTGTGTGAACGTTGCTGCATTTTGTAAAAATGTTTTATTATTGGTTAAAATTCTGCAGAGGAGACGAAGGCTGCCCGCAGCTTCTATTAGGTCATATAGGGGGTTATTTACGAAAGGCAAATCCACTTTGCACAAGTGCAAAGTGCACTTGAAATTGCGCTGCAAGTGAACTTGGAAGTGCAGTCGCTGTAAATCTGAGGGGTAGATCTGAAATGGGGGGAAGCTCTGCTGATTTTATCATCCAATCATGTGCAAGCTAACATACTGTTTTTTTTTTTTTTTTTCTTTGCATGTCCCCCTCGGATCCGCAGTGACTGCACTTTCAAGTGCAGTTTGCACTTGTAGTGCAAAATGAATGTGCCTTTCGTAAATAACCCCCATAGTCTGTAAACTATAAAGAAAGAAGAAAAGGTCCAGTGCACTTTGGCTTGTGTATGCTTATTCCTGTTTTCTTAAAGTGTGCTTCATGCCACCTATTTTCCCCATAAACCTGAATGTCCTCTTCTTTCCACAGGTGTGTGATCTGTATGATGGACTTTGTGTATGGGGACCCCATACGATTCCTGCCCTGCATGCACATTTATCACATGGACTGTATAGATGACTGGCTAATGCGATCCTTCACTTGCCCTTCCTGCATGGAACCAGTGGATGCAGCACTGCTGTCATCTTATGAGACTAACTGAGCCTCTCCCGGACCTCGCACAACAAAACATTGGCTGCCCAGGGTTCCCCTCAACTGAACCCGAAGAGCCACGAGTATACGGATTAGGAGATTGCAACAAAATACCGAATGACTTACCTGTCATCATCCTTCAATATATCCCAAGTACTTCACGTCAGAAGGAATCCATTTTTATCACAGGCATCCAACCAGGGTTTAAAGCGGCGGCTGCTGATTTAATGGATGATTTCTTCTCCCTCTCGGATCCTGTCGTGCTTAAAAACAATGCTTTGTTCACTTCTGTGTTCCTGTCATTGGATACAAGGCCTATTATGTATGTTAATTCTATTGATTCTGTCTCCTGCCTTGTCATTATTCCGCACCTTCCACGTCTCCTTCAGTAGCCTGTTATGTTGTTCTAAGTGAATTTGTGAGGGTTTGTGTCTGTCATTGTATGGGGTAAAGCCGTGCATCGCTCCAGACATTATACGAAGCCTGGCGTCGGATGGATATACTTGGCACTAGTGTTTTTGTCGCTCTGTATGTGGACCTTTTGGATGAAATGCGGCTGATATAGGCACACAATGATGTTCGCTAGGGTGCTCATCCTCCTGTGCTTTACCTCTTGGAAGGATAGTCTGCAGAAGAGAGAAGAGGAATCCCCTCTTTATACAGACACCAGACCCTCTGGGTCCGGGCACATCTGTGCCAGCGGTGATCGATTGTGGAGGAGGACTCCTGTTTTAAAGGACTGGCACGCAACTAGTTGTAACCCTTTGGCTCCCAGGATGGCCAGTGACGGTCTTCTGGCTCCTCCTTCAGAGGAGGAATTATTTGCACCTTTTATTATTATAATTAATTATATTATATTATTATTTCTTTCCATTGGAAATGGAAATTCCATGGCCTTGGGTCTCTGTAATGTTGAACTTTGTCATTGCAGGACAGGCTCTTCACCCAAGTGACGCTGTGTGAAGCAGTTAGCGCTTCAGCTGCTGAGGAGCTACAGATCCCAGCATGCCCTGCTGCTCCCCAGCAGCTGGAGAGACGTAGCTTGCCCATGCTTAGCCTAGCGAGAGGTGACTGCAGAATAGTTTTGCAATTAGAATCACGAAGCATTCGAACGTGATCCATTAACCAAACGTGAATTTATTTTTTGTTTGTTTTTTTTTTTAAACTCTTTATTTCAAGCAAATACACAAATTTCAGAACCTTTTTTGTGTAGAATAAGCCCCTGTGAGGTTCAGGACATCTCCACTGCACAAGGTGGGTGCTTGCTGACTTCGAAGGGATTAACCATCATTTGTGTTACATTTATGTTTATGTAATCACTACCATATATTTTTCTGTTTTTGTGTTTGTTTTTTGTTTTGTTTTTTTGTTTAAATTCAAACTGTATTTTCATCATCAGCCTTTGAAAGTGGTGTTGCTAGCTCAGCATCAGATTAAAGCTGTGTATTCTGAAAGTTTAAACCCCTGATTTGGCTGTGCTTCAAAATGCTTAATACCCAGGACTGAAGAGCCCCTGTTCTCAGCATTTCAGCTCCCAGATCTGCAACTCATGCGGATACATTTGTTACAGTACAATAGTACTAGTCTGATAAGATGCCCTGCTTCTGTTTTAACCTGTGATGGGCATGCAGGGTCTCATTTTGTGGAAACAAACGAGGGGAAACCGTGATCTGATCCGGAATAGTTGAGGTGAACAGAGATTAGGGTGGAAATGAGCTTTTGGTTCTAATACTCAACTATGAGCTTGGGTTTGGAGTTTGTAAATGGAGATTTGTACAGTACTTGGCAACGCACTTTATTACTCATTTGATGCACTATATGGCCACTTGACTATCACAAAAAAGTATTTGATCCCCTGCTGATTTTGTACGTTGGCACCCCTAACAAAAATGATCAGTCTATAATTTTAATGGTAGGTTTATTTTAACAGTGAGAGACAGAAAAACCAAAAAAATTCAGAAAAACACATTTCAAAAAAGTTATAAATCGATTTGTATTTTAACCACTTACAGACCGGACCATTTTGCTGGTCAAAGACCAGACCACTTTTTGCAATTCAGCACTGCGTCGTTTTAACTGACAATTGCGCGGTCGTGCGATGTGGCTCCCAAACAAAATTGACGTCCTTTTTTTTCCCACAAATAGAGCTTTCTTTTGGTGGTATTTGATCACCCCTACGGTTTTTATTTTTTGCGCTATAAACAAAAATAGAGCGACAATTTTGAAAAAAACGCATTATTTTTTACTTTTTGTTATAATAAATATCCCCCAAAAATATATAAAAAAACTTTTTTTTCCCTCAGTTTAGGCCAATACGTATTCTTCTACATATTTTTGGTAAAAAAAAATCGCAATAAGCGATTATTGATTGGTTTGCGCAAAAGTTATAGCGTTTACAAAATAGGGATAGTTTTATAGAATTTTTATTAATTTTTTATTATTTTTTTTACTAGTAATGGTGGCGATCAGCGATTTTTATTGTGACTGCGACATTGTGGGGGACCCAACGGACATTTTTGACACATTTTTGGGACCATTGTCCTTTATACAGTAATCACTTCTATATAAATGCACTGATTCCTGTGTAAATGACACTGGCAGTGAAGGGGTTAACCAGTGGGTGGCAGTGTAGGGGTTAAGTGTTCCTAGGGGTGTGTTACTAACTGTGGGGGGGTTGGGCTTTCATTTAGTGAACACTGATCTCTGCTCCAATCACATGGAGCAGAGATCAGCGTCACTAGTTGCTAGGCAGAATGGAGAAATGCTGTTTACACGGCATTTCCTCCATTCAGCCGTCCCGTGAGACGATCGCGTGGATGCCCGCGGCGATCGAGTCCGCGGGTCCCATGACCGGACTCACGGGGGTCCCGACCAGCGCGGGAGCGCGCCGCCGGCGCGCTCCCGATAGCAGGGCGGCATTGAATAACAATATGCCTGCCCGTGCCATTCTGTCGACGTACATCGTCGTGCGCTGGTCAGGAACCGGTTAATGAGTGAAATAAGTATTTGATTCCCATTTACAAACCGTGACTTGGTGCTTGGTGGCAAAACCCTTGTTGGCAATCGCAGAAGTCAGTTTCTTGTAGTTGGCCATCAGGTTTGCACACATCTCGGGAGGGATTTTGTCCCATCCTCTTTGTAGATCTTCTCCAAGTCATTAGGGTTTCAAGGCTGACGTTTGGTAACTCAAACCTCCAGCTCCCCCCACATATTTTCTATGGGATTAAGGTCTGGAGACTGGCTAGGCCACCCCAGGACCTTAATGTGCTTCTTCTTGAGCCACTCCTTTGTCACCTTGGCCGTGTGTTTTGGGTCATTGTCATGCTGGAATTACCCATCCATAACCCATTTTAAATGCCCTGGCTGAGGGAAAGAGGTTCTCACCCAAGATTTGATGGTACATGGCCCCATCCATCATCTCTTTGATGCAGTGAAGTTGTCCTGTCCCCCTAGTAGTCACCTCCAAAGCATAATGTTTCCACCTCCATGTTTGACGGCGGGGATGGTGTTCTTGGGGTCATAGGCAGCATTCCTCCTCCTCCTCCTTCAAACACAGCGAGTTGAGTTGATGTCAAAGAGCTTGATTTTGGTTTTATCTGACCACAACACTTTCACCCTTTTCTCTTCTGAATCATTCAGATGTTCATAAGCAAATTTCAGATGGGCCTGTACTTTCTTGAGCAGGGGGACCTTGCGGGCGCTGCAGGATTTCAGTCCTTCATGGTGTAGTATGTTACCAATTGTTTTCTTGGTGACTATGGGCCCAGCTGCCTTGAGATCATTGACAAGATTCTCCCGTGTAGTTCTGGGCTGACTCCTCACCGTTCTCATGACCATTGAACCTCCACAAGGTGAGATCTTTGTTGGAGCCCCAGACTGAGGGAGATTGACAGTTTTATGTGTTTCTTCCATTTGCGAATAATCACACCAACTCTCACCCTCTCACCAGGCTGCATGACGATGGTCTTGTAGCCCCCTTTTACCCTTGTGTAGGTCTACAATCTTGTCCTTGACATTCTTGCACAGCTCTTTGGTCTTGGCCAAGGCGGAGAGATAGGAATCTGCTTCTGTGGACAGGTGTCTTTTTTTCATACAGGTAACAAGCTGAGATTAGGAGCACTCCCTTTAAGAGAACCTCTATCTGTTGCCTGTGTAGAAGACACCTGGGAGCCAGAAATCTTGCTGACTGATAGGGGATCAAATACTTATTTCACTCATTAAAATGCACGTCAATTTATAACGTTTTTGAATTGCATTTTTCTGGAAATTTTTCTTATTCTGTCTCTCACTGTTAAAATCTACCATTAAAATTATAGACTGATCATTTTTGTTAGTGGGCAAACGTAGAGGATAAAACAAATTTTTCCCATCACATTCTTGGATCCTTTAGGTCTTCAAAGCACCACTGAGCTAACAGACTTTGGTTACAGTGGCAGTTTATGCTTTTATGTACACTATCTGGTCAAATCTATTCTAACATCCCACCAAACTGGGCTCCAGTCTTTCCAGTTGAAGGATACTGGTAATATTAAAGTGATACTAAACGCACGCTGTTTAATTTACATTTGTACCTTCTATTTCTGCATCTAGATGATGGCACTGTAATTATTTTAATTAAAAAAACTACCGTATTTATCGGCGCATAACACGCACTTTTTCCCCTTAAAATAAGGGGAAAATCGCAGGTGCGTGTTATACGCGGATCCTTCGCAATTTTTGAGCCTCTGGGCGGCTTTCAGCTGCCTTTTGGCCCTTCTCGGCGGCTTTCGGCCCTTCTCAGTGGCTAAAAGCCACCGCGAAGGGCCGAAGGCGGCCAAGAACTACCGGGCGCCCCCGAGATACACAGGACATCTCGGCGGCACCAGTTTTAAAAGTAGAACCTGAAAATAACACTGACAAGGGGACAACGATAGACAAGGCTGCAGTGATGGACAAGCTGCATGACGAGGCTGCATATGACACTGATAAGGCTGCATTGATGGGCATTTAAATGTAAGTGTTTTTTTTCTCCTTAAAATTCCCTCCTAAACTTGGGGTGCGTGTTATACGCCGATAAATACGGTAGGTATCTTTTTCCTAATTAATATACAGTTTTGACATGACACAGACCAAGATTCCTAATGCATTGATGTAGAAAACCTTTAGAACCACTTTATAATCATAGACAGCAGTTGTTTGGTAGCTTGGTGGTGCTTTGAGGCCCTAAAGTATCTAAGACATCCCTTTTGTACACTAGCCACAGAACTGTTTAGTACATAGCCATTGACTCTCCCATAATGAAAAATGGCAGAAAAAGGTTTGTATTGAAGAGCCAGGTAACTGTCAGTGTGAAGCCATGGTAGGATGCCAGCTTTCCAACATGTCAGCATCTCAAATTTCTGCCCCGTTAGAGCTTTCTCTGCCAGTCTGAGATTGGAGCAAACGCACAGCCCTGACCTCAACCCAAATGAACAGCTGTGGATGAATTGGAATGCCAACTGTGTACCAGGTCTGATCCCCCAACATCAGTGCCAGGCTCGCTAATGCTCTTGCGGCTTAATAGAAGCAAATCCTACCAACAATGTTCTAAGCAATCTGTTTGCAGGGAATGGATTCTGGTGCAGAAGGTATTGGGAAAGGGTCACTGAATTGCATAGCTGACAATGGATATAGTTGGAAGCTGTAATCTTATACCCGTGAGGCGTATGTTAAGGTAATGGTACAATGATGGTGTTCATTTACACAGTTTAATAGTTGAAGCTGGACTCCAAGCACATAAAAGATAGAAATGCAGTGCTCTATTCATTATTACATAATTTGAATGTATTTTTTAGATTGCATGTAAGTACCTGCATGTGACTGTGTATTGGTCTTTGTATAGCAGAAGCAGTTCCTGTGTGCTGCAGTATGAGGAGCATGCTGATGAGTGAAGAGAGCAGAAAGGGACAGATGAGCTCATCAGTCTTCTGCTTCTCCCACTTTCACTGTCTAGAGGGTGGACAAGGGAGCTGGAAGGTAAAGTGCAGAAAAAGACCAGATCCCTGCTAGACAAGACCGTGCTTTGTACATCTGAGTATTGGATAGACAGATATGTAAACTCGTATATATTTCATTTGTGTAGTTCACTTATTTGCCTGGATTTCCACTATAATGCAGCTGTATCCCTGCCTGGTAATGGAGAAAACATGCATTTTGGCTCTCAATGACCAAAATTGATCACCAGTGCTCAGCATGTACTGTACATCTAGTATTACACAAGCATGGAATCCACATACACTATATTGCCAGAAGTATTGGGACACCTGCCCTTACACACACATGAACTTTAATGGCATCCCAGTCTTAGTCTGTAGGGTTCAATGTTGAGTTGACCAACCCTTTGCAGCTATAACAGCTTCAACTCTTCTGGGAAAGCTGTCCACAAGGTTTAGTAGTGTGTCTATGGGAATGTTTGACCATTCTTCCAGAAACGCACTTGTGAGGTCAGGTACTGATGTGGACAAGAAGGCCTGGCTCACAGTCTCTGCTCTACATCCCAAAGGTGTTCTAGTGGGTTGAGCTCAGAACTCTGGGCAGGCCAGTCAAGTTCCTCCACCCCAAACTCGCTCATCTATGTCTTTATGGACCTTGCTTTGTGTACTGGTCTAGATCATATGGTGGTGGATTACAGTGTGGGGTTGTTTTTCAAGGCTAGTGAAAGGAACTCTTAAGGGGTCAGCATGCCAAGACATTTGACAATTTCATGCTCCCAACTTTATGGGAACAGTTTGGGGATGATCCCTTCCTGTTGCAACATGACTGTGCACAAAGCAAGGTCCATAACAGACATGGATGATCAAGTTTGGGGTGGATGAACTTGACTGCCCTACACAGAGTCCTGACCTCAACCCAATAGAATACATTTGGAATGAATTAGAGCGGAGGCTGCAAGCCAGGCCTTCTCATATCGGTGCCTAGCCCCACAAATGGAACCCTAGGGACTAAAGCCTTATACACCCGATTTGATTTTCCAACGGTAATTGTGTGTTGGCCTAAAATCCGACCGTTTGTACGCTCCATTGGACGATTGTCTGGTTTTCCGCAGACAAATGTTGAATGGCAGGCTTATAAATTTTCCACGGACAATGGTCTGTTCGATTTTCTGATCTTGTGTACACAAGTCCATCAGACAAGTCCAAAGTACAAACACACATGCTCGGAATCAATGCTTACCAATCACAACATTAGCAGGGTGGTGCAGTCTGTATGCAAGACAAGTTAATGGCCGACGCCCTTTGGAAAAAAAAAGTCTGATGTTTTGTCTGTGGAAAATCCGATCGTGTGTACGAGGCTTAAGGCTGGGGTGGTATTGACAATATAGTATTGGTCTAAAAAAAAAATCTTGGGAATCCTTGCAGAAATTAATAAACAGTGTCTGAAACAAGTTATTCTCAAATGATGCTGTTGTCAGTAGCAACTGATCAGCTTTTATTTTTTCCTTTCTCCCTCTTGCATTCCAGTTAAGACGGTCTGTCTTGGACACTTTTTATTTTTTTATTTTTTAAACCTCCTCCCCGTGCCTCTGTGCAAGTCTTTCAAATTGCCTCCATGGACCGTGATCTGATTGGTTTATAAAATGAGATTTTGGGAAGGGCGTTGTACTGTTTGTTGACTTTAAGAAGTAATGTTATGCTTAGAGCTCGGAGTTTGCATTTACTTCATATTCAAAATTACATCTCTTCCAAATTTTTATTTGACATTATGTGTCTCCTCCCTGTAGTAAGTATTTACTAAGTGCATTTAGTTAAATCTAGAACTTGAACAAACCAAAATTATTATTAGTTTTTACATATTTGCCTAGAGTTCAGCTTTAATTTCCAATGGTTGCCTCAGTCCCATATACATCTGCATTGGCAATAGGCTAAAGTGTGGGGCGTTGGTTCACTGGCAACTCTCCACTTCCCTCTAGTGGCCATTTAGGAAAATGCTAGTAAGGCAAACTAATATGGTCATAAATGTTTTATATTGTATATTCTCTTGCATACTTTTATTTCTTGAATTGTGTATCATGGGTGAATTACTTCAGCTGCAACTTGAAAACAAACAGAGTTGCTAATAAAGCTGTATTCAACCCAAAATGTAATACCGGTATATTGCATGTGAAACAAAATGTGTAGCACTTAGGAATAATAACACATGCATATATCCATGATAATAGAGTAAAAACCATACACATAGATGTGTAAAATAATATCCAAAAAAAAAATGTGTGAAATGCGGTGTCACCCAGAAGCAATCCCGTGGGTGCTGTAACTAAATATAACCGTTTTTAGGAATGGTGAGAAAAGTTCATGGGAGTCTCCCTTCCTAAAACCTCTGATGCAGGTAGGAATGTGTCATTCAAATTCCAGAACACTATAGGCACACAATAGGGTACGCTTACCAGCAGTGATGGACACACATACCGTACGGCAGTGGGTCAAATGTGCATGTGATTCCCCTGTTGGTGTCACCTGGAACATGTAGATGGGCAGATCTCAATCCCTGACCCGAAAGGTACACAGAAGACCATGGGAACATAGAAAAATCAGCCAGAGGTCTGTACAAACTACCGCCGCTCCGGGCTGTCCAATCACCGCACGTACCCACAGTCCGGCCACCTGTACCGTGGGCCGCACCCCAATGCAGCTTAGCAATCTTTAAATGCGATGGCTGCATTTGTTTTCTGCCTGTTTTCACCTGGTGATCTGGCCAGTAACACGTCTCCTGTATTCGTGAGTAGGGATGAGCCGAACATCCCCTGGTTCGGTTCGCAGCAGAGCATGCGAACAGGCAAAAAATTAGTTTGAACGCCGTTAAATGTGAAAAATCAAAAGTGATAATTTTAAGGGTTAATATGCAAGTTATTGTAATAAAAAATGTTTGGGGACCTGAAAAAAAAGTTTTAAAAGCTGATGTTTTTTTTCGGGAGCAGTGATTTTAATAATGCTTAAAGTGAAGCAATAAAAGTGAACTATTCCTTTAAATTCCGTACCTGGAGGGTGTCTATAGTTTGCCTGTAAAGTGGCGCATTTTGCCTGTTTTTAGAACAGTCCCTGCACAAAATGACATTTCTAAAGGAAAAAAAGTAATTTAAAAATAATAGCGGCTATAGTGAATTATCAGGTCTCAGCAATACAGATAAAAATAATTGAAAAAAAACTGCATGGGATCCCCCCAGTCCATTACCAGGCCCAATCGGTCTGGTATGGATTTTAAGGGGAACCCCATGCCGAAATAAAAAAAACTGCATATAAGCCTTTAAAATGAACACTTTTTATTTTTCATGTTAGTGTGCCATAGCCTTTAACGGCGTTCCGGTGGCTTTCGAATTTGCCCTGACCATCGCATTTTGTTTGGTGTTCACTAGAACATCCGAACAACCATAGTTCTGCCCGAACGTCTGCTCGGGCCGAACCCTTCACCCATCCCTTTCATGCGACACAACTCTAGATAAAGGAGCACAGGAGGCACCTTTGCACAGAGGCATTGTCAGTCTGGGAGGAGGGGAATTTTAGATATACTAGCAGATTTAGATACATTAACATTGACGCTGAACCTCAGGTAACACTTTAGCCCTTACAGCAACAGTTTTTTGTTTTTGTTTTTTTTCCTTTTGGGATAAAGGTTTTACATAAATAAGTAAAAGCTGATCATTGTAAGCACCCCTGTCAGTGTTAAATGACTTGTCTCAACTCTGTAACTGCATTTGCAAGATAGCTTATTCTTGTGAAAAACCACAGACTTATTAGCCAAATCACCAGGTAAAAAGGGAAAGAAAGCCAAGGAAAGGAAACAAATGCGGCTATTAGATCTAAGAATTGGTAAGCTGCAATATAATAAATGTTTCCTTTTTGTTTTAATGCTATAATTTATTAGTCATTATCTCTGGGGTCTCTTTGTCTCGTTAAAAAAAAAAAAAAAAAAACCTGGTCCTTTTCTACACCTATTCTGAAGATCACTTAAATGTATCTTTATTTTCTACTACTCCATTTCTTATTCTCTCGCTTGCTCTATGAAGGAATTCCTAGAGTCCAATTTGTCCCCCCCCCCCCCCCCCCACCATCCTCCCTCCTCCTACTTTTGTCAGCCACATTTCACTTTCCAGCTGCCATTTTTTTTTTTTTTTTTTTTTAAGGACAAGTATAAAGAAACTTTATTTTTTTTGCATTAGAAGATTCTTACAAAAAGCAGCTTTATAACAATAACTGTATTCTATGGAGAACGGCACACACACTAATAGATAAAATTATGTTTATTGTGAACAAACAATAGAAAAATACAGACATTTTCCTCATTAAGAAACATCAGATTTTAATATAAACGATTTAAAATCATCTACAATGTTCTGAACTATTTTTGGCAACATTTTCTTAGACAAAAGCTTTCCAGACCTTCTCTAAGCCTGCACAGTGCTTCTGACCGCTTGTGATAGATTGTATGAGCTGCATTCAGTCTCTATCTCAGGGATAGGCAACCTTACAGAGGTGGAGATCTACCTGTACAACATGGGAGAAGATCACCAGGCACGGCGCCGCCTGCTCACACCTGATTTAAATGTCTAATTGCTGTACGCAATCACGTGCATTGCATGGGTTTAAATCAGGTGGTGAGGAGGCAACATATCTCCCCCTCGCCACCTATCAATTTCACTCAGATCGCTTTTCAGAGGAGCAGCAGTACCTGCTGCACTTGTGAATGAGCCCTTAATTGCATTGCGGCAGTAGCACCCTAAGGCCCCATTCACACCTGAGCGCTTTGACACGCGTATTTGCACGTTTCCATGCAGCGTTTTTGAGCTGCATGGAAATAGGTTTCATCATTTGTTGCTATGTTTTTAGATTTTGGCATCTGCTTCCTGCTCCAAAAACGCCCAAATATGCCCGATTCGAGCGACAAAAAAGGGTCCAGGACTTGTTTTGAGCTTCAGGCAACTTGGAGTGGAGATGTGAACTACCTCCATAGAGAATAATGAATTTTTTTTTCACCCTCAAGCGTATTGTAGCTTCAGGCTTCACAGTACAAAACGCTCAGGTGTGAATGGGGCCTTAGGGCTCGTTCACACGTAAAGTTGGGGAGTGGTAAATCCCTGCGGTTGAGTGGTGGCAGTTCAGTGTGAAAGCAGCCTTATACTAATATGCCCAGTGTATTGGTTCACATTGACCTGAAGATCTCTTCTTTCCTGCTGCTGGCACCACTCTGGAGACCACTAGCTGGGATAAGATGTGGAGTGCAGCTGGTATCACTCCGCATAGGACAGGAGCCGGCACTACAGAGGAGGCATCGGCTTATGCAACTCCCGCTCCCTATTACAACTCCCACTTTACAAGTAGTCCCTCTCCATTGCACTCTGATGCTCTGGGATGGCAGGTCAACAAGCCTAGACAGCCATCTACAGGTTGCTGACCCCCGATCTAGTGGAAAGGAGCTTAAAGGGGTTCTAAAGGCAGAAGAATTTTTTTATCTTAATGTATTCTATGCATTAAGATAAAAAAAAAAAACCTGTGTGCAGCAGCCCCCCCATCTCGACCCAGTGATGTTGCACAAGAGACTCAGCTATCTGGGGCTCTCCCTCCTGATTGGCTGAGACACACAACAGGCACCATTAGCGCCTGCTGCGGTCAGCGAGCCAATGAGGAGAGGGGGCGGAGTGAACACACAGAACAGAGGCTTGACTCAGTGCCCCCCAGCATGCTGCTTGCTGTGGGGGCGGGAGGGAGGGGCCAGGAGAGCCGGTGAGGGACCCGAGAAGAGGAGGATCCAGGCTGCTTGGTACAAAACCACTGCACAGAGCGGGTGAGTATAACATGTTATTTTTAAGCAAAAAAAAAAAATGACCAGGGACACACATCTACTGCCATCCCTATCTGTATGTATGCCATTGTCTACACATGGGGCACTGGGATATCCTACTATTTAGTCCTCAAGAAGATGAGGAAAATAAAGTTGATTGGTGCAATTACTGCACTGTTCACTTTCATAATGTAATGTTCACTTTCATAGTGACCAATGAGGACTGTAAATGTAGTATATAGCAGCTTTTGGCTGCAGTAGAGGAGCTTAGACATGCAATGCTGTATTAGTCATTAAGGCCTACATCACCTGGACTTCTGCTTGTATCGGAGCAGTGTGAACAGCAAGCTTGGAGCAGGCGATCGCTGGCTGTGTGAACAGGCACAAATAGCTGCGAGAGCTGACAGCCTGTCACCCAAGTCAGCTGTCTCTACTATCCACATGCTGCTGCAATCCCAGCTGCAGGAATCGGTAGATATCTGCTTCGGTAATGACACAGGAAGCATTTATTTCCCCTTTGTGCCAGGGGAAGTCTCCTTATAGCTGGCCACAGACGGTTCAAATCTTACCTGGTTCAGCAAGGGCCGGCCAAGATTCAAATTATGTATGAGGCAGCCTGATTGTACCCAAGTTGATTGACCAATCGACTTGGGTACAACCAGCCTGTCATATTCTTTTATATATGGTTACTATGGCTATAGCTGGCAGCAGTAACCATTGTATTATTATGCTGGTCCGAAAAGCTCCCTGTGGCCCCGCTGCTAGAATACAATAGCGCAGCAGGAGACATTCCCCCATCAACACTGACTGTGTTTATTGGGGGAGGGGGATCTAATCATTTTCTCTCCTCCCACCTGTGGCAAATGGAAAGAAAATTGTGTCATCTATGGCCAGCCTTAGGATTTGTTAACAGTAGTGTAATTTCAGATGCAACTTAAGAATTGCATAACAATGGAAATCACATTGTTTTCAATAGTGCCCATTCACATCAATGTATTTCAGCATGGTGCAATTTTGGAAAAGGTTCCTGTACTACTTAGGTGTGATTCCAGCATGATTTTGGCCCTATAGAATATGTAATCCATTTCAAAGTAGCATCCAAGTTGCCGTACATAATCACACTGAATGTCGGATCAAAATCGGATTGCCCGCCGTGTGAACCTAGCCTCATGCAATGATTGACAGCAATGTCAGAGGAATACAGGCTCTTCCACACATTCTAAAGCAAAAATAAATATTTTGGCTGGACTTGGACTTTTACAGATATTGAATATTTACTTGATATAGATCACTTTATATATATATTTTTTTTTTTCTTTTTCATATTGTGTAGCTTAACCACTTGCCCACCGCTGGCCGTCATATGACATCCTTGACTTTGTGAGGGTATATCTGAATGATGCCTGCAGCTACAGGCATCATTCAGATATTGTCTTTTTCAGCTGGCAATTCCCTACACCAATGAAGGCGAACCTTGGCACCCCAGACGTTTTGGAACTACATTTCCCATGATGCTCTTGCACTCTGCAGTGTAGGTGAGTTCCAAAACATCTGGGGTGCCAAGGTTTGCAATCACTGCCCTACACCATAAGAACGATCATAGCAGCTGGTCAGCCACTTGATCATTCTTACAGGCGGCGAGAGGGGACGTTCCCCCCGCCACCCCCCTATGCTTCTACCGACTCACCGCGTCCATCAGTGAGTCAGAGACAGGATCCGCCGGCCCCGGATGTTTACCATAGAGATTTCTGGTGGACCAGATGGTTGCTGGAGTCTCTATGATCATTTGGAGGCGGGCGCGATGTTATGACATCATGCCTGGCCTCTGCATTCAAACAAACAGTGCCGCCTCGGCTGGGAAGCTGAGATCTCTTTTTTTTTTTTTTTTCGGCTGTCCCGGCCTAGAGGTGAGATGTGGGGTCTTGTTGACCCCATATCTCAATATAAAGAGGACCGATCATGCCATATTCCTATTACAAGGGATGTTTACATTACTTGTAATAGGAATAAAAGTGATCAAAATGTATTTTTTTTAAAATTGTCAAACTAAAAAATGTAAAGTAAAATTAACAAAAAAAAATAAAAATGTAAAGCGCTCCTGTCTTCGTGCACTCGCATGCAGAAGCAAACGCATACGTAAGTCCTGACCACATATGTAAATGGTGTTCAAACCACACATGTGAGGTGTCACCATGAACGTTAGAGCGAGAGCAATAATTCTAGCCCTCCTCTAACTCAAAACATGTGACCAGTAAAAAAAATGTAAATCGTCACCTATGGGGATTTTTAAGTACCGAAGTTTGGCGCCATTCCACGAGTGGGTGCAATTTTGAAACGTGCCATGTTGAGTATCTATTTACTCAGCGTAACTTCATCTTTCACTTTATGCTAAAAAATCGTGCTAACTTTACTGTTTTTTTTTTTTTTTTTTTTTTAAAAGCATGAAACAGTTTAAAAAAAAAAAATAATAAACGCGTTTGAAAAATTGCTGCGCAAATACTGTGCAAGATAAAAAAGTTGCAATGACCGCCATTGTATTCTCTAGGGTCTCTGCTAAAAAAACATATATAATGTTTGGGGGTTCTATGTAATTTGCTAGCAAAAAAAATAATATTTTTACATGTAGGAGAGAATTGGCCTGCTTGGCAAGTGGTTAATTTAAAGGTGCCACTACAATCTTTATTTATTTTCTTCAGTGTTATATAATATATAATATATATATATATATATATATATATATATATATATATATATATATATATATATAATGAAAAAAATAAAGAATGTAGTGGCACCTTTAAAATTAAGCTACATAACATGATTTTAGCCATCTAATGGCACAAGTAAAATCAGTCACTGATTGCTAATGTGTGGTAGGAGATTTGTATAGTGCCAGCTACTCAGACCTATCCTATGGGGTCTATTCCCGATAAATTGAGAACCATTGTGTGGTCATGAGCTCTTTATGACACAGGGCTGCATAGCTTGCACTACATGACTACAGGAATTAAAATCGTACCTAGTTTTATAGAGCAGGAACAAACCTTTACAATCCAATCAATTTCTATCTAATCGCATTACTATTTACATTACATGTGTTGATAGATCTAAAGGAAATTGTACAACTAGATTGTATTGTCGGCTTCAGTTGTGCCAGTGAACACCTAAAACCCATCATGTAGCGCAGACCCAAGATAACACCAGTAAGGGAGGGTCTCCCTTTTGAGCCTGTGATTAGATTTGAGACACAAGCACTGCGAGGGCCCATCATGACCAGAGTACCACGAATTTAGAAAAAAAAAGAAGGGTGAAAAGCTTTGTTTAATGGGACTCAAACCTCTTATGGCCACCTCCACTTCCTTATCAACCTCATTGTATGACATGAGGATGATACACTGAACACCATTAGGCTGAATTGTGCTTAACCATCACCTGCCACATCATGACTATAGTCATTAATGAGAACTAAGGTCATAAATCAATTTGCAATGATAAATGGTTGGGCTGATTAGCACGTTCTGCGTCATGTCCGGTGTAATTTGAAGCACAGCATTTATTACAGTGCAATCCGTCAGATGCTGTCAGATAAATGGGCTGTCTTGTGACACGGAGATAGACATTACATCCACCCATCACATCAGAGAATGTATTCTTACTGAAATCAATCTATCCCTGATTGTGTGGTTTGGACATAGAGGCTTCAAAATATCTGTTTATTGCTTGTGGTAGCACTAGGGAGCTTCCATCAGTGTATGGTTTCAATTCTTTGACATCATTCTTTAAGCTTCTTCCATCATCCATCTGAGCGTTCTTATGCACAATGCCCCCATTTTACAACAAGGTTAACAAACACAATATCCACATAGCTAAAGCCGGCCATAGATGATATGATTTATTTTTTTTTTTCCTGCAACAATGGGTAAGAAAATCACTAGATTCCCCCATCAACACAGTCAGTGTTGATGGGGGAATCTAGACACACAGTGAGTGTTTATAGGGAATCCCTCCTGCTGAGTTATTGTATTCTCCCAGCAGGGGGAGCCTTCCCAGCTGGGAGAGCAGTAATGATTGCTAGCGGCTATAGCCACTGGCAAGAATGGCATCCTAAAAATCCAACATGCTGATTGTACCCAAGCCGATCGATGAATCAAATTAGGGTACAATCAGCCTGCCCATACATGGTTTGAATCTCGGGCTGGTCCCTGCTGAACTGGCAGAGATTTGAACCTTCTATGACAGGCCAGGTTTGCAGGATAACTGAAATACATCACAGGTGAGATCATTTGCTGCTCAGTGATTGCAGTATTCTAGTCTGCATCTCCCCAAGGTAATACATAAAACCTGGCCTTTTAGTGGGCCCTGAGGACAGGGTTGATGACCACTGCTTTATAGCACTGTCACTTCAAAGGAACCCATCACAACTGTGCCCAGCAGGGGGATGTGTTATCTGACACTCTGATAGCAGCTGTGCCCATAACTCTACAAGAGAACAAAGGGTTTGATTCTTTGCCCACTATAACCAGAAGCACTTGTTTTACAGGGTAAATTTGTTTTTGCTTTAAAACACACTGACAGCCATAAATTTCACAGACGTAGTTAAACAATATTCTGATTCTAGCCCCCTCTAGTGGCTGATCTCCTAACTGACACTTGGTTCTATTCTCTAATCATTGAGACTTGAGCAGTTGCAATTCTATTGTTTATCAATAAATATTTCCCTCTCCAATTAATTTAATCACTTTTTAGTGCAATACAATATGCAGCTTTGACCACAGTGCATTCATTATTCTGGTTTTCTCATAAAGTTGATTAACACTCTGAAATGCATACACAAAATTGTCTAAAAGGAAGACCTGTTCTTATGTCTCAGAATAACCAATGATTCACCATTTCATGTCCAGGCTTAGGATTGTATGGGAGCAGGAATGGCAGAATTGAATATTTTGCTATAGGTAACACAGATCGTTCTTTCTTCAGGTATTTTGTTTACATGCAAGGCCTCTATGGCAGCTCCTACAGTTATCTCTACACCTACAGCGCTGAGCTTGTTATTCGGACAGTAGATATTTAGTGTGCTGAAGCAATATGGAGCAAATTCATTTAGAAGGTTCAAGTGATGTTGCTGAGGTATGAGGTGCTCTCCTAAATATTGGCCCAGCTTAAAAAATGGCTGCTGAACAATCATAGACTGAAGCAGCCCCTAATACAAGCTTGGCGGCCAAATACATTACCATAATCACCTTTCATAAAATGATTTACATGATCTTGTCTGGGAGCCTCCGATTAGCCTTTTCTGTTTCCAGGACATGCGCCTATGCCTCAGTTTATGATAAATAAATACTACAAGGGATATTCCCGGGGGATGTTTGTCAGCATCCATTGTGAGGGGTCGTTTTGGCTTGTAGTAGCGCGTCCTGAATCCTGAAATGTGTGCGAGACTCCATAGAATAATTCTTGTAATTGTGTCTGAAAGAGAAATGTTTAATTGTCAGGAGTTTAGCGCAAATGAGCCTAACGAGAGAATTGATTTCAGGATAAATGCCATTTTACATAGCAGGCCTGTAATTACTCTGAATGTCCCACCAACCAGCTGTTTAAAGCATTACACAGCCTTGGATGACACAGAGCACAGAGCAGTATGGTTTCAGCACATGGAGAGCAGTTCTGTTGTGTAAAGTGCCATTATAGTCATTTCACTAGAATACCAAGTACGGGCAATTCTCACTATGCAATGCATACCATTACTGACACTTACTATTGCCAATAGTTGGCACAACAATGTACAATTCAGGAATCAGTCATTGAAATGGCAGCATTTGATCTAAGTAAAGCTAGTCCTTACCCACTTAAGGACCAAGCCTATTTCTGACACTGTCTGAAACACAATTGTTTTGGAAAAAACACACTTTTTTGAATAAAAAAAAAAAGATAAGAAAACAGTAAAGTTAGCCCAATTTTGTATAATGTGAAAGATGATGTTATGCTGAGTAAATAGATACCTAGCATGTCATGCTTTAAAACTGAACACGCTTGTGGAATGGCGACAAACTTAAAACCTAAAAACGGGTACTAAAAACCTCCATAGGCGACACATTAAACATTTCTACATGTTACCAGTTTAGAGTTACAGAGGAGGTCTATTGCTAGATTTAATACTATCACTATACCGATTGTGGCAATACCTCATGTGTAGTTTGAATACCGTTTACATATGTGGGCATCACTTGTGTATGCATTCGCTTCTGTGTGTGAGCTCGGAGCGATAGACACTTGACTTTTTTTTTTTTTCTCCTATTTATTTTACTTATTTTTTATTTTGACACTGTCCCTTTAAAAAAATAAAATGTTGATCACTTTTATTCCTATTAGAAGGAATGTAAACATTCCTTCTAAATGAAACAAGCAGGACAGCCTCTTTAATGTGAGACCTGGGGTCAGGAAGATCTCAAATCTCCCATTTGCATTTAAAAGTAACAAAAAATAAAAAATAAATATGGGCCCTTTAAGGCCGGAGGGTGGAAGTGACGTGCTTAACCTCGCTCTGGTCCTCCAAGGGCAGGTTTTCTTTGAAAGACCACCCCTGGCCTACTGATACTCACATTTCTTTAACGTCCCTGCTGCTCTATCCCTCCATAATTAAAAGTCCTATAAGCCAGGAGCTTACACAGGGTGGATGACATCCTTCTCCTTACATTACATACATGTCCTTACATGACAGTGTATAGGCCCAGCTATCGGCTGATCAAGCATAACCACTGCATCCTGATAGAAGGTCAATACTCAAAAGTACCGGGTATTTCACAAGAGCTGCAGGATTAATGGAGTGCCAGGTAGCATGGAAAAGGTGAGTATACAGTAAGTTTGGGGATGGGCTTGAAAGAAACTATTACGTTGCCCTAAAAAGTGCTGGCTAAACCATATCTTGCAGTGTCATGCTGAAACAGTAAAGGGCCTTCCACGCATACTGTTGCCATAAGATTGAAGCTCATAATTTTCTGAAATGTCTTTGTATCTGCCAGAATTAAAGTACATCTAAAGGCTCTGTGTGACAGTATAAACAGGTCTCAAATCCAGTTACTATGTAATGCTAGGGCCTTTTAAATAGGCATAGCCTGTGTCCTGTACTGTGTGATTAATATAAAAATAATTTTGACTTACCTGTAAATGTAATATCTTGAAGTATAATACAGGTCACAGGCTTGATTTTTTTTAGACCTTGGGTTATAGGCCGATACCTTCAGGTGACTGGGCACTAGCAAAGTTTTGGAGGACACGCACCTAGACATCTCTATATAACTCTAATGCCGCGTACACACGACCGGAATTTCCGTCAGAAAAGGTCAGATGGAATCATTCCGTCGGATATTACGATCGTGTGTGGGTTTCATCTGACTTTTTCCTTTAAAAATTCAGACGGACCTAGAAATAAAACATGTTTCAAATCTGTCAGACGGAATCAATTTCTATCGGGAAAACCGTTTGTCTGTATGCTGGTCAGACGGACCAAATACAACGTAAGGGCAGCTATTGGCTACTGGCTATTGAACTTCCTTTTCTACGCCATCACGTTCAAAACGAACGGACTTTGGTCCGTTTGTGTTTGGGCAAGTCCATTCAGTCGGAACTCCGTCGGGAATACCGTCTGACCTTTTCTGCCAGAAAATCCGGGCATGTGCATACCATACACTGTGATTCCTCCATTTTGTAGCAAGCAATGCAGAGTAACACATGAATAGATGGAAAGGTGGCCTGTGTCCTATACTGTACTCCAAGATGTGGGATTTACAGGCAAGTCAAAACACCTTTTATCCTAATCGCATGGTACATATCACAGGATTGCCATTCATAGACCCTGGGACATCCCCAAGTAATGAATAAGGGAGGGCAACAAAGGCAAACAGAACTGTGCCAACAGGCCCAACAATAACAAGGATAAACTGACCCAACTCAGAGTGCTGCTGTAAGAACCCTGCATCCAAATGTTGCATCCCTAGAAAACTGGACATCCACCTTGTAAAACATTGAAACGGTATGAACTAAAGACCAGATGGCCTTACAAAGCTAGGTAACAGAGGCTTGATGTTGGAATGCCCAGGAAACTCCAGAAATCTAGCAGAGTCTGCGTGTCTTACTGCAGAAGGTGCTTTGTCCTTTAGGGTGTAAGCTCTCGAGATAAATTGTCCTATCCACCTAGCAATGGTGGATCTTGAAGCAGGATGTCCCTTGTGAGGTCCTTAAGGGGTACAATGAAAAGAGAGTCTGTCTTCCTGTAATTTTAGGATAAACTCTGTTGGCTATGACCACAACCAGAGGGTTTAAGAACTATTTTTTTTGGGTGGTACAGAGTAGGGCAAGACCTTGGACTATGTCATCATTGAGGTGAAGGTGACACCACACTGGGGAGAAAGGAGAATTCTAGGTGCAAGACTAATTTTTCCTTATGAAGAATGAAGAATGGCAGCTTACAAGAGAGAGACACTATATCAGTGACCTGTTTGACAGAAGTGACAGCCACTAAGAAGGCTACCATGCAAGAGAGGCCATCCAAAGGGAGTTAGTTCGCTGATGAGTTCAAAGGGTGGTTTCTGCAGATCAGAGAGAACCAAATTAGGGTCCCAAAGAAGCACAAGGTGCTGTAAGGATGGTTCAATCCTACAAACATCTTAAAGGTTTAGCGGTTTAGCTAGAGTTTTTTTTTTTGGAAAGAATGGCCACAACCTAAGATCACCTAAGGCCAAGTTCTGTTTAATCCCTGATTATACTAAGGCCAGAATACGAAGCACAGAGTAATCTCTGGAACTAAAGTGCCTGTGTTCACACCAAACAAAGTAGAATTTCCAGGTATGATAGTATCTCTTTATGGAAGTGTCCTTCATTGCTTTTTGCAATGTGTGAATGTCAGACTCAGAGACCCCTCTGTCTTTCAATACTTGAGCTTCGAAAGCCATGCCACTAAAGTGAACGGGAAGCAGGACAGGGGACCTTAAGATAACAGGTCTGCCCTGTTTTAGGAGAATACCCCTGGCCTCTTCCAATGTCTGAGATTGTCTGTGTACCTGGTCCTTTCTGAGCCAGTTTGGTACAATAAGATATAGTGATTTCTTGCTCTATTCAGAATTCGCCCTGGAGGAAAGACATAGATTAGCCTGAACTGAGTCCAGGGAATTATTAGAACATCTGAAGCCAGTACTAGAGGATCTTTGATCCTGACCATCAACAAGGGTAACTTGTTGTTGAACCTGGTGGCCAGGATATCCATGTCCGGTGTCTCCCATATCTGACTTATCACTCTGAAGATGTCAGGATGAAGGACTAATTCCCCTTGGTCCAGGAGGTGACAAATGAGGTAATCTGCCTTCCAATTGTCCACTGCTGGGATTGCTAAACTGTGTTTTTCCATCCATGACGTGATTAGGCTTGCTTCTTTCAAGATTGCATAATTCTTGATGTCCTCTTGGTGATTGATGTAGGCCACAGCCATGGCATTGTCCCATTGCACTTGCCCATTGCCTTCAAGATGTTAATAGGGAGCTTAGCTTTCTTTATGACCATGTCCCATGAATTGTGAGAAATTGTAACAGTCACCCCTAGCCTGAGAGGCAGGCATCTGTTGTTATTACTTTCCAGTTGTATGGTAGAAATGACTTCCCCATTGCCAGGGCTGGATTGGAATTCCACCAAGCTAAGAGTGATTTCTCTGTAAGGCAGAAGAGGTCAGTCACCTTAGGAAACTAGCAAAGAAACTGAGGGCTCAAAGAGTTACGGTGATCGAAGGATACGCAGGGAGTGGGATGTCCCTAAAATCTTCATCAGTGTCCAATCATCTGACTATACCAACCTATAACCCAGGGTCTATGCAAACAAAGCCTGTGTCCTGTGCTGTACAATTAAGATACTTCTTTTACCTTCTCTGAGTCAGCCAAATCCTCCAATTGTGTTTCACAGATTCCCCCTCCCAGACACTGCAGCTAACATCAGGAGGGTTTCACCAGCAAAGTTGGCTCTGCCAATCCAAAATACAGTGGGCAGGACAAGGTGTGACCAGCTGCTGACTGACATAGCTACAGGCTTATGAAACAGCAGTGAAAATGCTGACAGCCACTCCACTTGCAACATCATATTCCCCCTTAGGCCCCATTTCACACCGGGGTGGTGCAGCCGTCGGCGGTAAAGTGCCAGCTGCAGCGGCGCTTTGCCGGCAGTATAGCCACGCTTTCCCATTGATTTCAATGGGTAGGAGCAGTTTAGGAGTGGTGAATACACCGCTCCTTTCACCGCTCCCAAAATGCGGCTAGCGGGACTTTTTTCACCGTCCTGCTAGCGCACTGCTCCAGTGTGAAAGCCCCTCGGGCTTTCACACTGGAGTGAAAGGGGCCAGTTTTTTCAGGCACTATTTTTAGCGCTGTAGACCCTGAAAACCGCCCAGTGTGAAAGGGGCCTTAGTGCAACCAACCACAGCCAACACTACTTTGAACTGAGGAGTATCATTGTCCCCCACCACTGGAAGCTGCATTAGGTGGACTTCTTCACAGGCAGTGCTCAATAGGTATTTGTGGGACTTTGCAGAGGGACTAAGACAAACCTGTGAGTGCACGTGCACTTCCAATGACAGTGATTGTAAAGTCAGAAGGTTTTTTTTTTTACCTTAATGCATTCTATGAATTAAGATAAAAAGCCTTCTGTGTGCAGCAGCCCCCCTTACACTTACTTGAGCACCATCTAGATCCAGCAATGTTGTAGGATTGTCCTGGCTGCCTGGGACTCCACCCCTTATTGGCTAAGAAAGCAGCGCCGCGCCATTGGCTCCCACTACTGTCAATCAAAGTTATTCAGCCAATGGGGAGAGAAAGAGGATGGGGTTGGGCTATGGCTCTATGTCTGAATGGATACTGGGAGCTGTGGCTAGGCTCAGGTGCCCCATAGCTAGCTGCTTGCTGGGGGGGCACTCAACAGGAGGGAGGGGCCAGGAGCATCGGAGAGATACCTGAGAAGAGGAGGATTTGAACTGCTCTGTGCAAAACCCAGAGCACAGAGCAGGTAAGTATGACATGTTTGTTATTTTTAATTTGAAAAAAATGAGACTTTACAATCGCTTTAAGTTCTTCAGAATGTATTTTTTTTAATTGGAAGATAGCAACCTTCACTGGAAACACCTCAACTATGGAGAAGTGTGCAGGTATGTACCTGTGGTCATATGGTGTACATAGAGGCTTCATGAATTTATTCATTTATATTTTACCATGGTAGCAGTAACATGATTGTAAAAAAGTGCGCTGCTGCCATGACAATGGGGGGGGGGGGGGTATTTACGAAAGGCAAATCCATTCTGCACTACAAGTGCACTGCAAGTGCACTTGCAGTGCACTTAGAAGTGCAGTCGCTGTAAATCTGAGGGGTAGATCTGAAATGAGGGGAAGCTCTGCTGATTTTATCATCCAATCATGCGCAAGCTAAAATGCTGTTTTTTATTTTCCTTGCATGTCCCCCTCGGATCGACAGCAACGTCACTTCCAAGTGCACTTGAAAGTGCAAAGTGTATTTGCCTTTAGTAAATGACCCCCAATATGTAAGCAATCAACACCCAAAATAAACACCTTTCTGCAGATACTATAGCTCTAAAAGAAAATTGTGCGCAACCTCCTACAAAGGTCTACGATTGTTCTAAATACTCTAGTGTAAGAAACCTGTAACTGAACACATACATATATACAAAATTATGGAAGAACAAAAACGCTAAAAACGCACATCACGGTCAAAGCACAGCCCACATGGTCCCCTCACCTACAACCACAGTTCCTAGATGACAAACACATGGATCCCAGAACCACAGAGTAGCGAAAGGAGGAGCATCCGTTAGTGTACTTTAACATACAAATCTACCCAGGATTCCTGATCCTTCCAATGCAATTAATCGGTGAGACAAGGGGGGTTATTTACAAAAGGCAAATCCACTTTGCACTGCAAGTGGAACTTGAAAGTGCACTTGGAAGTGCAGTCGCTCTAAATCTAAGGGGTAGATCTGAAATGGGGGGAAGCTCTGCTGATTTTATCATCCAATCATGTGCAAGCATAAAATTCTGTTTTTTTTTTATTTTCCTTGCATGCCCCCCTCATATCTACAGCGACTTTACTTCCAAGTGCTCTTTCAGTGCAAAGTGGATTTGCCTTTAGTACATAACCCCCAAGATGTTCCAGCAGGAAAATGGTAAGTATAAAATGGCACAATGATACAGCTGCATCAAAAATATAATAAACGCCCGCCCACAGACCTGCATTCCCATCACACTTGTAGTATATAATGCATTCTTTTATACACATCCATTTAACGTTTGAAGTCTATTGTACTAACAAGAGCACTATTAAGGAAAGAGGTGTTTGCATACATAAGGCAGCCTCCTCCCTAAAAGCATCACCGCATTATAATTTCACAATGTATGCATTATAATATAATCAATGCTTTTAATTCCAGGTGTCCATACAACATTCTCCAGTGAGAAGAAACGTGTATCGCAGTTGATGTTGGGTTGTACAGAGATGTCAGTATATTCGCTTCTGGGTGTCCTGAGATAAAACTCCATTATATTGTATCAATCTTTGTTAATAATAAATGCATATTACAACATTTTCCCCAATGGTAGCTGATATTGTATATCATCCTCATTCAAATGTTTGTGTATATTACACAATATTATGTGCCTTGGGGGAGGCTGTTGTAATATGCATTTTTACTAACAAAAATAGCTCAGGCAGGACACAGTGTAATGGTGTTTTAAAGCAGAACTAAACCCACCAATTTAACAGTTTTGGAAAAATTCCTCGCACATGCCGGGAATTTAACTGTCACATTGTTTGTGCTCGCAACCAAATTGTGAAATCATCAAATGGCTGGTGTCATAACTGATCACATGTGCAGCACCATGGCAGATTAAGATTAACCACTTTATTCCCGGAGTATAGTCAAATGATATCTGCAGATGGGATCTCCCATCCTGGGCGGGCATCATATGACGTCCTCCGCTTCCCACCAGTATGGGGGCGCACATGCGCCACCAGAGGCGAGCGCCACATCACTGAGGAGCCAATGCATGTGCCCGGCGGCCATGATGTCCGCCAGGCACCCTGATCGCTCCTGACAGAGCAGGAACGTGGATCTGTGTGTGTAAACACACAAATCCACGTTCTGTCAGGGGAGAGTAGGCCGATCATGTGTTTCTAGTATATAGGAACCCCATTTCTCCCTCACTATTTAAAGCCTCATGCACACGATAGGATTTTCCAATGGGAATTGTGTGATGACAGGCTGTTGGTGGAAAATCCGACCGTTTGTACGCTCCATCAGACAATTGTTGGCCAACTTTCCGTGGACAAATGTTGGATGGCAGGTTTATACATTTTCTATGGACAACGGTGTGTTGTTGGATTTTCTGAGCGTGTGTACACAAGTCCATCAGACAAAACTCCAAAGTACAAATACGCATGCTCAGAATCAGTGCTCACCAAACACAACATTAACAGAAGGTGTCTAAAGGGTAGCACTAAAGAGATGAAAAACCACGTAGTACTTCACTACGTTTGTGTTTGTTGGCCAACAATTGTGTGTGGTTTGTATGCAAGACAAGTTCCTGGCCAACGCCCTTCAGACAAAAGTCAGACGTTTTGTCTGCGGAAAATCTGATTGTGTGTACGAGGCTTTAGTGTGGCCAGAGAGTGAAGTGGCTGGGAGTACAGAAGCAATACACTCCTTACCACTTCCCTTCTATAGGGGCATTAAGCACTTAGACCAGGAGACAATTTGCTGAGTATTCAGATTCCTCTGGGTCAAACCTGGGGTGAGTTAAAGAGTATACCTGAAAGGGAACCACATGAAGGAGGTGCAAAATATAAACCAAAAACTGTAATAAAAGACTGTTAAAAGTTCAAATAATTATTCCTGGTGCTCACAATGACTATGACAATGACTATGTGGCAGATGAGGTTTAATGTTGAGAAATGTAAAGTTATGCACTTGGGGGCTAAGAATATGCATGCATCATACATGCTAGGGGGAGTACAACTGGGGGAATCCATAGTGGAGAAGGATCTGGAGGTTTTGGTAGATCATAAGCTCAATAATAGCATGCAATGCCAAGCTGCGGTTTCCAAAGCGAGCAAAGTCCTTTCCTGTATTAAGAGAGGTATGTACTCCAGAGAGAGAGATATAATTTTGCCCCTGTTCAAATCATTAGTAAGACCTCATCTGGAATATGCCGTTCAGTTTTGGGCACCAGTTCTCAAAAAGGATATCGGGGAACTGGAGAAAGTGCAGAGAAGGGCAACCAAATTGATAAGAGGCATGGAGGAACTCAGCTATGAGGAAAGATTAGAGGAACTGAATTTATTCACTCTTGATAAGAGGAGATTAAGGGGGAATTTGATCAACATGTACAAATATATAAGGGGTCCATGTAGGGAACTTGGTGTCGAGTTATTCACTTTACAGTCAACAAAGAGGACAAGGGGGCACTCTTTACGTCTAGAGGAGAAGAGATTTCATCTCCAAATACAGAAAGGTTTCTTCACAGTAAGAGCTGTGAAAATGTGGAATAGACTCCCTGCAGAGGTGGTTATGGCCAGCTCAGTGGATTGCTTTAAGAAAGGCCTGGATTATTTCCTAAGTGTACGTAATATAACTGGGTACTAAAATTTATAGGTAAAGTTGATCCGGGGAAAATCCGATTGCCTCTCGGGGGATCAGAAAGGACTTTTTCCCCCTGCTTTAGCAAATTGGATCAGGCTCTGCTGGGGTTTTTTGCCTTCCTCTGGATCAACTGTGGGTATAGAATTGGGTATATGGGCTGGTATGATATTTATTACATATTTTTTTTTTTTGGTTGAACTGGATGGACTTGTGTCTTTTTTCAACCTGACTAACTATGTAACTATGTAACAATCTAATATATGGAGTTTATGAATCCAGGTTTACAAGAACCATTTCAAATACTATATCTGTACTTCACAGGTATGACATGATGAGGACAAGGAATGACCTCAGGAATGACAAAAACAAAAGGCTAAAACATTCTAACAATGGATGGTGGATCCTAAAATGATGGTTTTGTTATGTTCTATTGCCAGCTTGTCACAATTCATATATCACTGAGCTGTCACAGCCTCACTTACTTGGCACTTTCCAGCAGTTTGACAGCATCCTCCCTTCTGTCCAGCTGCAGATAGAGCAGAGCCAGCTCCAGCAAAGCATTGGGTACCAGGTACTCATCATATTTAATCCTCTTTTCACTGCCAAGGAATAAAAATGTTTCACAGGATGGCAAGTCAGTTATATGGCCTTGTAAAAAAAAAAAGGATAAAACATTTCCTGGAGCTTTGTTAAAGTTATACTAAACTTGCTAGCAAGTGGAGATTTTGGCAGAAGAGAAGTAGAGAGTCTTTTTTCCAAATGTACTCTTACCGGCGTTGCTTTTTTTTAAAAATGTTTTTCTATATACAGTGCCTTGCAAAAGTATTCACTCCCCTTGGCTTTTTACCTATTTTGTTCCATTACAGCATTTAGTTCAATGTTCTTTTAATATGAATTATATGTGATGGATCAGAATACAAAAGTCTAAGTTGGTGAAGTAAAATTAGAAAAATATATACATAATTTTCAGAAATAAAAAAATGATAATTGGCATGTGTGTATGTATTCACCCCTTTTGTTATGAAGCCCATAAAAAGCTCTGGTGCAACCAGTTACCTTCAGAAGTCACATAATTAGTGAAATAATGTCCACCTGTATGTAATCTAAGTGTCACATGACCTGTCATTACATATACACACCTTTTTGAAAGGCCCCAGAGGCTGCAACACCTAAGCAAGAGGCGCCACTAACCAAACACTGCCATGAAGACCAAGGAACTCTCCAAACAAGTAAGGGACAATGTTGTTGAGAAGTACAAGTCAGGGTTAGGTTATAAGAAAATATCCAAATCTTTGGTGATCCCTAGGAGCACCATCAAATCTATCATAACCAAATGGAAAGAACATGGCACAACAGCAAACCTGCCAAGAGACGGCCGCACACCAAAACTCACAGACCGGGCAAGGAGGGCATTAATAAGAGAGACAGCACAGAGACCTAAGGTAACCCTGGAGGAGCTTCAGAGTTCCACAGCAGAGACTGGAGTATCTGTACATAGGAAGACAATAAGCCGTACGCTCCATAGAGTTGGGCTTTATGGCAGAGTGGCCAGAAGAAATACATTACTTTCAGCAAAAAACAAAATGGCACATTTTGAGTTTGCGAAAAGGCATCTGGGAGACTCCCAAAATATATGGAAGAAGGTGCTCTGGTCTGATGAGACTAAAATTGAACTGTTTGGCCATCAAAGAAAACACTATGTCTGGCGCAAACCCAACACAAAGAACACCATCCCCACAGTGAAACATGGTGGTGGTAACATCTTGCTGTGGGGATGTTTCTCAGCAGTCGGGAAAGGTAAACTGGTAATTATTGAGGGAAAGATGGATGGTGCTAAATACAGGAATATTCTTGAACAAAACCTGTATCACTCTGTGTGTGATTTGAGGCTAGGACGGAGGTTCACCTTCCAGCAGGACCATGACCCCAAACACACTGCTAAAGCAACACTTGAGTGGGTTTAAGGGGAAACATGTAAATGTGTTGGAATGGTCTAGTCAAAACCTAGACCTCAATCCAACTGTAAACCATCCAACGTGAAGGAGCTGGAGTAGTTTTGCAAGGAGGAATTGGCAAAAATCCCAGTGGTAAGATGTGGCAAACTCATAGAGACTTATCCAAAGCGACTTGGAGCTGTGATAGTCACAAAAGGTGGCTCTGCAAAGTATTGACTTTAGGAGGGTGAATAGTTATGCACATTGAATTTTTTATTGTTTGCTTCACAATAAAAAAAAAACATTTTCAAAGTTGTGGGCATGTTCTGTAAATTAAATGATGAAAATTCTCAAAAAATCCATGCTAATTCCAAGTTGTGAGGCAACAAAACGTGAAAAATGCCAAGGAGGGTGAAAACTTTTGCAAGGCACCATACACAGTTAAGTGTACATTTCTAGCCTACTCCAGGCCACCAATGAAGCTGTGTGACAGGAAGATGGAACCCCAGCACACATGTACAGGCGTTACATCATCAGTGCCATCAAATGGGGAAGATGCAACAGCAGAAGGAGCAATCAAGAGGCGGCCACACACTAGGGAGTAAAGCTGGCCATATGCATAAACAGCCTGTGGGTTGACTGAAAAAAATCTAACAGATTCCTCCATCTAGCCTAAGAGCCCGTTCACACTGAGGCAGCACGACTTGCAGCGCGACTGCCTCAGTCGACCGGGATCCGACTTTAGCGGCGGCTTGTGAAATGACTTCTGTATAGAAGTCAATGCAAGTCGCCCCAAAAGTCGTACAGTAACCTTTTTCTAAGTCGGAGCGACTTGAGTCGCTCCGATTAGAACGGTTCCTTTGCATAGAGCGGGACACGACTTGTCAGGCGGCTAAGTCGCCTGACGGGTCGCCCCTGTGTGAACCGACCCTTACCACCTGTCAAAAAACCCAAACAGCAGCTGCATCTCATTGGAAGCCTTTCTGCCGGTAACCTTTATTATTTCAGTCAAAGGATGTCAGGCAGATGGGGGCTGACAGGGCCATCCACATAGCAAATTGTGGCCAGTTTCAACTTTAATCAGTTAATGACCCATCAAGACCAAATCATTTACATGTTTTACAGGTGCAAACACTTGATCAGAACTTTTTTTTATTCCTTTTTTCATGATGTGTTTTTTTTTATGGTTCAGCATATTAATTCAATTTCAATAAAAAAAAATTGTTTTAGTAGTGGTAGTGATTAGTTATGTAAAAAACATGGGTAAAAAGTAAAAAAAAACAAAAAAAAAGTATATTTTTCTTGCCATGAAAATGTTAAAACATACCGTAAATGGGATTTTAAATCACCTTATTATTCAATATAGTTAGGTAAATCAAGCAAGTTTGCAGATATATTTTGGAGCCTTTTCTTTAGGCTGGTCATAGATGTATGGTTCCTTTTTTTATCTGGTTTAGCCAGCTTCCTGGGCAAAAAAAACAAATCGATTTCTCAATCCACACAATTGAGGTGTACACAGGAATACTCCCTACTGAGCGAGGACTTTCCACTGACGGAATACACTGATCAGTGGCTGCAGCCTACAAACACACAAACATACATAAAACAAGTTTGTACATGTAAATGTGCAGCATATATATCACAAACCCTCCAGCGCATACTCACTTTACAGAAATGTATTTAAAGCACTCTTCTGCCTCATCTATCCTGTCCAGATACTTCAGGCAAAGTCCCTTCAGCAGCTTCACCAGACACTGATCATCGGCCAGGAATTCAGATGCTGACATAGAGTACAAAATAAATCAGTTTAATTATTTTCAAGCTGAGCTATTTCAGTTATTCCGCATTACCTAGGGCAACTTAAAGTGAACTTATGACTAGGTTAAGGACGAGTAACTAAATTTTGTTTTTAACAAAATGTAAATAAGCTTTAAAAGAGCCAGCAATGATCTTTGTAGATGCAGGCACTGTGGACCATTTCATCCTCAAAATTCATAGCAGAAGCACTAACATTGTTAGTAACAAAGTAATTCTCCGAGCAGCTCAGCTCACCCTGCTTCCCTCTTCAGTAGTGACTTAGAATCTCGGGTCACCCTGCTACCCCCTCCATCATATGGTTACCACTTGTCTCCATTTCTTGAGGACTGTTACATTTTGAGGGGTCTGTCTCTGCGAAACACACGTCCCCAGTCACTAGTATAATTAATTAATTGCAATTAATGCCCTGTACACACGGTCGGACATTCCGATAACAAAATCCGTCGGATTCTTTTCGATGGATTTTGGCCCAAACTTCTCTTGCATACATACGGTTGCACAAAGTTGTCAGAAAATCCGATCGTACAGAACGAGGTGACGTAAATCATGTACGACGGGACTATAAAGAGGGCAGCAGCCAATAGCTTTCGCCTCGTAATTTATTCTGAGCAAGTGGGGTAGTTTGTCCGTCGGAATCATCTACACACGATCGGAATTTAAACGATCGGATTTTGCTGTCAACATTTTTTAGATCCAGCTCTCAAACTTTGTGTGTCGGAAATTCTGACAGAAAGAGTGTGTTTCTTTTTTTTTTTTAACAAACAGTAAATGAGCTTTAAACAAGCCAACAATGACCTTTGTAGCTGCAGGCACTGTGGACCAATTCATCCTATTTATAGCAGAAGCACTAAGGCTGTTCAAACCATTGTACCAGCAGCTCAGCTCACCCTTATTCCCCCTTTTGTAGTGACTTAGAAGCTCAGCTCACACTGCTACCCTCTCCAGAGTACAGTTACCATTTGTCTCCATTTCCTGCGGACAGTTCATTTTGAGGTGGTCTGTCTTTGGGAAACAAGCATCCGAAGCATTGTCCCCAGCCTCTAGTGTAAACATTGAACTGCGCAGGTGTCAACGTGTATGGAGAGCCAGCGTTTAGAGTTCAAAAAATAGAGAAAGAAAGCTGTCCTGCCGAACCTGAGCTACAGAGTCCCACCCCCCCATGTTAGGGTCACTGAAGCGTCTGTGCAGTGGAGGGCAGATTGCACCATAAGGGATGAGCACTGCTAACTACTCAATTGGGAATGCATTGAAAAGATCAGTTTGGTTAGCGTTGATCTGCTAATTTCCTTGTCCATTACAGAATTGTGAAGGAGAAATGTATTCAAGGATGTTTTGAGGAGGTCATACAAGCCCACGTAATTCTGCATTTCCAGAATGGAAAAGACAGTTCATTAAAGCCCTGGTTGTCAACTTACAAGATAAAGGGGGGCTCAAATGCAGCCCAGATGAGCCCATGCTCCCACAACTCAGTCCTGGGACCCAAGGGCCGCACTTCAAAAAACCAAAGGACTGCAGGTTGGGCACTGGGGCTTTATAGGGTAAATATTAAATAGCCTTGTATGCACTTGAGGCACACTGTATTGCAAACATACTTGCATGCTGGATTCTTGATCCACTGTCTTGTGCTTTTCAGCTCACAGTACACGCTAATCATTTCTAAAAGGTGTATGCATTCACGTATGGTGTGAATGTAGCCTTAGCCCTTGTGCACACGGTCGGACATTCCGATGGACAATGTCCGATATGACCGTGTTGTCGGATAATCCGACAGTGTGTGTCTTCCATCGGACTGTTTCCATTGGAGTATCCGACGGACCAAGTTTTCCAGCTGGGCTATAAAATTTTCCGACAACATGATCCGATCGAACTTTGTCCGATCATGTGTAGAGAATTCCGATCGGACAAAGTGCCACGCATGCTCAGATCAAATTCCTAGACCAAAGCTATTGGCTACTAGCCTGAACGTAGTGCCGTCCTAACAAAATAACGTCATCACGTTAAGTACGATCGGATTTTCTGATAACTTTGTCCGACTGTGTGTATGCAACAGTTTCGGACAAAATCCGTGGTTGTCGGAATGTCCAACCATGTGTACAAGGGCTTAGATGTTCCACCTATTGTAATTACAAGTTTGCTTCACGCATTATTCATTTCTGATCCCTTGCGCATTACGTACCCTTGACACCTTTAATCTGTGGGTTACTTACTCCTGGCCCCTGTGCTCCATGCAGTAACTCATTGCTGACCCCTGCACTCTGTGCGCTACATACTCTTGTTCACTGCACTCTATGGATTACGCATTCCTGACCCATAACAGAGCATGCTCAGGTTGTATTTACTATACCAAGCTCCTCCAACTGTTACTGTAATTTGACCACACCCACAATTACCTGTGGCACACTACACTGCATAATTTCCCTACTAGTGATTCCTAAAGCATCTTGTCTTTAAATCTTGAATGTCTGCCTCTTGTTCCAAAAAGTCTGTGACCAATTGTTTAATGTTAGAAATGTGGCATGATATTGTGAGTGTGACTAGAAATGTGGGACATGCATTTTTTGGTGTGGTTCACAGTGGACATGGTCAGTAGGGTGTCACCCAGCTTCCATTTTGAAAATATGGTAACCTTACTTTAACACTGACTTGCCAGCTCAGCTCACCCCTGCTTTCTGCACTTGCAGTGACCCATCAGCCTTGCAGCCTTCTAATCTCCAATGTAAACACAAAGCAGAGCACCGAGATGGGGATCAGGAGCTAAGTTACCAACAGAATGACATGAATGACTTCAGTGCTTTTGTGAATTTTGAGGATAATTGTTCCACAGAGACAGCAACTAAAGATGTTAGTAAGGGGTTGCTTTAAACCTCATTTTAAAGAATAAGTAAATACTTGAATGTCCATAGCCTGGTCACATGTTCTGTGAGGTGAACTTACACTGGACCCCCTATCCCGCCGGTCCTGCTGTACCGGAGTCCCACGATCCCCCCCGCTGTCAGACATCAGGTCACCTCTTCAACAGTCTGGGGATTTGAAATCCCCACAGCTTAATTTCCTATCCATACCTCTCAGTGCGTGTGTATAGGAGGCATTCTATTTGGTCAGTGCCATCACGTGGATGGCGCTGACCAATCAGAATCAGCCTAGCCCGTCCATTCAGTGTTGGAGGAGAGGAGAGAAAACCAGTAGGTGTTCAATCCTCAGACTGGCAAAGCGACGTCCCAGAGTCTGACAACAGGTGATCACGGGGCTCCAGTACAATGGGACCGGTGGATGGGGAGGGGGTCCAGTGTTCACCTTACAGACTTTCTGTAAGGCTGAACTTACCCTTTAAAGACACAATGGGGAGGATTTACTAAAACTGGTGCGTGCAAAATTGGGTGCAGCTCTGCATAGAAAGCAATCAGCTTCCAGGTTTTATTGTCAAAGCTTAATTGGACAAGCTGAAGTTGGAAGATAATTGGCTACCATGCAGAATCCCCATTGATGAAGTCAAAAATGACTAAAAGCCTTGGAACGTGGTTATGCAGAGCTCGGTTCATGTGTTGATCATGGGAGAGTGTGGAAAGTGACAACACTGATAGTTGAAACCAGCGTGGAGGTGGTGAGACTGGGATGTGGTGTTGCCTATCTGATAGCTACCCTTTAACAAACAATGTACAAGATGATTTTAAATGTACCGGCTTGTGCAAGGATAGTTAAAGACAGCATGTAACCAATCACAGTTTTATGTTTTCTTGGAGAATCAATACGATTGAGTACCTTTAGAATGGTGGATCTCTGTACTACGGCCATTAGTTTCCTGGATGGATACAAAGGCCCTGGCTGGGTTATGAGCCGCAAGCTGGATTGACCTTCCATAACAAAAAGTCAATACATTTTGGTAAGCAAGCATTTTATAAGGTGGAGGCTTACATTAAAGACTACGCATTTTCTGGTGACGGATGGTGCACACATTTTTTGGATGGACTTTGTCACTAGATGGACCTTTCCTTCTTCCTATTTTCTTGTTTTCTTTTTCACAATAAATTATGACATGATAATCGCAACTTTATAGGGGGTACCATGCAGAGCTGCACAAGATTCTGAGTGCTCCAGTTTTAGTAAATCACCCCCAATAACTTATGTCAGCATATGAATACAACATGCCACCTACAGTCTCTATCAACAACATAAAATGATTTAAAGTAGGTTGATGGCCTCCCTATATATTTAGTCATTTTTGTGGTTGAAAATCGTCTGAAAATGAACAGGAGTGTGATCCACATGCAACCACAAATAGAAACATATCTTATCCATAGTAGCAAATGGGGACAAATCTGCTCATCTTTGAGTAAGTTTTGGAGCATCAGAGCCTAATAAAGTCTTAATGTACCCCTTCTCCTACACAGAGCCTAGGGTCAAGCTCCATCACAGGGAAGTTTTCCAATAAATTAAAAAAATCTTCCTATGTAATAACAAGTGCATATAACCACTATAGATGCTCATTATCACCCTTTAAGCCCTTGTACACACTGTCGGAGATTCCGACAGATTAATTCCGGAAGAGGTCCGGAAGTGATGTTGCATACACACGGTCGGACTAAGTTGTCGTAAAATCCGATTGTACATAACGTGATGGCGTTATTTCATTACGACAGGACTACGTTCAGGCTAGTAGCCAATAGCTTTGGTCTAGGAATTTGATCTGAGCATGCGTGGCACTTTGTCCGTCGGAGTAGGCTACACATGATCGGAGTATGTCCGATCGGAGCATTTTGACAGAAAATTTTACCGGCAAGTTGGAAAACTTGGTCCTTCGGATATTCCGACGGAAACAGTCCGATGCAGACCACACACAGTCGGAATATCCGACAAAACGGTCCGATAGGAAACATTCCGTCGGAATCTCCGACCGTGTGTACAAGGGCTTAGAGGTCAGCTTAAACATTGATGTTCAAAAATGATTGCTATTATAGGGCCATGTATGGTCACCCTTTTGTGACTACTTGTAACCATGATGGCCCAACAATGGTTCATTCTGCTGCTTACAGACTCGGGGCTAGATCATTAAGCTGGCGATTGCTGGCTGGGGTTTGTCATCTGAGGAGCCATGATTTACTCATAATGCATTGTTGGAAGCTTACAATCATAGGTCTTGGCAGCCATCTCTGAGCAAACATTGAATACACGGTATGCAGGCAATCTTAGTTACTGGCCCAAAACACAGAGTTCACAACGTGGACTGAAATGTGTGCAAGTTTGAGCTCTGTCATAGTACAGAAGGCAAGTTATAGCATGCAAGCACTCATGGTCTAGACTTTTTTGGGGGCACTGATTTATTGAGCGCCAAAAGATTGCCATTATAACCTTGCTGGCTATATACATTTAGAGACTTTAGGTGGCATATACAAACCACAAGCATAAAATGCTGTAACTAAATACATCCCAACACTATTATTGTACATTTATGTTGGTACCTTTGATTGTATAGACTTCTGGGATTTGGGATTACCCATTTACTGAAATTATTGCAATGTGTGACCTTTTATTGACAGTTTTCCCAAGTATTAGAGGATGGTGTTATATTGACACCAAGGTATATAATTTATTAACTCCAATGTATACTGCAGTAAACATTACATGTAGGCATCACATTATTGTTGTGATGGATGTGTCATTGCAGGGCATTTTATCTACATCCATCAATCATTCCCAAACAAGTTTTGGTATTAGCCATGTTTAGAGATGCTCCAATTAAGAAAATGAATACAGACATCAGAAGAAGGTTAAATGCACAGATTCAAGGCCAACTTTGTTAAGAGTACTTTTGGCCCATCTTCAGGCAGGAACATAAGAGCCTGGGTCACCTAAGCATTCATGTTTATGCTACAGAAATGAGAGGCAGGAGGGGCATGGAGACACTTTCAATAAACGCTGTCACAGGAAGCCAAAGCATGTTTTCTAACAAGATCTGCAGGTACCTATAGGCATGAGATAATTTTAGTTCAATGGTTGTCTTACGTCTAATGCCGCATACACACAACCGGACTTTCCAGCAGACTAGGTCCGACGGTCTTCCCAATGGACTTTTGGCAGACTTTCAAAGGACTTTCCGAACGAACAGACTTGGCCACACACGAACGGACTAAGTCCATTCAAAAGTCCATTCGTTTTGAACGTGATGACGTAAGACGGGACTAAAAAACGAAGTTCAATAGCCAGTAGCCAATAGCTGCCCTTGCGTCGTATTTGGTCTGTTGGACCAGCACACAGACAAATGGTTTTCCCGATAGGAATTGAGTCCGTCGGACAGATTTGAAACATGTTCTATATCTAGGTCTGTCAGATTTTGTTCTATGAAAAACGATCAGATTAGCCCACACACGATCGGATTGTCCGACAGACTGATTCCGTCTGACCTAGTCTGCCGGAAAGTCCGGTCGTGTGTACGCGGCATATGACTACCTTGACAGCAAGACACCGGTACCCCTTAAATTAGCCCAAATAGGTAAAGTAATAGGAGTGACAACATGTCAGATGAATCCAGCAGACATCTGAATGTATCAGCCACTGTGCCCCACATGCAAAAACACCCGAAAAATGAGTGCTTGCCTTAAATTACATGACTTGCTACCTGCAGCTCCTTCCAGAGCTTCCTCTGACTGATTCAAAGTCTCCAGCATGTCCTCGGTGAGATCCCTCTGCTTCCCAATGACAGCATAGCCATTCCAGATATACATCATCTCCTGTGAAGGGAAGCACTTCAGATGAACAAAAATACTCCTGACCTCTGTAAAGCATACAACGTCTAGGATGATCATCACTAAGCATGCAGGTGTCATAAAGGAATTTTTTTATTTATTTGCATTACCTACAACTTTACCTAAACCCCAACTTTGTCATAATAATACATGGCGGTGCTAGTCCTGGAAATATAACTCTCAGCGACTCCTGTGATGACTTTTTGGTACCTTTGTCACCAGCTGCACAGCCGTTATAAATGGGTCTTATACCCTTTGGATTTCACACTCACATGAGGAAGCAACAATAGGAGAGAGACTTCATAATGGGCAGAGGGAAATAAAATAACTCTTATAGGTCGTAGGTGTCAGTGCTAGAGTTCTTAGGAGTTTAAGTATATCCAAAACCATTTTTTCACTTTGATTTTGGCTGTTTTTTTTAAATTGGTTGAACAAGATGGTCTATGTAACTATGGATAGAGTAGGAAAAGGTTAAAGCCTCTAATTTTTCTTTTTTCTTTTTTTGCTATGTGTGTTTTATATGGGAGATTTCTCTTTAATTTCTGTCCTGTAGACTCAACACGGAGTAAGAGGATCTCTTTGCAATGGGAGGGGAATCCTCTTATACACAGTTGTAGAGGATAAGGTGCCACTATTGGAAGATTTCCCCTTGATTCCTGTTCTGGTGGCAACTCGATTTTGGATTTGTCCTCACTTTTATTGCTGCTCATCTGAAAAATTACAGAGAGCGAATCTCCTAATGGGCACACAGACAGCAATAACAACCTAACAGTGCTTTTAAAACCCTACCACTCTATCAAAATCTAAAAAATTTTTTTCTAAAAGTGTTGCCTTTATTTATACTTTAAGGCTGAACTCTAAGCAGAAAATGAAATACAACATTGTAATAGATATATGTAATCTATTTTACATGCCAAAGGACTTGTATTTCTGTCTATCCAGTTCTGAGATTCAAACAGCCCTGCAAGGCACAAAACACATTTATTTTCCTCGTTGACAGTTATAGATTATAGAAGTTAAGTAGTGGTGTCATCTCTCCACTGCCAGTCTTCAGATTAGACAGTGAAAGAAAGGCAAAAAAAGAATTAATTTGGGTTTAAAGCCTTAAATGTGTTGTAAAGTCAGAAGGTTTTTTATCTTAATGCATAAAATGCATTAAGATAAAAAACCTTCTGTGTGCAGCAGCCCCCCTAATACTTACCTGAGCCCCCTCTCTGTCCAGCGATGTCTTCAAGTGTCTCAGTCATCCAGGACTCTCCCTCCTGATTGGCTGAGACACAGCAGTGGTGCCATTGGCTCCCACTGCTGTCAATCAAAATATGTTCGCCAATCGATAGAGAGAGGGGGCAGGGCCGAACCGCTGTTCCATGTCTGAATGGACACACAGAGCTGAAGCTTGGTTTGGGTGCCCCCATAGCAAGCTGCTTGCTGTGAGGGCACTCAACAGGAAGCAGGGGACAGGAGCACAGAAGAAGAACCCAAGAAGAGGGGGATCGGAGCTGCTCTGTGCAAATTCACTGCAACAGGGCAGGTATGTATGTTTGTTACCGATTTAGCAACGTGCATGATTGCAGTGGCCCCCGACACTGTCTCTCTCCTCATTGGACAGATTGATAGCAGCGAAAGCGGTTGGCTCTTCAAATCTGCTGACACGGACACAGTGCCAGTGTCAATGCATGCAGCAGCCTGACTCGAGGAGCGAGTACACACTGGTGCCCCCAGGGAAAGCTGCTTTCCCTGGGGGCACCCAATGAAGAGGAGGGGCCTGGAGCGCCCGCAGGGGACCCCAGAAGAAGAGGATCTGGGCTGCTCTGTGCAAAACCATTAGGGCTCTTTCCCACGGACGTGTCTGTGTACAGAGCCCACTCTGCTCAGCGGGGGATCGCTCCGTCGATCCCCGCTGAGCAGGCAGATGACAGAGTGCAGAGACGGACCTGTCAGAGCGCCACTCTCCCCTATGGGGGATCAGATGAGGAAGGACCGTTGAATCCCTCGTCACCCGATCTGCAGACGGATGGAAAAATAAGCTTTTCCTCCGTCACACTTTTCCGGATCGGTGCAGGTCGAATGTCAGCGGACATGTCACAGCTGACATCCGTCCCTCCATAGACCTCTATGGAGTGTCCGTTCAGGTCTGTGTGAAAGGGGCCTTACACTTAGCAGGTAAGCAAAAGCATGTTGGTTATTTTTATAAAAAAAAATACAAAGCTTTACACTTTAAGGTCACCCCCCTGCTCACTTAGCTCTTTCCTCTTAACATGTTCATTGGTAGAATTTTTGCAGCACACCTGATTGGCTACCAGTCCCACCCTTTCTTCTCTCATTCTAAGCTCTACTGTACAAGGACTGCAAGAGGCTGGCACCCAGGACTTTTTTTCAGCGGGAACGCAGTCCCGGCACCTTCAGCACTAGGGGTCTTATTGTTGCTGAGGAGGTCTACTGTTTCTGGTGGGGGATCTATTGTTGCTTGGGGGGGTCTTATATTGCTGGGGATCAGTTGTCTCTTCAAGAGATCTGCTGTTGAGGGAGGGGTCTACTGTTGTTGGCTGCCATAAAGTCTATTAATGCTAAGTTCATTTTACAACCAGACTGCCCATGGATGGATTGGAATATGGCCCATCCCTGCTGAGTTGTCGAATTTCAATCCATTAATGGCTAGCTTTACACTAGCTGCCTTTAAAAAAAAAAAATACATGTAATATTGTATACAATGTTGCATTCATTTTTGTTCATCCTAGCTCACTGACTGACCCTTTAACTGAAATGTAAGAAATGAGTAAACATAAGAGTCATACCAATGGAGGGACAGGCAGAGGAGTGTGGATCTGCGCCTGATACCTACGAGATTTCCGGATGGCAAATTTCTCGGTGGGAAGAGATTTTCCAGCTATTTTCACTTTTAAACCCGGTACCTGTCTATGGAGGCAAACACAATTATAAGATGGGCTATAGACACGCCCGAGTGTACGATGGAGAATCACACCATGGCAGAGTAATGTGTAGATAACACAGCCCAACAAATGAATATCTTTTTCCTTGGTGCCTCCCTTTTAAAGCTGGCCATACACCTATAGATTATCTGCAGATTTTCTATGGTTAGATGAAAAAAGTGCAACAGATTTCTCCATGTTCACTAAACTGTGTGGATGGAGGAATCTCCCACTTTTTCCATCTAACCATAGAAAATCTGCAGATAATCAATAGGTGTATGGCCAGCTTAAAGCCCCATACACACTATCAGATTTTCTGCTGATTCTTTCCTTCAGATTTACCAAAACCATGTAATATGAGGTCAAACCTTAGGAGTTTCAATGTGTATGCAATCAGGCAGGCCCTTCCACTACATGGTTTTGGTAAATCTGAAGACAAAAATCAACAGAAAATCTGATAGTGTGTATGGGGCTTATGACTTGATCCTGGGGTTATTTGGGGTGCCGATTCAGAAAATTGCATTGGCCAGACTTCATCAGCTCTGGTTTCTTAAGCCTCATACACACGATAGGACTTTGTACAAACTTTCCCTTCGATTTTTGTACAAAGGGCGTCGGCCCTGAACTTGTATTTCATACACACGGCAGGACTTTTTCAGCCAACTTTCACCAAATCACGTGGTTTTTCTGCTCTTTACCGCCACCTTTGGTCAACTTCTGTATTGTTGTCTGATCTTTTGCATTGGTTCTGAGCATGCCTGTTTGTACTTTGTACAAAAGTCCTATGGTTTTCCGTACACACGATCAGACTTTGCTCCATCAGACTTTTGTTGCCAGAAAGTTTGTCCGTTCGCACAGCCAACAAAAGTCTGATGAAAACCAAAAAAGTTTGTCCGATGGAGCATACACACGGTCAGATGTTGCTCCAAAACAGCTAATTTGCATGTTTGTTGTCAAAAAGTCTGATCGTGTGTATGGGCCTTAAGTCTGATTGTGTGTACAGAAAACCATCAGACTTTTGTACAAAGTACAAACACACATGCTCAGAACCAATGCAAAAGATCAGACAACAATACAGAAATTGACCAAAGGGTGGCGCCGGAGTAATTGAACTAGAGCTGCAACTAACGATTAATTTGTCTGTCGACTAATCTATCGATTATTTTTTCGATTAGTCAACGACTATCTGATTATTATTTTAATTTTTTAATGAATCTAGTGGGTTTTTTTTTTGATTAGCTAATTAATCCTTTGGATAACCTTGAGAGTATTGCATTGCAGAGTATTGCAATGCATTGGCGGGCAGAGTATTGTATTGTATTGGCGGGCAGAGTATTGGCAGGCAGAGTATTGTATTGGCTGGCAGAGTATTGGCGGGCAGAGTATTGTATTGTATTGGCTGGCAGAGTATTGGCGGGCAGAGTATTGTATTGTATTGACTGGCAGAGTATTGTATTGTATTGGCTGGCAGAGTATTGTATTGTATTGGCTGGCGGAGTATTGGCGGGCAGAGTATTGTACTGTATTGGCTGGCAGAGTATTGTATTGTATTGGCTGGCAGAGTATTGGCGGGCAGAGTATTGTACTGTATTGGCTGGCAGAGTATTGGCGGGCAGAGTATTGTACTGTATTGGCTGGCAGAGTATTGGCGGGCAGAGTATTGTACTGTATTGGCTGGCAGAGTATTGGCGGGCAGAGTATTGTACTGTATTGGCTGGCAAAGTATTGGCGGGCAGAGTATTGTACTGTATTGGCTGGCAAAGTATTGGCGGGCAGAGTATTGTATTGGCTGGCAGAGTATTGGCGGGCAGAGTATTGTACTGTATTGGCTGGCAGAGTATTGGCGGGCAGAGTATTGTACTGTATTGGCTGGCAGAGTATTGGCGGGCAGAGTATTGTATTGTATGGGCTGGCAGAGTATTGGCAGGCAGAGTATTGTATTGTATTGGCTGGCAGAGTATTGGCGGGCAGAGTATTGTATTGTATTGGCTGGCAGAGAATCGTATTGTATTGGCTGGCAGAGTATTGTATTGTATGGGCTGGCAGAGTATTGGCAGGCAGAGTATTGTATTGTATTGGCTGGCAGAGTATTGGCGGGCAGAGTATTGTATTGTATTGGCTGGCAGAGTATTGTATTGTATTGGCTGGCAGAGTATTGGCGGGCAGAGTATTGTACTGTATTGGCTGGCAGAGTATTGGCGGGCAGAGTATTGTACTGTATTGGCTGGCAGAGTATTGGCGGGCAGAGTATTGTACTGTATTGGCTGGTAGAGTATTGGCGGGCAGAGTATTGTACTGTATTGGCTGGCAAAGTATTGGCGGGCAGAGTATTGTACTGTATTGGCTGGCAAAGTATTGGCGGGCAGAGTATTGTATTGGCTGGCAGAGTATTGGCGGGCAGAGTATTGTACTGTATTGGCTGGCAGAGTATTGGCGGGCAGAGTATTGTACTGTATTGGCTGGCAGAGTATTGGCGGGCAGAGTATTGTATTGTATGGGCTGGCAGAGTATTGGCAGGCAGAGTATTGTATTGTATTGCAGCAGAGTATTGTATTGCAGCAGAGTACTGTATTGCATTGCAGAGTATTGTATTGCAGAGTATTGCATTTCAGAGGCTGGTAGAGTATTGGCTGGGTATGGAGGGATGGCTGCTTCCATCCGACCTCTCCCCTCCACTGCACAGATCAGTACGGAGAGGGGAGAGAGAAACCGTCATGTCATGACGCCGGTTTGTTTACAAGTGATCGCTCCGTCGGAGCGATCACATTGTAAACGCCTGGGTGTAGAAAGATGGCCGCCGCTTCGGAGCTAGGCCGAAGCCGCGGCCTTTCCTAAGGCCGAGACCGCGGATCGCGGCATGTGCGCTCGGATCGGTGACGATCCGTTGCACCCCTAGGGACGGCAGCACGGAGGGGGAGAAGAGAGGGGGACGGCGGGGGAGAAGAGAGGGGGGCGGCGGCACGGAGGGCAGCGCTAGATACTAAGCACTGCCACCACTGTGATGCATCGAAGCCCAGAACGCACGTCAACGTATTTTCTTAGTCGATGTAGTCGATTACGTCGACGCGTCGTGGCAGCTCTAAATTGAACATCCTCATTTGAAGTGTCGTCAGTACGTTGAAATGTCACTATGTTCGTGTTTGTTGCCTAATAAGTCTGATCGTGTGTATGCAATACAAATTTACGGCCAACGTCCTTTGTACAAAAGTCCACAGGAAAGTTTGTACAAAGTCCGATCGTGTGTGTGTGAGGCTTTAGGCTTCATGTACACGGGACGTTTTTACAACCTCTCCTGAACAATTGAACTTGACAGATAGAAACCCATGTTTAAATGTCTGTTTTGCCACTTTTAAATACTGTGTTTTCGCATGTTTGTGTTTAGAAGCATTTAAAAAAAATTAAAAATTTATGTGTGTGTGTGTGTGTGTGTGTGTGTGTGTGTATATATATATATATATATATATATATATACACACATACACACACATATATATATATATATATATATATATTTTTTTTTTTTTAAATGGCCAAAAATTGAAAACCGCCTGTAAACGAAATGCGGCTAAATGCGAGTTACCGTGTTTAGCCACGTTTGAAATTTGAAGTGCCTCTAAACACAGCTTCTGAACGCATTTTTTTGGGTTCCAAAAAAAGCGTCTAAACGCAACTGCCTAGAAACTACTATAAACAACCCTGTGTACTGATAAAATAACAGAGGAGAGTTCAGGAGCAGTTGAAAAAAATGCCCAACTGCTCCTAAATGTCCGTTTACCAGCAGCAGTGTACATGGGGCCTTAGGTAGCGAGGCATACTAGAAGTAATATGAAAGTAGGTTGGCAACAAAAGTTATGCTTTTTTCTTCCCTTCCCCCCCTTGTTGTGTTTTTTTTTTCAGAGGTAAACAGTGTACTTCTTATATTATTGTAGCTTTATCAGGGTAAAAGCACTTTTTAAGCAATGTCTTATATGCTACACATATCTATGTGGCTGCTTTAAGGCTTATTTCTACCGATAGCTTTTGCTGCTATAATAATAGACAAATGCGTGTAATTGTACTGTTTACAATACATTTTTTAGTTGGTACTTTTTTTATTTCTTTTTTTTTTGTTGTTGTTTTTGGATTGTTTGTATTATATGATAAATCTTTCAGTAAAAAAAGTTATTTGTAAAAATAAAAATAAAAAATATATATGTATGCTGATGCCTTCACTGGAACTAAGGGGACAAGCCCAACCCCTGAAAAACAACCCCCAACCATAATCACCCATCCACCAAATGATTTGGACCAGGGCACTAAGCACGGTCCATAAAGACACAAATGAGTGACTTTGGGGTGGAGGAACTTGACTGGCCTGCACAGAGTCCTGGCCTCAACTCTATAGAACACTTTTGGGATGAATTAGAACGGAGACTGTGAGCCAGGCCTTCTTGTCCAACATCAGTACCTAACCTCACAAATTTGCTTCTGGAAGTATGGTCAACACTCCTAAATCTTGTGGACAGCCTTCCCAGAAGAGTTGAAGCTGTTATAGTTGCAAAGGGTGGGCCAACTCAATATTAAACCCTACGGACTAAGACACCATTAAAGTTCATGAGTGTGTAAAGGCAGGCGTCCCAATACTTTTGGTAATATAGTGTATGCCATATATTTATCACCATATGGTATTTACCCAAAGAGGTTTTCATTTTATTAATAATATAGAAATACAATCAGCGCAACGGAGCAAGAAATAACATGCAAGCTGAACACTAATAGATCTTCACAAAAATCCGCAAATGTATATATAAAAAAGGGAGTGCAGCGCAATAAAACAATAAAAACAAATTTTTCAAGTCCAAATGACAGAACGGATGAACCACAAATCTCAGAAGAGGTGAACAGGAAGTTTCCACGTGTTTGGAAAAAATCCAGGAGCACAAATCTGAAATGACAAACCCTCCACCTCCAAACTTCTCGCTTCGCTCACCTCATAGAGTGGACCCCTGAACTAACGGGCAAGTGCAGATCCCTCACAGGGGTAAGTTACAACAGATGACTGATGGATCCGATCCTCCAATGTGATACCCCAGGTTGGAAACCAGGACCATATATATAAAAAAGTGATCTAAGTGCTCTCCATATAACATCCAAAAGTTTATTAAAAATGAAGATTCCTACTCACATGATAACAATTGTAACAAGGCATGTAACACAGAACAGCATGCTGCATGTGAATTAGGGTGGCAGCAGGTGACATCATCCAAACGTTGCTCTTCCCCCGTACGCATTATGTTCATCAGAACTTCCTCAGGGGGGCAGAGCTACATCGTCACCCGAATACTGCAGCTCCGGATTAATTATAGCTAGAATCCTATCAGTACTACAAACGTCAGTCAGACAAAAAGCCTCTCGCTAGAGAGCATGAAATAGCTAAGATAAGTGGTGCAAATGACACAGCCCTAAAAAAGTTATATAAACAAATCAAAGAACCGGCACTTATCAGCACCTTCTAACACTATCAAATACAGAAAACACAGTGAGCCATTACCGTGCCCCATAAAAATCCTATAAGCACACAAAAAAGGATCACAATAAATATAAAATTATAAAAATATATCAAATTGGGTACAACACTGACCCCCTAAAGTTTTATCAAAATATTTACCCACATATAAAATTCCTATGAACAGTTTAATTATGCACCCGCTGCCATCCTTTACATAAAAAGAATCATCTATCATAAATAAAGCAATTTAAATCAAAATCTACATTTAATCCTTCAGGTGTTAAAACTTTAGCTTCAAAAATCCAAAAAGACTCTCTTTGGCTGAGATGACGAAAGTCTGTGTGGATTAGAGAGGAGACATCCAGGGTCTAATAGATTCCGGGGTGTCTCCATGAAGAGAACCTGTGATCTATATGCTATCACATAGGCAGCTATTGAGTCCCTATGTGATAGCAATAAAAGGTATGTAAAAATAATTGATCAAAAATTAAAGGAAACATTTTTAAGCATATAAAGGAGACACCTGCAAAATAAAAAATAAATAAAATGTTTTAGAACCCGCAAAAAATACATGTGTTGGGGCACCTATGTATGAAAATGGCAATTGTCCTACACATGTTATATATCAATGTGCACGCCAGAGTCAGAGCAATCATTTTAGCACCAGTGTACCCAGAAATTAACTTTAATGTATTTTTTACTTAATCTTGCCTTTCATAAACAGCTGCACTAATGTTGTGTAATATAAAAATTAGAACGACCAACATTTTATGCTCTAGGGCAGTGATGGCAAATCTTGTAACCCCAGATGTTTTGGAACTACATTTCCCATGATGCTCATGCACTCTGCAGTGTAGATGAGCATCATGGGAAATGTAGTTCCTAAACATCTGGGGTGCCAAAGTTTGCCATCACTGCTCTAGGGTGTCTGCTTTTTTATACATGTAAACAAATAATGTAAAAAAATAAAAAATTTCTCCAGGAATGCCGTTGTGGAGGGAGTGGTAGAGAATGCACCTTCCCCCTAAAGCCTAGTACACACGGGCCAAATAAGAGGTAACATCGGCCAGTTCAATAAAATACATGGTTGTAGAGCTCCAAGGTAGCCAGTACATTATTTCAGCTGAGGATGTAAAGGTAAAAGTTTCATAAACAATTCTTGAATTCAGCATTAAAAGCGTATATGATCTAACCCTCATTTTATGTTATAGACAGGCAGCAAGCACTTATACATTCTTTCCTTCTTACCTGAAAAGTTGTACTTCATCCTCCCCAAAGGGTTTGGAGTCATTTGAGGCAAACATGCTGAGATAGGCTGCCTTCATATACATATATGTGGCCTGTGAAAGAAGTAACATGTCATATATAAAATATTAATTAATTATAAATTAAATTAAATATTTAAAATTTGGACAAAACTTGCAAATACAGAGACTGTAAATACTATATAGTATTACTAAATGCTTTTTGGATAAAGTAGGAGTGTCCTATTGGGGGGATTTCCCTTCACTTCCTCTCCCATAGCCAAAACAGGAAGTGAGAGGAAATCCTTCCAAGTGAGGGAATCCTTGGATGTCACTAGAGTCACTAGTGTCCTCATAGGAAGATTTCCCCTCTATTCCTGTTCTGGTGACAACCCAACATTTGGGATTTTCTTTCACTTTCATTCTTGGTGATAGTGGTAAATGGGACAAACCGAGAGGGTGAATCTCCATAATAATGGTGAGGGAGGCACAGGCAGAAAATTATTACTTTATTGGTGTCCCTCGGGAGGATTTCACCCAACTTCCGGTACCAGAGACACTACAGGAAGTGAGAAGGCACTCCCCTTAAAGTCAGTGGAAAATCACATGTTTACAGGTATTACTAAAACAGCCATAGCTATACAGATTACAACTGTGAAATGTTCTCCTCACCTTCTACCTTGGTGACCACCAGGTGAAGGAATCATTTTGACATAGACACAGACAGTAACAATAATCCCAACAGAAGTTCTAACTCTTCCACACGCTATCAAAAACTCAACAAAATGTGCTTTGGTTTCCACCTTAAAATACACTGATTAGCCAGAACTTTATGACCACTGACATTGATTATCTCATTACAATGACAACTGAAAGTGTGGTATATAATGGGCAGCAAGTGAACGTGTTGTCCTTGAAATTGATGTGTTGAAAGCAGAAAAAATGGGCACCACAGTTTGTTGCGTATGGGGTTGCATAGCTGCAAAACGATCAGAGTGCCCATGCTGACCGGTGTCCACAGCCCAAAGCGCTTAGAATTAGCATCAGAACTGGACCACGGAGCAATGGAAGAGGGTGGCCTGGTCTGATAAATCACATTTTACATTATATGGATTACATGGCGAAGAGAGGCACCAGGGTGCACTATGGGAAGAAGGCAAGCTGGCAGAGACAGTGTAATGCTTTGGGCAATGCTCTGCTGGGAGACCTTGAGTTCTGCCATTCATGTGGATGTTACGTGACACATACCACCTACCTAAACATTTTGCTGACCAAGTACACCCCTTCATGGAACTGGTATTCCCTGACAGCAGTGACCTCTTTCAGCAGGAAAATGTGCCTTGCCACACTGCAAAAATGTTCAAAGAATGGTTTGAGGAACACAACAATAAATTCAAAGTGTTAACTTGGTCTCCAAATTCTGCAAATCTCAATCCAATTGAGCATCTGTGGGATCTGTGCTGGAAAAACAAATCCCATGCATGGAGGCCCCCTCTCGCTGGTAATTAAAGGATCTGTTGTTGATGGCTTGGTGCCACATACCACAGCATTCCTTCAGAAGTCTAGTTGCCCTCATGTCTCAAAGGGTCAGGGCTCTTTTAGTGGCAAAAGGGGCACCTACTCAATTTTAGGTGGGTAGTCATAAAGTTATGACTGTGTAAAGTATATGTAAACCCTAACAATTAACTTCTCCTATTTGCTCCCTTTGGCCTGTTAAATATACCAATAAAGTGTTTTGTATAACTACTAATAATTGCAAAAAATACACAAAATATCTGTTGATCCTGCCAGAAATCCACTATTTTCTATTGGAATCAGCAGTGTCCTGTCGGCTAGCCATACACAACTTGGATTTTAGTTGATTCCTGCCGAATCCGTCAGCACAAATTGGCTTAACAAACTTTGATTGAAAACCAACAGTCACTATTTCGTACTCTAAGCTCGTGTTCACACTATTGCCACGTGGGAACCATGGCGATTCCAGTGGTTTCCGCATCGCATCTCCCTCGCAGGTGGTTCACACTACCCTCACACTACCCTCTGTGAACCGCTGCGGGTGTCAGTACAAAGTTAATGACACCCCCAGATCGGTTTGCAGATCGCAATGCGAACTGTAAATTTGGACAGGAATCAGATGGCATGGGTGTGAATACCCACGTGATCCGATTCCAGTGCGGGAAAAAGAAAGGTTCCTGCACCTTTTTCTGTGAATTCAATGCGAGTTCAGCCATACAACTGTATGGCTGAATTCGCACTGCACAGACATTGCATGTGATCGGCACAGCAATGCGGTGCGAATCAAATGCGATGTCTGTGTTGGATGCATATGTGTGAAGGCTTAATCCTGGACCTCGCCACTGCCTTTGATACAGTTGACAACCCCCTCCTCCTCCAAAAACTTGATTTACTTGGACTTCGTGGCTGTGTGCGCCTTTGATCCAAATCTTACCTATCTCACTGCACCTTCAGTGTCACTCTCAACTCTACGTCCTCTTCTCCTACTCCTCTTACCATTGGGACCCCATTGGGTTGTCCTTGGACCTCTCCCATTCTCGATCTACACATCCTCCAAGGGTCCACTACTATTACTAAGCTGATAACACCCAAATCTTTCTCTCTACCCCATCAGTTTCCTCATGCATCACTGATTTACTAACATACATATCTGACTGGATGTCACACCACTTCCTCAAACTCAATCTATATAAAACCAGGCTCATATTTCCTCCCCCACGTGCCCCTTCCCCTGACTTCTCTGTTGAAGATCAATAGCACACCCATCAGTTCAACCCTGCATGCCAGGCTGCTAGGGGTAGCCCTGCACTGTCTTTTCAGGCCCACATCCAATCCCTGTCAAAATCATGCCGCCTTAACCTCCACAACATCTCCAGAATACTCCTCTTTTTAACGGATGACACCACAAAACTTCGAATTCACTCCCTGGTTATCTTTGACTACTGCAACTCCCTCATGGGATTACCTTTACATAGACTATCCCCTCTTCAGTCTGTCATGAATGCTGCTGCAAGACTGATCCACCTTACCAACTGTTCAGTCTCCTCCACCCCTCTCTGCCAATCCCTCCACTGGATTCTATTCACCTAACGGGGCGGCTCGTTAATTAGGCAAATTAGGTGGTCGCCTAAGGCCTTGCACTCACAGGAGCCTCACGGCCACCTTATTTTCTGTGATCACGACTAATGTCAGCGGCGGCCCCCACCCGCCAGGACTCTGTGGCCCAGGGGCGGACTGAACAATAGGGCACTCCCCGAGGGTCCTGGGCCAATCATTGAGCGTCCCAGTCCAGAGGCAGCAGGTGCAGGGAGCGGAACAGCAAAGGCCTTTAAGGTGCCGGCAGCAGCAAGATGACAGCACCCGGCTCCAGGCAAGGTGTGCAGGCAGCCATAGGGTACACAGGGCCAAATGTCCATGTGAGGGCCCTAAAGCAGCTAAGGTAGCTGGCCTTCAGCCTGTGCCTCTCACCCGGCTGCCTATTCAGTTCAGCAATCCTGGCTGGAAACTACCCAGCTGCGCTATGACTTTGAAGGGGAAGGAGCTTCAATGGATCTGATCTTCTGATGCTGCCTGACCGACCCCAGAGAAAGTGAGTGCCCATGCAACCCTCCTGTGCTCCTGTGGGGCAGCTGCATATAGAGAAATTGATCTTTCCATATTCTTCCTGCAGCTGATGAATGCTTGATTCTCCTCCAATTCCTCCTGCAAGCATTCAGCGGCTGCAGGCGGAATATGGAAATATCAATTCCTCTATATAAAGCTCCCCTGCCGCTCCTCCTATCCAACTTCTATTGCTGCCCCCCCCCCCCCGTGCTCTCAGCCCCCAGTGCTCTCCACTCCCCCCATGTGCTCCCTTCCCTAGTGCTCTCTGCCATCCCATGCTCTCCACTCCACTGTGCTCTCCGGTTCACACCCAGTGCTCCCCTCCCCACCGTGCTCTCCAGCTCCCCCCCCCCCCCACGTGCTCTTCAGCCACCCTATCTTGATCTTCAGCTCCCCCCACAGTGTTCTCCAGCTCCACCAGTGCTCTCTTCCCCCGGTGATCTTTCAGCCTCCCCCCTGTGCTCCCTGGCTCCCCCCCTTATGCTCTCCGCCCCCCATGCTCTCCATCCCACCATGTTCTCCAGTCCCCCCACACTCATGCTCTTCAGCTCCCCCCCCCCACAGTGCTCTCCAGCCCCCCATGCTCTCCATCCCCATTCTATTTGCCCCCTCCAGTGCTCTCTGCCCCCCCAGTGCTGTCCACCACTCCCCATGCTCTCCGCTCCCACCAGTGCTCTTCAGCTCCCTCCACTCTCTTCCCCACCCTCATTACTCTCTACTCCCACAGTGCTTTTAGCACCCCCCCCCCATGCTCTCCACCCTGTTGCTCTCATCTAGCCCCCCCCCCATGCTATCTGCCTTATTCCCGTGCTATTTGCCACCCCCGTGCTCTTTTCCGGCCCCCCTCACCCGCCGCAGCTCTGCTAGGTTACCGTCTCCTTTCTCCTGCCGCGGGGGATCTGTCAGGATAGAGAGTGGGGGAGGGACCAGTATCATGGACTGCTCAGTCTAAAATGCCGGGCGGAAGATGCAGCCCGCCAGGGACCACTCTATCTCACACCATCAGATCCTCTGAAAGGAGCAGAACACTGTCTTGACCCAGAATGACAGCAGACTCAACTTGTTGCTGGCCGTCATGAACATCCTACTGGCATGGAAGGTACTGAACCAAACATCACATACACCTTCCCACAGACAGGGAATGCAGACTGGGACATGGGGCACAGGAGGGCATGCAGACAGGGACCGGGCTAGGGATCTTTCTATCACCCCTTCTCTCGCTCACCTTCCCCTCTCTCTGAGGCAACTTCAGTCTAGCAAAGGAGGCTGTACAACTGTGCAAGACTGAAGGTAAATCTCTCTTTATCAACCACCTCTCTCTCTGTCATCCTTCTCTCTCTCACCCCATCTCTCCCTTTCACCACCCCTCACTCTCTCTCTCTCCCCTCTCTCCATTCTGTCTCTCCTCTCTCTCCCATTTCTCTCCCTTTTTTCTCCCCCCTCTCTTCCTCCCTTATGTCTCTCTCCCTCCCCCACCCTCTCTATCTCCCTCCCTCTCTCCCCTCTCTCTCTCCCTCCCCCTCTTTCCCTATCTCTCTCTCTCCCCCTCCCTCTCTTTCTCCCCCTCCCCTCTCTCCCTCCACCTCAATCTCTCCCCCCTCTCGCTTTCTCTTTCTCCCTCCACTCTCTCTCTCCCTCTCCCCTCTCTTAATTTACAAAGCCATCCACAACTCTGCCCCAGCTACATCACTTGTCTCATCTCAAAATATCACCCAAGCCACTCTCTTCGGTCTTCCCAAGACCTCCTGCTCTCTAGCTCCTTTGCCCCCTCCTCCTAAGCTTGCCTCCAGGATTTCTCCCATCCTTTGGAACTCACTACCCCAATCTCTCCAACTGTCTGGCTTCTAACTAATACACTATTTTTTTTACTTTCTCCATCAGCTCACCCCCCCCCAGTTATTATGTTTTGTATAAATTGACCCTCTCTCTTCGATAGCAAAACTCTAACAATCAGAGCTGTCCGATTCCTCTTGTACCTAATTGTATTGTAACTGTAATGTCTGCCTTCATTTTGTAAAGAACTGTGCAAACTGTAGGCACTATATAAATCCTATATAATAATAATAATAATTGAAAAAAATCAGGTGCCAAGGGAAAATTGTCCACTGAACCATGACTGCATCCAATCAGATATAGTCACTGTTCAGGTATTCAGACAGCTGCTGATGTTGTGACTGTCTGAATACAACACCCAGCAGTGCAGAATAATCAATCCATGCTTTTTGGTGTTAATGGGAAATTTGAGGGTATTTCTATAGTTCAGCCCTGTGGTATTATGCCTTATATATATATAAAACATCTCCTTCACCCCACCTTGCATTAGGCGACCATTTGTGTTTATTGCATTGGTTGGCATAGATAGAAGTGTGGTTAAATTGTGCCTGAATATTCAACCAACCTTTAGTGTTTATGCTTTTTACAGTAATGAAATCAGCAGAATGATGCTTTGCTTTGGACAAACAAATATAAAAAATGTCATGAAGCCATCCTTTAGTAGTTGGGGCATTGCCAGAGAAGGGAAGTGCTGCACCAATACACCTGGGCATAGGCTCAAGTTGTGGCTGTTACATAAGCCATTCTATGCTGAACAGGTCTACAACATCAAGATAATTCACCGGATTAAACTCATTTAACCACTACAGATCCGCGCTATTGCCAAATGACGGCATTAGCGCGGACCTACATTTCCGGGACTACGTCTATTGACGTGGTCCCGGTTACGAGCGGCCTGCGCGCCCCCTGAGGGGCGCGCGCGGCGCGCTCTGTGATCGGCGAGTCCGTGAGACTCGCCTGATCACCGATCCGTGTAAGGGGTCGATCCCGACCCCTTATCACGTGATCAGCTGTCAGCCAATGACAGCTGATCATGTGATAGAACGGAGCCGGTAATCGGCTATTATTCCTCCTCGCGCTGACAGCGCGAGGAGAGAAAAAAAAAGCCGATCGCCGGCGGCCGTGATCGGGACATCAGTCCCGATCACGGCCATCAATACAAGGGACCACCTGCCACCTGCCTGTGCCCACCTGCCTCCCGCAGTGCCATCCTGAAATAAAATAAAAGCAAAAGTAAGTGCCCCCCCGTCAGTGCCCATAGTGCCCACAGTGCCACCCACAGTGCCACCCACAGTGCCACCCAATCTGCCTCAAAGGTGCTGCACCCCAGTGCCGCCCATCAGTGCCCAGCAGTGCCGCCCATCTGTGCCCAGCAGTGCCGCCCATCAGTGCCCAGCAGTGCCACCTATCAGAGCCACCTATCAGTGCCACCTATCAGTGCCCATCAGTCCCATCTATCTGTGGTACCTATCAGTGCCCATCCGTGCCACCCATCCGTGCCACTTATCCGTGCCACCCCTCCGTGCCATCTTATCTGTGCCCATCTTTGCCCATCAGTGCCGCCTTATCTGTGCCCATCGGTGCCGCCTTATCTGTGCCTATTAGTGCCGCCTTAACTATGCCTATCAGTGCCCACCGGTGCAGCCCATCAGTGCCCACCAATGCAGCCCATCAGTGCCCACCAATGCAGCCCATCAGTGCCCACCAATGCAGCCTATCAGTGCCGCCTAATCAGCGCACTTCAATGAAGGAGAAAAATGACCCGTTTGCAAAATTTTATAACAAACTATTAAAACATGATTTTTTTTTTTTTTTTTTTGCATCTTTTTTTGTTTGTTTAGCAAAAAATAAAACTCCGAGCTGTAACTAAATACCACCAAAAGAAAGCTCTATTTGTGGGAAAAAAATGATAAAAATTTCATTTGGGTACAGTGTTGTATGACCGCGTAATTGTCACTCAAAGTGCATCAGCGCTGAAAGCTGAAAATTGGTCTGGGACTGAGGGGGGTTTAAGTGCCCAGTAAGCAAGTGGTTAAATACCTTTGACCAGGAGCTTTCCTTACTCAGAAGGTCAGCGTAGAAGTATGCCATCTTCCATTGCTGCTTGTAGGTAAAGCACCACATCAGCTGCCAGTAACACATATGATGGAACTGTTTCCATGTCTGCTGGGCTTCACAGCACTCCTCAAACCTCTGGATGGCCTGTAGAGAATAGGAGCATATGTATATAAGTACTACAGATGTTTAGTGTATGGTGGGGGATTAAAAAAGAGGGAGACGTTAAAGCGGAGTTCCACTTAAAAAAAATAAAAGTCGGCAGCTAAAAACACTGCAGCTGCTGACTTAATAATCAGACACTTACCTGTCCCAGGGTCCAGCAATGGGGGGGGATTGAAGCCCCGCTCGTCTCCCCCTCTGCTCGGAGGCGCCGACATTGTAACTGTGGGGGCTCGGCTGTGGCTTCACAGTCGGGCACATACTGCGCATGCGCGAGCCACACAGCACACCGTGACTGGCCATGTAATCATCCTGGACCCGTGACGTGTCAAAGATGATTGCCTAGACCTAGAGGGAGGGGGGGGGGGGGCGAGGTGATCTTCCTTCCAGCGCTGAGGGTGCGCCAGAATGAAGTGCAGCACAGTGGTGTAGTGGTTAGCACTCTCACCTAGCAGTAAGTAGGGTTACTGGTTCAAATCCAAACCACGACACTACCTGCCTGGAGTTTGCATGTTCTCCCTGTGCCTGCGTGGGTTTCCTCTGGGTACTCCGGTTTCCTCCCACAATCCAAAGACATGCAGGTAGGTTAATTGGCTTCTGTCAAAAAAATTGGCCCTAGTATATGAATGGGGACCTTGAATTGTGGGCTCCTTAAGGGTAGGGACTGATGTGAGTGTGCAATGTACAGGAATAGGGACAATTGTAGACACTCAGGTTGAACTTGATGGACTGGTGTCTTTATTCAACCTAACTATGAAACTATGAAGTGGGAGCTGGAACCCTGTGAAAAGAGGGTATCCACCCCCCCCCCCCAAAAAAAATGACAGGGGGTCACCTTCTCTTAAAGCAGAAGTTCCATTTTTGGATGGAACTCCGCTTTAAATGAGCCAGAAGGCTTCATAAGCAAAGTATATAACTAGCACTGGCATAAAAAGGTGCAATTACCACACGATGCATAATCTTTGTCATTATAGCTATTAAAGTCCCATTCTTGTGGATAGACTTGAGAAACAAGGACTACCTCCGATAGAAAGAATGTTTATATAAAGGGCTGGCTTTTAAAATACCATATTAGCATAGGCGTGCGCACAGGGTGTACCAGGTGTGCCTGGGCACACCCTAATCACCCTATGTGGCACAGATTCCCCCTGCGTAAACTCCTGATATTTCAGCAAAGCCCCCTAATGGGGCCCCTAAAAAATGTGTAAAAAAATTATGAAAAGAATAGAATTATAAAAAATAAAATAATAAAAGTAAAAACTACTGACACCATCAACTGCCCTACTGACACCATTGGTATTTATACACATGCATGTGTTTGAGCTTTGAGGAGCACACCCTAATGCAATAGGCTGTGGGTACCTACAGTGCCTTGCGAAAGTATTCGGCCCCCTTGAACTTTTCAACCTTTTGCCGCATTTCAGGCTTCAAACATAAAGATTTATTTTTTGTGAAGAATCACCAACAAGTGGGACACAATTGTGAAGTGGAACGAAATCTATTGGATTTTTGAAACTTTTTTAACTAATAAAAAAATGAAAAGTGTGGCGTGCAAAATTATTCGGCCCCCTTGCGTTAATACTTTGTAGAGCCACCTTTTGCTGCGATTACAGCTGCAAGTCGCTTGGGGTATGTCTCTATCAGTTTTGCACATCGAGAGACTGAAATTCTTGCCCATTCTTCCTTGCAAAACAGCTCGAGCTCAGTGAGGTTGGATGGAGAGCGTTTGTGAAACAGCAGTTTTCAGCTCTTTCCACAGATTCTCGATTGGATTCAGGTCTGGACTTTGACTTGGCCATTCTAACACCTGGATACGTTTATTTGTGAACCTTTCCTTTGTAGATTTTGCTGTATGTTTGGGATCATTGTCTTGTTGGAAGATAAATCTCCGTCCCAGTTTCAGGTCTTTTGCAGATTCCAACAGGTTTTCATCCAGAATGGTCCTGTATTTGGCTGCATCCATCTTCCCCTCAATTTTAACCATCTTCCCTGTCCCTGCTGAAGGAAAGTAGACCCAAACCATGATGCTGCCACCACCATGTTTGACAGTGGGGATGGTGTGTTGAGGGTGATGAGCTGTGTTGCTTTTACGCCAAACATATTGTTTTGCATTGTGGGCAAAAGTTGGATTTTGGTTTCATCTGACCAGAGCACCTTCTTCCACATGTTTGGTGTGTCTCCCAGGTGGCTTGTGGCAAACTTTAGACGAGACTTTTTATGGATATCTTTGAGAAATGGCTTTCTTCTTGCCACTCTTCCATAAAGGCCAGATTTGTGCAGTGTACAGCTGATTATTGTCCTATGGACAGACTCTCCCACCTCAGCTGTAGTTCTCTGCAGTTCATCCAGAGTGATCATGGGCCTCTTGGCTGCATCTCTGATCAGTCTTCTCCTTGTCTGAGCTGAAAGTTTAGAGGGACGGCCAAGTCTTGGTAGATTTGCAGTGGTCTGATACTTCTTCCATTTCAAAATGATCGCTTGCACAGTGCTCCTTGGGATGTTTAAAGCTTGGGAAATCTTTTTGTATCCAAATCCGGCTTTAAACTTCTCCACAACAGTATTACGGACCTGCCTGGTGTGTTCCTTGGTCTTCATGATGCTCTCTGCGCTTTCAACAGAACCCTGAGACTATCACAGAGCAGGTGCATTTATACAGAGACTTGATTACACACAGGTGGATTCTATTTATCACCATCAGTCATTTAGGACAACATTGGATCATTCAGAGATCCTCGCTGAACTTCTGGAGTGAGTTTGCTGCACTGAAAGTAAAGGGGCCGAATAATTTTGCACGCACCACTTTTCAGTTTTTTATTTGCTAAAAAAAGTTTAAATTATCCAATAGATTTCGTTCCACTTCACAATTGTGTCCCACTTGTTGGTGATTCTCACAAAAAATTAAAATGTATATCTTTATGTTTGAAGCCTGAAATTTGGCAAAAGGTTGAAAAGTTCAAGGGGGCCAAATACTTTTGCAAGGCACTGTATGCATATTAGGGACTGTAAACTGAGGTCGGTGCGCTGCTTGTATGCATCTTTTCAGTCTGAAAGATTGCAAGTTTCTTTGCAGGCTGTATTTCCATGCAAACTGCACTAGCCAACGCTCACATGTAATGCTAAACCACCTTTTACTAAATGAATGAAAAGGAACCAGGCTGGAGAGGGAAGGGCTAGATGATGCTGAACATTCTCTGGCCAGGAAATGAGGTGGACTATTTGCTGCAGCTTCTGATGTACACTGTGAGAAGTTCACAGTGTGCAATGAAATCAGAGGAGGTAACTTCAGTCTAGCAAAGGAGCCTATACAACTGTGCAAGACTGAAGGTAAGTCTGGAGTTCAGCATTAAACCATTTTGGTAAAACATGAACACTGCTAACTAAAATTTTGAAAATGCTAGTCAGAAATCAAATGACATTTTACATCTGATGCCGTATGTCCGGATGCCATGGGGTACTGCGCATTATACATTGCTGTGACCCTATTAAATATATATGTTTAGTCTATTTTCTTACCGCATTAATGTTCCCTTTAATTTCTTCTATTCTTCCAGCAAAGAAAAGGAATATAGAACCCTGGAAGGGCATATACAAAAGAAAAAAAGGTTTTAGCTATGAACACACACAGTTCTGGTAAATCCATCGTAAGATATAGCCATACTATTTTTTGTTATTGTTACTCTGTTATTGAGTGGTTAAGTGAATAAAAAGATATGAAGAAGTTGAGATAATAGAAATCCACCACACAGATATTGATATTGAAAGGAAACTAATTTGGAGTTCATATATTTTAAATTTCATCTTATGTTTATAATATGTTTTAAACTGTTTTATATTTTGTAATTTACTGTATAGAAAAGCTTTTAAGCTTTATTTATAAAATACAGGGTGCATCCATGAAACCGATATATAAAAACAAGGTTGTGTGTCTAATTTGAGCTTCAGCTATTCAGGTCTGTAAACAGCATGTTTTATTTTCCTTTTAGTTGGGTAAATGCATAAAAAGTAGAAAAGGTGATGTAAAAAATTCTGTCAAATTTTTTTTTTCTTTTTCTTAGTCCTGAAAATAATGCATACTGTACGATTGTATACAAAATAACCTTTTCAAAAGTTTATAAGAAATGATTGAAATGACTGCATCATATGTTGATGTGGTGTATTCAGAAGAAGTGAGGAAACCTCAAAACGTAGTATACAGGGCTACAGCAATAGATGGAGCAAGGATTGGGATCACTTCATCGTTTTTTAAGCAACTGAGCTAACGTTTTGATAGGAAATTAAACCTAAACCCTAACCTTTTCTAATATGCATTAATGAGTGCGACTGACATATTAATATTTAATAGCAGCTCAGCTGGGCACTCTGCATTTCAAAGAATATGTTAAATTAAACAAACAGTACTTCCTATAATGATAGTGTCAATGTAAAATAAAGCACTCATACAAGTGAAGTAACTGTAGCAGCCACATATCAGGTTTCTGTAGCCATCTGACCAATTGATCAGAAAAAAAGGGTTGCTTCCTTTTATCTGTGCCCCCCCCCCACCTTTACATCAGTATCTCCCTTCAAATCACACCCCCCCCCCTTTACATCACAGTCCCCATTCACATTACAGACCCCTCTACACCACTGTCCTCAGTCTCTCCTTCACATCACAGTCCCCTTCACATCAGTGTCCTCTGTCCCCCCTTTACATCACAATCTCCCCTTTACATCACAGACCCCCATTTACATCAGTGTCCTCAGTCCCCCCTTCACATCACAATCTCACCTTTACATCACAGTCCCCCATTCACATCAGTGTCCTCAGTCCCCCCTTCACATCACAATCTCCCCTTTACATAACAGTCCCCCATTCACATCCATGTCCTCAGTCCCCCTTCACATCACAATATCCCATTTACATCACAGTCCCCCATTCACATCCATGTTCTCAGTCCCCCTTCACATCACAATCTCCCCTTTACATCACAGTCCCCCATTCACATCAGTGTGTCCTCAGTCCCCCTTTACATCACAATCTCCCCTTTACATCACAATCCCCCATTCACATCAGTGTCATCAGTCCCCCCTTTACATCACAATCTCCCCTTTACATCACAGTCCACCATTCACATCAGTCCCCTGCTCACATCACAGCCCACCTTTACATACATAATCATAGATCCCTGCACAGCACAGCCCCCCCCCCCCCCATCAGTGTCCTTAGTACCCGCCTTCACAAAACAATATTCCATTTACATCAGTGTCTTCGCCCCCCTTCATATAACAGCACCCATGTCTTATCATCACAATCCACCCATCCATCGGTGTCCTCAGTACTCCCTTCACATCACAGTCCCTCTTTATAACACAGATCCCCTTCACATGAGTGCCCGCCACCCCCCTTTAAATCACAGGCCCCCTACACATCACAGTACCCCCCCTTTACATTAAAGTCCCCTATCAGTGTCCTCAGCCCCCCTGTTTACATTACAGTCCCCCATTTACCTCAGTGTCCTCAGCCCCACCCCCATTTACATCATGGCCCCCCTTTTACATCAGTGTTCTCATTGCCCCTTCACATCACAGTCCTTCCCCCCTTTTAAATCACAGTCCCTTTCACATCACAGTCACCCTTTCTCCCCACCATCACAGGCCCTTCTTCATATCAATTTCCTCCGCTGGTCTGGACAGACAGGAGCTGCTCAAATGTTTATGTAAACTAACAGGTGACTGATTGCTATGACTGCCCTCTGAGAGTCTAGCTTCCCATTTGGTCCTGATGCCTTGTGTTTTACAGTGGACAGATTCCATAGCCGCCCATTCAGTCCTATAGTGGATATGCTGTCCATCCAGTGTCTTCACTGTCAACCACAAAGGTAGGCAGACTTGCTGGGGAACTAGTCTCAGAGTTGATCATCAGACGTCACCCACCCCATGACAAAACTTCATGGGGGCTATGCCTGTCTGATGGGCACAGTGGCTGGCAGAGATTTTATCAGGCTCAGCTTTAGTGAGCTGCACGGAAAACAGAATGTTTGGTATGGATGCTCTGGCCTCAGTGTCCACTGCCTCCTGTGACAAATTCATGTACCTGTTCCAAAAAGGATAGATAGATCTATAGATGGATAGATGGATAGATAGATAGATAGATAGATAGATAGATAGATAGATAGATAGATAGATAGATAGATAGAACCCATGCTAGATAAACTGAATCTCTAAATCTAGGTTATTATTCTGGAAACTTAAGCTGATCTTCCCTTACCTTGGGATAGCGTTTGAGATATGGGTGTAGCAGATTCTCTGCTTCCTCCACATTTCCTTTACCAGTACCTAGATACAGATAACAGAAATACATTGTAGTGTAAATAGAAGAAATGCAGACATAGGTAGGAACCAGGCCTCAACTGATATCCAAACAAACCTAACATTTGCCAGAAGGACTGGGTTGCCGGTGAGAACATTTGAGGTGGTATCTGAGTTGCTTTAAAACCAGCACTGACCCCCTTCTTGATCAACTGATCCCTGAACTTCAGGCTGTGGAGCACATATGCATCTTACCCCTACCTTCCACATTGCCAGTACCTCAAAGACCCTATGCTTAAGCGCTCTAACCTGGGGGCCGTAACTTTCAGAAAGTTGATATTAGTTTGAGGGCTGTGGATCATGGAGGTGGGCAAGCTGCATGTACTCTATGGTGTCTGCTGTAGACTGTAATAAAGTGAACCTGAACTTTGCCCAAACAGGACAAAGAAACAAGTTTACTTGAAATCCATCCACCCCCCCCACAGCATACTATATTTACCATCTTTTGTTCCCCTGCCTCTCGGTTTCCCGCTGGAGAAAAAGTCCTTTGTAAATTCTAAATTAATCCCAGACATAGACTACACAGGGTTGATGACCCTCTACTACCCCCATGTGACAGTGCTGGGCCAATCAAAAGGCATCAGCACTGTCACATGGTAGTTATTTTTCCCCATACTCAGAAGTACTAAGAATTCCTCTTCATTCCTAAAAAATGAATGGAGTGGCGAGTGTGAAGTTGCTATTGGGCTGCTTAAAAAAAAAAATTACAGCTTTACTTTTATGTTATTATACCAGCTGTAGGTATACCACTGAATCACTTTACATAGCTTTGGTCTAAAGTGGCATGAGAACAAGTATGCTTACTTCTGCGGATGTCTGGGTAAGTGTAGGGTAGACATTAGAATGTAAGCTGTTATACTCTATAAAATATAAAAAATTATTAAAGTGCTGTAGATATATATATAATTAAAAAAGTGCTATCTGTATAAAATTACACCCAAAATATGGGGATCACAACCCCTATATTGTATAAGAAATCCTAAAACTCAATTAGTACTAAGAACAAATAGTACAATTTATATGAACAGCTACTAATTATGCAAAGAATAGTCCGCTGATAAATAAACGCTGATAAATAAACGGGATCAGTCTTGCAAACAGAGGGAGCGTCCACTCTTATGCATTTTAAAATACTCCCGTATTTTGGGTGTAATTTTATACACTGATAGCATTTTCTTAATTATATATACCTACAGCACTTTAAGAATTTTTTATAGTTCACTATGGGCAAATATTGATTATCTGTATAGTGGGTGGTTGATGTAAGCGCACTAATATATTTATATAACTTTGTTTGTCCCAGTGTCAGAGCACTATCAGATTGGCTGCAGCTGACATCATTTAGTCATTGCTCACTTATTTACATTGCACATTGTTTTACACGGATCCATATCAGCGCTTTAGTAATTTTGTATATACTCTATAAAATGCCTTGTAATATGCAGGTATTAAACAAACAGATTAAGTTAACCTGTGAAGTGCACTCACCTAATACAAAGCTCAGGAAGGTGTGATAGCAAAGAAGCAGAAGGGTGCAGAGCAAGGCCCGGAAACTGTGATCCGCTGCCCCCTCCTGAAGCTGCATCAGCCCATAATCCTGTGGGAATTTAAATATCATTAGGCACTAATAACAGTGTCTTAACTATTGTCTGGGAGCATGAAATAATGTATTAAATAAACTATCCAATCAAGCTTGGAAGGAAAACCTTACAGAGCATACAGGGAACTAAATATAATTTCAAAACCAGTTAAAAGTCTACAGATAAATAAATATGGCACCCAAATGAATGGCCGGGGGACATGTGTACAGAAGACTATCTATATCGTTTAGGCAAAAATATATATTTGCATATGCATAATTCACCAAATATTGTTCTTTGTCTTTTCTGGAATGTTCTATACTGTTTTAAGGGCCCCTCTCCACCGGCAGCATATTGGGTGGATTTCATGCGTTTTTGCCCCAATATGTAGGTATTCTGCATTTCAGACATTTATACCTAAATGCATAGGGTCCTAAACTTGGCACCACTCAGTACAGTGTTCAGTGCCATCCTGCATATTTCAGCCTGCCATTGACTTTGACAGGCTGCAAGTAGTGGGGTTGGATGCTTCACCTGTGCCTACTGGGCAAACTAAAATTCTGGGATTGCATTCACAGCAGTTAAATGCCCCATGTGCAACAGACCTAATTGGGTGAATGTTTTATTGAAACATTGTAAAAGTTTATTTATCTTACACTAAGTGCCAGTGTTGTGACAGATACAGTCCGCCTATCGAAAAGTGTCTGCTCTGAACTGCGCAGGCGCAGCGCTTCGCAGTACGGAGCACAAGGAGATTTGGAAAATCTCTGAAGATGAATGGCGCCTGCACCGTGAGTCCAGGTGCAAGCCCCACCATCCAAGTGGACATAGGGCTTCGCTCAGCTCTTTTTATTCTAGCTCTATATTCACTTGGATGGTGGGGCTAGAACCTGGACTCACAGTGCAGGCGCCGTTCATCTTCGGAGATTATTGGAATCTGCTTGTCCTGCGCAGCACACAGCAGACACTATCCGACGGGGGACACTATTTGACATGACACCGGTTCACACTGAGGCAGCACGACTTGCAGAGCAACTGCGTCAGATGACCTGGACACGACAGCAGCGGCGACTTGCAAAACGACTTCTCTATAGAAGTCAATGCAAGTTGCCTCACGTCGCCCCCAAAGACGTACAGGAACCTTTTTCTAAGTCGAAGCGTCTTAAGTCGCTCCGATTAGAACGGTTCCATTGTACAGAATGGGACACGACTTATCAGGCGGCTAAATCACCTGACAAGTCCTGCCAGTGTGAACCAGCTCTTAAAGTTCACATACCCAGAAGAGGAAATGGATTAAAAAAACATTCCATAACTTCTATGTGAAATGTCACTTCCCAGCATAGGGGTATGTTACTAAAAGTCTTGTACAAATGTGTATTAAACACAATATAAATTGTTTGGTTTTGGCTGGAGTCCCTCTTTAAAGAATATCTAAACCCAAGAACCAAAAAATGTAATATATTGCAGCTTATCAGGTATTAGATGTGAAGGCTGCATTATTTATTATTTTACAAGCTACATAAAACCAACAAGAGTGCACCAACCTATTACAATAAAATTACTTTAATTAGCTTAAAATCAAATAGTTATAAAATGCATTCACAATGTTTAAGAATGAGCAGCATTTATCTGTGGCAAAATTGCAGTCCTATTGGGGTCACAGGTAAGTGCTGCTCGTTCTTATACATTGTGAGTGTGTTTTATTACTATTAGGCTGATTAAAGTAACTTTGTTAGGTCAAGGCACTCTTGTTGGTTTTATTTTTGATCATAGTATTGGCTTTCAAGCCATTATGCAGAGCTGTGAAATCTGTGTGTTGAATTTCCTAACTGGATCCTTTTATTTTTCTGCCTTTCTGATTGCTTGCTTTATACCAGGGGTCTTCAAACTTTCTAAACAAAGGGCCAGTTTACAGTGCTTCAGAATTTAGGGGGGCCGGACCATGGCCAGTAGGAAATAATGTCCCATCTTTGCTATTAGAGGAGTTATTAGTGCCCCATCATTGGTGTTATTCGGAAGAATAGTGCCCCATTGGTGTTGTCAGTGCAGAAATGATTGCCCCATCATTTTTGTCAGTGTGAGAAATAGTGTCCCAAGGGGCGAACAAAGGCAAATAAAGGGCCACAGTTTGGAGACCATTGCTTTATACTAATGTTGCATTTTTTTTGTGCGCACCCTGCATGGGTCCGGCATAAGTAACAGAGCACAGGGATCAGGCATAGCCCACAGAGTGCAAGGGTCATGAGAAATAATATACATATTGCAGGGGTTAGGGGAAAGTAACACAAATTTCAGAGATCAGGAGTAACTAACCAACAGATTAAATGGGTCTGAAATAAGAAAAATACAGATTGCAGGGGTCAGGAGTAGGTAACATGCAGGGTTTGATTTATTGCAACTGGTGAGTACAAAATTTGGTGCAGTTCTGCATAGAAACCAATCAGCTTCCAGAATTTTTGTCAAAGCTGAATTTAACAAGCTGAAGTTAGAAACAGTGGCTACCATGCACAACTGCACCAGATTAGCTTCCCAGTTTACAGTAGTCAGAAGTAAGTAATTCACAGAGTGCAGGGGATCAGGAGTTAGTTATTCAGACTTTAGTTGTAATGAGTAAGTAATATAAAGAGTGTAAGGGTCAGGAGTAAGTAATGCAGAGAGAGCAGAGGTCAGGTCAGGAGTAACACATGGAGAGCAGAGGTCAAGAGTACGTAATGCATAACGTGTAGAGGTCAGGAGTGCATAAAGTGTAGAGGTCAGGATTAAGTAATGCACAGTGAGCAGAGATCAGGAGGAAGTAGTACATGAACAGCAGAGAGCAGGAGCAAGCAATGCACAGACAGCAGAGGTCCCAAGTAAGTAATACACTGAAAGCAGAGGTCAGGCGCAAGTAACTCAGAGACAGCACAGGTCATGGCAAGTAACACAGAGTGCAAAGAGTCAGGATTAAGTAACACAGAAAGTGCAGGAGTGTAGAGGTCATGAGTAACACATTGAGAGCAGATATCAGTAGTAAGTAATGCCCCAAGAGCAGAGCTCAGGAGTAAGTCATGTACAGAAGACAACAGAGGTCAGGAGCAAGTTACACAGAGAGAACACAGATCAGGAGCCAGTAGCACAGAGCAAGCACAGGTCAGGAGCAAGTAGCACAGAGTGCAGGGGAGTACATAATATACAAAGCATAGAAGTCAGGTCAGGAGCAAGTAAGGCACAGTTTGCAGGCCAATAACTGTGTGTGCAGTATATTTAAAAATGATTGTACCTCATCTTTGTTACCTTACTAATTTTCCATATATGTAATCCCCAGTGTCCTTCTAATACTTTCCCTCTGTATTTCAGGCACTTCAGCATCTTTCCCAGCAGCCTGGCAGCATAGCCTAATGCCTTGTACACACGGTTGGACATTCCGACAACAAAATCCATCTGATTTTTTCCGACAGATTTTGTGCCAAACTTGTCTTGCATACACACAGTCAAAGTTGTCGGAAAATCCGAACGTTCTTAACCACTTCAATACAGGGCACTTAAACACCTTCCTGCCCAGACCAATTTTGAGCTTTCAGCGCTGTCGCACTTTGAATGACAATTGCGCGGTCATGCTACACTGTACCCAAATGAAATTTTTATCATTTTTTTCCCACAAATAGAGCTTTCTTTTGGTGGTATTTGATCACCTCTACGGTTTTTATTTTTTGCGCTACAAATAAAAAAATACCGAAAATTTTGAAAAAAAAAATGTTTTTTTTTGTTTCAGTTTCAAAACTTTGTAAATAAGTACGTTTTCTCCTTCACTGATGGGCACTGATGGGGCTACACTGATGGGCACTGATAAGGTGGCACTGATGGGCACCAATGTGGCACCAATGAAGTGGCACCGATAGGCGGCACTGATGGGCGACACGGATGGGCGACACGGATGGGCGACATGGATGGGCAACACGGACGGACACTGATAGGTGGCACAAATTGGCACTGATAGCTGGCACGGATGGGCGGCACGGATGGGCGGCACGGATGGGCATGGATAGGCGGCACAGGTGGGCATGGATAGGCGGCACAGGTGGGCATGGATAGGCAGCACAGGTGGGCACTCATAGGCGGCACAGGTGGGCACTCATAGGCGGCACAGGTGGGCACTCATAGGCGGCACAGGTGGGCACTCAGGCGGCACAGGTGGGCACTCATAGGCGGCACAGGTGGGCACTCATAGGCGGCATCGGTGTTATAGTAATGGATGCCAATCAGTGCCAAACAATAATGCATGCCAATCAGTGATGCCCATTGTGGGCACTGATTGGCATCCATTATGGGCACTGATTGGCACCCATTGTGCTGACTGGCATCCCTGGTGGTCTAGGGAGGATTATGGATTTTATTACCTTTTCCCTGGTGGTCTAGTGGTGTCCCTGGTGGTCCAGTGTGGGCATCCTCGGGGGGGCTGTGCTGATAATCAATCAGCACAGACCCCCCCTGTCAGAGGAGCAGCCGATCGGCTCTCCTCTAATCGCGTCTGACAGACGCGAGTGAGGGAAAGCCGATCACCGGCTCTTCCCATTTACACTGTGATCAGCCGTGATTGGACACGGCTGATCACATGGTAAAGAGTCTCCGTCGGAGACTCTTTACCGAGATCGTAGTTGCCGGGTGTCAGACTGACACCCCGCAACAACGATCGCCGCGATGCGCGCCCCCGGGGGCGCGCAGCGGCTCATAATCCTAATCACGTCATATGACGTCCGGTTAGGATTATGAAACCACTTTGCCGCCGTCAATTCCCTATAGGGCGGGCGGCAAGTGGTTAACGAGGTGACTTACAACACGTACGTCGGGACTATAAATGGGCCAGTAGCCAATAGCTGTCATCTCTTAATTTATTCTGAGCATGCGTGGCACTTTGTCCGTCGGAATTGTCTACACACAATCGGAATTTAAACGATCTGATTTTTTTGTCGGAAAATTTTTGATCCTGCTCTCAAACTTTGTGTGTCGGAAATTCCGACGGAAAAAGTCAGATGGAGCCCACACACGATCAGATTTTGCGAAAACACAATCCAATCGCACATTTTCCATCAGAAAGTCCGACCGTGTGTACAGGGCATAAATCTTGCCGTTCGCGGGAACCTACTCAGCCGCAAGAGCGCGTGTCAATAGAAAATAGTCAAATTATAGTAAAATTCAATATGACAGGAGTTGTTGCCTGCATACTGCAAGATTTAAACTGCACTGCCAGGCTCCCCAGTGGACGCCTGTGTCCGATGAGCTAATGGTAACCTTATAATACCATAAATAACCCCCGACAGCAGTTGATGAGCTTTAGATACAATTAGGAGGAAGGAGATAATGCTGAAAATATCTTACCTTGTTACCAGAAAAGCCAACAAACTCCAAGAGTCGCAATATCCTGGTGGGCAGCATTGATAGAGTCTATGAGGAGATCAAAGAAACACCAATATATTAGAGTATATATAGATAGAGTACTAAAACAGTTTTTACAAATACAATAAGAATTTTAACGCCAATTTTTTTTTAAAATGTTGCATGGTTTGCTGTGTACAGTGGTGCACAGTCATGTTGGAACAGGAAGGGGCCATCCCCAAACTGTTCCCACAAAGTTGGGAACATGAAATGTCTTGGTATGCTAACACCTTAAGAGTTCCTTTCACTGAAACTAAGGGGCCAAGTTCAACCTTTGATAAACAACCCCACACCATAATCTCCCCTCCACCAAATGATTTGTACCAATGCAGAGTCCTGACCTAAACTCAATAGAAAACCTTTGGGATGAATTAGAGCGGAGATTGTGAGCCAGGCCTTCTTGTCCAACATCAGTGCCTGACCTCACAAATACGCTTCTGGAAGAATGGTCAAACATTCCCATAGACACACTCCTAAACCTTGTGGACAGCCTTCCCAGAAGAGTTAAAGCTGTTATAGGTGCAGAGGGTGGGCCAACTCAATATTGAACCCTACAGACTAAGACTGGGATGCCATTAAACTTCATGTATATATATATATATATATATATATATATACAATGTGTGTGTGTTTATATATATATACATATTTTTTTATCAGAGATTCAGATTTTCCTCCACTGATCAATCCAGAAAAGAGGGACCAGTTACCCCAACCTATTGTTTTTTTGGAACCTCTGTAATACAGTTGTGCTCAAAAGTTTTCATACCCTTGGAAAATTGGTAATACACAGTATGTACCATTTTTAAAGAAAACATGAGTAAGCAGGCAAAACACATTTCTTTTATTTCTTATGGGAGTCATATTCTGTAACTGTAGGTGATAACAAAATGGCACAATCATGAAACAAAACATGGCAACAAGTAAACAAATGAAATGACCCCTGTTTAAAAGTCTGCATCCCCTACACTGGCCCATCAACAATATGTTCCATTAGAGCCGAATCCTTCTACAATAACGGGAAGTTGATAACCTTCCAAGACATTTCAGCTCAACTCCCCGACGCAGACATTCTACAAATATCTCCAAATAAGAAATTTTTTACAAAGCTCAAAAACACAATCTCAGTGGTATAGAGATCACACGCCATTTAAAGCCCTCTGCTCCAAACATGACCCTCAAAGACACGTTATCTCGGATGTGTACTGTATGATGTTCCCCGAAACACCTACTAAAGACAATGCTGCATGCCTAAAATGGGAAAGAGAGCTAGCCAAAGACTTTACACAGGAGGACTGGCACAACATATACACTCACATTCATAAAGGCTCTCTAAATGTTTCCGCACAAGAAAATGGGTACAAATTATACTCCAGATGGTATAGAACCCCAGATAGAATCCACAAATTCCACCCCAGTTTCCCACCACTATGCTGGAGATGTAATACCACTTACGGCTCTTTAATCCACAGATGGTGAGAATGCCCCTTAATCTAACCTTACTGGAACGAAGTTCACTGTCTTACCAGACTTCACGCCAGCCCACCCCAGACTTCACGCCAGCCCAATATCTCTTGCACCATACGTCCATACCACAATCGGCGTATAAAAAATCCCTTACCCTGCACTTTATAAATGCAGAAAAACTCTGCATCCCAACTTGCTGGTGATCTACCTCTTGCCCCAGTATATCTGAATGGCTCCGCAGAATAGGGAAAATTGCTGAGATGGAGGACTTAATCCATCAAGCAAGAGATGCACCAACCAGATTTTATAAAACATGGTCATGCTGGCTACATTTTAAAGGATCGACTGAATATATCAACATCATGTCCAACCCCGTATAGCTTGGCCTGGGGGACCCTATAAGTCCCCTCATAAATACACCTTACATCCAACCGTGCTTACCCCCCCCCCCTTTTTTCCTTTCCTAACACCCTCTTTCCGCCATCCCTCTTACCCCCGTACACATTTGATACCCCAACAGACAGACTGTGACCAACGAATATCAAATTGATCACCTACAGCACCAATAACACTGGCTGCCACGCTGGTTATATCCAAAAAGATCAACATTTCCTAAACTTGACTCTAAAGGGATACAAGTCATGCCCACGCACAGTTAGCTCCCTTTTGGCGTGTGTGTGGAAGAGAAGAGAAACCGGATCCTATGAAGAAACCTCTAGAAATACCCTATTACGGGTTCTTTAGGAATGGTTGCCTGCTGTATTTTCAATCCCAAAAGTGTTCCACAGATTTCTATATGCTGCTGAAAACCTAACTGTGTCATCTTCATCCTTACTTCTGTTCATGTTTTCTTTTTCACTCCCTACTCGCCCTCACAATAAGACTATACACCAATGCTTCAAATTCACATGGCTACATGTCATAATGTATTGTTATTTGTAACCTGCATTCTTTTCAATAAAAATATTGAAACAAAAAAAAGTCTGCATCCCCTTAGTTCTTAAAGAGGAGGTCCACCCACCGCTGCAAAATTGAAAAGCCAGCAGCTAAACGTACTGGGACATTTACCTGTCCTGGAGTCCAGCAATGTCGGCACCGATGTTTGCATCAGCTGTCGGGGTCTGCCGCCACCCTTGCAGTTAAGGGAACCCAGCAGTGTAGCCTTACATCTTCACGCCGGAAACCCTAAGTGGCACCGTTTGGGGGGGGGGGGGGGACAAATGAGAGGAAGTTCCACTTTTGGGTGGAATGCCACTTTAATACCATGTATTGCCCCCTTTAGCATCAATGACAGCATGCAGTCTTTTGTAAAAGTTGTCTATGAGGCCCCAAATTTTTGCAGGTGGTATAGCTGCCCATTCGTCTTGGCAAAATGCCTTCAGGTCATGCAAAATCTTTGGTTGTCTTGCATTAACCACACGTTTGAGATCTCCCCAGAGTGGCTTGATGATATTAACGTCAGGAGACTGTGATGGCCACTGCAGAACCCTCATATTTTTCTGCTGTAACCACTGGGGGGTCAACTTGGCCTTGTGCTTAGGGTCACTGTTGTGCTGAAAAATCCAAGAGCTCCCCAATGCGCAGCTTTCGTGCAGAAGAATGCAAATTGTCTGCCAGTATTTTCTGATAACATGCTGCATTCACCTTGCCATCAATTTTCACAAGCTTCCCCTGCCTTTAGACCTCACATGCCCCAAAACATCAGTGATGCTTCACAGCGGGGATGGTATTCTTGTCACTGCTGACCCCCCTCCAAACATAGCGCTTATAGTCGTGACCATAAAACTCTATTTTAGTCTGGTCACTCCAGATTACAGTGTGCTAGAAGCATGTCACATGAGGCATGTCAAGGTGTTGTCGGACATAGTGTAAACGGGCTTTTTTGTGGTATTGGCACAGTAAAGGCTTGTTTCCGGCAACTCAACCGTGCAGCTCATTTTTGTTTAAGTTTGGTTATATTGTGCGTCTTGGAACAACCGCACCATCTTTTTCTACAGCAGCCTGTATTTCTCCTGAGGTTACCTATGGTTTCTTTCTTTGTATCACAAGCAATTATTCTGGCAGTTGTTTTTGATCTACCTGACCTTGACTCGATCTCAGTAGATCCCTGGATTTTTCACTTCCTAATAAGTGATTGAACAGTACTGATTGGCATATTCAAGGCTTTGCATATCTTTTTACATTCTTTTCCATCTTTATAAAGTTCTGTTACTTTTTTTTACGCAGGTCTTTTGGCAGTTCTTTTCTGTTCCCCATGGCTTAGCACACCATGTGAAAGCTAACAAACTGTGTGTCACCTTGTGTGTCTGTACTAAGACCAAACATTCCATGGTATGTAAACTTTTGATCAGGGCCATTTTGGGTGATTTATATTATCATTATAATTTAAAAGGGAGCCAAACCACTATGTGATAATAAATAGCTTCATTTAATTCCTATCCTTACATAAAATACATTTATTACATACATGATTGTCATATTTTCAATATTAATGCCAAAATTTCACAATTTTAGCCAGGGTATTAGGGCTGAAACGATTAATCGATATTATCGATAATAATCGTTAATGAAAATTGTTGTCAATGATTTTCATTATCGATTAGTTGGTCCGCACCATGTGATCCACGGAGCGGGCCGCGGCCTTAGGAAAGACCGCGGCTTCTGCCAAGCTCCGGAGCTGGCGGGCATCTTGGTACACCCTGCGAGCTGCGCGCTGACGTCACCCCCAGCGCGGCGTTCAGCCTGTGTCAGCCCAAGTGAAGGAATTCTGGAGGAGTCACGCTGGATGCCTTGCCTGCCCTCATTCAAAACTTCTTTTATGCAGGTACCACTACATTTATTACCTAATCTAACCTAATAACTAACTACTATCTATTAGATAGTAGTTAGTTTTTATCTAATCCTATCTATGCCTTTCCACTTGCTTGGCATAGCCACATTGTTGATTTAACCCTTTCCCGCCGAGCGTACGCAGATATGCGTACTCGGCTTCTGGGGGGTATACCGGGATGATGCCCGCGCCTGCAGGCATCATCCCGGTACAGTTTTTTTCAGCAGGCGATTGGCTATCCAGGCATAACAACCGACGCGGCTGAAAGCCGCTCGGCTGTTATGCTGGAGGAGCGGGCGGGGATGTCCCCCCCTCCCGCCGCCTCCCGCCGCTGTTACCGGTGCTCCCACTCGATCGGGAGCACTGATTCAAGTTGCGCTGCCTCCGGCTGCTGGGGAGGAACTGGAACGAAGCCGTTCCAGTCTCCTCATAGTAAACACGGAAGCGACGTCATGACGTCACTTTCCGTTTACTTGGCTGCCAATGGCGCCGGTTTTAAAAAAATATACAGTATTCAGAATCGCCGTTTTCGGCGATCTGAATACATTGAAGTGTAAAGGAGGGGTGGGGGGTCTTTTAGACCCCTGATCCCTCCATAAAGAGTACCTGTCACCACCTATTACTGTCACAAGGGATGTTTACATTCCTTGTGACAGCAATAAAAGTGATCAATTTTTTTTTTTTTTTAAACAATTTAGTCATTTTAAAATAAATAAAATAAATAAATAAAATTTTTTAAAGCGCCCGCCGTCCCCGCGAGCTCGCGAAGCAAAGAAAACGCATATGGAAGTCGCGCCCGCGTATCTAAACGGTGTTCAAATCACACATGTGAGGTATCGCTGCGATCGTCAGAGCGAGAGCAATAATTCTAGCACTAGACCTCCTCTGTAACGGTAACCTGGTAACTGTAAAAAAAATTTAAAGCGTCGCCTATTGAGATTTTTAGGTACCGTACTTTGTCATCAATCCACAAGTGCGCGCAATTATAAAGTGTGACATGTTTGGTATCTATTTACTCGGCGTAACGTTATCTTTCACATTACGCAAAAAAATTGGGCTAATTTTACTGTTTTTTTTTTTTTTTTATTCATGAAAGTGTCCCTTTTCCCAAAAAGTTGTGTTTAAAACACCGCTGCGCAAATACCGTGTGACATAAAATATTGCAACAATCGCCGTTTTTTTCTCTAGAGTCTCTGCTAAAAAAAATATATATATAATGTTTGGGGGTTCCAAGTAATTTTCTAGCAAAAAATATGGATTTTAACTTGTAAACACCAAATTCCAAAAATAGGCTTAGTCATGAAAGGGTTAAATAAAAGGCACAACACTATCTCTCCCCCCCCCCCCCCCCCCAATAAAATGCAGCTTATGACAAGCATAAAAACATAGCATATCACTGATGATTTACGCCAATAGGCATCCCGGGACTCATCACGGTGGTCTGTTTGGAGGAACTTTGATCAGTGGTGAGCTTGGCGCAAATCATCAGTGATATGCTGACTATGTTTTTATGCTTGTAATAAGCTGCATTTTATTGGGGGGGAGATAGTGTTATACCTTTTATTTAAATAAACAATGTGGCTGTGGGGGGCGGGGATAGTGTTATTTTTTTTTTGCTGATCCAAAAATTGATCCAATCCGTGACTCTGATGTGAGGAACGATCCGATCCGTGAGTTTTTTGATCCGTTGCACCCCTAGTCTGCACCTTCCCCCCTGCCGGTCCATTAGAATCCTGTGTATCCTCCCGTGTCCTACGCATGCACCACGTCCATGACCACGCAGCTACACCTGCTTGCATTCTCCACCCAGCTGACGTCCTGCCAGCAACGCGCCTGCGCTGCTTTCAGCTCCTCCTCCCCCCTCTACCCAGCAGCCTTCCGATAGACCCGCCGCAGAGCGCAGGAGCGTTAAGCCCTCGCCGGGCCGCTTTCCAGCGCTGCCGTGATTGATCACCAGCAAGTTGGGATGCGTGCATCCATCTCCCGGCTTCGGGGTGCCCTTCGCTCCATTTGGAGGAGTCGGCCGAGTCACACGTGGTGGGTCCAGACTGAGACTCCGCCCCACACCACCCCGGCACACCGAGGAGGAGCCGCTGTCACCATGAAGGGGTGAGAAAACCCGAGACACCGGAGGGGGGGAGGGGAGCACTGAGAGGAGGTGGGGCAGTGACACCATGTGAGAGGGGAGGAATGTGTCATCTATACTGGGGGGGACACGTGTGTGTGTGTGTGTGTGTGTGTGTGTGTGTGTGTGTGTGTGTGTGTGTGTGTGTGTGTGTGTGTGTGTGTGTGTGTGTGTGTGTGTGTGTGTGTGTATATATATATATTTCTCCCCTTTTTCAGTTTTTTTTTATCCGATTAATTGATTAATTGAAAAAATAATCGGCCGATTAATCGATTATGAAAATAATCGTTAGTTGCAGCCCTACAGGGTATGCAAACTTTTGAGCACAATTGTATCTGCAGGCACCAAAATGCTGAACAAATAATGGATAATACATTTTTTTTCTTCCTGTTGCATCCTTTAGTATAAATTTCTTGGAGGAGTTGGTGGATTAGAGGAATACCACCAATTATGCTCCCTCCTGGCACTTGAGTAGTCTACCAGAAACAATGATGGACTTAGTTCAGAAGATGTGACCTAGCAGTAGTCAATTGTGAGCTCGATAAGTCATCAGTGAAGGGGACAGATATCAGTTGCCCCAGTCCCCCTGGCACATTTTTTTTTACAAAAGTCTGCTTGAGGCCTTCCCATCTGGTATATTGGGAGTCTGGAAACCCTGCATATAATGGAGCGACCTTTTACAGCACTCATTTAAGACAGCCTTTCCACTAGGCCATATTATCCTGCTAATGTCACTTATCCCATCCTTTTAAAACAGCAGAAACCACAAACACCGGCGTGGGTGAGGAGAGACACTGAAACATTTTCATGTTCCTCCCATGAAGCCTAACCTTGGACTAGCTTTTAATGGTGGATATTTAAGTGGTGAAATCAAGATTGGATGTTTTTCTGTTTTGCTAGATGTTGGTTAAAATGTTTACCAATTTAAATACTAAAAAAGTTGCCTTATGGTAAAGGACCAGCCCACCTAAAATTGATATTTCAGTTTTTGGTAGATGCTTGGAAATTATACCATTGGTGAGTATCTGTGCTCGAGTTCCTGTGTTTGCACGCCTTCTGTGCCAGTTATGAGCAAGTGCCAGCCTCGTTGTAGCATTGTGCTAGAACACACAAAGAGGGAACACCTTAAACTCACAGATAGACAGCAACAGTTTAAGGAATTAAGGCAGGGTTTTCACTATTGGAGTATGAAAGCCATAAAGGAAGCTAGAAACTTCTTATATGCCCACCAAGATTTACCTATGGACTGATGGTTAAGGTATATCAAGCTGCAAGGAGTTAAGAAATTATTCATGAACCATAGACTATTGGGTTAATTATTCTATGGCCTGCTAATGTCTGACCCTAAGGCATGAGCCCAACCCACTGTTTTAAATTTATAAAAGTAACTAATCTCCACCTTCCAACCATTGGCATGAAGCTAAAAAGGTTACTTGCATACCATCAATACAATGTAGTGTCTTGCTAAGGAATGACAGCAGAACACATTCTGCCCTACTTGAGACCCCCAAGCAACATCATGTAGGCAAAATTTAGATACAGTAAGTAATAGAATACATATTTGTGTATTGAATGCAGGTACAAGTAAACTACAAAAACATGTTGGATACCAGCACACAAAAGAAGTTATAAGGACAATTCTAAGCCATTAGGGTTATTTTTATTTTAGACACGGAAACAATGGATGTAACATCTGCCACAATCAGTGAGTCATACATTACTCATAAATGATGTGTATATAACTTACGTACATACCAGATTGAATGCTCCAACACCCAGCTTCACTCCACCTTCAAAGTGACAATGGCTGGCTCCTTTCAGATAATTAGCACATTTCTGTAGATTATCCAGCTCCCTGACAAAAAAAATTACAAAAGTCCACCTTTAAAACCTTAGTTACTTTAACATGTTTTATTATATTTATTTTATTAAATATATTCAACTAAGTGAAGCAAGCATACAACTGTGGCACCCTGTAGTTTAAGCAGGGAGTTCCTCACAATTTACTTGTCAGGTGTAGTTATCTATTGATTTCTTCCTAAGTTTAGCCTTGTTGCACTTTTCTCTTCTACCACTAGGTACTTGGTGGTACGAGCTATGAGAAGGGCAACCCAAGGTCAGGTTATGGGTATATGAGGTATCTCAGCCAATGAGCAGGGGTCTCCTTGAATCCCAATGGGCAGGAACCTGCTGGGAGCATCTATATATATATATATGGGTGGAGTCAGGTGTTGTGGGTTTTGTGACACCTGGACAGCTGTCTGGGTGGGTGTGTGTTGTTTCCCCCAGGGGGGTTAGGCTGGAGATTGGGCATATCCCAGAGACATCTGGCTGCCAGGCTGTGTGAGGGCCTGTCCAGAAGCAAGTGGGCAGTGTAGGGTTGGGATTGCGGCTTGCAATACAACCAAAAGTGACGGCTCTACTAGGCCGGAGAACCTGACGTGGTCGGAGGTAGAAGGGGAGCTGTCGCCACTAAGGGAGCAACCACCTTTACCAGGGACCACAGTGAGTAACTGAAGCAAGTACCGAAGCAGTATTTTTACTGAAAGGGCACAGTGGAGAATTGGGAAACGTCAGGTGGTGATCAAGTCAGGGACCCAACCAGCGGAGGTGACGCTTGCAGAGCAGCCTTGTGTGTCAAGCCAGGGACCAAGCTGGTCAGTGTGTGTGAAGCTTGAGGAGTATCTGGAGTGCCAAGCTAGGGACCCAGCAGGGAAGCATGGGTGATGCTTGAGATACCACTGCAAAGACTGGAGGAGCTCAAGGGATTCAGAGTCAGTGAATCAGTGGGTCTAGTGAGAGACTGGGAGCTCAGTGTTGAAGAACTACAGGAAGCAGTTGTAGTGAAGCTGAAGGAGCTGTTACATTTGTGTTAGGAACTGTTAAAGACTGTTGTCATAGGAGACAGCATTCCTGCATGTGTAGATGTGGCACCCTGCTGGGGCCTTTCCCTGCATGTCTGTCTTCCTATTAAAGTCTCATAGTCTGCCAATTGAATCCACAACTACTTAAGGGTGCCCTGGCCCTAACCCTCTTTCCCCCAAAAATACAAAAAGAACTGTTAAAAGAAATCAAACCTCTTTTATATCCAAGAAGTATCTGGCCCCCAATGACTTTCACCATCTTTGCACCCACTATGCCTCACAATCCATTACATACTGAAGGAAGTCAGCTATCTTTGGCCTGGGAGGTCCTCATTAAACTGGAAGAGGCTAAAGACTTTTCTACACAACCATAATCATTCACAATTTCTCTTTGTCTTGCTGTCCTTTGAGAATTCTACTGTGAACACTATTGGGCCCAACCAGTTGAAATTTCCTAACAAAGTAATCTGCAATTATTAGGCTCATTTAAATTTAGATTTAAATCAGAGAAGGCTTCTTCAGCATCCATTTATAAGTGGATGGTCCCCAGGATAATGCTCAAATGACAGGCAGGGGATAAGTAAGGAGCATGTACATTTAAAGAGGTACTAGGAATATCTTCTATATAATGTTTGTCTCTATCCCCTTACCATCAGTGCATTTCCTTTTATGCATGCTTCCACACAAGTCATTAAAGGCATAATGAAGAGAAGGAACAAAACTGTTTTTTTTTTTACCAAAAAGCTGAACATATGACTTAAATTAAACCCTAACAGTGTAATAAAACGGAATAAGCCAACAATACTGTCAAAGTCCGGGGAATGAAGTGTGACAGGCTCTACTATCCAAAAATGGAATATATACAAAGGTCATTATAATTCACATGCACCCCGAGACGCAGGAACGGTAAATAAGGACCTAAAGACAGGAGAATGTCTAAGTGATGTGTGGAGAGAGGTTAATGTTCAATGCTTTAGTGAATTAAACATTAGCAAATGCCTCCTAGCCAATCTACATCATAGTGTGATACCAAATAAAAGAAAGGAATTCCATCAGGTAGGGTCTTTACTGTGATTATGATCCATTTTCGAAACTGATCTTCAAACATCAGTAGTGGCCATGACTGTCTATGGCCTATATCTTTTACTGAGAGTGTACATAAGATTGCTTAGTACATGAATCCAAAAGGAAACGCTCAGTAGTAGCTTATTGCTTAGTAGAAAAATGCTTCAAAATAATGGCCCCAGGCTTTGTTAGCTTGTGAGTTGCTTTGAAATATAAAGTGAGCTACTAACCTGCATAGTGAGTATAATAGCACTAAATATACCTTTAATAAGACAAAAGGAGAAAAAAATAAAAAATAAATAGTATATATATATATATATATATATATATATATATATATATATATATATATATATATAATATAGAGTATGTAACAGGGCTGCCACATGTCACAATGTGGATCATGGGTAATCAACCTGGGGCCCTCCAGCTATTGCAGAACTATAAGTCCCATGATGCCTCTGGGAGTAATTGTAACTGCCACCCTTCCTTCATGGGAAGTGTAGTTCCACAACAGCTGGAGGGCCCCAGGTTGCCTACCCTTGGTGTAGAGGATTTGGTGGCCCCCAGGGCTGTCACTAATGCAGGTTGAGAGGTTCCAGGATGCGTGTCTTATTAGGGGAAAACTGGCCTTTTAAAATCTCCAGGATTAGAAACATAGAAAAGTGATGGCAGAAAAAAGACAGATAGTCCATCGAGTCTGACCATTTGTTTTTTTGTTTGTTTTTTGGGGGGGTTATTTCAAGGATTTTTGTGGTTTTTTTTTCCTTTAACTTTTTTGCCTGGGTATAGATCTAGGTTTGTCCCAGACATGTTTGAAGACAATTTCTGTTTACTGTCTCACTACCTCTGCTGGAAGTTTATTCCAAGCATCAACTATCCTTTGAGTAAAATACAGTGGCTATAAAAAGTATTCATAACCCTTGAAAATTTCCACATTTTGTCATGTTACAACCAAAAACGTAAATGCATTTTATTGAGATTTTATTTGATAGACCAACACAAAGTGGCACATAATTGTGAAGTGGAAGGAAAATGATAAATCATTTTCATTTTTTTTTACAAATAAATATCTGAAAAGTGTGGCGTGCATTTGTGTTCAGCCCCCTTAACTCTGATACCCCTAACTAAAATCAAGTGGAACCAATTGTCTTCAGAAGTTCCCAAATTAGTAAATCGAGTCCACCTATGTGTAATTTAATCTCAGAATAAATACAGCTGTTCTGTGAAGCCCTCAGAGGTTTGTTAGAAAGCCTTAGTAAACAAACAGTATCATGTAAGCCAAGGAACAAACTAGATAGGTCAGGGATGAAGTTGTGGATAGGTTTAAATCAGGGTTAGGTTATAAAAAAAGATCCCAAACTTTGAACATCTCACGGAGCACTGTTCAATCAATCTTTCGAAAATGGAAAGAGTGTGGACCAACTGCAAACCTGCCAAGACATGGCCGTCCACCTAAACTGACAGGCTGGGCAAGGAGAGCATTAATCAGAGAAGCGGCCAAGAGGCCCATGGTAACTTTGGAGGAGCTGCAGAGATCTGCAGCTCAGGTGGGAGAATCTGTCCACAGGACAACTATTAGCCACGCACTCCACAAATCTGGCCTTTATGGAAGAGTGTCAAGATGAAAGCCGTTGTTGAAAGAAAGCCATAAGAAGTTCCACTTGCAGTTTGCGAGAAGTGAGAAGCCATGTGGGAGACACAGCAAACATGTGAAAGAATGGGCTCTGCTCAGATGAGACTAAAATGTAACTTTTTGGCCTAAAAGCAAAACACTATGTGTGGTAGAAAACACTGCACATTACTCTGAACACACCATCCCCACCGTGAAACATGGTGGTTGCAGCATCATGTTGTGGGGTTTTTTCTTCAGCAGGGACAGGGATCCTGGTCAGAGTTGATGGGAAGATGGATGGAGCCAAATACAGGGCAATCTTAAGCCCCGTACACACGAGCGGACTTTTCAACATCCAAAGTCCGACAGACTGAGTCCATCAGACTATTCGATCGTGTGTGGGCTGCAACGGACTTTTGACTCGCCAAAGTCCGAAGGACTTTAGAATATAGAACATGCTTCAAATTTTTCCGAAGGAACTCCGCCAGACCCGGTCCCTTCGAAAAATTTGCTCGTGTGTATGCTATTCCGACGGACTAAAACCGACGCTAGGGCAGCTATTGGCTACTGGCTATGAACTTCCTTATTCGAATCCAGTCGTACGTCATCACGTTCAAATCCGTCGGAGTTTAGTGTGATTGTGTGTGGCCAAGTCCGCTCAACCGAAAAGTCTGTCAGAACTCCGTCGGAACTCCGGCAGAACTCCGACGGAACTCCTTCGGAAGTCTGTCGGACATAAGTCCTCTCGTGTGTACGGGGCTTTAGAAGAAAACCTGTTAGTCTGAAAAAGACTTGAGACTGGGGTGGAGGTTCACCTTTCAGCAGGATAATGACTCTAAACATACAGCCAGAGCTACAATGGAATGGTTTAGAGAAAAGCATATTCATGTTGTAGAATGGCCCATCCAAGGTCCAGACCTAAATCCAATTGAGGATCTGTGGCAAGACTTGAAAATAGCTGTTCACAGACGCTCTCCATCCAATCTGACAGAACTTGAGCTATTTTGCAAAGAAGAATGTGCAAACATTTCACTCTCTAGAGGTGCAAAGCTGGTAGAGACATCCCCAAAAGACTTTCAGCTGTAATTGCAGCGAAAGGTGGTTCTACAAACTCAGGGGTGCTGAATACAAATGCACCCCACACTTTTTACATATTTATAAGTAAAAATATATATTTTTTTAATAATTTTCCTTCAAATACATTTACGTTGCTGTTAACTCTTCTCCCCCCCTTTTTTTTCTTTTCCTTTTATTTTTATTTTTTCTTCTTTCTTCTCTATTTTTCCCCTCTATCTCTTTTCCTCTTAATTAACCATCAGTGTTTTTTTTTTTTATACGGATGCATATGGCGGATCAGTAGAGCCTCCCTCATTCCTGATTATTTAGGGAGTAAGGCATTGTACCTTGCGGTACTGAACGTAATCTCTGTCATTATAATTAAAGAAAAATGACAGCAATGCATCGGGCAGAAGATCTAACTCTTCCCCAATCTGAACAAATGGAATCAAGTTTTGTCTGGAGTTCCAGTGAAATAACATCATCTCTTTGTGTAACATTTTACTTAATCCCAGAGCAGGGTAATACTCACTTGTATGTCTGGTAGCTGTTCCTGACCTTGATTCCACCCTTGATAAAACTGACCATGTTCTCATCCTGCAGTAATTAGGAAAAATAATTAAGTGCCAGCATTAATTGAAATTTTGATTACACAAATATACCAGGGAATTTCCTAATCTGTAATTAAATTACTGAATTGAAACACTCCAAAACGAATTCTGAAAGAAATATGTAGACTGCCAGTGCTGATCTCAACATTTGGATTGCCTGGCTTTTATGTTGATCCTAAAGCCCCGTACACACGAGCGGACTTTTCAACATCCAAAGTCCGACGGAATGATTCCGTCAGACTATTCGATCGTGTGTGGGCTGCAACGGACTTTTGATTCGCAAAAGTCTGACAGACTTTAGAAAATGGAACATGCTTCAAATTTTTCTGACGGAACTCCGCCGGACCCAGTTCCTACCGAAAAATTTGCTCGTGTGTATGCTATTCCGACGGACTAAAACCGACGCTAGGGCAGCTATTGGCTACTGGCTATGAACTTCCTTATTCGAGTCCAGTCGTACGTCATCACGTTCGAATCCGTCGGAGTTTGGTGTGATTGTGTGTGGCCAAGTCCGCTCAGTCGAAAAGTCCGTCAGAACTCTGTCGGAACTCCGGCAGAACTCCTTCGGAAGTCTGTCGGACATAAGTCCTCTCGTGTGTACGGGGCTTAAGGCTTCAATTCTTTGAGTCACTGATCTGGAACAATATACAGGGCGTGAAGCTAGAGAAAATTAGGATTCACGAACTATAAATTTGATCAGGATCATGCACTTGGGAAAAAAAAACACAGAGCCCCTGTCTTAGCTTGGCAGTCAAGAAACTAGTATTATCATATGGAGAGCAGAAGCAGCCCACATATTTCTCTCAGTTAAGTGTTTTTAAAATGGCTCAAAACATGTGAGTCCTCTGCTCAGCATACGTTCTTGGCATGGTGATATGAATGACTCCCATGCACAGGAGTAACATTATGCCCACCAGCCAATTAATGGATGAAGTCTGGGGACAGGATGTCAGTGGCCAATGAGGAATCCAACAGTCGCATTGCTGGAACAAAGGAGAGTATTTTGCGGACAGAAAGGGCTGGAGTCAGAAAAAAAAAAGAACGAACGCAGGTTCAGCATGACAGGGTTAAAAAGGGGTTTGGTATGGGGATGGTGTTTCTGGGCAGTTTAGCATTATTAAAATAGCACTTACATGATTGGTGGAATGGGCAGTAGCAAGTGGGGCTGCAGAATCGGGAGATCTGTAGGAGGGTCTCAGATCTTCAGTTAGAGGAGAGCATGCTTGAGACAACTGCCCACCTTCCCACCCTTATACTGTGTTCAGTGGTTTGGATCTGAGGTTGGACCGTGATCTGGTGGCATTGTCACAGCAGGAGGCAGGGTACAAGGTCCTTATATGGGTTTGATTATGAAAAAATATGTACATTTGTAGGGACCCGTCCTCGGTGCGGCTTCCATTATTATGGTTAGGACCCATCCTCTGTGCGGCTCCCATTATTATTGTTGGGACCCATCCTCGGTACGACTTCCATTATTATTGTTGTGACTCGTCCTCAGTGCGGGTCCCATTATTATTGTTGGGACTCGTCCTCGGTGCGGCTCCCATTATTATTGTTGGGACCCGTCCTCGGTACGGCTTCCATTATTATTGTTGGGACCCGTCCTCGGTACGGCTTCCATTATTATGGTTGAGACACGTCCTCAGAACGGCTTCCATTATTATGGTTAGGACCCGTCCTCTGTGTGGCTCCCATTATTATTGTTGGGACCCATCCTCGGTAGGACTTCCATTATTATTGTTGTGACTCGTCCTCAGTGCGGGTCCCATTATTATGGTTGGGACCCGTCCTCGGTACGGCTTCCATTATTATTGTTGGGACCCGTCCTCGGTACGGCTTCCATTATTATTGTTGGGACCCGTCCTCGGTACGGCTTCCATTATTATGGTTGAGACACGTCCTCAGAACGGCTTCCATTATTATGGTTAGGACCCGTCCTCTGTGTGGCTCCCATTATTATTGTTGGGACCCATCCTCGGTAGGGCTTCCATTATTATTGTTGGGACCCGTCCTCAGCACAGCTTCCATTATTATTGTTGGGACCCGTCCTCGGTGCGGCTCCCATTATTAGGGTTGGGACCCGTCCTCAGTACGGCTTCCATTATTATGGTTGGGACCCGTCCTCGGTACGGCTTCCATTATTATGGTTAGGGCCCGTCCTCTGTGTGGCTCCCATTATTATGGTTGGGACCCGTCCTCAGTACGGCTTCCATTATTATGGTTAGGGCCCGTCCTCTGTGTGGCTCCCATTATTATGGTTGGGACCCGTCCTCAGTACGGCTTCCATTATTATGGTTAGGGCCCGTCCTCTGTGTGGCTCCCATTATTATTGTTGGGACCCATCCTCGGTAGGGCTTCCATTATTATTGTTGGGACCCGTCCTCAGCACAGCTTCCATTATTATTGTTGGGACCCGTCCTCGGTGCGGCTCCCATTATTATGGTTGGGACCCGTCCTCAGTACGGCTTCCATTATTATGGTTGGGACCCGTCCTCGGTACGGCTTCCATTATTATGGTTGAGACACGTCCTCAGAACGGCTTCCATTATTATGGTTAGGACCCGTCCTCTGTGCGGTTCCCATTATTATGGTTGGGACCCGTCCTCAGTACGGCTTCCATTATTATGGTTAGGGCCCGTCCTCTGTGTGGCTCCCATTATTATTGTTGGGACCCATCCTCGGTACGGCTTCCATTATTATTGTTGGGACCCGTCCTCAGCACAGCTTCCATTATTATTGTTGGGACCCGTCCTCGGTACGGCTTCCATTTTTATGGTTGGGATCCATCCTCGGTACAGCTCCCATTATTATGGTTGGCGGTATCTGCGTGTAGTTGTTTGTCTCCAAGTTGGTGTTTCTTGCAGCTAGAGGCCTAAACATTTACAGTGATTTACAGGTATTAGAAGTAGATGCCCATAAGGAGCTTGTGACTAATATTTGTCAGACTGTTCTGGATGTTCATATGATGCATATGTTTATAGGTTCATATGCTTTTATGTTGATTTTTAATGTTGTTAATAAAAGACTGCTACAGCCATTAAACCTCTTGGGTTTCATGTGTTTTTTCTTAAGGAAAGTTTAGTGGTGGAGTGGTAGTCAGGTGAACAAAGCATCTTTTATACCCTAGTCATGTAGTTCATTTTAACCAAGTGAAGCTGATATCCTACTAGCTGCAGTGCTAGCAGGTTGTTCTGCCCCACTGATTACTGTGTCATATGAATGTATCCTGGAGGCCTGTTGGATTGTACAGCCGGGGTGTATTGCTTAGTCCAGGGTATGGAAGCACTAGTTCATCACAGAAGAAAAAACAATAAGGGATCGTTATCCTTCTGCAAGCTGGTCACATGACTACTTCCTCTTATTGTAATCTATGACATCATTTTTTTTTTAAACCAGTGCCCATGGAAGTTGGCCGCTCATCATGGACGCCATTCAGAGAATTCATAGAATTCTTTGCATTTTCTGAATGAATGCATAGCATTCTCTGAATAGACCAGGTGGAGAGCATTACATCATTGCCTCTCTGCAAATGGAAATCACTGGAGCAGCGGAGTCTACTTGAGTGATTTCCAGCTTCTAGGGGCATCAGCCAGGTATACATAATTACATGTAACTACTGTACAGTATGTTTAAAGTATCCATAACTGAACTTCATCTTTAACCACTTGCTGACCGCTGCACACCGATATACGTCGCACAATGGCAGCGGTAGGCAAATGGGCGTACCTGTACATCCCCTGTAAGAGTCGGGGCAAGCAGGCATGTGTGCACACGCTGCGTACAGTGTGACAACGGGACCGGCAGACTCAATGTGACACGGAGCCGCAGAACGGGGAAGTGCCTATGTAAACAAGGCAATTCCCCGTTCTGCTTTGTGTCATGACAGAGATCACATCTCTCTGTGATCGGAAGCAGTAATCAGTGTCATGTGAGTTGAAGCCCATCCCACCCACAGTTAGACTCACTCCCTAAGACGCACTTAACCCCTTCATCGCCCCCTAGTGGTTAACCCCTTCCCTGCCAGTGTCATTCACACAGTAATCAGTGCATTTTTATAGCACTTATCGCTGTATAAATGACAATGGTCCCAAAATAGTGCTCGATGTGTCCGCCATAATGTCGCAGTCCCGATAAAAATCACAGATCGCCATCATTACTAATAAAATAAATAAAATAATAATAAAAATGCCATAAAACTATCACCTATTTTGTAGACGCTATAACTTTTGTGCAAACCAATCAATATACGCTTATTGCGATTTTTTTTTTTACCAAAAATATTTAGAATACATATCAGCCTAAACTGAGAAAAAAAATGTTTTTAGATATTTTTGGGGGATATTTATTATAGCAAAAAGTAAAAAATCTTTTTTTCAAAATCGCCTTTCTTTTTTTTAACGCAAAAAATAAAAACCGCAGAGGTGATCAAATACCACCAAAAGAAATCTCTATTTGTAGGGAAAAAAGGATGTCAATTTTGTTTGGGTGCAACGCCACACGAATGCGCAATTGTCAGTTAAAGCGACGCAGTGCCGAATCGCAAAAAGTGCTCTAGTCAGGAAGGGGGTAAAATCTTCCGGGGCTGAAGCGGTTCAAGTAGATCTAAACCCAAAAATAAAAGTGTATTATATTGCAGCTTACCAGTCCTTAGATGTGGTAGATGCATTTGTTTTCTTTTTCCTTTTAGGCTAAGCACCTGTGAATCCTGACAGAAATCTTCAGTACTTGTAGCTTCCTATAAGCTCAAGCAGTGTTATCTGTCTTCTCGGCTATCTTCTGTGACCCACAAGCCCCGCCCCCTTTCCGCTTTGTAAGAGAGGCAGAGAGGCAGACCGCCATTCTGACTACGTACTAGGATCCATCTCTTCCATTAGTAAAAGCACCTCCCACGGTTTAGTAAAATACTGGCTAGGCACAAAGTTAACCCTTTGATTGCCCCTGATGTTAACCCCTTCCCAGCAGTGTCATTAATACAGTTACAGTGCATGTTTTTGAGCATTGATCACTCTATTAGTGCCACTGGTCCCCAAAGAGTGTCAAAAGTGTCAGAATGTCCGCTGCAATATCATAGTCCCGCTATAAGTCGCTGGTCGCTACCATTACTAGTAAAAAAATTAATACATTTTAATAAATTAAAATATCCCATAGTTTGTAGACGCTGTGCAAACCGATCAATATTGTTGATTTTTTTTTGACCGAAAATATGTAACAGAATACATATTGTCCTAAATTTATGAAGAAATTAGATTTTTTTTATTTTTTTGATTGGATGTGTTTTATAGCAAAAGTAAATTATTATTTTTTTTTTCAAAAATCTTTTTGTTTATAGCGCAAAAAATGAAGAACGCAGAGGTGATGAAATACCACCAAACAAAAGGACATACATTCTTTTTGAGTACAGTGCGGCACAATCGCGCAATTGTCAGTTAAAGTAATGCAGTGCTGTATCCCAAAAAATAGCCTGGTCATGAAGGGGGGTAAATCTTCCGGAGGGGGAGGGGGGGTCAATTGGTTAACCTGTCACACTGCTCTTGCTTAGAATTTAACTGAAATAAATGAGTAAGATGTGCTGATTCCAGTCCATAATTTATGTGTTCTTCTATTCAGTAATTCATTTACAACAAGCTCCCCGGCATTGTAATTGAAAACATAAAAGGATGTAACAACTAATGTGTAACACTGACATGTCAGACCTGCAGGAAGGTGAGGGCAGCTCGCAGCAGAAGACACTCGGCGTAGCACACCTCTGCGTGGATCTCCTCTTCAACACGATAGCAATGTTTACAAGAAGAATTACAAGATTTAATTACAATATATTACAAGATTTCAAGATTTCACATGCTAAAGAAAACTTAAAGTGGACCATTAATGAACTTGACAAGTCTTCATAAATAAATTCCTGACATATCGCAGCAACAGTACTTGTTAGAATGGACACATTTATCTCATGCTAGGTGCACTTTAACCGCTTCCTGTCCAGCGTATATATATATATATATATATATATATATATATATATATATATATATGTCAGAGAGTAGTGGTCAATGATTCTTACTCGGAATGGTCTAAGGTTATCAGTGGTGTACCCCCAGGTTCAGTGTTGGGACCCTTACGTTTTATTATCTTTATAAATGATATTGGGTCTGGGATTAAAAGTAACATTTCTGTCTTTGCAGATGACACCAAGCTATGCAGTGGAATTATGTCCTTAGGCCCCTTTCACACATGTGGACATTATGTCCTTATTTCATCCATCCGTTTGCGGATGAAATACGGACATACATGCATTCCTATGGGATAGCGGGTGTCTGCGGATAAACATCCGCAGACACCCGCTATCGTCCGCCTCCGCTATTGTCCGATTCTGCAGACGGGAGGAAAATCCTATTTTTCTATCCGTCTGCAGAGCGGATCGGATGAAAGCGGACAGATGGTCCATGCTCATCCGATCCCCCATAGAGGAGAGTAGAGAGCTGACAGGGCGGTCTCTGCACAGTGTGTAGAGACCGCCCTGTCCGCCGCCAGCTCAGCAGGGACAACGGAGCAATCCCCGCTGAGCAAGCGGACCATCACGAAAGGTGAAAGTGGCCTAACAGGATGTCTCCAATTTACATGCCAACCTCAATTCACTCTCTAATTGGGTAACTAAGTGGCAAATGAGGTTTAATGTTGATAAATGTAAAGTTCTGCACTCGGGGCTAAGAATATTCATGCATCATACATACTAGGGGGAGTACAACTGGGGGAATCCATAGTGGAGAAGGATCTCAGGGTTTTGGTAGATCATAAGCGCAATAATAGCATGCAATGTCAAGCTGCGGTTTCCAAAGTGAGCAAAGTCCTTTCTTGTATTAAGAGAGGTATGGACTCCAAAGAGAGATATAATTTTGTCCCTGTTCAAATCATTAGTAAGACCTCATCTGGAATATGCCGTTCAATTTTGGGCACCAATTCTCAAGAAAGGATATCAGGGAACTGGAGAAAGTGCAGAGAAAGGCAACCAAACTGATAAGAGGTATGGAGGAGCTCAGCTATGAGGAAAGGTTAAAGGGACTGAATTTATTCTTTCTTGAGAAGAGGAGATTGAGGGGGATATAATTAACATTTACAAATACATAAGGGGTCCATATAGTGAACTTAGGGGTGTACTCACTTTTGTTGCCAGTGGTTTAGACATTAATGGCTGTATGTTGAGTTATTTTGAGGGGACAGCAAATTTACACTGTTATACAAGCAGTACACTCACTACTTTACATTGTAGCAAAGTGTCATTTAATCAGTGTTTTTACATGAAAAGATAGAATAAAATATTTACAAAAATGTGAGGGGTGTACTCACTTTAGTGAGATATTTTAACTATGCAACTATATATGTCCTGGATGACAAGTAGTTATAATGTTAGAATGGCTGCAGCTGCATGATCTTGGTATCACATTTTCAGTCGGCGACCAGCTTCCAGGTGATCAGAGCAGCTATACAGCCACCGGATCACTTTTACAGGGCTGAGAAATCACTTTTACAGGCCCCCCCTCCATTGCTGCTGCCCGTGATCACTGGAAGCAGTTGGGACAGCTATGCACAGAGGAGGATGAATTTCTGTTCCTCCCTCTCTGTGATGAATGATTGTAAGCTCTAATAAGCAGGGCCCTCTGATTCCTCCTGTACTGAATTGTATTGTAACTGTACTGTCTGCCCTCACACTGTAAAGTGTTGCTCAAACTGTTGGCGCTATACAAATTCTGTATAATAATAATAACAATAAGGCCAGAACGATGAGGATTTTGCTACTTCCAGTTTCGATTCACTGTTTACCTGGCTGTTCCTGGGCAAGGAGACAGCTGATCAAACTGATCTGTGTTTGATCAGCTGCCTTGGAAAGCAGAGGAGGGATCAGGGGTTTTATAGACCTTTGATCTCCCAATAAAGAGTACCTGTTACCAGTGTGGGGACAAGATCATGCAGTGCAATGGGTAATAATGCCAAAACTGCCCCCCCCCCCATCCCCTTCATTGTGTGCGAGCCTATGAGGAGGAGGGGGAGAAAGAGCACAGCCTGCACCGCCTCCCAGCTCTCTCCTTGCCGCTTCCAGCACTGGACTGACAGAAGTAGTAATGCCACTGTCACTAGTCCTGTTAGCCTTATAGTAGAAGGAAATTGCGGCATCCCATCCCTAAAACACACGCTGCGTCCAGGGCAGCCACCCCTTCTGCCCACCCCTTGACCCGGCCCTGCCTAATAAATCACAAGGGGTGTTGTTCATACCCTGTGATTGCAATAAAGTTGAATTTAAAATAATGTAAAAAGTGTAAAGAAAATGCATTTGGATAAAAAAAATTATAATAATTAAGGCGCCACTGTCTTGCGTGTTAATGTGTAAATACTGTAACAGTCTGGGGTAACTATTCTATAATTGCCCGGAACGGTGTGTTTTACAACCAGAGAATGGTCTATAGAAACTTAACACAAGGAAAAGAGAAGTACCGTACACATTACTATGGAGTTTGACCCTATTCCCACAATATGAAATCAATCAAAAAATCTATAAATACCTTCCGAGAATTGATCCAGACTTTGGCCATGGACTAAATTGTTGAAGGAGTCGGCGACTGTGGATCTCTTCCGAAACCTGTGGGGGGGGGGGGGATGGAAGAACACACAGGTGTCACACTGATATGTGAAGTGTACACACTGGAGATATTCCCACACAAAATACACAAGACACCCGGGGAGGAAAGACAAACAGGATTCTAACCAGGACAGAAGAGGAGAGAGAGGAGACGGTGTACTGCACAAATGTGTCATTGTTATAAGACGGAGCTCCAACAGCATCAGTCATTTTCCAACATTCACATAAATGTTTATAGGAGTAAAGTTAAAGCTTAATATTAATATATATATTTTTTTTTATCCCAAGGGATGGTACTTCTATTTAGGCTCCATGCACACTGAACCTCATAAACGGCCGTTTTTGGGAGTTTGGGTGTTTTTTTTTAACAGCCCATAAACTCCCCTCTGTTATCCTTTGTGTCCACGCACACATGGACGTTTTTGGATGTTTATCAGCAGTGGAGTTTTATGGGCTGTTTTATGAACGCCATAAAAATAGTGTTCAGGAGTCGCTTTTCTGACCACAAAAAATACCAAACGCTCAAAAACGTGGCTCACCAGCGTAACGTTAAAGAACGCTACTGCTAATAAATGCTATTGCAAAAACGTTTAAAAACGTTAAAAGCCTCACTACAAAGCTACTGGCATTTTTATAACGTTATTTTAACGTCCAGTGTGCAAGGAGCCCAATTGACAAGTGTTCCTTGTGTTGGCTGTCCTAGCTGCAATCTTCTGCACTCTGCCCCCTCCTGCAGTGGTAATCCTCCAGGACTGCTGGGGTTAATACAGCCACTGGACCTGTAATAGACGCTCATCAAGAATGGCAATCAACCCCACCCTTTTGGCCCCCTCCTCCATTCATAGAAGCTGTACCACGGGTTCCAGCAATAAAAAAGCACTCTATGAATGTAGGATGAGCAGATGAATGAAAGGTCCACCTCCTCCATTCATGGTGCTTTTCATCCATTGAATCTATAGTATGACTTTTATGAATGAAGGAGGGGGACGGAAAGGGCTGGTATTGTTGGCACTCTTGACAAGTGCCTATGGCAGGGCCAGCAACTGTATTAACCCCCGCGGCACTGGAAGATTACCGCTGTGGGAATGTGGGGATATGGGGCTAGGGGTTGGCAGAGAATGGAAGATTTCAACTAGGACAGCTGGCACCAGTACCGTTCCCCTGTGCTGATTTTTTTTTTCTAATGTAACTAAACATAAGACTTTAAAATCATTGCACTTTTAAAAGACTTTGTTGCTAGCCTGCTTCTAAAACATGCTAGCTGCCTGGCTGTTTCTGGCTTTAAAGCAGCACTTCAGCTAATAAAGCACAATTCCAAAAAATAAAAAAAAAACATTCTCACTATGTCTAGGAGGTAGAGAAAAAAAATAGAAATAATGACTTTGGTTCTCACTCCAGCAGGGTTCCTCCAGTGCAGTGACTGCTTCCCCAAAGCCACCCCTTTAACAAAGGGTTAATGTCCTTGTATTGTACATGACAACACTGAGTCTCCATCCACAGACCGCAACTTTGGGCGAAGGAGGAGTGCGCCAGTGCTGGCTGCAGTAGTGAGACATGTAAGTGACAGAGCCTACACTGTAACCCCCTAGGCATAGAAGCCACTGCAAGTTTGAATTTTGGGTATTGCTGGAAAAAGGCTTTAAAGGAAAAATGGGCTATGTTCTAAATTACTGACCTAAACAGAAAACAATGGGAAATCTTCCCAGAAGGAACACGGGGAAAAAAACAAAAGCATTCAAAGTCCCTCTGTCCAAAACAAATATTAAAGCGGAACTTCAGTAATTTTTTCTCTCTCTCTCTCGAAAGAGAGAGAATGCCAGGAAGGGAGGGGGTGAGTCATAAGAGGGCCAATGAGAGCTGCAGAGCTGGAGGTGTGCCTCTGTGTGCCTGTGTAAATCCAGGAAGTGAACAGGCAGCAGCTTCAGCTGCCCACAGTTTAAATGATTTGCAGTCAGACTCAGTGGAGGGAGATTTCTGCAGCATATTTGGCAAGTACAGAATCACAATATATATACAATAATATACAAAGTGGTTGGAAGGAAGCTTCAGAATGGCAAAGATGTTATTACAAATTATGTGAGCGGACTGCAGTTACTCTTTAACACACTTTAATTTAAAGTGATTAAAATGGAAAAGCAGAATCAAGTATTTTATAACCAAATGTAAAAAATATGCCCTGATGGAATTGTAGTGAACTGTAATAATAATTGTATTTATTTATTTTATGTACTTATATAACACTGACCATTTACGCAGCACTTTACATAAATATTTATTGTACTTTATCATACTGTAAGTAAATGTTACATTAAAGTATCTAAACCCAAGAATGAAAATTGATAGTATTGCAACTTACTGGTCTTTAGATGTAGTGGCTGCATTTGTATTCATTTTCATACTTTCTTTTTCCCTTTATTTTATTCTGGTAACTTTGCCATTAAAGAGGCAGTAAACCGCATAAAAAAATAAATGTATAAAAAATAGGCACTGGCAGTTTAGGTCATAATGTGCTAGTAGACAGACTTAAAAGCTAAAACCCAAGCCCTCCAGCGGAGTGCTGTCACCGCTGAAGGTGCTTCCAGCTTCACCCACTCTTCCTTCCAGGTGAATGGCAGAGCCGGCAATGACATCACTGTTTACGGCAAGGCTCTGAAGGAATGACATTGGCATGTTGTTCCTTTAGAGCGCATGCGCTGGTGACATCACTGGCTGCATCTAAAGTAAATATCTCCTAAGCAGCGCACGTTCAGGAGATATTTACTTTACCTATAGGTAAGCTTTATTATAGGCTTACCTATAGGTAAGTATCACCCCAGCCCACCCCAGGCCATTCCCGGAAGACACAGACTCTACTGAACACCAAGCCTAGGGCACTTCAGTGACCAGCACCGCTCCAACCATCCTGAAGCAGTCATGGAATGGATCAAGCTACTAACCATCGGTTAAAGGACAGATGCTGTAATCCCTGCACTACAGCCCCCACAAGTTGTGTACCAAGGTATATACGGATGAAACGTTGTATCTAAGATGTGCCTTTACACCACTAACCCTATGTGAGTGTTTTTAAACCATTTTAATAAATTTTAGCTTGTTTATCGCTGCACTTAGGGGGCGCCGCCTCTCTCTCTTTATTTCTTCACTTACCTGTCCTGGGGTTACAATTGTACTGAGCAGGGTTGACACCCAAGAACAGGTGTTAGGGCTAAGTAACACTGTGCGTTCTGACTACATAACACCTCCCTCTATTCTGCATAACAAGTGGAGGTGTTTTATAGTCCAAGGACATAGCAGGGAGCAATGCTAACTGATAACAGAGACAGAGAGTACAGGGAGTTATCGGTTGGATGGATGAACAGCCATTTGTTTTCTGTACTTGTCAAACAGATATAATGAAACTCTTTCAATGGTTAATTTAGCAGGCTGAAGGGAAGGAAATAGAAATGCATTGTTGGGGTTCATACCCCCATCTTCTAATGAATTCTATCCTCTCTGGAGTTTTTATATTTCCAACACAAACCCATTTCACCCCTTAAAGGTGTAACTGACATAAGATTTTCCATACCAGTACTGCACATGCCTGTAATCCAGTGATAATTACATACATCAGTTCCAAGCCATGTTATTATTTGTCACAGCTAATATGTAATATGTAATGTAATATATGTTACACTTCTCCCTGGCTGTACAGACCTCTGACACACGGCCTGGGCCTCTTTCATGGTGTTCCCAGCATTCACTATGTCCTGAGGGTCGAAGGTCATCATGGCTTGCATTTCCAGCATGGTGGCATAGGTCAAGGCATGGTACATACTCTCTTTGGACCTGTGTGTATAAAAGAGAATGAAGCAGATTGGATTAGTAAAAACACCGCCTACATGCCAGGAGCTTGCCATGAGCTAGGTACTGGAGCTGCCATTGCTGACTCCTCTCTACAAATGCTAGTTGCCTGGATGTACAGTGCATCCAGAAAGTATTCACAGCGCTTCACTTTTTCCACATTTTGCTATGTTACGGCCTTATTCCAAAATGGATTAAATTCATTATTTTCCACAAAATTCTACAAACAATACCCCATAATGACAACGTGACAGAAGCATTGTTGAAATCTTTGCAAATTTATTAGAAATAAAACACGAAAAAAATCCCATGTATACAAGTATTCACAGCCTTTGTCATGACACTCAGAATTGAGCACAGGTACAACCTGTTTCCACTGATTATCCTTGAGATGTTTCTACAACATGATTGGGGTCCACCTGTGGTAAATTCATTTGATTGGACATGATTTGGAAAGGCGCACACCTGTCTCTATAAGGTCACACAGTTAACAGTGCATGTCAGAGCACAAACCAAGCCATGTCCAAGGAATGGTCTGTAGACCCACGAGACAGGAGTGTATTGAGGCACAGATTTGGGGAAGGGTACAGAAAAACATCTGCAGCACTGAAAGTCCTGCAGAGCACAGTGGCCTCCATTATCTGTGAATGGAAGAAGTTTGGAACCACCAGGACTCTTTCTAGAGTTGGCCGCCCAGCCAAACTGAGAGATCGGGGAGAAGGGCCTTAGTCAGGGAAGTGACCAAGAACCAGGTGGTCACTCTGACAGAGCTCCGGTGTCTCTCTGTGGAGAGAGGAGAACTTTCCAGAAGAACAATAATCTCTGCAGCACTCCATCAATCAGGCCTGTATGGTAGGGTGGCCAGACAGAAGCCCTTCAGTAAAAGGCACAAGACACCCCACCTGGAGTTTGCCAAAAGGCACCTGAAGAACTCTCAGACCATGACAAACAAAATTCTCTGGTCTGATGAAACAAAGATTGAACACTTTGGCCTGAATGGCAAGTATCATGTCTGGAGGAAACCAAGCACCACTCATCACCTGGCCAATACCACCCCTACAGTGAAGCATAGTGGTGGCAGCATCATGCTGTGGGGGTGCTTTACAATGGCAGGGACTGGGAGACTAGTCAGGATCGAGAGAAAGATGAATGCAGCATTGTAGAGACACCCTTGATGAAAACCTGCTCCAGAGCACTCTGGACCTCAGACTGGGGCAAAGGTTCATCTTTCAACAGGACAACAACTCTAAGCATACAGCCAAAATAACAAAGGAGTGACTACAGGACAACTCTGTGAATGTCCTTGAGTGGCCCAGCCAGAGCGCAGACTTGAACCTGATTGAACATCTCTGGAGAGATCTGAACATGGCTGTGCACTGACTGTATGCGGTGCATACTAGCTCATTATGCCTTTTCCTTTGCAGGTGAGTAAAAAAAAAAAAAAAAAAACATCAGCGGGTTTACAACCGCTTTAAAGCGGAGTTCCAGCCTGCACAAAAATAAAATTAAAAGTCAGCAGCTACAAATACTGTAGCTGCTAACTTTTAATATAAGGACGACACTTACCTGTCCAGCGATCCCACATTCTCATGGTTTCGGCACCTCAAGCAGGTTCACCCATCGGCTTCAGGTGCAGGTGTCAGCATTGCAACTAAGGGAAACTGGCAGGGAAGCCTTCAGGCATCCTTGCCGGTTTCCTACTGCTCATGCACAAGTTACGCTGCACTTGCTGAATGGCCCATTCATTTTCAGGGACACACACAGATCCCAAAAGGCAGCGGGGGGGAAGGAGGAGGGTCCAAAGCAATTGGGTAAATAACGTACCTCGCCGCGGGGAAGTAGGACTGAAGGGCAACTTTAGAAATATATATATCCAAAACCGAGGGGGGGGGGGGGTTGGGTGGATTGGTGAGGTGCTTTATTGTTCAGGACCAATTCTCTTTTTAGCCTGGAACTCCACTTTAAAGCGGTATTAAACACAAAACCAAAAATGTAATATATTGCAGCTTACCAATCTTTATATATGGTGGCTGCATCAATTTTCTTATCTTAGGTTTTTTTCCTCTGTTTTCACTTGGCAATCTAGCCAGTAACACACCCCTTGTATTAGGGTGCCCCCACTCTGGATGAAGGAGCACAGGGGCATCTTTGGACAGTGGCATTGTCAGTCTGGGGGAGGAGAGTGTTAGCTGTACTAGCAGATTTAAATGCACAAACAAATTTAAGTCAAACCCCACTTTATAATCAGTAAACAGTTTTTTTTTCCCTTTTGGGATAAAGATTTTACATAAATAAATAAAAGCTGATCATTTTAAGAACCCTTGCCAGTGTTAAATGGTTTGTCTCATCCCTGTAGCTGCAAGAGAGCTTGTTCTGTTGAAAAACAATATCAAGATCACCAGGTGAAAATAGAAGAAAATGAATGCAGCCATCATATACAGCATCTCAAAAAAAAAAAGAGATAAGTGGTAAGCTGCCATATAATAAATGTTTGCTTTTGGGTTTAATACCACTTTAAAGAGGAAGTAAACCCTGATGGGTTTACTTCCTCTTTGTCTCCCTGCAAAGGTAAAGCATAATGGGCTACTATGCATTACCTGACACAGGAGCCAGCGATGTCACCGCTGTCCCCTGTAGTCCGGAGCGTCCATCTTCTTCCGGGTGTCGCTGCTCCGGCCACTCACAGCGCCGGAGCAGCGATGACATCACTCCCGCGCATGCACACGGGAGCCGCCACTAACGGCATATCACCGTTAGCAGTGGCATGCTGCTAACGGCGATAGTGTGCCTGAGCGCCGCTGTCTATGGCCCATGCGCTGTAGACAGCTGTCACTGTCTTTTACTAAATATCTCCTAAACCGTATAGGTTTAGGAGATATTTCTTGGACCTACAGGTAAACCTTAATCTAGGCTTACCTGTAGGTCAAAGTGGTTTGTAAGGGTTTACAACCACTTTAAGTTGCCGGTGAGCCCAAGGCAATTTTTCCATGGTAGGCCCATATTTCTTTTGCCCATTAATGATGAAAAACACATGTGAGAGAGTTAAAGTTGAATTCCAGGTTTGGTATCATTTTAAATAGTTTCATTGATCCAGCTTGGACAAATGTGACTATAGATTTACCCCTATGAGGATGCCATATTTGACAAAATTCGTCAGGGTTCAGCTACTACCAAGAGGTCATTGCACACAATTTAAAGCGGAGTTCCACCCAAAAGTGAAACTTCCGCTTTAAGTACTCCTCGCCCCCTTACATGCAACATTTGGCATGTCATTTTTTTTGGGGGGGGGGAGTGGGTGACTACTTCCTGTCCCACTTCCTACTTCCGACTACGGGCTGCCTAGGTGACTCCTCCTCTCCCCCTAGGCGGCCCCATCCTATCGGCAGTGCTGAGCAGCTAACCTTCTGTGTTCAAAATGCATAGAATGTAATACAAATAAGGACAACTTATGCACATACAAACATACTCCCTATTACATTGGGGTGTAAGGCAAATATCCAATGGATGAACCCGCATTCCTATGACCTACTCCCAATTATCCCCCTTTTACCTGGCCAGTACAAAGATCCAAGCCTCCTCCAGGTTACTAGACAACTAAACAAAATATATAACTGCACACAGTAATAATACTAATTACTCTCAAGTTGCCAAAAATGAATACTGTATTTGTATATAGAAAAGGCATTGTACTGATCAGTTTTGATCACTAGATCAAGCTTCTTCTATCATCCAGTTAAATACAGCAAGTTCTACTGGTAAGTAAAGCAGCAAGATTCTGATCATATGGAATAACATCCTTGGGCCCCTTTCACACCGAGGCATTTTTCAGGCGCTACAGCGCTAAAAATAGCGCCTGTATAGCTCCTGAAAAAAAAATCAGCCCCTTTCAATCCAGTGTGAAAGCTGAAGGGCTTTCATGCTGGACCGGTGCGTTAGCGGGATGGTAAAAAAAGTCCTGCTAGCAGCATCTTTGGAGCGGTGAAGGAGCGGTGTATTCACCGCTCCTAAACCACTCCTACCCATTGCACTCAATGGGGAAGCGCGGCTATACCACCGCAAATCGCCTCTGCAGCAGCGCTTTGCAGGCGGTTTTAATCCTTTTTCGGCCAGTTTTAACCCCCGCTAGTGGCCGAATACCACCACTAAAACGACAGTAAAGTGGCTAAAAATAGCGCCGCTTTACCTCCGACGCCAGCACCGCCCCAGTGTGAAAGGGGCCTTACGGGATGTCTCCAACTTACATGCCGACCTCAATGCACTGTCTAATTGGGTAACTAAGTGGCAAATGAGGTTTAATGTTGATAAATGTAAAGTTATGCACTTGGGGGCTAAGAAAATTCATGCATCATACATACTAGGGAGAGTACAACTGTCCATAGTGGAGAAGAATCTGGGTGTTTTGGTAGATCATAAGCTCAATAATAGCATACAATATCAAGCTGCGGTTTCCAAAGTGAGCAAAATCTTTCTTGTATTAAGAGAGGTATGGACTCCAGAGAGAGAGAGATATCATTTTGCCCCCCTGTACAAATCATTAGTAAGACCTCATCTGGAATATGCAGTTCAGTTTTAGGCACCAGTTCTCAAAAAGGATATCGGGGGAACTGGAGAAAGTGCAGAGAAGGGCAACCAAACTGATAAGAGGCATGGAGGAGCTCAGCTATGAGGAAATATTAGAGGAAATGAATCTATTCCCTTTTAAGTAGAGGAGATTGAGGGGGATATAATCAACATGTACAAATACATAAGGGGTCCATATAGGGAACTTGGTGTTGAGCTATTCACTTTAAGGTCATCACAGAGGACAAGGTGGGATGCTTTACGTTTAGAGGAAAAAAGATTTAATCTCCAAATACGGAAAGGTTTCTTCACAGTAAGAGCTGTGAAAATGTGGAATAGACTCCCTCTAGAGATGGTTTTGGCAAGCTCAGCAGATTGCTTTAAAAAAAGGCCTGCATCTTTCCTAAATGTACATAACTAAATATATAAAAATATAACTGGGTACTAACATTTATAGGTAAAGTTGATTCAGGGAAAATCCAATTGCCCCTCGGGGGATCAGGAAGGAATTTGTTCCCCTGCTGTAGCAAATTGGATCATGCTTTCCTGGGGTTTTTCGGCTTTCCTCTGGATCAACTGTGGGTGAAGGATTGTGTATATGGGATTGTATTTTTTTTTTTTTTTGGTTGAACTAGATGGACTTGTGTCTTTTTCAACCTGACTAACTATGTAACTATGTAAATACAGATAAAGAGATGAATATTATCATTTTGGTATCCACAATGAGTACATTTGACAAGAGGATGCTGGGAGAACCAGCCGTACATTCCCGAGGTGGACAAATAATTGGCAATACTGGGTGTTAACGCGGTTAGTGAGTCATGAATTCACAGAGGTTTATGTAATTGCACAAGAAGTAAAAATGTACAAATGTGTGTCTGCCCATTATAGTGACATTACACTACATAGAAACTTGTGACACCAGCAATCCTGATTTTTTACACAAAATCAATTAGGAATGCCAATAAATCTGACAAATTCACAAAGGCTATATGATGAATCTTCCATGACTGGTATTTAAAGCATAATATGGACTTCACGCTCATTCAAGAGTTTCACAGTTGGAAATTTATTGCAAGGGGGAAGTACTTTAGTAGAATCAGTTTTCTTTAAGAAAGAAATTATCAGATAAAAGCAATGAGGAAACGGATGTAGAATTAGGATCTCTACAAGAGGGCCCCATTTACCGTATATACTCGAGTATAGGCCGACCCGAGTATAAGCCGAGGCCCCCAATTTACCCCCAAAAAACTGGGAAACCTATTGACTCGTGTATAAGCCGAGGGTGAGATATGCCTGTCCATCCCTGTGTGTGTGTCCATCCATCCATCCATCCCTGTGTGTGTGTGTGTCCATCCATCCATCCATCCCTGTGTGTGTGTGTGTCCATCCATCCATCCATCCATCCCTGTGTGTGTGTGTGTGTCCATCCATCCATCCATCCATCCCTGTGTGTGTGTGTGTGTCCATCCATCCATCCATCCCTGTGTGTGTGTCCGTCCATCCATCCATCCATCCATCCATCCCTGTGTGTGTGTCCATCCATGTGTGTGTGTGTGTGTGTGTGTGTGTGTGTGTGTGTGTGTGTGTGTGTGTGTGTGTGTGTGTGGCCTTGTGTGTCCAGCCTACCTGTGTCCCCAGCCTCCGTCCGGTCCCGAGCCTCCGTCCGGTCCCGTCCCGTCCCGAGCCGAGCCTCCGTGCGGTCCGGTCCCGTCCCGTCCCGAGACTCCGTCTGGTCCCGTCCCGTCCCGAGCCGAGCCGAGCCGAGCCTCCGTCCGGTCCCGTCCCAGGATCACCGCTCTTCGTCGGCGCCCATTTTCCTGTTCAAATGCCGCGCCTCCCTGTCTGTGATAGGCGGAACACAATTTCCCAGCAGTCTGTGTTCCGCCTATCACGGCCATCCTTTCATCCTCGTCCGTAGTACGAGGATGAGCGGATGTCCGTGATAGGCGGAACACAGGCTGCTGGGAAATTCAGTGTTCCGCCTATCACAGGCGAAGGCGGAGCCGGAGGCGCGGCTTTTGAATTAGAATAGAATGGCCGCTGTCTGTCTGCTCGACACGCTGATCGAGCAGGCAGACAGCGATGACTCGAGTATAAGCCGAGGGGGGCACTTTCAGCCTCAAAAAAGAGGCTGAAAATCTCGGCTTATACTCGAGTATATACGGTAACCAACAATTCAGACCTGATCACGGATGTGGAAATACGGGGCAGTTTAGGAAACAGTGATCACAGGTCAATTGGCTTCAGTATAAATCCCACAAATAGGAAACATAATGGGAATACAAAGACACTGAATCTCCGCCTCCGATCTCATCCCCGGCTGCTCTCCTTCTCTGACAGGAGGAGGAATTGGGGAGGGGCTTGAGCAGGAAACACAGTGGGGGAGAGAGCCGCCTCTGGAAACGAACAAGAAGTAGAGGAGGGAAGGGAACACTCTGGCGCTTCAGCGCCCCCACCTCTCTGGCGCCCAGAAGCACTGCACCCCGAGCAGTCGCCTAGGATTGGACCTGCATGCGGCGCCGCCCCTGCACCACTGCCGCCCCGAGGCCTGGCCTCAATGGCCTTGTGGGAAATCCGGCCCTGGACATCGGCATCAGGGGCTTCATAGTTGGTAATCCAGGACTGATTCATTTTTATAAAAGTCAAACGGTCCACAGAGTCTCTGGACAGATGCGTTCTATGATCAGTAACAAAACCTGCTGCAGCACTGAAAGCCTGTTCTGAAACCACGCTGGATGCAGGGCAGCCCAACAACTCAATAGCATACTGGACAAGTTCTGGCCAGTGGTCTATTCTCATGATCCAGTAAGTCAGTGGATCGTCAGCTGGAAAGCTCTCCAACTCTGTTTTAGCCCCAAGGTAATCGTCCACCATGTGATGCAATGCTCCTCTCTTGACCAACAGAAGGCTTTCATGACATTGTAACCTACTGGAGTCAGGAAAAACGTTCAATATCCTATTTAACGTGTCCTCAAGAGATTTTATCTTCTATACTCTCTGTGGGGACAGGATGAGTTCTGAGACCTTCCCCTTATAACAGCGGTCAAGGAAGGTTGCCAGCCAGTAATCATCCTTCTCCTCTATGCAACGTATTTCTCAGGCTTTGAAGCATTAGGTTGCTCATAAGCCTCAGAATTGCAGAGGCTTGAGAAGCAGACTCCTCGGGGTCACTCAGGATGACAGCATCTGGAACTTCCTCCTCCCAGCCACGTACTACTCCCAAGAGTCCTGGGGTTGGAAATCAATCATTTACAGATTGACACATGTCTTCCTCTTCTTCGAAGCCTATGAAAGTGCCAGAATCCTTCTCCTCCTCCTCCTCCCCTCTCTCCTCCTGTGTGTTCTGTGACATAGCAATGATGGTGCCTGGATAAAGTGGGCCTTGAGAGGAAAGGAACTCCTCCTCTTGCTCGTGCTGCTCTGCCTCCAGTGCCCTGTCCATAATGCCATGCAGAGTCTGCTCCAGCAGGAACACAACAGGGATTGTGTCACTGATGCATGCACTATCACGGCTCACCATCCTTGTGGCCTCCTCAAATGGTGACAATAAAGTGCATGCATCCTTAATGATCAGCCATTGGCGCAGGGAAAAAAAGTCGAGGTGGCCTGAGCCTGTCGTTGTGCCGTATTTGCACAGGTACTCGTTGACGGTCCTCTGCTGCATGTATAGCCACTCCAGCATTGACAAGTCAAGTTCCACCTGGTGGGCATGTCACAAATCAGGTGATTTACAGGCAGATGGATTTCCCACTGAATCTCAGCCAACCGAGCACTGGCTGTGTATGACTGCCTGAAATGGCTACAGACTCTTCTGGCCAGCTTTAGCACATCGTGCAACCCTGGGAACGTATTTAAGAAACACTGCACCACCAAATTGAGTACATGTGCCAGGCATGCCACATGTGTCAACTTTCAATGTCTAAGGGCGGGCAGGAGGTTTGACCCATTATCACACACCACCATTCCTGGCTCCAGCTGGGGTGATGTGAACCACCTCTGGGCCTGTCCCTGCAGAGCTGCAAGAATCTCTGCTCCGGTGTGGTTCCTGTCACCAGCTGAAGCACTGCATGGCACCTTTTAGCCTGACTCTGGGAACAGCAGTTTGAACAATTAGGGTGTACCTGATGTTCATAGGACAATTCTGCACAGGAGGGCATGGAGGTGGAGGAGGAGGGGGTGGAGCTCACAGATCTGGCATCATCAAGACCAGCTGTATGGAGACGTGGGGGCACAACAAGCTGCAGCACCGAGCCCTGTCCTGCATCCTTTCGAGTTGCAAGCAGCGTTACCCAGTGTGCTGTGAACAAAATATTTTGTCCCTGTCCATGCTTCCTGGACCACTTGTCAGCAGTAAGGTGGATTTTACGGCTGGCTGCCTTGCCCAACGATGCCAGAACAGTCCCTTCCACGTGATTGTAGAGAGATGGAACGGCCTTACGTGAAAAGTAGAAGCGATTTGAAACCTGCCATTGTGGTACAGCACATTGTGCAAATTCATGGAAGGGGCAGAATCCACCAGGCTGAAAGGCAGAAGTTGTAGAGCCAACAGCTTTGACAAGCTTGCATTTAGATGATGGGCATGTGGGTGGCAGGAACTGAATTTTTTTTCCCTTTGCAGCAGATGCGACAGAGAAATTTGCAGGCTACAGTCTACAGCTGGTGGTGTGCTGCTGGCAGATGTGCTGCTAGGACCTGGGACACCCTATGCTATACCATCATCCCTGTCAGTGGAGGCTGCTGAGAGGTAGTGACTCGGTATAGCAGGGCCAGACTGAAGTTGGTAAGGAGGAAGAGGAGGGACAGATTTGTGCCCCTTTTGTGTGGCTTTTAGGTGCTCTTGCCAACAGGCTGAGTTGTTGGACTTGTTAAGCATGTGGTACCCAAATGGTTGGTGTTTTGCCACATTTGATGTGCCTGAGACACAGTGTGCAGATAGCAACAGAGCTTTTGGGAGTGGACCGGGAGATAACAACTGCAGAATGTGATGGCATAGGATGGCTGCTCTCTGTTTGTGCATTGTGGTATGCTATGTAGGGCATGTGCACTCTGTAAATTCACTAGGGTACCATTGAAAAAATAAAAAAAGGCACCCCATCTTTCTTGTTGCATTACAGTAACACATGCAATGCTGTAGTGTAAACAGGCCCAAACAGTTTTCCTGCATGTGTAGGATTGCACTGTGTGAAACCTGTGGTAATGCCTTAAACGTGAACCTGTATTTGGGGTTCCACATGGTGGGTGTGTGGACCAGTTTCACATCCTCAACTGCTTGACTGTTGGACGCACTGAAGCGAGCAGTGTAACATCTATGTGAGGTGGGTGATGAATGCTGTAAACAAAAATTCATAGGGCTTGGGTTCATAAATGTAGTCTTTTACATACAATCAGGTGCAAACAAGGTCAAAGTTCTGCATGAATTTGGGCACCACCTTCTTCAGGGAGACGGGGTGTAGACCTTCTGGCACCTGAAATATCCGCTAACCACTGAATGCCTGTCAGACAGGGGTGTTCCAACCAAGTCCATTTCAACTTCCCATTAGCCTAGGGCAGGGGGTCTCCAAATTTTCTTAAAAAAGGGCCATGTTTACTGTAGGGGGACCAGAGTGTGGTCAAAGAAAGTAGAAAATGTCCTGACATCAGTAGGAATAAACAATGCCCCATCTTTGATATTCGGGGGAAGAACAGTACCCCATCATTGGTGTCAGTGGCAGGAATAGTACTTCATCATTGGTCTCAATGGGAGGAACAGTGCCCCATTGTTGGTGTCAGTGGAAGGAATAGCACCCCATTGTTGGTGTTAGTGGGAAGAATAGGGCCTCATTGTTGGTATCAGTTGGAATAACAATGCCCCATCATGCCAGTGGAAGGAATACTGAAACATTCTCGGTTTCAGTGAGAAGAATAGTGTCCTAAGGGCCACAGTTTAGAGGCCACTGGCCAAGAGCACAAAGATTTTAGTGGATGGTAGAACCTTGGCCATTTGTTATGTAAATATAAACACTCAGCCTGGCAAAGTCCATGCAGAGGATAGAAGATAGTATGGGCCGATTCTTCCTGTATTCCTTATCTAACAGAAAAAAAAATAATGCTCAGAATGCACCTTCTAACCTATCTGAGCGATTATTTCCCTGGGAATGGGAAAGGCTTTCCCTCAAGCCACGGACATAAACTTATTGCCTGCTTCATCATCCCACCTCTATGACAATTTTAACAGAAGACAGTACCAAGTTTCAACATATCCAATTTTATTCTTCTGTTTTGGGGTTTGTCTTATCTGAGGAGTATACCTCCAAGTAACCCAGCTGTAGAAATTAAACTAGACAGGAGGATGGGGTTGTAAAGAGCAGTCACAGAACTCTCTGTAGCTCAACATGCAGCTAATCTGCAATATTCTTTCCATAATCCAAAACAATACTGAATCCAGAGACAACACTTCTCAAACACTTAACAGCTAGTGGACAAGAGACAACTTCAGTGAAGTACACCTTTGTTGCAAAATTCTTCTCAGCCTACATGAATGCCAAATACAAAGCTTCACTTCCATCCCCTCAAATCACAGAATAAAGAAGACTATGCCCTTGTACACACGGTCGGACATTCTGACAACCAAATCCGTTGGATTTTGTCCGATGGATTTTGTCCGAAACTGTTGCATACACACGGTCGGATAAAGTTGTCGGAAAATCTGATTGTACATAACGTGATGACGTTATTTCGTTACGATGGGACTACGTTCAGGCTAGTAGCCAATAGCTTTGGTCTAGGAATTTGATCTGAGCATGCGTGGCACTTTGTCCGATCGGAGTAGGCTACACATGATCGGAGTATGTCCTATCGGAGCATTTTGTCGGAAAATTTTACGGACAAGTTGGAAAACTTGGTCCGTCGGATACTCCGACGGAAACAGTCCGATGGAGACCACACACAGTCGGATTATCCGACAAAACGATCCGATAGGACACATTACGTCAGAATCTCCGACCGTGTGTACAAGGGCTTAGACATGTGATAGAGCACTGTATGGTACACATTGCTGCAGTACAAATAAGAGAAATACTTACTTGGCCTGAAGGTAGCTAAGGGCCTCTTGGAAGTTGTTGTTCAAGAACATATCAAGCGCCTCCATGCATTCTGATAAAGAAGTCTTCAAGTCTGAGTCTGGAGGTCTGCAACAGATAAAAGGCACATCAGCCTACCAAGATCTCTTTGTATTCACAGAGTATATTACACTACTGGCAAAGATCTGAAAGTATATGACGCCCAGATGACCTGAATAATAATAAACAGCTCTTTGAATCCTCACATTTCCTATTAATAATTTTATAGATGACCATGAATAAAAGAATGCCACATCTAACAAAAACATATTAAAGTAGAACTATAGGCAAAACTTTTTTCATTTCAGATTGCGTGAAGGAAGGTTATAACCCCTGTAAAAAAAATTTCCATTGGGGAGATTTACCTTCACATCCCGTCTTATAGCCAAAACAGGAAGTGAGAGAAAATCCTTACAAATTAAAGGAATCCATTGGGGCTCCCCAGGTGACCTCTCAGCATGTGGCTGAAAGTCAGAAGCCAGCTGCACCCATCCCCTCTCTAGGCCAGTGCTCCAGCGAGCTCTGGAGGGGCAGAACGGAGAGGGAAGAGTGGTGACTCCCTGCTCTCACTCCGAGAAGACTGAAAACTGAGTGATCAGCAGTCATATGATCACTCAGTTCTAGGTCTTAGAGCCCACGTAAGACAGCTGAAGCATTGAGGTGAATATGCACATGTATTGGATGTATTACAGCGCCGGTTCCCGCATCTCTCCCGCAGGCAGTTCACACTGCCCTCTGCGAACTGCTGCGGGTGTCAATACAATGTAAATGACACCCCTAGATCTGTTCACAGATTGCGGTGTGGGTGCAAATCACATGCAATGTTTGACATCACACAAGTATGTACCCAGGCTTAGGGTTTTCGTGGAAACTTGTAAATACTCCCTTGCAGTGGGGACTTTGCTCGCAATGCAAGGATTAACTGCTCGTTTTTATTGACCTAAACCTCAACTCCCCAGGCAGACGGAGCTCCTCCATGCTCTAGCAGTGGGCTGTTCCTTGGCATCCTCACGTTCAACGGAGGGAGCATGGGGTAGAAGAAGCTGCAAGGACTGGTCAAACATCATGGAGGAGCAGAGGATTTGATTAGTAAATCTAGATGTCCCATATGACAGTTCAGTTCACAGGACCTGGCTATCAGCTGCTCAGGCAAATAGTACTGCCTTGTGGGAGTTGAGAGAGGATGTGCCTATTTTACCCAGGAGTTTATCTATTCTTCAATACTTTACAGTCTTCTACCTATCACTAGCCTTAATATTTAAATGAAAACTAAAACTGTAAATACTTGCCTCCCTACCAAGAATACAAGGTCAGAACGGTCGCTTGCCACCACTGGCATCTTCTAACTGGCTTCTTCCAGGAGCTGAGTCTTTGGCTGCTTTGGTTGCCCAGTACGGGATGATGTAATGCAGAATTGAATTTATCCCGACACACAAACATTGTGCTAAAAAATGTACCCAGATCTGTGCATGCACAGATCATTGTACCGTGTAAATGAGACTGCCGACTGACAGGTACGTTTATTTAATCACAGAAGTGACAAATCATCTGGTGACCAGCCTGCTTCCTTGCATCTCTCATTTTTTTACCTTTTGTACCGCTTTAAAGCTGACAGTTCAGGTATAGTACAGATCAGGTGTATGCAAGGCCAACTTAAAAAAAGAATATGGATTAGAAGGCCTAAAGGGAAACTAAAGGCAAGGGGTTATAACCCCTGTCAGTTTCTTTTTTCCTATCTGTTTCCCATTGAGGCAATTTCCCTTCAAGTCCTGCTCCATAGCCAAAACAAAAAGTAGAGGAAATCACCCCATTGTGTGGAAATCCTTGGTTGTCACCACAACTAGTGTCCCCATTGGAAGATTTCCCCCCCCCCCCCTCTTCCAGTTCTGGTGACAGCCCACAATTTTGGATTCTCTTTTACATTCACTCTTTGAACAAACAGGACACATAAAAACAATAAAGCAATAAAAACCTAACAAACAGGGCACTGGATTCAGATTTTCTATGGGTCACTGAAACTGTGACTGGGCAAACTGGCTTTGGTTCAGCAGCACTCCAAAAACTCCCTTACGAACAGGGAAAGGACCCAGAGTTGAGAATCCAACTACAAACAATCCAATGAGAGTGCCAAACAAACGTCCAAGAGTCCAAGATTTTTAATGATAAAATTCATTCATAGCCGAAAAAATGCAATATGTTTCTGGGGTTAAACACCCTTACGTTGGAATTTTTTTCATGCAAGGCGAACATAAGTTCACCCCCATGCATAGCTCCCAACTGTTCCTGATTTTGAGGGACTGTCCCTGATTTGGAGCAATGTCCCTCTGTCCCTCTTTCCCCCTCATTTATTCATCATTTTGGTCTGATCCATATAGTGGTATATAAAATGCACTTTTTATCTTTCAAAAAGTGTTTCCCAGTATTAAACCTTTTATTTGTACATTTTAAAAGCCAATATAAAGGAATAGTAGTGGTAAAAAAAAAGTCCTTGTAGATGTAATTAACTTTTTTTTGGTTAATTCTCCTTTAAGGGGGTTTGACAGGGGGTGTGTCCTATGCCTACATATGTTTGTTAGTAGGTGTCCCTCATTCCCATCTCAAAATGTTGGGGGGTATGCCCCATGTGGATGGCTACGTTTACACACACAGGGATGCACAGGTGTTAGGTGCACCCTGAGCAGGCAGTCCCATCGCTGTCAATTGGAACACAGACGCTGCTCCAAATCTGCCATCCCTGAACGCAGACAGTGTGAATTCAGGAACACGCACCCTCACGCATATCACATTGGGAGCAGTGGGGCAGGGCTTGGTCCCTCGTGTTTCGGGAGTGGGGCTTGGTCCTGAAAACGTGTTGGATTGGAATGTGATATGAATCTGCTGTAAATCATCATTAAAACCCTTAGCCCTTGTACACACGGTCGGAGAATCCGTCGGAATGTGTCCTATTGGACCGTGTTGTCGGATAATCCGACTGTGTGTGGTATGCATCGAACTGATTCTGTCGGAATATCCGTCGGACCCAATTTTCCAACACGTTGGAAATATTTTCCGACCAACTGGTCCGATCGGACATACTCCGATCATGTGTAGAGAATTCAGATCGGACCAAGTGCCCCGCATGCTCAGATCAAATTCCTAGACCAAAGCTATTGGCTACTAGCTTGAACGTAGTCCCATCGTAACTAAATAACGTCATCACGTTCTGAATGATCGGATTTTCCGACAACTTGGTCCGACTGTGTGTATGCAACAGTTTCGGACACAATCCGTCGGACAAAATCCGACGGATTTGGTTGGCAGAATGTCCAACCGTGTGTACAGGGGCCAGGGGCTTAGACTTCTAGCACCCTCTAGTTAGTGAGTGCTAGAAGTAAGGATTTTTGACAGAGTAGGAAAATTTAGGCAGGCCAGGCTGGTGGCTAGGCCTGTTTGTTTTCATTCTGGGCTGGGAGTGGCTCAGGGAGAGTTGGGTGACTGACAGGTGGCATCACCATCACCTCCCCTTCCTTCTAAAAGGTCCTGGAAGAACAGGAGGGGAGGAAAGGTGCTACTGCCTGAGGTATCTGGTGAGCCTTGACCAATCCCCAAGTTGGATTGGCAGGGAACAGGCTTCCTTAAATGGTCAGCCTAGCTGGGGAGGAGTTGTTGGTGTTAGAACTGGAGTGAGAGAGTGTGGAGGCTGTTAAGCCCACGGGGAGCTCCCCAGCCTTGGGGGGAGTGGGGGTGACTCTGGGCTGGGGCTCGGGTGCATCCGGGAGAACTGAAGAGATCCTGGAAACAGAGGCACATGAGAGAACAGCAAAGAGAACAGCGGGAGAGAACACTTCTAAGAGTCTGCAGGAGGACTACAGGTGGCAGCCAAGAGGGCTGGTGAGTGAGCACAGTAGGAAGGACTGTGAAGGCATGCCTGAGAGAACTGGGAGATTGTAGTTTGAGAGATGGATGCAGAACCAGTGGAGAGAGGACTGTGGAGAAGGGCAATGGAAAGGGGTCTTTTCAGCCAGGCTGGCTGGCAGGGCCTGAAGAGAGCTATCTGGTAGTGGTAGCTGAGCAGAGAACAGCTAGCACCTGAACTATTCTGCACCACAGGGGCCCACGGCCCCTGTCCACAAAAGGCAGTTCATTGAGGCCTGGCTGAAGAAGTGCCAGGCCTACCCATGTGGTTATAGCTAGTCCGGAGGAGTGATAGTCTGCAGCAAGGGAAGTGCTAGTGGAGGAACAGTCTGCAGCAAGTGAAGTGCTGGAGAAAAGATTGAGGTGTATGTACAGGGAGTGTACATAGTAGTCCCAATTGATGATCTACAATTCACAATTGTTTGTTCTGAAATCCTGGGCATCCCATAATTCCCTAATACCCATCCAAGTTTAATCCCCTCAATAAAACCAAACAAGCTATGGACTGGTCTGTGTTACTGAGTGACTGTAAGATGGACGTAAAGCTGGGCAGGGTGACGGGTGATCCACAACTTCCAGCAATCCCCAAGGGGGCATGGCTACAGGCTCTTGGATGTTTGTTTGCCGTTCTCATTTGATGGTAAGGAAGCAACAAAAAAAAATTGTTGTGGTGATCTAATCTTTCTGTTGCCTTTAGTTATAGTTTAAACTACATTGTCCCTTTAGGGCTTCTGGAATGTCTATAAACAATGAACAGACAGAAATCTCAGTCCTCCATCTGTTCTGCTCTACCTTCTCTGTGTGTGTGTAAAAAAGGGCAGCTGCACCCTGCGTCACATGAGATAGGAACCTAGGACAATGCCACCTGAACTGTCACCTCCTACGCCACCCTAGCCTACGTAATGCTTTTGTCTATAATTGGCGTGCTCAGTGTTACACAGTAACCATGCTATTTATCTCCCCGTGGTACTGCAGTCTGCCCCTCCTCCTGCAGACAAGGTGTGTATAGAAATCCTTATTTCCGTTCTGCTCTATTACCCAAAAATAAAGTTCAGATTGGAAACCAGTCCGTCCAGTTAGATGGTGAAGCGTGGTCAAGCTGTGTATGGATCTTGATAGCACCGACAACAGGATAATGTCACTCTATAGCTGTCATATGGTGCGGATAAGTATTCCTGCCTTTGGTAAACACAAGAGAAAGGATACATCTCCCAGATCTGCGAAACAATGATGCAATCACACATTATCACTTTTCTGATATTATTTTCATCCAAGTAATTTGTGCAGTTAGGCTGGCCATACAAGGTTCGAATCTCGGCAGGTTCGACAGGAACCAGCCAAGATTCTAACCATTAATAGGAAGGCTAAATGTACCAAGTTGATTGATCGATCAACTAGAGTACAACCAGCCTGCCGGATTCGATCCGATTATCGCCAGCGGCTGCTCTAGCCACTGGAGATAATCACTGTCTTCTCCCGGCGGAGACAGCTGTGAGCACTGTCTGTGTTGATGGGAATTGTGCAAATTTGCACCGTGTATGGCCGGCCTTAGGCTCCCGTCATCCAGGCAGCACATACCTGCATAAAAGATATCCCGGCAACAACTTTAAAAAATTGCAGGTAAAAGCACAGGAAAAACAAATATTTTGGATGCTTTATCCTTTCCAGCAATTATGTTTTATTTACGTTCAATGTGCCTTTGAACTAGAAAATTTGACTACTCCAGGAGGCGTCAATTCTCTGCCTCCCTTTACCTTGCACGTCACAGCCCTCTCCTCTTCTAGCAGTGTCTAATTACTCCCTGTGCTGTCCCAGCTCCCCTGCCCCTCCCCTTCCTACATAACCTGTTTTGTAGCTGCTGGGGGAGGAGTGATGATGAATAGTTTAGAGCCGTGGTCTCCAAACCAAATGTGGCCCTTCTGCTTGCCTTTATCCGGTCCTTGGGGCACTATTCCTCCACCTGATATGATATATTATTGTGCATGAATACTTACAATCAAGCAAAACTGCACTAATATAAGTTTGCAGAAAAGTGAAAAAAGTATTACATCTGTTGATTTTGTGGCTTATTTATCAGAATAAAGTAAATTACATAAAGAAGTATTATACCCACAGGGTTTTTTAGCTTAACACATTGAGCACAAAAAAATTCAAAATTCCCCAGTTCAAATTCTTACCCCAGCACTCTGTTTCACAGGAAAGGTATACCATGGACAGTACAGTCTGGAGTCTGTTAGCTTGGAGAAGGGAGGGGGAGGAGGATAGAGGAGCAAGAAAGTGCCTCCTAGGCTGTGTGTTTCTACTGATGGACGTAGTGTAGGAAGACATATATCTAGTCCCTGCATGCAAGGATGGTTCCATAAGAGGCTGTAAGAGGAAGGTGCCACCCTGAAACAGGAAACCTGGGGCTACGGTCATGGCATCAACTTAAATAGAAACACAGCCAAGGATTAAAGCTTAGATGAAGAAACTGCATACTCAGAGAGTGAATAAAGTGAAATCACTCCAAAGTGAGGGAATCCCTGCCTGGCACCGGTGTCCTCTTTGGAATATTTCCCCTCTATTCTTTTTCAACCCAAAATATTTGCTCTTAAAGGTTCCCACTTGCTGACCAGCCCATAGTAAAAATACATCATTAATTTGACATTTAATACCAGGGTTAAGGCAGCAGATAGCTGCCTTAACCCCGGTATCATTTTTTACGATGGCTGGTTCTCTTTCACATAAAAGAGGTCCCGTGGGTGGATTGGCCGCAGGGTCACTTTTAGAAAGGGCAGGATGGGTGCACGGAAGTTTTGGATAGAGTTAAATTATTATTATACGGGATTTATATAGCGGCAACAGTTTACGCGGTGCTTTACAATATAAAAAGGGGACAATACAGTTATAATGCAATAAAATACAAGAGGATTAAGAGGGCCCTGCTCAGAAAAGCTTACAATCTAATAGGGTGGGGAAGGTGGTACAAAAGGTTGTAACTGTGGAGAACGAGCTGACGGATGTGGAAGATTAGTTGGAGATGTGATAGGCTTTCCTGAAGAGATACGTTTTCAGGGATCGCCTGAAGGTAGTAAGAGTAGGGGATAGCTGGAAAGGTGGAGGTAGTGAGTTCCAGAGGATGGGAAAGGCTCTGGAGAAATCCTGGAGATGAGCATGGGAGGAGGAGACGAGAGAGCTTAAGAGTAAGAGGTCTTGAGAAGTGCAGAGAGGACGATTTGGGTGATATTTGGAGACAAGATTGGTGATGTACCTCAAGGCAGAGTTGTGAATGGCTTTGTATGTTGTGGTTAGTATTTTGAATTACATTTTCTGGGTGATAGGGAGCAAGTGTAGGAATTGGAGGAGATGGTTGGCAGACACCGAGCAGTTGGTGGATAAGTCTGGCAGCAGCATTCATGATAGACTGAAGAGGGGATAGCCTATGGAGAGGCAGGCCAATGAGAAGGAAGTTTCAATAGTCAAGGCGAGAGATAACAAGGGAGTGAATGAGGAGCTTGGAGGGATTGATAGTTGCATTGTCGATTTTGATGGAAAAGTCATGGTGGGGGCACGGGTGGGGGGAATATTAATAGCTCAGTTTTAGAGAGATTTAGTTTAAGGAAGTGGTGCGACATCCATGCTAATATGTCCGTTAGTAAGTTGCAAGAGTAATGCAAGAGGAGACTGAAGGAGTGAAGTGAGGAGTAGACAGATAGATTAGGGTGTCATCGTCGTACAAGTGGTATTGGAAGCTGTGGGCGGTTATCAAGTGACCAAGGGAGGAGATGTAGATACCCCGACAGACAGGGGCAATGGAGAGGAGGAGACAGAGTTGTAAGTGACACTGAAAGAGCGCTGTGATAGATAGGCAGAGAACCAGGATAGAGCAGAATCTCAGAGGCCAAGGGAATGTCGTTTATTGAGAAGGAGCGGGTGGTCAACAGTATCAAAGACCGCAGAGAGGTCAACTTACACTACTGTATATGGCCAATAGTTTGTAGACATCTGACCATCACACTTATACAGCATGAGCTTGTTGGACATCCCATACCAAAATCATGGATAGTAATAAGAAGTTGCCCCTTGCCCACCTTTTGGAGCTATAAGAGCCTCCACTCTTTTTGGACAGCTTTCTGTACAATTCTGGAGTATAACTGTGGGAATTTTCTTTTGGCCATAAAAGCAGTTGTGAAATGAGGTACTTATGTTGGACAAAAAACCCTGGTTCACAACTGGCATGGCAATACATCCAAAAGAGTGGAGGACAAAGCCTCTCAAATTACTGCACTCCAACCTCAGCCAATCATGTTTTTATGAAGTGGCCTTTGTGATCAAACATGCTGGAGCAGAAAAGGGCCTCCTCCAAACTGGTGCCACAATGTTGCATGCACATTATTGTCTATAACGGGGGTAGGTAACTTTTCGAGCATAGTGTGCCGAAAAAGGTTTTCAAAGAAAGTGAGAGTGCCAGCACCATTAAAGTAAATGCTACATTATAAACAAATTAAAAATAATTAATACATTTTAACAATAATAAGAAATTAATATTGAGCTTTCAAAGATCCACGGAAAGTGGTAAAGCAAATGGTAACTTCAGATAACACTAATTCCTGCACCTTCACACCTCAGATCACCCCAATTCCCACACCTTCACACCTCTGATCAGCCCCAGTTTTTGCACCTTCACACCTCTGATCAGCCCCAGTTTTTGCACCTGCACACCTCATATCAGCCCCAGTATCTGCACCTTCACACCACAGATCAGTCCAGATCTCTCTTGTAGCAGTCCTGCCGGACCTGGCCACTGAACCTGGTCGGCATGTGACACCATGCACAGCATGGGCGCCGGCTGCTGAGCACACATGCTTCCATCCTGGGACCCAGACACAGCCAACGAGCACGTCTACGCTGGGAATCTATGGTGAGGAGTGGCTTGCATGAAGCGGCAGCGAAAGACAGGTTATATCAACCACTGCGCTGTTAGCCAGTGCTGTCAGTAAAACTGATGACTGGCAACCCAACTCATGTGCCAACATAAATGCAGCAGCGTCTCTGATCCCTGGTCTAAAATGTCTTTGTATGTGGTAACAGTAACCGTACTATTTACTGGAAACACCTGAATTTAGTAATTTGATGAGGTGTCCCCACCCTTTTGGTTATACAACGTATTGTGTATCAGAACTTTTTTCCTGTATCCAATATACTGCTGAGATAAAATATCAACCATACAGACAGCACTTTACATATAACAATCATACCTGAATGGCAGGCTTGCATTGAGAAACAGCAAGGTGCACTCTCTGAGTAGTACTACCAAGCCCATATATGGAATATATTTGCAACTATATAGAACATTTTTAACAAATTAATGCAATGCTAATCTTACTTCAAGCAGAACTAAATCCATTTATTTAACAGTTTCCTAAAACGGTTACATTCAAGGCAACTATCACAGTTGCTTACGCTCTCAACTGAACTGTCAATCATCAATTGGCTGGTGTTATAACTGATCACATGTGCAGCACCATGGCAACTGCAGGTCAAACAGCAGTAGGCAAAGATGGCAGCTGTAAAGGATAGAAGGGTTTAGTTCCACTTTAAATGAAATTAAACCTCCTATATAGGAAGCACATGAAGAGCACATTTTTCACTTTAGTTAAAGCTAATATGAAAACAATCAAGTTATCAGAAATAAAAATGATTTCATAAATATCAAGCTTCACCATGCCCTATGTCATCATCTAATCACACCCCTGGTCCTTTTGTGTAATGGTCACCTTCAGAACCAATTAAAAGGTTCATTAACAGCATAGAGGCAGCCCGACTCAGTTCAATAAGATCTGGGATACTGGTTAGCCACCCCTGGCTTGGCTCCATTGGACCTAATTCTTAATAATCTATTGACTTAAAGTGGGAACTCAACCGCTCAGTGTGCCCTCACCCTTGGAGGGAGTCTAATTTAAAGTACTGGGGAAGAGATACGATAAGAATGTCTTCCTAAACCATATCGAGGGATACATACACTTTGAGATATTAACGACTAATGACATCTCAGGTTCAATTTGTTTTATAAACCTGCTTTGGCTATATACAAGAACATTATTCTACTTTGTATTCTGTGAATGTATTGTATAATGTAATATTTTGGAATGTGCATTGTTTATTGTACTGTTAAAAGTTGTTAATAAATGTCTTAACAAGTGGATGCAATGTCCTGCTTTTGCTTTTGTGGGTTTCAATAAAAATTATATTTGAAAAAAAAAAAAGGTTAATGAAGTGCAATGGGGACAGATCCAAGTTCACCTTTTTTGTGGGAAAAGTCAACATCTCCATATAGGTTTTTTTTTTTGCTTTTACTACTGAACACAATCTAAGATTCAGGATGTTAGGCATGTTAGGATCAATAAACTTGGGATGGTCAGGCGTCCACAAATCTATGGTGATATGTGTGTATATTTATGTTATATGTGTGTAAAAAAAAAATTAAAAAAATTCAGTGTTGTTCAAAAATTTTCAAAGCAACCCCATATTCCAGCACACAAACCCAAATGTAAACACGCCCCACAGGGCACGCACATGTATGTAAATAGTGATTGTACCACACATGTGAGGTATCATTCAGAACCAGAGTAAAAGCTATATTTCTAAGGCCATCACTCATGCTTATTTTTAAATTGATTAAGGCTTTTAAAGCACTGCTTATAGATAATTTTGAGTACAGCACGTACAATTTTAACGTGTTTGTTATCTATTTACTCAACCTCCATGTTTTATATTTTACTGAGAAAATGGGCATTATATTATGGTTGTGTGCACTAAAATTTATTTTAGTGTGTTGATTTGTGTATCGTGCAACACAAAAAATTGCAAGTGCCACCGTTTTTTTTTTACAAGGCCTCTGCTTTTAGTAAATATATGTCAATCAAGCAATGATCCATGCCAAAACAGAGGCTATAACCCAAGATAAAATATCCAACTTTGAGAATATATGGAATCCCTGGGTGACTCACTTTATGCCTTCCAATTTTGATGCTTCCCTACTAAGACCTTGGTAATCTCGATTTATACTTCCATTCCCTGCATTCATGGTATGTGTTTATTACCATATACTACCCCGGGGACCCCTACTACCTCTCATTTCTTTTTTCCTTATCTATTTTTTCTCCTACCTAAGATTACTTTTTTCTTTCATCTTCTTTCTCTCTCTTCTACTTTTCCCCGTTTTCTCTCTCCTCTTTCAATTTACTCTTTATATAGTTCTGGTAGCAGAACTTTTATTTCCTTGGTTATCATTATACCAATTATACATAGCTCCAATATGTAGTATAAGATTATAGATTCTATAATAAATTATTTCTTTTTTTTTATTTATTTAAAAACTATACTAACTATAGATAATAGTAAATCCCAGAACGATCACCCCCTTCTGTTCAGGATCCCCCTTCCCTCTGCTGCTCAGGCCCCCTTGTGCGCCCCTTCCCCCACAGGGCTGCCAGCTTCTCTTGAGTTGAGAGGTATCTTGATATAGTGTGGTCTTACCCCAAAGGCTCCCGATGCCCTTGACTAGGGCCAATTTAGACGGGAGTCAATTAACTTACCAGCATGTCTTTGGAGTGTGGGAGGAAACCAGACTACCTGGAGGAAACCCACGCAGGCACAGGGAGAACATGTTGATAGACCAATACAAAGAGGCACATAATTGTGAAGTGGAAGGAAAATTATAAATGGTTTCAACATTTTTTACAAATAATAATCTGAAAACTGTGGCATGCATTTGTATTCAGCCCCCTTTACTCCGATACCCCTAACTAAAATCTAGTAGAACCAATTGCCTTCAGAAGTCACCTACTTAGTAAATAGAGTCCACCTGTGTGTAATTTAATCTCAGTATAAACACAGCTGTTCTGTGAAACCCTCAGAGGTTTGTTAGAGCCTTAGTAAACAAACAGCATCAAGCCTCAACAAAAGCCAAGGAACACACCAGATAGGTCAGGGATAAAGTTGTGGATACGTTTAAAGCAGGGTTAGGTTATAAAAAATTTTCCAAGATTTGAACATCTCACGGAGCACTGTTCAATCCATCATCCAAAAATGGAAAGAGTATGGCACAACTGCAAACCTACCCAGACATGGCCGTCCACCTAAACTGACAGGCCGGGGAAGGAGAGCATTAATCAGAGAAGCAGCCAACAGGCCCATGGTAACTCTGGAGAAGCTGCAGAGATCTACAGCTCAGGTGGGAGAATCTACTATCACTACTAAACTATCAGTCATGCACTCCACAAATCTGGCCTTTATAGAAGAGTGGCAAGAAGAAAGCCATTGTTGAAAGTAAGCCATAGAAGTCCTGTTTGCAGTTTGCGAGAAGCCATGTGGGGGACACAGCAAAAATTGTACTTTTTGGTCTAAAAGCAAAACGCTATATGTGACAGAAAACGAACACTGCACATCACTCTGAACACACAATCCCCACCGTGAAACATGGTGGTGGCAGCATCATGCTGTGGGGATGCTTTTCTTCAGCAGGGACAGGGAAGCTGGTCAGAGTGGATGGGAAGATGGATGGAGCCAAATACAGGGCAATCTTTAAAAAAAACTGTTAGTCTGCAAAAGACTTGAGACTGGGGCAGAGGTTCATCTTCCAGCAGGATAAAGACCCTAAACATACAGCCAGAGCGTTGTGTTAGAATGGCCCAGACCTAAATCCAATTGAGAATCTGTGACATGACTTAAAAATTGCTGTTCACGGACACTCTCTATCCAATCTGACAGAGCTTGAGCTATTTTGCAAAACAAGAATGGGCAAAACTTCCACTCTCTAGAGAAAGCTGGTAGAAACATCCCCAAAAAGACTTGCAGCTGTAATTGCAGTAAAAGGTGGTTCTACAAAGTATTGACTCAGGGGGGCTGAATACAAATGCACGCCACATTTTTCAGATATTTATTTGTAAAAAAAATTGAAAACCATTTATCATTTTCCTTCCTACTAGCAGTACCTATTATTATGAGATCTAATGCCGCGTACACACAATCGGACTATCCGGCGGACGAGCCGCCGGACTTTGCAGCTGAGGTCCGCCAGACTTTCCGAACGAGCGGAACTGCCCACACACAACCGGACTTTTCCGGCGGACTAGGTCTGGCGGAAATACCCGCCGGACTATGGTGGGAGTCTGCTGGACTTTTGAAATGAATGGACTTGCCCACACACGGAGAAAAGTCAGTTCATTTTGAACATGGCTCCAGGTAGACGGGACTATCGAAAGAAGTCAATGTCGCCACCTCCATCGGCGAGATTGACACCTCGCTGGCCCCGTCACCTGGTATGGATTTAAAGGGGAACCCCTACGCCAAAAAAACGGCGTGGGGGTCCCCCCAAAGTCCATAGCAGACCCCTATCGTACATCGTACCCCATACTCATTCACATAGGGTGGGGGGCCGGGATCTGGGGGCCCCCTTATTAAAGAGGGCTCCCGGATTCCGATAAGCCCCCTCCCGCAGACCCCGACAACCAATGTCCAGGGTTGTCGGGAAGAGGCCCTTGTCCTCATCAACATGGGGACAAGGTGCTTTGGGGTGGGGGGGCCGCAGGGCTCCCCCTTCCCTAAAGCACCGCCCCATGTTGAGGGCACGCAGCCTGGTACGGCTCAGGAGGGGGGCGCTTGCTCGTCCCCACCCCTTTCCTGACTGGCCGGGCTGCATGCACGGATAAGGGTCTGCTATGGACTTTGGGGGGACCCCCATGCCGTTTTTTCAGCATAGGGCTTCCCCTTTAAATCCATACCAGGTGACGGGGCTAGCGAGGTGTCAATCTCGCCGATGGAGGTGGCAACATTGACTTCCTTCGCTAGTCCCCGTCTACCTAGAGTCACGTTCAAAATGAACAGACTTTACTCGTGTGTGGGTAAGTCTGTTCATTTCAAAAATCCGGCGGACTAGCACACAGACTTGGCAGTCCGGTGGACAATTTTGAGTCAAAACTTCTTTCTAAGTCCGCCGGACTTTTGGAAAGAAAAAGTCCACCGGAGCCCACACACAGGCGACACCAGAGTCCGCCCGACCAAGTCCGCTGGATAGTCCGATCGTATGTACGTGGCATTACTGGTAGCCAAGGTTCATGTGGTGTGGGCTGCCTAGGCTATAGGACACATTAAGCAGCACAAAATCATATATATATTTTTTATTAATGGCAAAAAAAAGGTACTTTTTACTTAAAATAACAATATGATCTAGTAGTACTGACATGTTTTCTACTATTTTACGTAAAGTGTGGACATAATAAGTCAACTCTAAGCATGATTTGAAAATATGTATTTTTTTTACTGTAATCTTCTGAGATGAAAGTAACGAATGACCTCAGTGTGCTTTTATCATGAGATGTACTTATACCCTTATTACTCCTCTGAGCGCCCACGTACTCCCACTACACAGCACAGGGATATTAGCTGTTACCAGGACAGCAACAAGCATATGTTATTAATGAGCCAGAGATAAAGGACATTATCAGTGCTCATTTATGCCATGTCCTCCATCAAAACAGAATACTGGAGTTTATAATGGAAGCGCACTGGAACAACTCTGCTTAATCAAAGAAAATATACTGTCAGTTTAAATGATCTGCTAATACAAACGGAGTTGGGCGAGAGATAATAACACATTTTCCATGAAAATACTGATATAATTATCCTGATAACAGGCAGTTACATTTTCAGGCTGATATGATTTTAAGAGCAATTTCCATTAACAAGCAATTGTTAATAAAAAGATTTTCTTGATTCAAGTTTTATTGAAGCCACTACTAGAATACTTCAAGAATAACTAAACCCTAGATCATTCCAAAGTTTGTGTGTAGAGATAGATTGTTATGGAACATCTACCCTCAGGAGGCACCGTCCCCAATACGATAAATACTAGAACACAAAAATGTGTGGGACTTCAGATGTACCCCCTTGGGTTATAAAAAATTCTTGCCTTGGGGTTAATTAGCTGTTAATGAGTTGCTATACTTACCTTTTCATACTTTGAAGGCCACGTGATTCTTCTTCTGGCCTGTGGCGGCTTCGCTGTCATGCAACCGAATGATGATATGGCGCTAGCTCATCCACAGGTTCAAACTGTTGAGCAGACTGAATGTGCAGGCTTTAGCACATCCGTCAGAAGTTCAAAATCGGAGCGATGAGCCCAGGGGTGACAACTTTACTCCTCCTTTGATGCACAGAAAGCAAGCGTTGTCACAGTACCGGGACAGACTGGTACAGCGTCCAGGGCAAGGATGAAGTCTTCCACTCCTAATAATGCATGCTGCAAAATATGGTATAATTTGTGCGTTTTGGCCCTATATGCGCTCATGCAGACTCCCTTTTATTTGGTTTTGTGCGTGAGGGCCATGGAAGCACTGCCTGTATTTTTAGTTTAAATTACTATAAAGAAAACAAATAAGAATTTGTGTAATTACTAATGTTTTTTTCTTTCTGATTCATATTTCTGGGATGAAGTCGTTTTTATAAACAGGAATACAGAAAGCCCTATTTGGGAAATAAACTAGATTGAGCATAATAAGAAAAAGATCTTCTGGGTATAAGTGCTGTTGGCTACTCTAGTTTAATAGCAACAATTAGGTCAGGTAAATTGAATTAAGATTGAGACTTTGCAATATTATTTGTTTTTTACTATTTAGTTTTAACTAGCTGACTACTAGGTTTTGGGTCTGTCATGCATGTTGCTAACACTGTATTTTAATTACTTTCCATTTCCATTGCCCATTTCTAACATGGCGGACGTGATTTGTTGTGTTGTAAGCTGTTGAGGTGTACCTTTTTTTTTTTTTTTTTTTAATTTAATTACTCTTTATTGAATTTTTTTTTTCCTTGATATAACATAGACATAGTTACAAAAAATTGACATATAAAACCACAAAAAAAATACAAATTCTACCATCGTAAAATTTACCAAAATACTCAGGTATAACCATGTAATAACATACTAATTATCCCTACCCCGCATGCTAAGCCACCCCCCCCCCCCAATACCCTATTCTTAAGAACACGTGTTGCTGACACCGGCCTGACCACTTCAGGCTGACTGGCGGGCGAATGGCAGATCACTTCGGGAGCAGCAATAAAGAGCGCCAAAGAGTCCTCAACCTACGCCAAGCCCAAACCAAGTAAGTACTCACTAAGTCTTGTCATCCTCTGTCTCATCCAGGGGGTAGCCAATATCCCTCAACCATGGGTTCCAAAGCGCCCTAAATTTTTTTATATTATTTTGTCTAACAAACATTGTTCGTTCACACCAAATTGTGGAGTTTATGGCGTTTACCCATGCTTGTAATGCTGGGGGGCTTTTTGCCTGCCAGTTCATCGCAATTAGTCGCCTGGCTTGGTATAAGCACCTCAGTATAGATATCTTTGTTACCGCAGATACTCTACCCCCTTCCATAATCCCTAGTAGACAAGTCTTAGCTTCTGGTTTTAGGGCGGCGTTAAAAATCCTATTAATTCTATATACAATTTCTATCCAGTACTGATATAATTTTGGGCATTTCCATACCATATGGAGAAGATCCCCTAATGCCCCACATCTGGGGCAGTTGCCATTAGATTTTCTATTTATTTTCCACATTTTCTTAGGGGTGTAGTATGCCCTATATATAAAGAGCTTATGGGACATACGCTGTGATGGAGAAATAGATACCAGGTTCCCCTGTGCTAAGGTCTCGTCCCATTGCTCTTGCTTAAGTGGTCCCAGATCTACCGCCCATCCCCTTCTACTCTTATCGGGTCCCTCTCCTTTCAACACTTTATCCTTGAGCTTGAGGTGTACCTTTAAGTGTCTTTTACTATCCATGTATACCTGAGTAAATTTTTTTACATTGCAGCTTCAGTAAAAAGGTTGTCCTGTATGTTGGTGCTAAAATTGGATAATAATGATAGTGTATGTGGAGAGTATGGCGAGCAGCCATCCTGTAAACTACATGCAGCATTTTTAGTACTGAGTCACATTAGATAATGGAAGAACCTCATTCATTCTTGTGTTGTACCACAGGAGCTCTACAGACCAGAGAAACCCCATTCTGGGGTTAACGCATTTGATCACAGCCAGCCACTTGACCAACGATCTTGAAGAACCCAGTGGTAAAACCCAGCCAAAACCTGAATATATTATCTAGGTGTGCTCTTCTCAAGTTTAGTTTCATAGTCATTAGACCTGCGATTGCCACAATGATGACACAAGGACATCCATGAATGGTCACTTCAGGACACACACTGAGTTGGTAAGCTGCAATATAATAAATGTTTGCTTTTGGGTTTAATAGCGCTTTAAAGTCCATTTAGAACTACATGCCCATCCATAAATACTCTATACACAGGGTGAAAACATTGTTATGTGAATTCACTACAGAATAAACATCATTGTCACCCTGTTACAGAAAGTGAAAAAGTATCTATTGGCAGGCATAACAGGAAATACAACTATGTTACAGAAGAGACTCAGAACAACAAAAATGTCTGCATGACTGGTAGTGCAGAACTACAGCATATATATCATTTTGACTTTTACCCATAGTTCCACAATGAATTGAAAAAAAAAAAACTGTAAATTATATTCTGCAACAAGGACACTTCCAGGGACACAACTTCAAAGTTAGGGACTGTCCCTGGTAACCAAGGACAGCTGACAAATAAGAACTCGGGCCATCAAACAGTACTATTTTAGTTCTCCAACCTTTAATTAAAGGATTCTTTAAAGTGGAACTACACTGCATCTGACCACCGTAAACAAAAAATGCTGTTTAATTCATTTTTAATATTCACCCGTCTATTTATGTTTCTATGCTTTATTTGGTTGAGAAATCACCTTAAAGCGGTAGTAAACCCGCAAATTTTTTTTTTTAAACCTGCAAAGCAAAAGGCATAATGAGCTAGTATGCACCGCATACTAGCTCATTATGAAATACTTACCTTAGAACGAGGCCCCGACATCTGGCCCGATCCACGCCGAGGGAGCTGACATGCTCCCTCTGCGTTTCTTCCAGGTATCGCGGCTCCGGCGCTGTGAGTGGCCGGAGCCACGATATCGTCACTCCCGCGCATGCGCGCGGGAGATTTCATTCCGGCCGGCCGGCCACTGCCGGATTTTCAGGCCGAGAATCCCCTTGTGCGCATGCGCCGCTGCGTACAGGTTTAGGAGATATATTTTTTACCTACAGGTAAGCCTTATTATAGGCTTTCCTGTAGGTAAAAGTTAAAAAATTCGAGTATACAACCACTTTAAAGAGGAAGTAAAGGCACTAAAAAAAAAATGCAACCTGCAAGGCAAAGGCTTACCTGAGAACAAAACCCCCGAAGCGGTCCTCCTCCTTTATCTTCACCGCTGCTATGTATCCTGGAGTGACTTCCGGGTCTTGCTGCTCCGGCGCTGTTATTCGCCGGAGCCACAATGACGTCACTACCGTGTATGCGCACGGGAGCTGACACGTGCGGCATATCGGCGTGATCTGCAGCGCACTCAGTGCGCTGCACTCCGCTGTCTTACGGCACATGCGCTGTAGACAGTGGTGCCTGTCTATTTGTAAATATCTCCTAAACCGTGTAGGTTTAGGAGATATTTCTTGGACCTACAGGTAAGCCTTAATCTAGGCTTACCTGTAGGTCAAAGTGGTTTGTAAGGGTTTACAACCACTTTAACACCCAAAGCAACAGCAAAATGCCCCCTCCATGACCTGTGAACTACTTCGGCATTGGTCTTTGTGTACATTCTGTGCCCCCTCCTGTGTACCAAAGGCCTCTTCTTCTTACCCCTTGTAATGGATCTGCCTGCAATGTCCCTACAATTCCTCTGAAAAGCCATGTAAAGAGAACATTATTATTCCAGTTCAGAGGATGACATATGTGCCTTGCACATTCAGCGAGCGTGACTTTCCAGGAAAACTCTACAGGATGTAAACACTTTCCTGTACTGGGCAACATACAGCAGTGAGAACTCCATGATGGCTGAGCCTGAGGTCTCTGTCCTCCTATTTCACAATCTGATGGGGAAGGCGATGAGGTTTTATGTTTGTAACGCTAGTTACTCTTTAATCCCTATCGCCTCATCTTAAAAATTCCACTCATTATATTAGTTGGCATTATCTTCAGGAAAAAAACAATTACAATGGAAACAACAAAGCAGTTACTACAATGTTTTGTGGGATAACTCGCTTTACTTAAGGTGATTGTAAAGAATCACCTTGTAAAACAATCCATTCAGTTTAAAATAGAAATGAAAGACAAACCATTTGTGTATAGATATAAAATTACATTATAAATACCTTTTTTCCCTTTTTTATAGGTGATCACATTCCCTCTGTTCTCAGCTGCATAAGAGCTGGGGGAAGGAGAAGCAGCACTGAGCTTCACAGTGAATAGCTGTACAGTGGGGGCGTGTCAGGACAGGTCAGATCATTGGAGGAGAGCAGGCTGATTTCCCAGCATAGCTAGAGAACTGACCACATTGTGCTCTCCTGCTTTGTGTGGTCAGTTTTTAACCTCCCTGGCAGTAATCCCGAGTCTGGCTCGGGATGGGATTTCAGTACCATAAGCGGTAACCCCGAGCCAGACCTCGGGATTGCATCGCTGGATACATGGAGAGTTACCTACCTTGTCCCCTGGATCCAGCGATGTCCTCCACGCTGTGTGATCGAGCTGTCCTCCGCTCGATTCACACAGTGCCCGAGTGCCACGAGCTCCACTCCCAGTGACGTTACGGCGCACGGGAGCGGAGATCAGCGCCAAATTCAAAAAAGTAAAAACACACAATACACATACAGAATTGTAATCTTACAGATTACAGTACTGTATAAAAAAATTACACAGCCCCTTTGTCCCTAGTGGTCTGTCCAGTGCCCTGCATGCACTTTTATATTATAAATACTGTTTTTTCTGCCTGGAATTTGGAGATTGCCCATAGCAACCAAAAACTGTCCCTTTATGTCAAAAGTGATTTTAGACCAACTAGAAAACAGTGATAATAAATTAGAATCACTTGCAGAATTGAGCGATAGCGATTTGTGGGGAAATCCGTCATCAAACACTAAATCTAATGACAGCGACAATTCTGCAAATGAGCACATTTTTGGATTTGATTACATTATTGAATAATTTTTATTATTATTTATTATATTATAAATTTTATTATACCCGGGATGTCTGCTAGACTCTGGTTTGAACAGATTTAAGAGAGTTATTCCTAAGAATTGCAGGCCTACAATATAAAACGCCAAATTTCCATGCAAAATAATTGTACCGCTTTCAGCACCTAAAATCAGAACTAATCATACCGCCAGGGAGGTTAATAGGAAAGCAATGGGGCTAGTAGGGACACCAGGGCTTTCACACAAAGGAAGCAATACAAAGAGAATAGGATACTTTCTCATACAAGTACTTGATACCAGAGACACATGTCTGGAATATGAAGTGTTGAGGTAACAATCGCTTTAAGACTCCATTCACACTAGTTTGACTTCAAAGTCACACAATTTCCAGTGCTACTTTGATGAAACGTTTGACTTTTGATGTGCTCTGGTCCAGTCACATGATTCCCTATGTTAGCCGGGGAGAGGAGAAAATGCTTGACAAAAGCTGGAAAGTGGTGACATCACCCATAGGTTCCTATTGCCCATCCGTTATTGTCGCTCCCTCCTTTCCCCTACCACCGCCACTGACTAACACAGGGAAGATGGAACACATGACCAAAGTAAATCAAGCATTCAGTAAAGGGAAAATAATTACTTGATCCCGTGCTGATTCTGTAAGCCATGTATTGTAAAAACGTAGATGAGAACCTTCTTCAGAACCATGAAGATGGGTGGTGTATGGGTCTTCCAGCATGACAATGACCCAAAACATACCGTCATGGTAACAAAGGAGTGGCTCAAGAAGAAGCACATTAAGGTCATGGAGTGGTCTAGCCAGTCTCCGGACCTTAATCCTATAGAAAGCTATAGAGGGATCTGAAAGATCTGTAAAGAAGAGTGGATCAAAATCCCTCCTGAGATGTCTGCAAACCTGGTCACCAACTACAAGAAACATCTTACCTCTGTGCTTGCCAACAAGGGTTCCTCCACCAAGTACGTCGTGTTTTGCTTGGGGATCACATACTTATTTTACTCACTGAACTGCAACTAAATGTATAACATTTGTATCGCGTTGTATCGTGTTTTTCTGGATTTTTGGTTGCTATTCTGTCTCTATCAATTAAAATACACCTAAGATAAAAATTATAGACCCTTCATTTCTTTCTAAGTGGACACAACTTACAAAATCTGCAGGGGATCAAATAATTATTTTCCCCACTGTATACATCTTTCTTGCACAAGTTAGTCAGAATGGGTGTTAGGAGGACGGAGGAAGCATTTTAAAGACTAGTTATGTTTAGCTTGGAATTCTACTGGAATTCTACTTTAACCAACATATCCATCGCTGCCTACTTCCAAAAGTAGGGCGCACACAAGCACACCCCCCCAGAAGGCGGTCAGCAAGTCCCAGCCAAAGATTCAAAGTTGGCACCTGCTGATCTGCTGTGTAAATTTACAGCCGAAATCTTGTCGGCATTCTACACAGAGAGCGATCTGTCAGTTTCTCATCCCTGCAAAGCAGCAATGAGAAACTGAGAGATCATTTACAAAAAGCAGCACACTTTAAACATGTTATACATAGTTAGGCACATATGTAACCCCTAGATCACCCTAGGTGTCCCAGCCAGTGTCATTACTACAGTGACAGTGCATATTTTTAGCACTGATCACTGTATTAGCGACACTGGTGATATCAGTGTCAGTTAGTTCCCCCAGCGTCAGTTAGTGTCAGGTTTCCCGCCTCAATATAACAGTCCCATTATAAGTCATTGATTATCGTCATTAGTAATATAAAAGAAAACGTATTCCAGTATATATATATATATATATACTATATATATACCATAGTTTGTAGGCGCAAACCAATTAAAATACACTTATTGGGATTTTTTTTTATCAAAAACCATGTAGCAGCATACATTTTGTCCAAAATTTATAATAAATTATATATATATATATATATATATATATATATATATATATATATATATCATTTTTTTTCAAAATTTTCGGTGTTTTTCATTTATATCACAAAAAATAAAAAATAAACCCCAGTGGTGATCAAATACCACCTAAAGAAAGCTCTATTTCTGTGACAACAATTATCTAAATTTCATTTGGGTACAGCATTGTATGACCGCACAATCGTCAGTTAAAGTAGCGCAGTGCCAAATAGCAAACAATGGCCTTGTCATGAAGAGAGTAAAACCTTCCGGGTTTTAGAAGAGGTTTAGGCCACAACCCCACATCAGCAATAACACTATGGAAATAAAATCCTGAAAAGTCGCAACATTTATGCATTGGAAAATAGGGATCTTTGCCAGAACACCATGGTATAGTGATAATCTTGTCTGTTATTTACGTAGGGAAAGAGGCATCGCAAGTCGACATTTCAGGACCTTATATAATCCCTTTTTCAAGACAGAGTGATGCATTACTTTGTCTTGAGAAGGGGAGCTGGCGAAATCTCAAAACGCTATTATTTTATATGAAAATATACCAGGGTATGCTGGTGAAGATACCTATTTATCTATGAATGTATGGTGGCACCATCCAACAATTCACTTCAGCACCCTACTTGAACTGTGGGCAAGCCAGTAAGGTATCCAATACATATACGACAACTTCTCACTAAATTTGGCCACACACACACATTACATCCTGAATGTGGAACCTTCTTTAGGTATACTCATTGCTATGCAGATCCTTCTCAAAAACCTGTTCAATTCATATCCAATAGACCAGCCTTTCTCAACCTCTTTACTAGAAATCATTTTCAGGTCCCTGTTACAAGAACTGCCACGCATTGGCGGTCAGAGGGAGAAATTCCATCTTTATAGGCATTTAAAACGATCATTGGTATCAGCAGAAATTTTTATCTGAGAGACAAATGAAAAGGTTCCACCAGCATCAACCTTTTGATCTTGCCAAGTGACACCAGTCGTAGGACTATACGGAGAGCAGGGCCGTTTTTAAGGCAAGGTAAAAGGGGCAGCTGCCCTGGGCCCTGTCATGGTTGTGGTGCCCAAAGCAGCTGCCTCATACCTGCCAACTTTTCTAGTTTAAATTCCCTCGTCCCTTGAGGTTTTAGTCCTGTGCTGTGTCCCAATATCTCAGTGTGAAGTGCTGCTAATAATGCTGCCCAGCTCTGCCCTATTGTTGTGTACAGATGACTCACCTGCAGACCCTGTGTTTACTTATAAATTACCGGCATTCATATGTAAATAGCGGTGGCATTCATATGTAAATAGCGGTGGCCGGTGGCATTGATATGTATACCTTGCCCCCCTGAGGTCATATCCACAGTAATCTCTAACAACCAATCAACAAGCAAAAATCATTCAGAAATCATGTGCTGTAACCTCTAGCAACTAATAAGTGAGCCTTAATGTGTGACATAACCTCTAGCAACCAGTCAGTGAGCAGTAATGATATACTGTAATCTCTGGCAACCAATCGCAATAGCTGCGTGATCTAATTCAGTAAACTGATTTTGAGTCTAGCTGTTATTTATTGTATGTCTCATGGCAGGTGGAGAGCAAAACAGCATGGGGGAAAAGAAAAGAACTGAAAAGAAAAGTTTTACCCAGGGTCCAATCAATATTAAAGACAGCCCTGATGGGCAGCATCAGAAAGGAAGTGAATCCACTATTGCTTGATGCTCAAGAAACCTCTTGAGGAACCCTAGGTTCCATAGATCTAGGTTAAGAATGACTGCAGTAGACACTCACATGGCAGTTGATGGTCATCCAAGGGCAATTGTTTAACTAGAATGCTTAGCTTTGTTACCTTCCTAGTTATTTTTATAACATGACTCTGGAAAAAGGGAGTCTTTTATTCAAGGCTAGAAACCTTGCAGTACTGGAGTCACTGGTTTATACACCAACCATGATACTACATGCATGGAGTTTGCATGTTCTCCCTGTGCTTGCAAGGATTTTCTCCCACACTCCAAAGACATGCTGGTAGGTTAATTGGCCCCTGTCTAAATTGGCCCTAGTAAGTGTATCTATGCATGTGTTGTAACGACCTTAGATTGCAAGCTGTGCGCATGACGTTGGTTTACTGGAAACTTTTGGCCCAAGGGGCAAGTACAACCCAGAGACCCATGGTGCAGTGACTCGGCCTCCTTCCTGTTTTCCCTCTTCCCTGCCTCCTCCCAACCCCCATCTCAGGCTGGACCTCCAGTGGGGCACGGACTCAGCCTCTGCTCAGATACAACGTACACCATCCATGCTGGGGGGGGGCTGCCTGTGCTCTGTCCTCGTCCCCATCCCACACTCGGTAGGACACCGGAGTGGAATTTCTACTTCTCTTCACCAGGAAGCCTTTAGTCATGTCTGCGGCGGAAGTGGTGCAGCCTTTTTACGGGTCATCAAAGCAGCCCCTCGGCCCAGTCCACCACTGGCATTTGAGGTAGGGAACATAGATTGTAAGCTTTTACTTGAAGGCAGCGATTGATGTGGATATACAATATACAGTATCTCACAAAAGTGAGTACACTGAAGAAACAAAACTTTGCTACAATGTAAAGTGATACTGATGAAGTCACCATCGTAGACTCCTCCCAAGGACCCTCCCCTAGGGAGGAGCCTACGACCGTGACGTCATCACGTTTTTCCTCACAGGAGGTGGATGGACGAATTACACAGAAAGTGAACAGAAGTCTCTGGAGATGCTGCGGTTTCGTTTTTAACCAACTATCAGTTTTAAACGGCTTCTACTTTGTAAGTGCAAATTTATTTGCTTTATTAAATCCGTTTTTATTCAGTATCAAGCTATGGGAGCCTTTTTTTATGTTTTTTGAGTACCATTGGCCCCAGCTACAGCTCCAGACAGCCTTTTAATGGTCCTGGGGAGACCTAACCATTCCCTGTGCTTGGTGGGATCACTGATTAGTGGTCACGGCGATCTGGTAAGCAGATTGCTTTCTTCCCTGGGTGTGGAGTTTGGATGCACTTATATGAAGGATCTCTACACAGATTTTGCCATTGCAAACTACCACTCTTATATGGATGGGTGTCCATTGTTTGATATATGGACTTAAATCCCAATGGGACTCTGCCTAATGCCGCGTACACACGATCAGACTTTCCGGCGGACTTGGTCCAGCGGACCAGAGTCCGTCGGACAATTCGATCGTGTGTGGGCTCCAGCGGACTTTTTCTTCCCAAAAGTCCGGCGGACCTAGAAATAAGACTGGCTTCAAATTTGTCCGCTGGACTCGGCTTTTAGCGGACGATCCATTCGTCTGTGTGCTAGTCCGGCGGACTAAAACCGACGCTAGGGCAGCTATTGGCTACTGGCTATGAACTTCCTTATTCTACGTCATCATGTTCGAATCCATCTGACTTTTGGAGTGATCGTGTGTGGCCAAGTCCATTCGTTTGAAAGTCCGGCGGACCTCAGCTGCAAAGTCCGTCGGATTGTCCGCCGTACCAAGTCCGTCAAAAAGTCCGGTTGTGTGTACGCAACATTCGTTTTCTTTTCACTTGGAATTTTTTCAATGGAATTTTGTTTTAGTTTTTTACATCACTTGTTTAGTTGATCACTAATTTTACTAGCGCTGCATTTACTTTCTATATTTTACCTGTTTGAAGTTTTTGTATTAGACTTTAAAGTGCTAGCAGCTGTATATTGTTTATTAACATTCCACATTTATTTCAAATTAATTCTCACATATTTTCAAGCGCTACGTTGGCCTTAGGGCCTCTTTTTTTCTATAAAGAGAAGTGTGTTTTGCCTATAGTAAAGCATGGTTGTGGGACTGTCATGGTCTGGGGCTGAATGAGTGCTTCCGGCACTGGGGAGCTACAGTTCACTGAGGGAACCATGAATGCCAACATGTACTGTGACATACTGAAGCAAAGCATGATTCCCTCCCTTCAGAGACTGGGCCGCAGGGCAGTATTCCAACATGATAACGACCCCACACATACCTCCAAGACAACCACTGCCTTGCTAAAGAAGCTGAGGGTAAAGGTGATGGACTGGCCATGCATGTCTCCAGACCTAAACCCTATTGAGCATCTGTGGGGCATCCTCAAACGGAAAGTGGAGGAGTGCAAGGTCTCCAACATCCACCAGGTCCGTGATGTCATCTTGGAGGAGTGGAAGAGGACTCCAGTGGGAACCTGTGAAGCTCTGGTGAACTCCATGCCCAAGAGGGTTAAGGCAGTGCTAGAAAATAATAGTGGCCACTCAAAATATTGACACTTTGGGCCCAATTTGGCCTTTTTCACTTAGGGGTGTACTCACTTTTGTTGCCAGCAGTTTAGACTTTAAAGAGGTTGTAAAGCTTTGTTTTTTATTTTCTAAATAGGTTCCTTTAAGCTAGTGCATTGTTGGTTCACTTACCTTTTCCTTCGATTTCCATTCTAAATGTTTTTTTTATTTGTCTGAATTTCTCACTTCCTGATTCTCCTCAATAAACTTCACACCATCATCCGAGCGGTGTTTAGTCAGCCAGAACAGCTCACTGAGGAGGAACAGGAAGTGAGAAATTCAGACAAAGAAAACTAAGAAAAAAAACATTTAGAAGGGAAATCGAAGGAAAAGGTAAGTGAACCAACAATGCACTAGCTTAAAGGAACCTATTTAGAAAATAAAAAATTAACCTTTACAACCAATTTAATAGCTGTGTATTGAGTTATTTTGAGGGGACAGCAAATATACACCGTTATACAAGCTGTACACTCACTACTTTACATTGTAACAAAGTGTCATTTCTTCAGTGTTGTCACACGAAAAGATAGAATAAAACAATTACAAAAATGTGAGGGGTGTACTCACTTTTGTGAGATACCGTATATGTAAAGTAAAACATAAATTGTCAGCACTATACAAATACTTGCGATAAATAATAAAAATAAAACAGTTGTGCCCCTTCCATGAACAAGCATGGTGCCAGCAAAATCAGATAACGTCAGTAGATCTTCAGTGAACAATTGGATCAAGTCACATCTGATGACAACTAATATGCATCTTATTCCCTATTATATCCTGATAGTTTTTTTCACTCCTTTTAGATCCAGGTACCTGGGGACATTTCTGGTTCCCTAACATCTACATTTTCCAGACATAAGCATTAAGATAAGAGAGTTTTCTGTTCCTTCCCTTCGGGGCTTAACCACACACCGGCTCATAATCACTTGTCGACAACCTAATTCAGTGTACTGCAGTTGTCACGAAGGGTTATTTTGACAAAATGAATTTTTTTGTTCCATGGATGAAAAATATGTATCCATTGAGTCAGAATCATTTGCAGCGTACATCATAAGGCAAGGTTCACGCTTGAAGAACGTTGGCTCCCTTTAGCGTTTTTAAAGCGTTTCTGTGCGCTTTTACTAAATTTTTTGCATGTTTTCAGACATAATTGTCCTCGTTCAGGACAATAAACAGTATATTTACTACAAGGAGGAGATTGGCTGCTAACACAAAAACAAGCGTTAGGCATATTTTTCAGGTGCCCCCCACTTTACGCCTATGGGGCTATAAACGCGTGATCCTGTCCCAAAGACGCGCTTGTACTTCAAGTGACAGCACATCGCTCAGATGTAAAAGGGCTCCATGCGATAAAACACATTTTACTGTTGCGTATTGACGCATAAAAACACGTGACAAATTGCTCAGGTGTCTAAATCGGTTTGGTCGTAATGGCTCAACCTTTATTAGGCCAATAAAACATAGATTTACTAAGAGGAGGAGATTGGCTGCTAAAACGAAAACGCGCGTAATGCCCTGTACACACGGTCGGAAATTCAGATGGAAAAGGTCCGATCGGATTATACTGTCGGAAAATCCGATCGTGTGTGGGCTCTTTCGGACTTTTTACGTTGGAAATTCCGACGGAAAAAATTTGAGAGCAGGATCTAAAATTTTCCAACAAAAAAATCAGATCTGACTTTTTCTGATCGTTTGTAGAGAATTCCGACAGGCAAAGTTCCACGCATGCTCAGATCAAATTATGAGACCAAAGCTATTGGCTACTAGCCTCTACATAGTCCCGTTGTCCCGTTTTCCGACAACTTTTTCCGACCGTGTGTATGCAACACCAGTTTCGGACAAAATCCGTCGGAAAAAATCAGACGGATTTTGCGGTTGGAATGTCCGACTGTGTGTACAAGGCATTACACACATTTTTCAGGTGCCCTCCCCACTTTATGTCTGTGTGGATATAAATGTGTGATTCTGTCCCAACAATGTGCTTGTACTTCAAGTGACAGCACATCGATCTGATCTGAATGACGCAATAAAACACATTTTACTGTTGCGCATTGACGCACTTCTAAAAAAAGTGACAAATTGCTCAGGTGGCTAAATCGGTTTGGTTGTAATGGCCGAACCTTTAGGCCAATAAAAAGTAGATTTACTAAGAGGAGGAGGTTGGCTGTAACACGCGTTACGCACATTTTTCAGGTGCCCCCCACTTCATGTGGCTATGAATGTGCGATCCTGTCCCAAACATGTGCTTGTACTTCAAGTGACAGCACATGGCTCAGATCTGAATGGGCCGCACACGATAAAACAAATTCTACTGTTGCACATTGACGCACTTCTAGAAACGCATAGCTAATCGCTCAGGTGCCTAAATCGGTTTGCAAGCAGAATTTTACAGCCTAATTGATTGTCGTCATCTTCAAATATGATCATGAAAAAGCGATCAGTATGGAAGCAAAAAAAGATTGATGATTGTATTCTCTGATCAGAAACAAGCAATCGGATTGCTTCAAATATAGACATTTTACCTGTAACACAGTGCTGGGGAAAAAAAAAACTCTGATTAACCCCTTCAGTGCCAGCAGGTTCTGGCAGCAAAGAGCCCCATTGGGTCAGGACTGAAGTAGGTGATCAGGTTCCCCATCCCCCCCCCCCCCCCCCCCATGTGAAGTCATAGATCAGACCATAGACGTCATACTCACCCTCCACCTGTGTCTCTGGACATGCTGCAGCTGGCAGTCAGCACAAATCTCCCCAGACCTCCGGAGCTCTCACACACACACACAGCAGCTCGGGGACAAGTGACAGTCACACAGGCTCTGGGCAGGGCTGGCTCTGCCCTCTCCCAGCTCTCTGATTGGCAGATACCTTCAGCTACACGATCCTGTAGACAGCCTTCCAGAACTGACAACGTCAGCTGTGTGCCCTTTAAATGCTGCAGAGTGCAAGCTCCTGGGATCAGAGAAGATGACTGTCTGCCTAATAATCCCCAGACATGATCAGCACTGGAGAAAGTTCTCCTCCAGGGAGGGAGAGGACTGATCTCTGCACAGCTGATGACTGTCTATAGCAGAGACTGCTCAGTGCTGCAACACCTCCTGCAACAAGTCATCAGCCTGAGCACAGATCACCAGGATCCCAGGATCTACAGAGCTCACACAGACACTGATGTGCTAAAGGAGTGCAGGAGATGTACTTATAAGTCACACAGAGACTGGGGACAATGATTTACCAAAGGAGTACAGGCTGATCGATTACCAGTAAAGCTGATCACTTACAAGTAATAGGGATATTTACTAAAGGAGTACAGGTTGATCACTTACAAAGAATAGGGACAATGATTTATTAAAGGAGTACAGGCTGATCACCTACAAGTAATGGGGATAATGATTTACTAAAGGGGTACAGGCTGATTATTTACAAGTAAGGCTGATCACTTATAAGCAATAGGGATGTTTACTAAAGGGGTACAGGCTGATCACCTGCAAGTAATGGGGACAATGAATTACTAAAGGAGTACAGGCTGATAACTTACAATTAATGAGGACAGTGATTTACTAAAGGAGTACAGGCTGATCACTTACAAGCAATAGGGATATTTACTAAAGGGGAACATGCTGATCACTTACAAGTAATGGGGACAATTATTAACTAAAGGAGTACAGGCTGATCACTTACAAGTAATGGGGACAATGATTAACTAAAGGAGTACAGGCTGATCACTTACAAGTAATGGGGATAATGATTTACGAAAGGGGTACGGGATGATCATTTACAAGTAATAGGGATATTTACTAAAGGGGTACAGGCTGATCACCTACAAGTAATAGGGGTATTTACTAAGGACTAGGGACAATGATTTATTAAAGGAGTACAGGCTGATAACTTACAATTTATGAGCACAGTGATTTACTAAAGGGGTACAGGCTGATCACTTACAAGCAATAGGGATATTTACTAAAGGGGTACATGCTGATCACTTAAAAGTAACGAGGACAATGGTTAACTAAAGGAGTACAGGCTGGTCACTTACAAGTAATGGGGATAATGATTTACCAAAGGGGTACAGGCTGATCATTTACAAGAAAGGCTGCTCACTAACAAATAATAGGGATATTTACTAAAGGGGTACAGGCTGATCACTTACAAGTATTAATAGGGACAATTATTTACTAAAGGAGTACAGGCTGATCACTTACAAGTAATGGGGACAATGATTTACTAAAGGGGTACAGGCTGATCACTTACAAGCAATAGGGATAATTCTTTACTAAAGGAGTACAGGATGATCACTTGCAAAGAATAGGGACAATGATTTTGTGTGCCCTTTAAATGCTGAAGAGTGCAAGCTCCTGGGATCAGAGAAGATGACTGTCTGCCTAATAATCCCCAGACATGATCAGCACTGGAGAAAGTTCTCCTCCAGGGAGGGAGAGGACTGATCTCTGCACAGCTGATGACTGTCTATAGCAGAGACTGCTCAGTGCTGGAACACCTCCTGCAACAAGTCATCAGCCTGAGCACATATCACCAGGATCCCAGGATCTACAGAGCTCACACAGACACTGATGTGCTAAAGGAGTGCAGGAGATGTACTTATAAGTCACACAGAGACTGGGGACAATGATTTACCAAAGGAGTACAGGCTGATCGCTTACAAGTAATAGGGATATTTACTAAAGGAGTACAGGCTGATCACTTACAAAGAATAGGGACAATGATTTACCAAAGGAGTACAGGCTGATCACATACAAGTAATGGGGACGATTTACTGAAAGAGTACAGGCTGATCTCTTACAAGTAATAGAGACACTGGGGGTTATTTACAAAAGGCAAATCCACTTTGCACTGCAAGTGTACTTGAAAGCGCATTTGGAAGTGCAGTCGCTCTAAATCTAAGGGGTAGATCTGAAATGAGGGGAAGCTCTGCTGATTTTATCATCCAATCATGTGCAAGCTAAAATGTTTTTTTTTTTTTTTCCTTGCATGTCCTCCTCGGATCTACAGCAACTTTACTTCCAAGTGCACTTTCAGTGCAAAGTGGATTTTCCTTTAGTAATTAACCCCCACTGATTTACTTAAAGCGGGAGTCCACCTGGACTCCGCGTTTTTTTTTTTTTTTAAAAGCCAGCAGCTACAAATACTGCAGCTGCTGACTTTTAAAATAGTGACACTTACCTGTCCAGCGCGCCCGCGATGTCGGCACCCGAAGCCGATCTCTAGGTCGCCTGTCGGGTCCTGCCGCCGCCATCTTGGGTATGGGAATCAGGAAATGGAGCCTTTCGGCTTCATTTCCCGGTTCCCTACTGCGCATGCGCGAATCGCGCTGCGCAATAAGGACGCTCCCCGCTGCCTCTGGGATCTGTGTTTCCCAGCAGGCAGCGGGGCACTTGCGGGAAGGGGCGGCACTTGCGGAAAGGGGCGTACGTTACGCCCCTTTCCGCAGAGAGCTATCCCGGAAGTGGGTGCAGTTACCTGGATTATCCAGGTAACTGCACCCCCCTCCCCCCTGAAAGGTGCCGATTGTGGCACCGGAGGGGGGGAGGGTTCCGATGAGCGGAGGTCCACTTTAGGGTAGACCTCCGCTTTAAAGAGTGAAGAATATGTATTTAAAAGTTACACAGACACTGGGGACAATGATTTACTAAAGAAGTACAGGCTGATCACTTACAAGTAATGGATACTGGGGGGTTCATTTACCAAAGACAAATCCACTTTGCGCTGCAGGCGCACTTTGAAGTGCAGTCACTGTAGATCTGAGGGGGACATGCAAGGAAAATAAAAAACAGCATTTTTGCACATGATAGGATGATAAAATCAGCAGAGCTTCCCCTAATTTCAGAGCTTCCCTTCTACGGCGACAGAGTGCATTTGCCTTTAGTAAATCAACTCAGAGAAAAAGAATAAAAGTTGGCACTCTGAATGAAGCCTGTCATTATAAACGGGAATACTAATTTTTATATTTTTTGTGATCAGCCTTTAGCAAATCATTGGGGGCTATTTACTAAATGCAAATACACAGTGCACTTGGAAGTGCAGTCACTGTAGATCTGAGGGGAAGATCTGAAATGAGGGGAATCTCTGCAAAAATGCTGTTTTTTATATGTCCCCCTTTGCGTCCGCAGAATTTTTTTCGGGGGGGGGGGGCGTAATTTCAAGGTCACCAATGCTCTGCCCTGTTTTGTCAACATCACGAAGGGGAGGGGCCTGAGTGGGGCGGTGCCGGTGCCACGCCAGCTGGATCTACATCTCTTTATCTCGCCCCAGGAGGTCATCATTTTAGAATTAAAATTATTGTCCACATTGTGATGTGTGCAGTGATATATGTGTAGGGCAAACATGATTTTCCTACCTAGGTGACCTAGCATATCTGTTTTTGTATGTGTGTGTGTATGGGGGAGGCCTCTAAAAAAATGTATTGTTTATGTGTCCATTTAAGCAGTTAAAACTTTGTAAAATGTATTTTTCTTTTTTTTATGACTTTATTGTTATCACATAGGGAAACCAATAGCCCCATATAAGATAGCATATAGGTGACTAGGTGGCGGGGGGAGGGGGTGGCACATCATAGCGGTTGTGGAAGTGGTCAGCCAACATTTGGATTTACATAAGTACACACACTTTTGGCTGCTATTGCAGCCAGGAGCATGGGCGTAGCATCAGGGGTCTCAGGGGTTGCAACTGTGACCCCGCCCGTAGCTCCAGGTGGCCCGCAGCTCTGTCCCCTGCTGTCATATTACATTTGATTTCCTCTACAAAATGCCAGAGCTGGAGTCCAGATCTGCCTTGTGTCCCCCAGTACCCCAGCCAATTTCTATAATTCAGTAATCAGCTGCCAGTTGTTTGCCCTCTCCCCAGTCCACACCCTTCCTCTGCTCACATTGACTGGGGACATGTCATTACTAGGATGGGGGGAGGCGAGGCCATGCCATTAACAGGTTGAGAGGGGGAAGGGACAAGGTCATGTCATTACTAAAATGGGGGGGCGGCGAAGTCATGTCATTACTAGGATGGGGGAAGGGGGGGCAAGGTCATGTGATTACTAGGATGGTTTCTACAAAATATTTTGAATTATCCTCTCATTATATACATAAATCTCTGAAATAACTCTTTAGCCACTTGGAGTATCTTGGCGCCTAAATGGAGTATCTTGGCTTGCAGTGGAAAGGGCGGGTAGTAGTGGGGGACCCCAGGACAACTTTTGCATCAGGGCCCACAAGTTTCAAGTCTCCAGAGTCTCCTCTGGCCAGTAGTTTGTTTAAAGGACATGTCTGCAGCACATTCAAAATCTGAAGCTTCAGCAAATTGTTGGGGATTCAGATTATACCCCCCCCCCCATCCTGGCACCAATTTGTCTGATCGGGTTCATCAGACCCTCCATTGTCCTCTATGGAGTGATAGACTTGTGTCCGTTTACATCCGTCTACACCCACTCATAGAGCAGAGTGTGCTGTGTGGGATCTGCCCTCAGGAGGGGATCAGCACACAGATCCCAAGCTGAGCAAGTGGATAGGAAGCAGATTCCCCCCTCGGTCCCCATGTAACCTTCTCTGTGTTTTCCCATGTCCCTTTCTGTCCCCATTTCTCTTTTTCCCTTGCACTCTGTCCCTATGTTCCCATCTATTCCTCATCTCTACAGGGCCCCCATGGTGTACATGTCAGCGGGCTATCTTATGCAAAGCAAAGCAGCAAGATTTATCTTTCATGCCTCCACTCTGTGCTGATCCAGCTCCTGCGCTTTCTGACTCCTCCCCCTAGTCTCACTGGACTCCGCCCTCTCATTTCTGGCCTTCAGTTCAGCAGAGATGGTTGGCTCTGTGCTGGACTGGAGGCATTTCTGCTGGAATTATCCATTGCAGGGCTGGAGCTTGGAGAGAGAAAAGCGGTTGTTCTGCCCTTCACCTAGGACTCGGAGAGGTGAGGAGCAGTATCAGCCTGGAGTGCAGAGCAAATGGAAGCTAGTGTGACCTGGATGTTCCCAGAATCACAGTGTGGTGCTGCATGTCACGGTGCACGCTGTGTGACCTGTGCTGAGCTGGGTAAAGGTGTGAGCGGGGCCGGCGTCAGCATCAGCTTTTCTGGAGGGACCCCGGGACTTTAGTGCCCTCCCTCTCCTGGCACCTTAAGGCAGCCACCTTTCCTCCCTCATGCTTGTGCCGGCTCTGCACCCACCCAGAATCAACCTGTCCCCTGAGGGTCCATGTGTGGACACCTTGCTCCAGAGGGGGCACAAGCCCCCCCCTTGCCCCTACCTGCGGATGCCTATTCCCATTAGATCTGCACTGTGGATTTGCCTTTAGTAAATAACCCCCAATGATTTGCTAAAGGAGTACAGGCTGATCACTTAAAAGTAAGGAGGATAATTATTTACTAAACAAGTACATGCTGATCACTTATAAGTAATGGGGACAATGATTTACTAAAGAACGATGGGGTTTATTTACTAAATCTAGAGAGTGCAAAATCAGACTCACTTCTGCAAAGAAACTGATCAGCTTCCAGATTTTATTGCCAAAGCTTAATTGAACAAGCCAAGGTTAGAAGCTGATTGGATTCTCTGCAGATGTCTGATTGATTTTGCATTTTAGCTTTAGTGATTAAACCACAATGATTTGCTAAAGGAGTACAGGCTGATCACTTACAAGTAATGAGGATAATGATTTACTAAACAAGTACAGGCTGATCACTTACAAGTAATGGGGATAAAAATTTAATCAAGGGGTACAGGCTAATCACTTACAAGCAATAGGGCTATTTACTAAAGGGGTACAGGTTGACCACTTACAAGTAATGGGGATAATAGGGTGTGACTTGTCATGCAATTTGGACCTGTCAAATCACATGACAAGTTGCACCAGTGTCTAAAACCACTTTAAAGTACTATTTTTTATTGAGGTCTATTATTCAGACATGTGGCAGACCCCTGTGACCAAGCCCCAGTTGGCAGGGCGAAACGTGTCAGCAGTGTGGCCAGAGTGGCGCTGGCTGAGGCCACGCATTTCTATCTAATGTATTAGCACTGGGCTCAGTAGAGTGGCTTCCTGCACCTTACATGTGGCTGCCCTTTCTGCCCCTCTAAAAAGTGAACCATGGCATCACTTTTTAGACGGTGGTTGCCTCCTCACCGCCTGTTTTAACTCTCAAAAGGCCGAACCACCACAGTTGAAGGAGGGTTGGACCATGGCCCTGTAACTTGAATGGGTCACATTCAGCAGCTGTACTGCCCACGGAATGTGACAGGGGCAGCATGTGTACAGCCCTGAGGGCTGCATATCCGTGCTCAGGTAGGTGATTGGGGAATGGCTCAACCACCTGCTTTGGCCTCAAGTCTGAACGAGCCCTAAGGCCTGCTTCACACCTATGGATTTTTTAGTGCGTTTGAAGATTTGCAGAAACAAATGACAGTCCATTTAACATGGTTTCCTATGGGTCACATTCACATCTGTGCATTCTATGGAAAGGGCCAGGGACTTTTTTCTGGTTTTTGGTTCCATAGACTATAGGCCGTGTATTGAAAAACGCAAAATGCGGCCGGAATATGCAAACTGCAACTTGCATAGGTGTGACTTGGGCCTAAGTGTCTGTGCTGTGCATAGCAGCAACTAATAACATTTAGATTGTAATCCTTTCAAAACAAATTACAACATGAATGTTAGAATCTGATTGGCTGATACAAGCTTCATGTTTCAGAATCGTTTAACATTAGAGGTTTGTTGTTGCGTTACAAATAAAAGTAGCCGCCATTTTTTTCTTTCTGCTGTGTAATTTTGGTAAATGAATTCTGAGTGACTTTGTGAAAGAACTGCCGAGTTGCATTAATACGAATCCACACAGGAAGTGAAAGGGGAATCTTGAAGCAAGAGGGAAACTCTGATCGCCGGCAGAACTTTAATTTGTGACACATGACAGAGAGGCTTGTGGTGCAGAGCTAATTACAAACCTGAGGGAATATTTGGATGGAAAGCTATTAAGGCCCACAATGTGCATTCAGTAGCCAGGAAACAAGCGCCTCACATATACATCAATTCTCTGAGAGATGTCTCTATGACCTCCCAGATGCATGTGCGCTTATTATTTCACACACATTAGACATGCATTTCATCCCATCAAGCCACCAGCTTCTTTTTTCCCTATACGTTCTGCTCTGCATCAAGGCTGACAATGGGGCACATTTATAAAATGGTCATCTACTGTTCTCAAAGCAAAGCTATCAAATAAGAAGAAAGATCCTAGTTTACCAGAAGAGACTCGCATGATGCAGAAAATATTTTACTTGTCACAATTTATGCTGCTGTTACTGAGTAATCTGCAGTGAAAAATCAGATGTATGTGTAGCACAACCTCCGAAGGAGCCACTGGAAAAATGCCAAATTCATTTTCCCAGTAGTTGCCCCGCAGCAGGCACACAATCACAGTCACTAGGGGGTGTACTAACTATGTACAAGATGATGACAGTAAACTTCTGTAGCACCCTCTAGCTAGTGCGCTAAGCAGTGGCGGCTGGTGCTACTTTTTATGAGGGGGGCGGCAAACAAAGCACCCCCCCGTTCGGTCTGTCCGCCCGTCCATCAGTCAGTCAAAACCCCCCCACTCGTTCGTCCACCAGCCTCGCACTTACCCCATCTAGGTCATGGGCAGCTTCAGCGGCTTCACCTGCTCCTCCTCGGAGGCTTCCTCCGAATATGAGTTTGCTATTGTTACACTAATGGGTGGGCCCAGGGCGCAGAGCCTTGTGCCCCCTGCCCACCCTTTTTTGAAGCCAATTAGAGCCTCAGGCTCTAATCATGTGATTTTAAAAAAAAGACATTAAAATCCATGCTTCTGGCACCTTGCAAGTAGATTAGGGGCCGGGTGCATGGATTGGAGGGGGGGGGTGCCCCTTTGCTCCTAATGGAGCGGTCGCCACTGATGCTAGGTGTAAATAGGTTCGTTTTAAGGGTAGGCAAATTAGCTTGGCTGAGAGCTGGGCTTGGGTTGCGAATCTGGGTCAGAGATCAGTTACTCAGGGAGGCTGGATGACCCATCCTGACAGCTTTTCTGGTGCCTCCCCCTGTTCTCTGGAACTTTGGAGATTGTTCTAGACAAAGTGGGTGGAAGCTAGGAGGGGCTGTCATGCATATTTAGGAGGACCTCAGTCAATGCTCAGTAAAAGGGCTGGTAGGAGGCAGGCATGAGTTTTGCCAGCAGGGGTAGTCGGGCGGGTGGAAGATGGAGTGCTCAGGAGGCTGTTGGTGGCCTTTGAGGGTGCCCTCTAGTCTGGGGGGGGTGACTGGGCCTGTGGTTTGGGTGCTGGAGGGAACCTCTACAACACACAGAGGAATGCTTTCCTGGAGGCATTGGCACAAGTGAGAAGACAGCAGGAGCAGGTCAGCATTTCTAGTAATTCTCCTAAGAGTCAGCTGGGTGGGAGGGTAGGTGTCAGTCTGGTGGACTGTGGGAAAAGTTAGCCTGGAGGGCTAGTGAAAGGGACTGCTGCAGCCATGAGGGCTGACAAGACCTGAAAAGGTGGTGCTGGGAGCAGTGGACACAGAGAGGAAGGGCTGGGAAAGTGTGAGCTGTGTCAGCCCATCTGTTCTCCAAATATAGGGGCTGTGAGTCCTTGCCTGTAATGGGCCTTTGCAACAAAAACACTACAGGGTGACAAGTGTCTGCTGGAGGAAGAAGAGGAGCTATGTATATAGACTGTATATAGGGAGAGTTGTGCCTTAAGTTTGTTGTTTGAAGTCAAGTGGTCATCCCATAAACTCAAGGCAGACTGTTCTCTGACTCTGAGTGCCTATGAAAATTCGGTGGGCCTGGCTGTGCGGGATGGGGATACCATTCTATTTGCATCTCCTTAGAGGGTGCGCTACACCCTGGCTGTGGGAAGGAGGTTCTCACCCAAGATTTGATGGTACATGGCCCCATCCATCGTCCCTTTGATGTGCTGAAGTTGTCCCTTCCTCTTAGTAGAAAAACTCCCTCAAAGCATAATAATGTCTCCACCTTCATGTTTGACAGTGGGCATGGTGTTCTTGTGGTCATAGGCAGCATTCCTTATCCTCCAAACACAAGGGAGTTGAGTTGCCAAAGAGCTCGATTTTGGTCTCATCTGACCACAACACTTTCACCCAGTTCTGCTCTGAATCATTCAGATGTTCATTAGCAAACACTTTAGATGAGCCTGTATACCAGAGTAGTCTTTATTACTGATTGTACCCTGGGCAAACATTTTCTTGCCCCCCCCCCCCCCCCCCATGCAATTTTGCTCTGAGTCATACAATAAATAGCAGCTAGACTCAAAATCAGTTAGTTGAATCAGACCAGGCAGGGATTACGATTGGTTGCCAGAGGTTACAGTGTATCATTACCGCTCACTGACTGGTTACAGCACACATTACGGCTCACTGGTTTGTTGCTAGAGGTTACCGCACATGATTTCTGCTTGTTGATTGGTTGCTCACTGACTGACTGTAGAGATGACTGTACATCAATACTGCCCACTGATTGGTTGCTAGAGGTTACATCACATCATCTCCTCACTGCCTGTACACCATGGACTGGGGTGATGAGGGGACCCATTAATAGACAGAAAACTCCTGGGGATCCTAAGACTCTTGGGATCAGTGGCAGTGCTGGGGGGAGGGTGTGATCAATGGCAATGCAGATTTTTTCACTACCAATATAAAGAGGAGTTTCAACACTGGCCACCAATGTAATAGGGGTTTACACTGACCACTAATGTAATAGGGGATTACACTGACCACTAATGTAATAGAAGCATTCACAGTAACCACCAATGTAAGGAAGGATTTACACTGACCACCAATGCAAGGGGGACCTTCCCAATGGCCACTAGTGTGATTGAAAGGATTGTACACCAAGCCCCAATGTATTGAGAAGATTTACACTGACCACCGATGTGACTGAGACATTTAGCTTGCTTTCACATTTGTATGTGTTGGGAATGCATGCAAAATCGCTTTCCTGACACCACAAACGTGCTGCCCTTTAGCAAATACACAGCAGTGCCATTCATTGTTAATGACACCCTCACACATGTCCTGACATACTGTGGAACCGTGTGATTTTGAAAAAGTATTAGGGATTTTCTTTCGCATTTCTAGCGCACTGAAATGAATGGGCTGCCCTACACGTGACCTACATCCCCATCCTCTCCACTCCAACCCTCCACCACTCTTGCTGATTGATAGGGGATCGAATACTTATTTCACTCACTTGCCAACTCACTAGCCAACCAGCCATCGTCATTATACGTTGTACGTTGTCCCTTTAAATGGCTCTAACAGGCGTGCGCGCCCACTGCATGGTGGTGGACCCAATGCACATGGCCATGTCTGCCAGCCACGCACAATCATGGGCACGAGAGCCAGAACGGGGATGTGTATGTGTGTGTGTGTAAACACACAAATCCCCATTCTGTCAGGAGAGGAAAGACAGATCATCTGTTCCTACTAAGTAGGAACAGCGATATGTCTCCTCGTCTAGTCAGTCCCATCCCCATACAGTTAGAAACACACAGGAGGGAACACATTTAACCCCTTGATTGTCCCCTAGTGTTAACCCCTTCCCCATCAGTGACATTTACACTACATTATAGTGCTGTATAAATGTCAGTGGTCCCAAAAATGTGTCAAAAGTGTCCGATCTGTCCGGTGCAATGTTGCAGTCCCGCTAAAAATCGCAGATGGATGACATTACTAGTAAAAAAAAAATAATAATAAAAATGCAGTAAATCTATTTCTTATTTTGTAGACGCTATAACTTTTGCGCAAACCAATCAATATACACTTATTGTGATTTTTGTTTACCAAAAATATGTAGAAGAATATATATCAGCCTAAACTGATGAAGAAATTTCTTTTTCATTTTTTGGGGATATTTATTATAGCAAAAAATGTTTTTTTCTTTAAATTGTTTCTCTTTTTTCGTTTATAGAGCAAAAAATAAAAACCACAGAGGTGATCAAATGCCACCAAAAGAAAGATCTATTTGTGGGGAAAAAAGGACCTTAATTTTGTTTGGGTACAACGTCGCACGACCGTGCAATTGTCAGTTAAAGCGACACAATGCTGTATCACAAAAAATTGTCTGGTTATTAAGGGGGGAATTCCTCTGGTTCTTAAAGGGATTGTAAAGATAATTTTTACATTTTTTTAAAATAACAAACATCTTATACTTACCTCCACTGTGCAGCTCGTTTTGCACAGAGTGGCCCCAAACCTGGCCTTCTGGGGTCCCTCTGCGGCTTTCTCGGCTTCCCCCCGCAAGTACTTCTCACGTTCATGCGAGCTCCCTCGCATGGTGAGAAGTGCTTACGGGCGCGCTCCCATGATACAGCTGGTGGCTGTAGGCGCTCACTGTATCACTCGGCCCCGTCCCCCGGCGAGCCGCGTCATTGGATGTGATTGACAGCAGCACGAGCCAATGGTCGCGCTGCTTTCAATCCATCCACTCTAGCCAATCAACGGCCAGGCTGAGTGGCAAAGAGGATGTCGGAGGCAAGCGCGGGACTTTCGAGGGGTCAGGTAAGTAAAACGGGGGGGGGGGGGCTGGGGGAGCTGGCACTGTCAGATGTTTTTTCACCTTAATGCATAGAATGCATTAAGGTGAAAAAATGTTTACCTTTACAACCCTTTTAAGTGGTTAAAATGCAAATCAATTTGTACCTTTTTTTTCAAAATGCGTTTTGCTGGATATTTTTGCTGTTATTCTGTCTCTTTAATATAAACCTACTATTAAAATTATGGGGCGGTTAATTTCTTTGTCAGCGGGGAAACGTACAAAATCAGCAGGGGGATCAGATACTTTTTTCTCTCACTGTATATCAGGGGTAGGCAACCTGGGGCCCTCCAGCTGTTGTGGAACTACATTTCCCATGAGGCATTGCAAGGCTGGCGTTACAATTACTCCAAGAAGCATGATGGGAATTTTAGTTCTGCAACAGCTGGAGGGCCCCAGGTTGCCTACCCCTGCTGTATAGTAGTAGTTCCCTTGCTTTGCAGATCAAAATTCTGGGATTACAATTCTACCTGGGATGCTACCTGCATCAAGTGTCAATTTTTTCCCATGTCTAGGTGCTTGAGTTTCTTCCAGCAATCCAAAGTCATACTGGTAAATAAATTGACTTTTTTCCAAAATTGCCTGTAGTGTGTATATGTGTAAACTGTAAACTCCTCCGGGTGAAAAGGAATTATAATCTGTGTACTCTGCATTTGAAGGGTTTTTTTTTGGTTGTGTTTTGTTTTTTTACACAGGTACCCACTCAAAGTTTCTCAATTCTTGCCTTGATTTTGCTTGTCCCAAACTTTTAAATAGTTAATTTTTTTTTCCAAGCATATTTCACCTAAAAAGCTTAAAGCGTTTGTTACCCCAGCACTTCATATCCCTGATGTGCCTGCTGTACCATGTACTTGTATGAGAAAGTATCCCGTTCTCTTTGTATTGCTTCCTTTATGTGAAATCCCAGGTGTTCCTGCCAGTCCCCCTGCTTACCTATTAAAAACTGACCACGCTAAGCAGGAGAGCACATTATGGTCGACAGGGCCGGACTTACCATTGGGCTTGACTGGGCTGAGTGTACTCAGCTCGGCTCCGCTCACAGTCACGCCCAGTCCCGCCCTATGATGGACATAACACAGGGACTGGGCTTGACTGTGAGCCGAGCCGAGTACACTTGGCTACTCTCGGCTCTGCACAGGACTGCGAGAAGACCCGAGAGCCACTGTAACAACATATTCAGCGACACATCGCAGTTTGCTACGGAAGTGACATTCTGTCGCCACCATCTTGCTACACCCTACACTCGTCCACAGTAAGGATACACTAAGAGGGGGTAAAGCCGACATGTTATAGAAAATATGCAACAATTGCATGTGGGAGATGCCCCTTTGGACTTTTTATATGGCGGAATAAGGAGTATATATAAAGCCGCGTACACACGGGCGGATTGTATGGCCTACTTAGTCCGTCGAAACACATTTCAGCGGAAAGTCCGCTCGTGTGTGGGCTTTAGCGGACTTTTTCAGCGTGCAGTCTGGCGTACTATGTATTTCGGAATTTCCGTAATTCTGTCCGTCATACTTTGGTTTCAGCGGACAATCCGCTCGTGAGTAGGCTAGTTGGACGGACTAAGAATGGCGCATGCTCAGAAAGGATTTACACGGCCGAAGGGTGCATTGCTGTGTATTGGACTTCCTATTCCTAGTCCCGTCGTACGTGCTGTACACGTCATCGCGCAAGCTTTCGACGGACTGTTTGTGCATCCGTGTGTGGTCAAGTCCGTTCATTCGAAAGTAGGACGGACTGTCCGTCGGATTGTATGACGGACTAAGTAGGCCATACAATCCGCCCGTGTGTAGGCGGCTTAAGTCAGATAATTAATTAAAAGGCATATTAACTGCAAACTTTATTAATATACACAATAAAAATTAAAAAGGAATCAGATATCCAACAATCATAAATTGCAATAATACATCAATGTGTAGACATAGAAAAAGTATCAAAAATTAACCCAAGCTTACAATTCCAAAGTGCCATCCACAACAGTAAGGTCAGCAGATTGGATATTCAACCATAAACCCAACATGTTTCAAAAGTTATTGCATTATTGTGCATTTTCCTTCTTCAGGGGTGGTTTCTTATAAAGAAAGGTTGGGATATTGTTTTCTTATCTGTAAAAATATGAGAAATTGTATAATAGTGGCGGCATTATGATATACAGCAATATCAGAAAAAAAAAAAAAAAAACAACGCACAATCCATTATAAAACAATTTTCACCTCAAAGATACTCACATATCAGACTCATTGGAAACAATAAAAACAATACAGACGATACAGTACATGCTGGTCGCACGACTCCTCATAATCATGCACTAAAGGGGGTACCACATGGATCCCCAGCTCAGGCGCCAATATGAAACTTCTTCTGTGGCACTTATCTGGCGTCTTTTGTAGATGCGATTTGGCGCCTGAGCTGGGGATCCATGACTGCAATGACAAGGCTGCACATGACACTGGGGCAAGGCTGCCCTAACAAGGCTGCAAATGACACTGACAAGGCTGCAGATGGACACTGATAAGGCTGCATTGATGGGCATTTAGATGTAAGTTTTTTCCTTAAACATCCCTCCTAAAAGTTTTTTTCCTTAAAATTCCCTCCTAAACTTGGGGTGCGTGTTATACGTTGATAAATACGGTAATGTATAGAAGGTAGGGCCCGAAAGTGACTCAAGCCCAGGGCCCCCCACCACCCTAAGTCCTGCCATGGTGGTCAGTTCTCTAGCTACAGGGACTGTGATCACTTATAAAAAAGGGAAAAAAGGTATTTATAATGTATTTTTAAATCTATAAAAAAAAAGTTTTGTCTTTCTTTTCTATTTAAAGTGGTTGCATACCCCTGTTTTACATTTTTACCTACAGGTAAGCCTATAATAAGGCTTACCTGTAGGTAAAATTAATGTCTCCTAAACATACACGGTTTAGGAGATATTCACCCCGCATGCAGCTGCTGAACTCAGCGGCTCATGAGGAGTAAAGGTCATATCGTGCCGGAACGGTGGACTTGATGTGATGTCATTGTGGTTCCGGCCACTCACAGCACCGGAAGCGGCAAACCCGGGAGAAATGCAGAGGGGAAAATGTCAGCTCCCTCAGCGGTGACCAGAATGCAATGCCGACGCTTTGTTCTAAGGTAAGTATTTCATAATGAGCTAGTATGCATACTAGCTCATTATGCCTTTGTCTTATGCCGCGTACACATGATCGAATTGTCCGGTTGGAATTGGTCCGGCAAACAATCCGCCGTACTTTATAACGAACGGACTTGGCCACACACGGACGCTCCGAAAGTCCGGCGATTTCTAACGCGATGACGTACAGCACGTACGACGGGACTAGAAAAAGGAAGTTCAATAGCCAGTAGCCAATACCTTCTTTCTTGTACTTGCTTCAGAGCATGTGTCATTCTTAGTCCACCGGACTAGCACACTGACGAACGGATTGTACGATGAAAAAGTCCGCTGGAGCCCACACACGGTCGAATTGTCCTACGTACTGTGGTCCGTGTGTGTAATTCGATCGTGTGTACGCGGCATTACAGTTTTTTTTTTTTTTTTTTTGGTTTCTACTTGCGACCTCTTTAAGGCCCGGTCCACACCTATGCATCTTTTGCGTTTTCAGTTTTTCAGAAACACACTACAGTCCATTTAACATGGTTTCCTATGGATGTAGTTCGCATCTGTGCATTTTTTGGGAACGGCCAGGAATTTTTTTCTCTGGTTCTTGGTTCCATAGACTTTAATGGATCAAAAATGTGTATTGAAAAAACGCTAAATGCACCTGGAATATGCAAACTGCAACCTGCATAGGTGTGAATCAAGCCTAAAACTGAATGGGTTGTTTGACAAGGGGATCGTTTACAATTACTTTAACCACTTGCTTACTGGGCACTTAAACCCCCCTCAGTCCCAGACCAATTTTCAGCTTTCAGCGCTGATGCACTTTGAATGACAATTGCGCGGTCATACAACACTGTACCCAAATGAAATTTTTATCATTTTTTTCCCACAAATAGAGCTTTCTTTTGGTGGTATTTAGTTACAGCTCGGAGTTTTATTTTTTGCTAAACAAACAAAAAAAGATGCAAAAAAAAAAAAAAAAAATCATGTTTTACTAGTTTGTTATAAAATTTTGCAAACGGGTCATTTTTCTCCTTCATTGAAGTGCGCTGATTAGGCGGCACTGATAGGCTGCATTGGTGGGCAATGATGGGCTGCATTGGTGGGCACTGATAGGCTGCATTGGTGGGCACTGATAGGCTGCATTGGTGGGCACTGATAGGCTGCACTGGTGGGCACTGATAGGCACAGATAAGGCGGCACCGATGGGCACAGATAAGGCGGCACTGATGGGCAAAGATGGGCACAGATAAGATGGCACGGATGGGTGGCACGGATAAGTGGCACGGATGGGCACTGATAGGTACCACTGATAGATGGGACTGATGGGCACTGATAGGTGGCACTGATAGGTGGCTCTGATAAGTGGCACTGCTGGGCACTGATGGGCGGCACTGCTGGGCACTGATGGGCGGCACTGCTGGGCACTGATGGGCGGCACTGGGGTGCAGCACCTTTGAGGCAGATTGTGGGCACTGTGAGTGGCACTGTGGGTGGCACTGTGGGCACTATGGGCACTGCTGGGTGGCACTGACGGGGGGCACTTACTTTTATTCAGGATGGCACTTCAGCGGGCAGGTGGGCACTGGCAGGGGGCAGGTGGTGGCTTGTATTGCTGGAATAATAATAGCCGATTACCGGCTCCGTTCTATCACATGATCAGCTGTCATTGGCTGACAGCTGATCACGTGATAAGGGGTCGGGATCGACCCCTTCCACGGATCGGTGATCAGGCGAGTCTCATGGACTCGCCGATCACAGAGCGCGCCGCGCGCGCCCCTCAGGGGGCGCGCAGGCCGCTCGTGCACGGGACGACGTCAATAGACGTAGTCCCGGAAAAGTAGATCCGCGCTAATGCCGTCATTTGGCAATAGCGCGGATCCCAAGTGGTTAATGAGCAGAAAAGGGAACCAGAAATCGATGCATTAAAAGTACGCAGGGGTCAAGGGGTCAAGTCCTGGTGAAAAAAGTGTGGGAACTCCCACCCAAGATCCACTTCCCCCACCAAAAAAAATTAAAAATGATACGCTCATATGCACAAACGCTTCAAAAGTGGTATTTTTCATCCAATTTTCGTATTGTGTGTATGAAGCTTAACTGTTAGTACATAAAAAAAAAAAACAATTCTCAATAAACATAAATACGGTAATTCTCTGAATAATCAGCATTCATTCAATTGTGCTTCTGTCACGTACCTGGTTGGAGAGCCCCGGCTCGAGAGCCCCTGGAGATGGGAACAGGGATTCAGGAGTCCGGAGGGCACAAGTGCCAGACTGGTCAGCTGGTAGAAGAGACCGGAGCAGATGGTGGACCGGAGCAGAAGGTGCAACCAGCGCAGGATGCTGGACAGGAACTGCTGGACGGCTGGCACAGGCGAACAGGCAGGAGCTGCGGAAGTAGTAGTCAGTGCAGGTCCGTAGGCAGACTGGCAGAAGTAGTCAGGGACGAGCTGGGTCGGCAACAATCGGGCAGCAGAGGTACAAGGCAGAAGGCAGAAGCGTGGTCAATCAGGCAAAGGGTCGGAGGCAGGCGGCAAACAGGCAAAGTCCAGGAACAGGCCGGGTACAGAATCAGGAACACACACACAGGAACAGATAGCAGGAGTCACAGGAACGCTGCAGACGGGACAGCACAGAGGAGCAGGAGCAGGTCCCTTAAGTAGGCAACTGGGCGCCAAGAACGGTCGCACGGTACGTCTACGTACCCCCGCGGGTGACCGTGCTCCCGTTCGTGACCCCGCGTACCCGCGTACGCCCGTTCGGCTCGTCGCGCACCCGCGTGCGCCCGCTCGTGTCAACGCGCACCCGCGTGCGCCTGTTGGGGACTATGTGCACTCGCGTGCGTTCGTTAGCGCCAACCCGTCGGGGTGTCTCAGGATCGAAGCTGAAACAAATAGATTCTTCAGGGTTTCAAAGGCTTCTTGCGCCTTGGGAGTCCACAGGAATCTTTGACCCTGTTTGGTCAGCTCCGTGATGGGGGAGATAATGGATGAAAATCCTCTGATAAACTTTCTATAGAAATTGGCAAATCCCACGAACCGTTGGACCCCTTTCCGGTCCGAGGGAGCGGGCCAGTCTAGGATGGCTGAGACTTTCTGGGGATCCATTTCTATTCCATTTACCGAAATGATCAAGCCCAAGAATTGAATGCTCTGTTGCTCGAAGACGCACTTCTCCGGTTTGGCGTACAGGCCATGGAGACGGAGACGAGCCAGGACAATCTTCACATGCTCCCGGTGTTCGACTAAGGAGGAAGAAAAGATTAGTATATCGTCAAGGTATATAACAACAAACAGGTCTAAGTACTCTCTGAAGACATCATTGACGAAATGCTGGAATGTAGCAGGGGCATTACAGAGTCCAAAGGGCATGACGAGATACTCATAATGCCCGAAGCGGGTACGAAAGGCGGTCTTCCACTCATCGCCTTTGCGGATACGGACCAGGTTGTAGGCGCCCCGCAGATCCAGCTTGGAGAACACCCTAGCCGACCCCAGTCTCTGGAACAATTCAGGCACCAACGGTAGAGGGTAGCGGTTTTTCACAGTAACCTTATTGAGTGCCCGGTAGTCTACACATGGTCGTAGGGAGTGGTCCTTCTTCTGGACGAAGAAAATCCCTGCACCTGCCGGGGAAGTGGAAGGTTGGATAAAGCCCTTCTTTAAATTATCATCCAGGTAGGTCTTTAGAGCTCCCAGCTCAGTCTCAGATAGGGGAAAGATTCTCCCGAAGGGAATCTCCGCTCCCGGAAGCAAGTCTATCGGGCAATCATATAGTCTGTGGGGAGGTAGAGTCTCTGCGCCCTTCTTACTAAAAACATCCAAAAATTGGTGATAGACTTCGGGCACTGCCAGTCGGATCTCGGTGTCTGTCTCCAAGCAGAGCAGGGAAGGAGGGTCCGTCTTGATGGCTGGAAGGCAATACTGATGACAATAGGCAGATGGAAACTCGATCTTTCCAGTGAACCAGTTTATCAGGGGATTGTGGGCCTTCAACCAGGGTATGCCAAGAATTATGGGAAAGAGAGGAGACTCGATAATGTCCAGACACAGGTGCTCCTGGTGGTCCCCCGTGATGGTGACAAGAAGGGGAGATGTTTCCTGGGTTACAGGTCCGGATCTCAGAGAGGAACCGTCGGCCAAATAGATTGGAAGTTCCTTGGCCCTGGGCCGAAGGGGAATGTTGTTTCTCAGGGCGAAGGATAGGTCCATAAAACCGCTACAGGCCCTAGAGTCAATGATCGCGTTGACGCTGATAGTCTTGCCGGAGAACTGTAAAAGAAGAGGCACAGCCAGGTGAGAGATGGTACTGGTACTAGGCGGAGTAGGAGGAGAGGCGGGAGGTATAAGCAGGCACTTACGCGACTTGGCGGGGCAAGTGCGAACATAATGTCCAGATCCTCCGCAGTAGAGGCACAGGTTACCAGATCTTCGGCGTTGGCGCTCTTCGGGGGTCAGAGGTGAACGTAGTAATCCCAGCTGCATGGGTTCCGATAAATCCGGAGAAGAAGGACCAGGAAGAACCGGTGGATTGGCACTTGGAACCCGTGGCATCATCCAGACTGGGCGAGAGGTGGAAGAAGAGCGCTCCAGACGACGCTCTCTTAACCGCCTATCGATCTGGACAGAGAGGTCGATGAGCGCTTCCAGGGTCTCAGGAGTTCCTACACGAGCCTCCGAGAGTCCCATGCGGAACTGGTAACGGAGAGCTGAGCTGTTCCACTCTGTGTCGGCGCTCCAGCGCCTGAACTCAGACACATAGTCCTCTACTGGCCTGCGACCTTGCTGGAGTGCATGCAAAGCCGCTTCTGCGGTGGCTGCGAGCTGGGGGTCCTCATATAGACGAGACATGGCTTGGAAGAAGACATCTAAGGAGTCCAGAGAGGGGTCTTTCGTTCAAGGAGGCGATGTGCCCAGGCCTGGGGTTCGTCGGTAAGCAAGGAGATAACGAACCCTACTTTCGTAGCCTCAAGAGAAAAGGTCCGGGGCTGAAGGGCGAAGAAGAGCTCGCAGGAATTCCGGAAGGCCCTAAACTTATTCCGGTTACCGGAAAAACGGTCTGGTGTAGGGACCCTTGGCTCTGGCGGCAACATGACCACTGAAGGAGGACCTGGAGATCCGGAGGCAACTGGAGCTGCGGCAGATAGGGCTTGAACCTGTTCCTCCAAACGACCATAACCCTCTTGCAGGTTCTTCACGGCCTGGGTGAGGCCGGCTAGATGGTGGCACAGTTCATCCATCGGAGACGCTCCCTGCGAGGGCTCGGACATGGCTGTCCCGTACTGTCACGTACCTGGTTGGAGAGCCCAAGCGTGCAGGGAGCGGCGCCTCGTAAGCCCCGGCTCGAGAGCCCCTGGAGATGGGAACAGGGATTCAGGAGTCCGGAGGGCACAAGTGCCAGACTGGTCAGCTGGTAGAAGAGACCGGAGCAGATGGTGGACCGGAGCGGAAGGTGCAACCAGCGCAGGATGCTGGACAGGAACTGCTGGACGGCTGGCACAGGCGAACAGGCAGGAGCTGCGGAAGTAGTAGTCAGTGCAGGTCCGTAGGCAGACTGGCAGAAGTAGTCAGGGACGAGCTGGGTCGGCAACAATCGGGCAGCAGAGGTACAAGGCAGAAGGCAGAAGCGTGGTCAATCAGGCAAAGGGTCGGAGGCAGGCGGCAAACAGGCAAAGTCCAGGAACAGGCCGGGTACAGAATCAGGAACACACACACAGGAACAGATAGCAGGAGTCACAGGAACGCTGCAGACGGGACAGCACAGAGGAGCAGGAGCAGGTCCCTTAAGTAGGCAACTGGGCGCCAAGAACGGTCGCACGGTACGTCTACGTACCCCCGCGGGTGACCGTGCTCCCGTTCGTGACCCCGCGTACCCGCGTACGCCCGTTCGGCTCGTCGCGCACCCGCGTGCGCCCGCTCGTGTCAACGCGCACCCGCGTGCGCCTGTTGGGGACTATGTGCACTCGCGTGCGTTCGTTAGCGCCAACCCGCGTCCGAAGGCACCGACGATCCCCTCGTACAGGGAACCTGCGGGTAAGTCTTACTTGGGTGACCGGGGTGGTGGAACGACCGTGACAGCTTCCATGCAAATGTGAACATCATGTTCTGATCTTTATTGGGGAATTTTATTTTGTATATAGAGTGTTTATGTGGTGAGTTTACACTTTTCATTGAACAGAATTTGGATAACACAGGGTTAAATGAACTGCACATTATCTGGACAGAATGCTTGGGGAGATAGTGATGTGTTCCTGCTTAGGAGATGTATGTTAGCTTGGGGGGGCTACTAACTCTGCAGGGCTCCAACACACACTCGCTGCTATTCCAACCTAAGCTATTTCCACATAAACTTCCCTCCTGGCATTAAACTTTGCCGGGTATTTTGCTCAGCTTACCACCCCAAACTGATGTTCCTCCCTCAGCTCACCTCTCTCCCTGCATGCCATGTGAGCAGAATAGCTGTGCTGATCCTCTGGGTTCTCTCATCATATGGCACTGAAGATAGAGGAGGGGGGGATTCAGCGGGACACACAGAGCAAGTATGCAGGGCAAGGGGGGGAGGATGAGGAGACAATCTCTTAGCAGCAGGGACCTGATCTACCCGTCAGCTAGCTGTGATTGACAGGTAGATCAAAGCGGAAGCTGTCATGGGGCCCCCTACTGGCAATGCCTGAATGGTCAGGTGTGCGGCACTTACTATTGCAAGCTGTGTCGGCGGCTGCTGGTGTAGCACCTACCACTCAGCTCCCATACTTCAAACTCTTGCAGTACATGGCTGCTAATGAGAACTGAGTTCCTGTTGTGGAAAAAGTACAGGAACTCTGTTCCCGTGAGTTCCCGCAGAACTTGAGCCCTGAAAGTACGTTAAAATGCAATATGCATTTTTATAAAAGGCATGCCGTGTTTTTCAGTGCACCAGTGTGAACAGAGACTATAATATGGAAAAATCTGTGAGCCAATCACACAAGCAGGAAATGACATATCTAGGGAAGATGTGTACACCATGTGTGTGCACAATGCCTCCGGGTTGTCCCTCAATTCCTCCTCATTTGTCCCTCATTTTGGTCTGATCTATATAGTTGTATATAAAATGCACTTTTTATATATCAAAAAGTGTTTTCCGGAGCTAAACCTTTCATCTGATTTCTAAATTGCTACATTTCTTAAATTCCAAAAGCCGATATAAAGCAATAGTTGTGGTAAAAAAAGCACTTGCTAGCCAATCTTGTTTTTTGTACAATTCTCCTTTAAGGCGGCGTGGCAAGGGGTGTGTCCTATGCCTGCATACTTTTGCTTATTGGTGTCCCTCATTCCCATCTCAAAATGTTGGGAGGTATGGTTGCAGATTGAAAAGGAAAGGTCATTTTTAATTGCTTGTGTAGCAATTGTATATACATTATTATTGTTAATTTCAAGTGGAGTTACCCTTTGAGCTGCTGTGGAGATATGCTGGGACTAGTAGTTGCACAGACTGTCTTTCTTTGATTCAGTGCCATCATTTCACAGATTTATTCATAATAATGTCTGAAGGAAGAACAGTTCCTGTTGCCTATAACAGCCCAACCGGTTTCACATGTTTTTTCCTCCTCCCATTCTCATAGAGGTGAATCTGGTAGAACAGTTTATAAGGTGATAAAGAGGCAAAGCATTGCTGCATGACCCGGCGGGGTGAGGCTTATAACATGCACAGTAAAATTGAGATTTCTGAACCCAGTAAAAAGATGTTGAGTAGACATAGGACAGGGAGTTTACATTTCTGTCAAGTGTTATTTCTTTCTGCGACTCTGTGACTTTTTAATAATTAAACTATTTATTTAAATGCCGGCAATAAAAAAAAACGGGGAAAATAACGGTGTGGGGTCCTCCCCAATCCACACCAAGCCATTCGGGTCTGGTATGAATTTTAAGGGCAATCCCAAGCCCAAATTTAAAAAAAAAGGTTTGGGGCCCTCTCCAAAATCCATACTAGACCCTTATTTGAGCATGCAGCCCGGCAGGTCAGGAAACGAGTGAGCCCCCCCCCCCCCCCGAACCATACCAGGCCACATGCCCTCAACATTGACACCATCCCCTATGACATCATTAACTGATGCATGCTGGGCTGCTGATGTCACATGAGGGCGGGGGCCGCCGGCATGTCGCCCAGGGCTTGCTTCCGGGTATCATGGCTCCGGCACTGTGATTGGCCGGAGCTGCAAATTATGTCACTCCGTGCATGCGCGCGGGAGCCACCGCGAACGGCACAGTACAACTGAAGCAACGGCATGTACTGCCATTGCTTCAGTTGGCTTAAGTGCGCCTGTGCCGCATGACGTCAACACATGCAAATACAGGGATATGTCCTAAAGCATGCAGGTTTAGGAGATATCCATTGCAGCTACAAGCAAGCCTAATTATAGGCTTGCCTGTAGTTTAAAGTGGTTGTAAAGGGTTTACAACCACTTTAAGAACTGTCAGATGGTGGAGCAAGCAGATGGCGAGAGGCTTCTTATAGGTTGGAGGTGGTAGCAGCGGGCGGCATGATTGACGATAGACATTTTTTAAAAATTCTTTATGTCCTTTATTCTTTATTCTTATGGGACAAATTCTGTCCCACTGACTCATCAGTTGTTAAGGATGCAAAACGCATAAAAAAACGCAACACTTGCTTTTTTGGTGCGGGTCCACTGAAGTCTATTACACACAAAACGCATCTATTGCGGGGGAAAAAAGTTCCTGACCCTTTCCAAAAGTGCACCGGCTGAAGAACGCATAGATATGAACGTGCACCATGGGAAACCATGTTAAATGGACTGTAGTGCATTTCTGCAAACTGCAAAACGCACAAAAAAAATGCATAGGTGTGAACCTAGATTTATTTATTTATGTAAAACCTTTATCTCAAAAGAAAAAAAAAACTGTTTGCTGTAGGTGCTTATAAAGTGTTAGGCCGCGTACACACGCGGGGACTGTTCGCTCAACTTTGTCCGCTGAACAGGGTTTCGGCGGACAGTCCGCTCGTGTGTGGGCTTTCAGCGGACAGTTTCAGCGGACAGTCTGCTGAACAAAGTTTTTCGGAAATTCCGAAAAACTGTCCGCTGAAACTCTGTTTCAGCGAACAGTCCCCTCGTGTGTAGGCTTGTTCGTCAAACTAAGTTCCGCGCATGCTCAGAAAGGATTTACACGCCGAAGTTTGCATTGCAGTGTATAGGACGTCGTATTTTTCGTCCCGTCGTACGTGCCGTTCACGTCATCGCGCACGGTTTCAGCGGACTGTTCGTTCGTCGTGTGTGGGCAAGTCCGTCCATGCTAATTTTGAGCGGACTGTCCGCTGAAACTGTTTGACGGACAAAGTTGAGCGAACAGTCCCCGCGTGTGTACGCGGCCTTAGCTGGAGTTTGGCTTCAATTTGTTAGTGTATCTAAATCTGCTAGTACATCTTAGCCCTTGTACACACGGTCGACATTCCGACGGAAAATGTGTGATCGGACCGTGTTGTCGGATAATCCGGCCATGTGGGCTTCATCGGACTTTTTCCGTCAGAATGCCTGACCAACAAAGTTTGAGAGCTGGATATAAAATGTTTCCGACAACATGATCCGATCGGACTTTGTCCGATCGTTTGTAGAGAATTCCGATCGGACAAAGTGCCACGCATGCTCAGATCAAATTCCTAAACCAAAGCTATTGGCTACTAGCCTGAATGTAGTCCCGTCGTAACTAAATAACGTCATCACGTTCCGAACGATCGGATTTTCCGTCAACTTTGTCTGACCGTGTGTATGCAACACCAGTTTCGGACAAAATCCGTCGGACAAAGTCCGTGTGTACAAGGGCTAACACTCCCCTCCCTCCGGATTAACAATGCTGCTATTCAGAGGTGCCCTATGTGCTCCTTCATCCAGAGTGGAGGCACTCTAATACAGGAAAAACAAAACAAAAATATCGCGCTTGGGGCAAACCTGAGAGCTGCAACTAAAAACCATCTAATATCAAATATGGGTCAAATCAGAAAAATTATACATAAAGTTGCGCTAAATATACGTGAAAATTGAAGTGAAAAACTCAATACAAATCACAAAGAAAATGCAAATCAAAAAAACATCCTGTGTAAAGTTCAATCAAGAAAAAAAGGAGTCTTTGTAATCAGGGAATCTTAGTTCCAAAAAGAAGCCAGCGAACAGGAAAATCAATCCTTTTTACGAATACAGTGGAATCTTCCTGACTTTGCCACTATCACATCCAGACCTGAAAAAGGTTTGACTCTTACCGCAATAGGTGGACTCCAAACCAGCGGAGTCGTTAGCACGAGCAGACAGCCCTCTGCGGGGTTCTTTTGTGTGTATTCCGTTCCGGTGTACTACTGAGGGCATGGATAGATGTGGATCATTCAATGCGCAGGTTTGCGCATTGAAAAACCTTGGCATCCGTCGATTCGCCGGGGAGCTTTAGATAACTCCAGGCATACAGGGAGATCGGACGGCCACTTTACCTTTCTCTACGGTGACCGAGAGGAGAAGCAGGACGTACGACGGTTTCCGGAACTTTTCGATCTAGGCTGGTTACCTTCGAATGATCCACATCTATCCATGCCCTCAGTAGTACACCGGAATGGAATACACACAAAAGAACCCCGCAGAGGGCTGTCTGCTCGCGCTAACGACTCCGCTGGTTTGGAGTCCACCCATTGCGGTAAGAGTCAAACCTTTTTCAGATCTGGATGTGATAGTGGCAAAGTCAGGAAGATTCCACTGTATTCGTAAAAACGATTTATTTTCCTGTTCGCTGGCTTCTTTTTGGAACTAATGCCGCGTACACACGGGCGGACTGTATGGCGTACTTAGTCCGTCGAAACACATTTCAGCGGACAGTCCGCTCATGTGTGGGCTTCAGCGGACTTTTTCAGCGTGCAGTCTGACGTACTAAGTATTTCGGATTTTTCGAAATTCTGTCCGTCGTACTTTGGTTTCAGCGGACAATCCGCTCGTCAGTATGCTAGTTCGACGGACTAAGAATGGCGCATGCCCAGAAAGGATTTACACGGCGGAAGGGTGCTTTGCTGTGTATTGGACTTCCTATTTCTAGTCCCGTCGTACGTGCTGTACACGTCATCGCGCAAGCTTTCGACAGACTGTTTGTGCATCCGTGTGTGGTCAAGTCCGTTCAGTCGAAAGTATGACGGACTGTCCGTCGGATTGTATGACGGACTAAGTATGCCATACAGTCCGCTCGTGTGTACGCGGCATAAGATTCCCTGATTACAAAGACTCCTTTTTTTCTTGATTGAACTTTACACAGGATGTTTTTTTGATTTGCATTTTCTTTGTGATTTGTATTGAGTTTTTCACTTCAATTTTCACGTATATTTAGCGCAACTTTATGTATAATTTTACTCTAATACAGGAGGTGTGTTACTGGCCAGATCACCAGGTAAAAACAAAGGGGGAACAAAGCCTAAAAAATAAAACCAATGCAGCCACCACATCCATTGATTAGTAAGCTGCAATATATGACATTTTGGGTTTTGGGTTTAATGCCACATTAATTGCAAGATGAAAAAGTAATTAAACAATTTCAAAGGAACAAGTAACTCTGATGGAGTAGACGTGTAGCATGTAACACACGTCACAATCATTGCAAATTTCTTTAAGAATCAAAAAATGATTGTCTTCCATTGAATGGTCTGGTTGTGGGAAATGATGTCCCACGGATGTGCAGTATTCATCTTACTTATGTTGTATTATGGTATGTCTAAGTAGATTTATCCTTTTTTGTATTTTTCATTTCGTCATCTTTTTTTTTTCTTCCTGGTTGCACTGAATGAAGTACAGCACATTATGGAGGTGCAGCTGTATGATTCAGCAATATTTAGATTTAGATGGCCGCATCATGTTAACACACCACATCGCATGTAACTTGCATTAGGCTCGGTTCACAGTGATGCGATGCAGCAAACCCTGCGATTCCTTGCGGCTTCCCGCATCACACCTGAATCACAGGCGGGTCACCTTGACATCTGCGAACCGCTGCAGGTGTCAATGTAACATTAATGACACCCCCAAATCGATTCGCAGATCACAGAGCAAATTGTGAAACCATACAGGAATCGGATTGCATGGGTGTTAACACCCATGAGATCCAATTCCAGCGTGGACCAAAAAAAGGGCCCTGCACCTTTTTGCTGCGAATGTGATGCGATTTCAGCCATACAGTTTGTATGGCTGAATTTGCATCGCACAGACATCGCATGCAATGTCTGGCATTGGACTAGTGTGAACCAGTGGCAGCTGGTGCTCATTTTTTGGGGGGGGGCAAACAAACATGGCCCCCTCACACGAACTACCCCCCTGGCACTCAATCGATTGAATGAATGGGAAGGCGGCGATCCATGGCCTTCCCTTATCCTTAGCTGTCAATCTGGGCGGCCTCCTCTCGCTGCCGCTGCAGTAGAGGTGCTGGGAGGAGAATGATGATGAGGTGGTGGTGTCGGTGCATTGCTGGATCTGGGGTAGGGCTCCTGGAAGAGGCTGTTGCTACCCCTCCACCTGCTGCTCCTCATTGCACATGGCCCGCAGCTTGCGGGAAGAACCGGGGCCATTGCTTCTCATCCCGAACAGGAAGCGGGAATATTAATTCGCTAATGTCACACAAGTGGGTGAGCTCAGGGCACAGCGCTCTGTGCCCCATGCCCACCCTTTTAGAAGCCAATTAGAGCCTCAGGCTCTAATCGTGTGTGTAACCCCCCCCCCCCCCCCCCCCATTGAAATCCATGCGTCTGTTACCCTGCATGTAGATTAGGGGCCGGATGCATATATTAGGGGGGAGGCGCCCCTCCCTGCGCCCTGCATGAGCGGCTGCCACTAGTGTGAACCCAGCCTTACTATGTTTTGGTGCCATTATTTGTGAAAGGTACACCAAGCAAACACACCTGTGTTGAGTTCCAGCAGTATGATCCAGTAATATTATGACCACATTTAAACCATACCTTCCAACTTTTTAAGACGGCAACGAGGGACACCTATTACCAAAAGTATGTAGGCATAGGACACACCCCCTGCCATGTCCCCTTAAAGGAGAAGTATACAAAAAAAATAAAAGATTAGTTAACCACTTTCAGACCGGACCGCTGCTTTAACTGGTAATTGCGCGGTCATGCAATGTTGTACCCAAACAAAATTTGCGTCCTTTTCTTCCCACAAATAGAGCTTTCTTTTGATGGTATTTGATTGCCTCTGCGATTTTTATTTTTTGCGATATAAACGTAAAAAGACCGCAAATTTTGAAAAAAAATGATATTTTCTACTTTTTGTTATTAGAAAAATCCAATAAACTCAATTTTAGTCATACATTTAGGCCAAAATGTATTCAGCCACATGTCTTTGGTAAAAAAAAAAGTCAATAATTGTATATTTATTGGTTTGCGCAAAAGTTGTCACATCTACAAACTAAGGTACGTTTTCTGGAATTTACGCAGCTTTTAGTTTACGACTGCCTATCTCATTTCTTGAGGTGCTAAAATGGCAGGGCAGTACAAAACCCTCCCAACTGACCCCATTTTGGAAAGTAGACCCCCTAAGGAAATTGATAAGTGGCATGTTGAGCCCATTGAATATTTTATTTTTTTGCCTCAAGCGATTGAATAATGACAAAAAAAATATATTTTTTTTTTTTTTACACAAAGTTGTCACTAAATGATATATTGCTCACACATGCTATGGGCATATGTGAAATGAGTAATTTGGGTTAAGGTATCCCCGCGCTGTCGTCAAGGGCCTAAGCTATTTAAAAGGATAGGTTGCAGCAAACTACCGACAGGGGTATGAACCCTAACCCCCAGATAATAAAAGTGAAAATCAAACAGATGGTGTTGCGCTACCTGAACTAGATATAAATATAAAGAGCCTAATTCTGGAAGAAATAAAATCTAGCTATAAATCAACTAGCCTATCTTAAATAAAAATTAAAGTGCCTTGTGCTATGAAAAATAGTAACCAGTGTATTAAAAACTTAAATTCCAGAAATCATGTGTTTATATATCAACATAAGTAACTCTAAGTAAAAGGGGAAAAATATTCCATAAAGTGCAAATGTCTTATATTAAAACGTGCAATTCATAGTGCATGATTACAAAAAGTTGGTAAAATACAGTCTTTAGTGAAATTAAATAAAGTGCCAGTGATTATTAGTTCCGTAATCTTCTTAATAATAAAAAAAAATTAAATATTCTTAATAATAAGAAAAAATTAAATATGTATATAAGACAGTCTATATATAAGCTGAAATAAGTGCTCAGTGACTTGTTCAGTGCTTCTCAAAAAGAAAAACAGGTGCCAGCAATCGTGTTGTAATTTCTGTGTCTCCAGTATACACGGCACACTAGGGGGCCATTTTACCTAGTGTGCCGTGTACCTATACTCGAGTATAGGCCGACCCGAATATAAGCCGAGGCCCCCAATTTACCCCCAAAAAAACTGGAAAACTTATTGACTCGTGTATAAGCCGAGGGTGAGACATGGCTGTCCATCCCTGTGTGTCCGTCCATCCCTGTGTGTGTGTCCGTCCATCCCTGTGTGTGTGTCCGTCCATCCATCCATCCATCCCTGTGTGTGTGTCCGTCCATCCATCCATCCCTGTGTGTGTGTCCATCCATCCATCCATCCATCCCTGTGTGTGTGTCCATCCATCCATCCATCCATCCCTGTGTGTGTGTCCATCCATCCATCCATCCATCCCTGTGTGTGTGTCCATCCATCCATCCATCCATCCCTGTGTGTGTGTCCATCCATCCATCCATCCCTGTGTGTGTGTGTCCATCCATCCATCCCTGTGTGTGTGTGTCCGTGCAGCCTTGTGTGTGTGTGTCCGTGCAGCCTTGTGTGACTACGACTAATGTGCACTGCTTGCTCCAATCAAAAAGATATGGGGGAAAGGAAAGATTTGGCATTACAAGGAAGCAAAACCCACAGTGAGAAACTATTTCATGAAAAAATAGATCACCGGCCATTATGTAGGGGATTTGTATGGATTATTATTGGAGAATAAGGACATAGTTTATAGTTTGTTTGTTTTTGAATCTACAATGCCAATTAGTATGTGTAGAAATCCTGTATGGACTTGCTGCACTTTAAAGCTTACCAGTGTTTATGAAATCATTTTACACTTATACCAGTCACACAATACAATGCACACAGAGGTTGATCAATTAACTTCTAAAACAGCCCTTACTTTTCTTAATCGCTATCAGCAAAATAATTAAGGAGAACTTGACGGGAGGATCCCTTTTCTTACCTTTATACTGCTCCTTGCACAGAGCTCTGCTAGACTAATACCCACAAAGTCAATTCCCGAGCCTCCGTCCCGAGCCGCCGTCCCGAGCCTCCGTCCCGAGCCGCCGTCCCGAGCCTCCGTCCCGAGCCGCCGTCCCGAGCCGCCGTCCCGTGCCTCCTCCGTCCCGAGCCGTCGTCCCGAGCCTCCTCCGTCCTTCCAGGATCGCCGCTCTTCTCGGCGGCCATTCTAAAATTCAAAAGCCGCGCCTCCGCCTTCGCCTGTGATAGGCGGAACACTGAATTTCCCAGCAGCCTGTGTTCCGCCTATCACGGACATCCTCTCATATTCGTCGGTAGTACGAGGATGAGCGGATGTCCGTGATAGGCGGAACACTGACTGCTGGGAAATTCAGTGTTCCGCCTATCACAGGCGGAGGCGGAGACGGAGGCGCGGCTTTTGAATTTTAGAATGGCCGCTGTCTGTCTGCTCGATACGCTGATCGAGCAGTCAGACAGCGGTGACTCGAGTATAAGCCGAGGGGGCACTTTCAGCCTCAAAAAAGAGGCTGAAAATCTCGGCTTATACTCGAGTATATACGGTATACTGGAGACACAGAAATTACAACACGATTGCTGGCACCTGTTTTTCTTTTTGAGAAGCACTGAACAAGTCACTGAGCACTTATTTCAGCTTATATATAGACTGTCTTATATACATATTTAATTTTTTCTTATTATTAAGAATATTTAATTTTTTTTTATTATTAAGAAGATTACGGAACTAATAATCACTGGCACTTTATTTAATTTCACTAAAGACTGTATTTTACCAACTTTTTGTAATCATGCACTATGAATTGCACGTTTTAATATAAGACATTTGCACTTTATGGAATATTTTTCCCCTTTTACTTAGAGTTACTTATGTTGATATATAAACACATGATTTCTGGAATTTAAGTTTTTAATACACTGGTTACTATTTTTCATAGCACAAGGCACTTTAATTTTTATTTAAGATAGGCTAGTTGATTTATAGCTAGATTTTATTTCTTCCAGTATTAGGCTCTTTATATTTATATCTAGTTCAGGTAGCCCAACACCATATGTGAAATGACACCCCAAAATAAATTCTGCTGCTTCTCCTGAGTACGGGGATACCACATATGTGGGACTTTTTGGGAGCCTAGCCGCGTACGGGGCCCCGAAAACCAAGCACCGCCTTCAGGCTTTCTAAGGGCGTAAATTTTTGATTTCACTTCTCACTACCTATTACAGTTTTGAAGGCCATAAAATGCCAAGATGGCACAAAACCCCCACAAATGACCCCATTTTGGAAAGTAGACACCCCTAAATTTAGGGGTACACTAGTGAGACTAGGTAATAAATGGCGGGTGCCCTGAAACTATAAAAAAATAACTAACCAACCAGCGTCACCTGTAACAGTTATATGGTGATCACTGGTGAAAGGGTTAACTAGGGGGCAATCAGGGGGCTTTATGCGGTAGTATATGGGGGTCCCTGGCGCTATAAAAAGCTGCGGCGAACCTAAATACCTACCTGCCTAACTAGCATCACCTGTGACACTAATACAGCGATCAGAAAAACGATCGCTTATTAGGCTGGGTTCACACTGGAGCGATGCAGGAACGCCACGAATCCGCGGCGGGTTCCCGCATCACATGCCTCCCGGCGGCAGTTCACACTGCTCTATGCGAACTGCTGGGAGTGTCAGTGAAATGTTAATGACACCCCCAGATCAGTTCGCATATCGCAGTGCGATCTGCAAACTCGGATCGCATGGTGTGAACACTCATGCGATCCGATTCTGCTGCGGACCAAAAAAAGGGTCCCGTGCGAGTTTGCGGCGGGTGCGACACGAATTCAGCCATACTATCTGTATGGCTGAACTCGAATCGCACAGAGATCGGATGTGATTTGCACTGCAGTGCGGTGCGAATCACATCCGTTCTCATAAACCGCTGCAATGTGAACCCAGCCTTAGTGACATTGGCGACGGGGGGTGATCACGGGGTTAAACCTTTATTGGGGGGGTTAGGGGGGTACCTTAGAACTAAAGGGGGCTAACCCTAACTGCCCTAACAGTTATTACAGTCACAAATGACACCCGCCGGGTGATCAGGGGGTTAAACCTTTATTAGGTAATAAATGGCGGGTGCCCTGAAACTATAAAAAAATAACTAACCAACCAGCGTCACCTGTAACAGTTATATGGTGATCACTGGTGAAAGGGTTAACTAGGGGGCAATCAGGGGGCTTTATGCGGTAGTATATGGGGGTCCCTGGCGCTATAAAAAGCTGCGGCGAACCTAAATACCTACCTGCCTAACTAGCGTCACCTGTGACACTAATACAGCGATCAGAAAAACGATCGCTTATTAGGCTGGGTTCACACTGGAGCGATGCGGGAACGCCACGAATCCGCGGCGGGTTCCCGCATCGCATGCCTCCCGGCGGCAGTTCACACTGCCCTATGCGAACTGCTGGGAGTGTCAGTGAAATGTTAATGACACCCCCAGATCAGTTCGCATATCGCAGTGCGATCTGCAAACTCGGATCGCATGGTGTGAACACCCATGCGATCCGATTCTGCTGCGGGCCAAAAAAAGGGTCCCGTGCGAATTGCACAGAGATCGGATGTGATTTGCACTGCAGTGCGGTGCGAATCACATTCGTTCTCATAAACCGCTGCAATGTGAACCCAGCCTTAGTGACACTGGCGACGGGGGGTGATCACGGGGTTAAACCTTTATTGGGGGGGTTAGGGGGGTACATTAGAACTAAAGGGGGCTAACCCTAACTGCCCTAACAGTTATTACAGTCACAAATGACACCAATGCAAAAAAAAAAAAAAAAATGACATTGGTGTCACTGTGACTGGGGGGCAGGGGTAATTGGGGGGGTGATCGGGGGGGTGTGAGTGTGCCTGGCATGTTCTACTGTGTAGTGTCGTGTTGGTGCAACTCACCGATCCTCTCTCCTCGGTGTCGGAATGAAAAATACCGACACGGAGGAGAGATTACATCACTTCCTCTCCTGTGTTTACATTACAGGAGAGGAAGTGATGTCACGGAGGATTTTCATTCGTCGGGAGCGATCGCGAGGGGGTGGCCATGAATGAATGGCCGTCCCCTCATCCGGGATCGCTCCCGAACGAATACCGACCCGCGGGAAGGCAAGGACGTACATGTAAGCCCTTATGCCTGCCCGTGCCATTCTATCGACGTACATCGTCGTGCGGCGGTCGGGAAGTGGTTAAACCCACAAGTGCTTTTTTACCACTACTATTCTTTTATATTGGCTATTGGAATTTACAAATGCAGCAATTTAGAAATTGGATGAAAGGTTTAGCACTGGGAAACACTTTTTGATAGATAAATGTATTTTATATACAGCTATACAGATCAGACCAAAATGAGACAGTTGGGAGCTATGTTTAATGTTCTGCATCATGGCATTGCATGTAATATGCGTTACTGCATTGCGGCGTCAGTCATTTTGAATGGAATCCCAGTGCCCCAAAGATGCAACTTTGGAGATTCACCCTCTCTATTTGTCCTGTTTACTGTTATCATTGGAAGTGAAAGTAAAAGAAAATCCCAAATTTTGGGCCGTCCCCAGAAATGTAATAGATGGGAAATCTTCCAGTGGGGACACTAATTCTGGTGATCTGGAGGTCCCCAAGGGATTCCCTTATTGGCAGGGATTTCCTCTCTTTTCCTGTTTCGCTATGGGATGCAGATGGCAAAAAAAATAAAAATGACAAGAAGTTATAGCCCACCCTTGCCCCATCCAAAATGGAGAACATTTTGCTTATAGTTCTGCTTTAATGAAAGGCAAGTCTGAGGTTGGTTGGTTGCCTGAAGGTGAGTATAGGCTAGCCATATGCAATAAGGCTCTGTTCACACATAGGCGACTTGAATTGCGTGCGGATTTCACTGCGGTTCTGCCCATGAATCCAGGATTGCAGCAAAACGTGGAACTGTGTTTGTGATGTCATTATTTCCTAACCACCTCAATACCGGGCACTTTCACCCCCTTCCTGCCCAGGCCAATTTTCAGCTTTCAGCGCTGTTGCACTTTACCTAAATCAAGCTTTCTTTTGCTGGTATTTAACTACTGTTGGGTTTTTTAACTTTTAGAAAAAAGAAAAGAAAAAAAGAAGACCGAAAATTTGGGGGGTAAGGTTTTCTTAGTTTCTGTCAGTAAATTTTGTACATAAGTAATTTTTCTCCTTCACTGATGTGCGCTGATGAGGACGAGCACTGATTAAGTGACACTAATATACCGCACTGATGGGCGCTGATATGCAGCACTGATGAGAACTGATAGGTGGCACTGGTGGGCACTGATAGGCGGCACGTATAGGCAGCACTGATGGGCATGGATAGGCAGCACTCATGAGCAGGCACCAATGGGCACTGAAAGGCTGCACTGACTGGCATCACTTATGGGCACTTATTGGTGTCACTGGTGGGCACTGCTGGGGCTTTCCTGTAATCAGGGCACTGAGGATTAGTGTCCTGATTAACTGCCCTGGTCTCCCCTGCGAAGAGATACCACCAATCGGCACTCCTCGCCACACAGTCAGTGTGAGGCGAGCTGATTAACTGCACTTCCACATTTACATGTGACAGACTGTGATTGGACACAGCCAATCACATGATTAAAGAGCCATGTCAGCGGCCCTTTACAGAGATCAGGGTGGTGCTGCATCCTAGCAACACGGCGCGGCCACAATCCCCATGCTGCGTGCTCTTGCGACCGCATGACAGCGGCCGTTCTGGGGCGCTGTAATATGACACCCACCCAGAATGAGAGCTGTACTGCCATCATTTGATGGTGGGCAAGTGGTTAATGGGACCCAAAACACGATGCAATTATGCCACGATTGTCACGCAACAAACCGTGCTGCAATCGCACAGACAAAATTGCACAACGCATGTCGCCCAAATGAGGTTCCCGGGACCTCTTTTGGACGATACGCATCACGCAATTTGTTTTGCGTGACTGCAGTGCGATTTGTCGTAACAGAATTGCACTGTGTTTGGGGTGCCAAATAAGAAATAATGGCATCACAAACGTGTCCCGCATTTTACTGTGATTCTGGAATCTGCCAGCGATTCAAATCACCTATGTGTGAAACGGAGACTTAGATTTTTCCTGTTCAACCACACCAGCTAAACAAATACCAAAGCAGTGTCTGCATCAGACTGGCTGCAGTCAGCGTTCAAATGAGAATTTTTCACCTGTCTCCTTGGCTTTTTAGATAAAAGTTTGATGAGCCGGTTGGTGCGCGTTTCCTTCACTGCGCTCAAAATACACTGGGTGTGCGATCTGCTGCGGGTATTAATGTACTCCTAATGACACACCAAACCAGATCACATGGTATCACAGTACATTCTGTGAGAGCCAGTGCGATTTCAGCCCATTTAAAGGAAGTTGCACAGGAATCGCACAGGAACACAGACTGCGTTCCTGTGCAATTCAGCTGTGAATCGGCCCTAAATTATCTTTCTTATTCCTTCTATAAAACATAAAAGAGCCAGATTGTTTACTAGAAGGGCTGATTCACACGAGCAGCTGCACTGAATGCACAGCTGCTGGTGTGCGCTAGGGAGAACACAGCATTAAAGCACTATTCTTAGCACAAAACACTTATCCTGGGGGGGGGGGGGGGGTTAGCTTGAATTTTATTGAAATTTTACAAGTGACTTTTTATTAAGTCCTATTCACAGATTCGGTGTTGGCATGCATGTTATTTCCGCCGCCGCTCACTGTAATGCATGTAGTACTTTTTTTCAGTGGACCCCACCTCAATGCGGTGGTGTGAACTGATACCATAGAAAGCAAGGCATATTGCCTTCTCCTCGTATTAGGACTGCACTGGGCATCCCAACACAAATTATGTGAGTGGGCCATTAAAGTGGTTGTAAAAGATTGCTTTGTAAAACAACCCATTTAGTTTAGACATTTAAAGTTTTACCCTCTTCATAACCAGGGTATTTTTTTGCTATTTAGCACTGCGCTACTTTAACTGGTAATTGTGTGGTCATGCTGTGCTGTGCTGTACCCAAATTAAATTTATATTCATTCTTTTTCACACAAATAGAGCTTTCTTTTGGTGATATTTGATCCCCACTTGGGTTTATTTTTCATTATATAAATGAAAAAAGACCAAAAAGACCAAAAATTTTGAAAAAAAACTATATTTTTTTAATCTCTGTTACAAAATGTATCCAATAAAAACAAATATTTAAAGCCAAATTTCTTCTGAAATTTGGGCTAAAATGTATTCTGCTACATATCTTTGGTAAAACAAAAAAATTCCAATAAGTGTATATTGATTGATTTGTGTAAAAGTTATAGCATCTACAAACGATAATATATATATACTGGATTTTTTGTGGTGATCAACGACTTATAGTGAGAAGGTGATAGTGCAGCGGGTAATCTGACACTAGCTGACACTCTGTGCCTATGAAATGCAGCCTTATCAGTGCCCATAAAATGCAGCCTTACCAGAGCCCATTAAATGCAGCCTTACCAGTTCCCATGGAATACAGCCTGACATCACTCAGTTGCAGGGGCTGGGCTGCTGGATCCTGAGGTCAGGCTGCTAGAGCCTGGAGCCTGGCTGCTGGGGCCAAGGGTCTGGCTGCTGGAGCCTGGGGACTGGCTGCTGGGGCAAAGGTTCTGGCTGCTAGGGCCTGGGGCCTGGCTGCTAGGGCCAAGGGTCTGGCTGCTGAGGCCAAGGGTCTGGCTGCTGAGGCCAAGGGTCTGGCTGCTTGAGCTGGGCTGCTGGGGCCTGGGATTTGGCTCCTGGGGCCAAAGTTCTGGCTGCTGGAGCCTGGGGACTGGCTGCTGGTGCAAAGGTTCTGGCTGCTAGGGCCTAGGGCCTGGCTGCAGGGGCCCGTGCTGGTCCTGCAGTTTGGCTGCTGGGCCAGGGGTCTGGCAGCTGGGGCCAAGGGTCTGGCAGCTGGGGCCAATGGTCTGGCTGCTGGGGCCAGGGGGTCTAGCTGCTGGAGCCTGGGGTCTGGCTGCTGGGGCCTGGGGCCTGGCTGCTGGGGCCAAGGGCCTGGTTGCTGAAACTGGGCTACTGGTCCTGGGACCTGGCTGCTGGGGCCTGGGGTCTGGCTGTTGGGCCTGTGCTGGTCCTGGGATTTGGCTGCTGTTCCCCTGCAACGGGGCCAGGGGTCCAGCTGCTGGGGCCTAGGGTCTGGCTGCTGGGGTCTAGGGTCTGGCTGCTGGGGTCTGGCTGCTGGGGCCAAGGGCCTGGCTGCTGGGGCCAGGGGATCCAGCTGCTGGAACCAAAGGGCCGGCTGCTGGGGCCAGAAGTCCGGCTGCTGGGGCCAAGGGTCCGGCTGCTGAGGCTAGGGGCCAAGGGTCTGGCTGCTGGGCCCTTGCTGCTGGGGCTGGGGCATGGCTGCTGGGGCCAAGGGCCTGGCTGCTGGGGCCAGGGGATCCAGCTGCTGGAACCAAGGGGCCGGCTGCTGGGGCCAGAAGTCCGGCTGCTGGGGCCAAGGGTCCGGCTGCTGAGGCTAGGGGTCCGGCTGCTGGGGCCAAGGGTCTGGCTGCTGTCCTGGGATGTGGCTGCTGGAGCTGGGCTGCTGGTCCTGGGGCCGGTGAGCCATCCCAGTCTGAGAATTCCCCAGAAGGATGCGGAGAGGCAGAGGCAGAGAGAAGCCTGGGCGCCATGATCTGCATTCTGTAGCAATTAAGAAAGAAAAAAAAACACCTTTCCACAGTCAAACGCACTCTTTCTCCACTTTCAGGTGCCTCTGCGGTCCCAGTCTGCCCTGCGGATTGATATAGAAGAGACCGGGACTGTTGTGTACTTGTCGCACATGTGATTACTGATTACTTTTTTTTTTTAGTGCTACAGCCTGCAGATCACGGCGCCCAGTCTCCTCTCTGCCTCCGCCAATCTGCTTCCTTCACCGAAAATAAGACCTAGCGTGATTGTTGGTGATGGCTGCAATATAAGCCCTACCCCCCAAATAAGCCGTACTCTGTTTCCCCAAAAATAATCCCTACCCTGGAAATAAGAAACAAGGTAAGGTCTGGTGTCACCGGTAACACACCTCCATCCCTATAATATGCAAGAAAAAAAGAAATAAGACCTACAAGGACTTAAACTAGAGATTTTTTGGGGATGTAGGGCTTATATTGCAGCCATCACCGACAATCACGCTAGGTCTTATTTTCGTGGAAACAGGGTAAGTAGCCCCATGCAGCAGCCAAAGGAGGCAGAGGACAGCAGTATGGGATGTCTCCCCCCCCCCCCCCCGCCTGAGCTCGCAGCGCCTGGGCACGGTACATCACCCTGTCATTCAGCCACAGACAGAAGATTCTCATTCGGCTGATCGGGCTGCTCTGTCTTCTGTCTGTGGCTTCTGTCTGTGGCCCAACGGAGTTACAGGCTCCGTTGGGAGATCGTCCAGTGCTCAAAGGTGTCCAGGAGCCCGTAGTCAAATGCGGGAGACTCCCGCAACTGTCTGGAGCCCCTTAAGAATGTTAGGTTCTATGTTCTGCTTCTCAACCCCAAGAACAGTCTCAGCCCCTGAGGCACACCTGGTACACAAATATCACTACAGACACAATGGTAAGGGACACCACACTAGCGGGTCAAAAATACTTTACCGAAATACTTTTTATTAAACAAGACAGTAGTAGCTTGAAATACTGGCCTCAGGCACTAAGATGACCTATGTGCTCAGGTATGAAATGGAGTAAGGATGACTTCTCATATGACAGTCTATTTCCTTAAAATTCCTGAAAATGCCCAAAACATAAATGTACAATGCAATACACAGTCCTTAGAGTTGTAGCAGAAGAAATGTGGAAGTCCTAATAGAGGAGATACCCAGTATCTTTAGCTAGCTCAACAAGGGCCCAAAGAGATCTCTATGCAATAAGGCCCAGCAACAAATAAACTGTCTCCTGCAAAAGCTCATACCAGAGGATAAGGTAAAGGTGTCTGCATGCAGTGTCTTTTTTTTGTGTATGTGGTCAAGGTGGGCTTCCGCCCACTCACCAATCTTGGCGACACCAAGGCCCAAGGGAAAGGATGTCCTGCAACAGGCTCTTGAAGGATGCCTGATTGGCAACCGAAGAACCCAGTGATACCTGTACAGGTACCCACACAGCCGATAGAGTGCCTGTGGAGATGGGCCTGCATCAGACCATGGAGCTGCTGGTGGAAGAGCGGTAATGCCATCCTGGCTATGATGTCCCCCTTGAAAGACCTGCAGGAAGAAGAGACCCCTTCTCCTGCCTCTGGTCTCTCTGCCTTGTGGTCCCTGCTCCCAGGCAGCCTTCTGGTGTGTCCCTCCTTTTCCTCGGCCCCTGTACCCCTCTAAGCATGCTGGGGCATATAGTCTGCTCTCAGGTATTGCCATGGGGCCGCTCTTCTTCGGGACTATGTGTCTCATGGTGCTCCTCTCCTTCTCTTTTCTCTGATTGGCCCTTTCTGTGGCCAATCAGGAGCAAGCAATGGCAGGTCGGGTTACTTAGGCACTGCTCTCCTAACACAGCTGCATGGGAAGGAGAGGGAGGGGGGAGAAAACCCCTGCAGCTGCTGTCTCTCTCCCTTTGCTCAGTGCCCCTGCTTGTGTGTCTTCTCCGATACACCTGAGCACAACATGGTCAGCTACAGAACTGACCATGATGTGCTCTCCTGTTTAGTGTGGTCAGTTTTTAGGAAAGCAAGGGGGCTGGCAGGAACACCAGGGATTTCACATAAATTAAGCAATACAAAGAGAATAGGATACTCTTTCATACAAGTACAGGGTACAGCAGGCACATATCAGGGATATGAAATGTTGGGTTTACATGGGTTCTTGTCTAATAAATAATAATAATAATAATAATAATTGTGTTGTCCCCCCTATACATTGTAAAGTGCTGCATAAACTGTTGGCGCTATATAAATCGTGTATAATTATAATAAAGCATTTGACAAGAAAACTGTTTTGCCTGCAGTTTAACCCCTTGCCGCCGAGGGTACACAGATGTGTGCACTCGGCTTCCGGGGGTTATATCGGGATGATGCCCGCACCTACAGGTACCTACGGCTAAAAGACGCTCGGCTGTTATGCCGGAGGAGCGGGAGGGGACGTCCCCTCCTCCCGCCACTCTTCCCGGGGCTCCCGATTCAATCAATCGGGGGCACCGATGCACGATCCGCCGCTTTTTGGCGGCTAGGGAGGGACTGGAATGAAGCCATAAGCGGCTTCATTCCAGTCTCCTTGACGTAAACACAGAAGCGACGTCATGAAACACGGAAGCTTCCGGTTTACTCAGCTGCCAATGGTGCCGGATTTAAAAATATATACAGTATCCAGAATCGCCGAAAAGGGCAATCTGAATACTTTGAAGTGTGAAGGAGGGATCGGGGGTCTTTTAGACCCCCGATCCCTCCATAAAGAGTACCTGTCACCACCTATTACTGTCACAAGGGATGTTTACATTCCTTGTGACAGTAAGAGCCGGTTCACACAGCGGGCGATGCGAGGCGACACGACTCGCCTCGCCTCGCTCTCGCAAGTCGCCCCCGTTCTGTACAATGGAACCGTTCTGAGAGGAGCGACTCGAGTCGCTCCGACTCAGAAAAAAGGTTCCTGTACTACTTTTGGGCGACCTCGGGGTGACTTGCATTGACTTCTATACAGAAGTCATCTGCAAGTTGCCGCTGAGGTCGCGGCAGGTCGCGGCGAGGCAAGTCGGAGTCGCCTCGCCTCGCCTGCAGTGTGAACCGGCCCTAATAAAAGTCATCAAATTTTTATTTTTTTTTAAAACAATTTATTAATTTTAAAATAAATAAGAAAATATTTTTTTTTTAAAGTGCCCCTCCCTCGCCGCGAGCTCGCGCAGCAAAGAAAACGCATACGGAAGTCGCGCCCGCATATGTAAATGGTGTTCAAATCACACATGTGAGGTATCACCGCGATCGTCAGAGTGTGAGCAATAATTCTAGCACTAGACTTCCTCAGTAACTCTAACCTGGTAACCGGAAAAAAAAATTGAAAACAACGCTTATTGAGATTTTTAGATACCGTAGTTTGTTGTCATTCCACGAGTGCATGCAAATATAAAGTGTGACATGTTTGGTATGTATTTAATCGACGTAACATTATCTTTCACATTATGCAAAAAAATGTGGCTAATTTTACTGTTTCCTTCTTTTAAAATTAATGAAAGTGTCCTTTTTCACAAAAAAAGTTGCGTTTAAAACACTGCTGCGCAAATACAGTGTGACATAAAATATTGCAACAATCGCCGTTTTATTCTCTAGAGTCTCTGCTAAAAATATATATATATATAATGTTTGGGGGTTCCAAGTAATTTTTCTAGCAAAAAAATATGGATTTTAACTTGTAAACACCAAATGTCAAAAATAGGCTTAGTCATGAAAGGGTTAAACACACTTGAAAATCACATGCTGCATCCAAAGAAACACAGATTGGTTACAGGCATGCAAAGCAGGTCAAACAGATCTTCTCAACTGCTATGTGTATGGCTCCCAGGGATTTTTCTGATTTTGCATTTGACGTGTGTTCCGTGCGCACTTCAAATGCATGAAGGTAAAAGGGTCAGTAAAGTCAGGAATCGGGCATAGTCTCACAATAGCTGGAGAGCCTGTATTATTTACAATATGTATATATCAATACGGTTCTTGTTCTCAATGTCTTGCCAGTCGCACCTCAAGGCAGTCGATAGGGTGGAGTACCTGCTGACATCAAACCTTGTCCCGAATAAAGGCGTGCAGTGCTGGAGTTAATGGGTGAAGCTGCCAGCGGCCTGTAACACATTTCACATGGAGTGAGTCATCTCCAAATCAAGTGACAAAAAGGGAAGTCAGGGCACTGCCGGAGTCAGCAGATTCTGATACTCTGTCCCCACACCTCCTAACATATCTAGATGGGAATGAGGGACACCTACTAGCAAACGTTTGTAGGCATAGGACACGCCCCCCGGCACGCCCCTCAAACGGGAAATAACCCCCCCAAAAAAAAGCTTATTTAAATCCACAAGTGCTTTTTTTTACCACTAATATTTCTTTATATTGGCTTTTAAAATTGACAAATGCAGCAATTTATAAATTGGATGAAAGGTTTAGCACTGGGAACCACTTTTTGAAAGATAAAAAGTGCATTTTATATACAACTATATAGATCAGACCAAAATGAGGGACAAATGAGGAGGAATGAGGGACAGAGGGACTTTGCTCCCAATCAGGGACAGTCCCTCGAAATCAGAGACAGTTGGGAGCTATGTATTACTGACAACAAGATGTCAATTCACTAAGAAATAAATAGTGCATAAAAATAACTAATGTGGTATTATTTATCAGTAGTCAATTAACTGCCCCCACCTCCCTCCTCACCCCCCCCCCACCACGTAAGCGCTAAATGCTCTTTAATTCTAGGGGGTAGATAGAGGCAAATGGTGTAATACCATATCGCTTAACTGCCCTTCCTGGTCCACCACCGTTCTTCTCTTCTCTCTGACACTCCAGGTTGTGGTGTCCTCAAGTAAAATGCAATACAAAGAACTATGGATTCTGAAATGCACTTGACAGGATGGTCGGCCACAGCACCTTAGAGAGGAGGATTCAAGGGACCAGTCACACAGATGGAGTGAGGAATAAGGTATTACTTCTTATTCTTCTACTTTTTAGCTAAACGACTATTTAAAGTGCTACTAAACCCACAACAGTAAAATCAGTCTGAATATGCAGTAGAGCATGCTTGTTACATTGGATATAAAAAATCTACACACCCCTGTTAAAATGTCAGGTTTATTCGATGTAAAAAAAAATGAGACAGCAATAATTAATTTCAGAAGTTTTTCCACCTTTTAATGTGACCTATAAACTGTACAACTTAATTGAACAACAAACTGAAATCTTTTGGGGGGGGGGGGGGTGAAGTGAAAATAAAAAAATAAAATAATGTGGTTGCATAAGTGTGCACACCCTCTTATAACTGGGGATGTATCTGTGTTCAGATTTAAGCAATCACATTCAAACTCATGTTAAATAGGAGTCAGTAGACAACTGCCATCATTTAAAGTGCCTCTGATTAACCCCAAATAATGTTCAGCTGTTCTAGTAGGTCTTTCCTGACATTTTCTTAGTCGCATCCTACAGCAAAAACCATGGTCTGCAGAGAGCTTCCAAAGCATCCGAGGGATCTCATTGTTAAAAGGTATCAGTCAGGAGAAGGGTACAAAAGAATTTCCAAGGCATTAGCTATACCATGGAACAAAGTGAAGACAGTCATCATCAAGTGGAGAAAATATGGCACAACAGTGACATTACCAGGAAATGGACGTCCCTCCAAAATTGATAAAAAGACAAGAAGAAAGCTGGTCAGGGAGGCTGCCAAGAGGCCTACAGCAACATTAAAGGAGCTGCAGGAATATCTGGCAAATACTGGATGTGTGGTACATGTGACAACAATCTCCCGTAACTTTTATATGTTTGTGCTATGGGATAGAGTGGCAAGACGGAAGCCTTTTCTTACAGAAAAACATCCAAGCCTGGGTAAATTTTGCAAAAACACATCTGAAGTCTCCCAAAAGCATGTGGGAAAATGTGTTCTGGTCTGATGAAACCAAGGTTGAACTTTTTGGCCATAATTCCAAAAGATATGTTTGGCGCAAAAACAACACTGAGCATCACCAAAAGAACACCATACCCACAGTGAAGCATGGTGGTGGCAGCATCATGCTTGGGGACTATTTTTCAGCTGGAACAGGGGCCTTAGTCAATGTAGAGGGAACAGTTCCAAATACCAGTCAATATTGGCACAAAACCTTCAGGCTTCTGCTAGAAAGCTGAACATGAAGAGGAACTTCATCTTTCAGCATGGCAATGATCCAAAGCATACATCCAAATCAACAAAATAATTTCTTCACCAAAAGAAGAATAAAGTTTTGAAATGGCACAGCCAGGGCCCAGACCTGAATCGGATTGCAAATCTGTGGGGTGATCGGAAGAGGGCTGTGCACAGGAAATGCCTCCGCAATCTGACAGATTTGGAGTGTTTTTACAAAGAAGAGTGGGCAAATACTGCCAGGTCAAGATGTGCCATGCTGATAGACTCATACCCAAAAAAGACTGAGTGCTGTAATAAAATCAAAAGGTGCTTCAATAAAGTATTAGTTTAAAGTGGATGTAAACCCAATGTCAGGGGGAGGATTTGACAAAGTTTTTCTCTGTTTGTCAAGATTTATCTGACTGAACAATGAAAGAGGATTGATCAGAGATGGATTAACTCTTTGTGGCAAGACTGGGCTCCAATGATAGGAAATCTTATACTCTACATTATGACATCACATTTATTTTTTTTCGGGTTTATGTCCACTTTAAGGTTGTGCACACTTATGCAACCATATTATTTTAGCTTTTTGGGTTTTTCTTCCCTTTACCTAAAATATTTCAGTTTGTTGTTCAACTGAGTTGTACAGCTTAGAAGTCACATTATAGGTGGAAAAAGTTCTGAAATAATTTATCTTTGTCTCATTTTTTAAATCACAGAAACCTGACATTTTAACAGGGATGTGTAGACTTTTTATATCCACTGTATACTGAATGTGGAATCTAAGGGGTCCATCCTCCACATTGAAAAAAAGATTGTTTGATCCTGTCTTCTCTGATCCTCCCCTTCTTCAACAGTCCCCAATTAATCTCCTGATAGTACAGAACCTTGGGGGCATTCTGCACATGCTCAGTTTGGTGTGTATTGATGGGCAGTATTTTTGTTTTTGTTTTTTGGGAGGGTGCATGTGATCAGCACAGGGCCAATCAGCACTGTCCAGACAGAGGGTTTGAGGTCCTGCATCCTCATAGGACAGTCAGAGGAGAATTAAAACTCCTTCTACAAGCTTTAATCAGTGCTCGGCCAGGCACTGATAGAAGTCACAAGGCTGATATATACTGCAAAAGTATTTAGCAGTTTATATTTACTAAAATCATTGCATTTTCATGTTCTGTTTACTGTGGGAGACCAGATATTGCAAATGCAGGGTCCTGGGTTTAGTAACACTTTAACCGCATGCCGACCAGCCGCCTCAGTTGTACTGTGGCAGCATGGCTCGGCTATGCGAATCCCTGTTATGCTACGTCGGTAGCATAAACGGCCACTGGGGGGGGGGGGGGGGGCGCTTGTGCGCCCCACGCTCGCTCCCCAAGCCGATGCGAGTGCCTGGCAGTCTTGATCGCCGCCGGGTTCCCGCGATCATCCGGGGCACATGGAGAACAGGGAGCTGTGTGTGTAAACACACAGTTTCCGGTTCTCTGAGCAGGGAACTGACAGATTGTCTGTCCATACAGACTATGGACAGCGATCTGTTAGTTTCCCTGCACAGTCCCATTCCCCTCTCAGTTAGAACACAATATAGGATACATATTAACCCCTACCCTGCCCCCTAGTGTTAACCCCTTCACTGCCAGTGACATTTTTACAGTAATCAATGGAATTTTAATCACACTGATCGCTGTATTAATGCCAATGGTCCCAAAAATGTGTCAAAATTGTTCGACGTGTCCGCCATAATGTCGCAGTCATGATAAAAATCGATGATCGCTGCCATTACTAGTAAAAAAAAAAATATTAATAAAAATGCCATAAATCTATCCTCTATTTTGTAGATGCTATAATTTTTGCGCAAACCAATCAATATACGCTTATTGCAGGTTTTTTTTAATCAAAAATATGTAGAAGAATACGTATCAGCCTAAACTGAGGAAAAAAAAAGTTTTTTTATATATTTTCTGGGGATATTTATTATAGCAAAGTTAAAAATAATGTGTTTTTTTTCAAAATTGGCGCTATTTTTTTGTTTATAGCACAATAAAATAAAAACCGCAGAGGTGATCAAATACCACCAAAAGAAAGCTCTATTTGTGGGAAAAAAAGGACGTCAATTTTGTTTGGGAGCCACGTCGCACAACCGCGCACTTGTCAGTTAAAGTGACGCAGTGCCGAATCGCAAAAAGTGGTCTGGTCTTTGGCCAGCCAAATGGTCCGGGGCTTAAGTGGTTAACACTTGCAGTGTGTGGGAGGCCCCAGTACAAGGGTGATTTTTTTTCCCGGTTCGGAGTGGAGCTTTATGTTTGGGTATTGGTGTCATATCATATGGAAAACTGAGCCTAAAGGTGGCCCTGGGTGGCAATGACCTCAAAGAAGAGCTCTGGCAAAAGGATTGTGCTTCAGTTTCACAAAAAGGATTTGAATAAATAAATACTCACGACATCAAGGCCTGATACATAAAGTAAGCTCACAGAAGGTAAAAAGTCAACCATTATTGTATAAAGGTAAGATAAACAAATTAATATAAATGATATGTAACTGACTGCAGTTAAACTATATGAAGAAGAAAGGAAAAATAAGCAGGTTAGATATCACTACTGAAAAAAATAATATAACTAGTCTTGATTTTTAAACTTTTCAATACGTTCACTCCCTGAATTCCAGAAATATTTGTGCTGTACGAACAAAGGTTGTTTCATATTCTTTAAAAAAACTGCAGGAAACTAAAACGACTAACTCAAAATTCTGCTAAAGGCTTGAAATTAGGACAGACGCTTCCAGAAATAACTGTGTCGGAAGGATTTTCTAAAAATGATGAACCTTGCAGAACTAACACACAGCTGGAGAGGATGGCAGAACACATTTTCTTGGATTAATTACCAAGCTCAAAATACACTATTTGGCCAACATTTGTAGACACCTGACCATCACACCTATATGAACTTGTTAGACATCCCATACCAAGAATGTGGGCATAATATCATGTTGTTCCCACCTTCTTTTTTGACTATAAACCGGCCACATATGGAGCGATTTTGTTTGTAGGAAGAAAAATTGCTTACCGTATTTTTCGATCCATAAGACGCACCTGACCACAAGACGCACCTAGGTTTTAGAGGTTGAAAACAAGAAAAAAATATATTCTGAACCAAATGGTGTACTAAAATATTTTCCAGTGCCCATGAAATGCAGAGTTACCATTACCATAGAAAATGCAGAGTGACCATTACCATAGAAAATGCAGAGTGACCATTACCATAGAAAATATTGTCAGAGTATTGGCAGGGTATTCCAGAGTATTGGCAGGGTATGGCAGAGTATTGGCAGGGTATGGCAGAATATTGGCAGAGTATTGCAGAGTATTGGCAGGGTATGGAGGGATGGCTGTGACTGCACTTGTCACAGAGCAGCGATGTGGGCACTACAGATACAGCCCACAGCACTGCTGCCATCCGATCTCTCCCCTCCACTGTACAGATCTGTACAAAGAGGGGAGAGAGGAACTGGCGTCAGCATGACGCCAGTTTGTTTACAAGTGATCGCTCCGTCATTTGACGGAGTGATCACATTGTAAACGGCTGACGGGTGCACCAAGATGGCCGCCACTCTGGAGCTAGGCCGAAGCCGCGGCCTTTCCTAAGGCCGAGGGCACGGAGCGCTCCGGATTGTGGCGGGGCGGTGCCAATCGTATATTTGCACCTTAAGACGCAGGCACATTTCCCCCCATATTTCTGGGGGAAAAAGTGCGTCTTATAGTACGAAAAATACGGTAATTCCCTCATCGACACTGACTGTGTTGATGGGGGAATCCCTCCTGTGGAGCTATTGTGTTCTCCCGGCAGAAGGAGCCATCCCGGAAGGGGGAATATTGCTACTGGCTATAAGCGCCTGAAAAACCCGAAAGGCTGGTTGTACTCAAGTTGATTGATCGATTAATTTGGGTACAATAAGCCTGCCCATACATAATTCTATTCTCGGCCAGTTCAGCAGAGATTTGAACTGTCTATGGCCGGCTTTACTGCCTTCAATCCCCTGGGAAGGCTGTCCACAAGATTTCAGTGTGTCTATGGGAATTTGGGTCTATTTACCCAAAATAGCATTTGTGAGATCATGTACTCATTTTGAAAGAGAAGCTCAGGCTCAAAATTAGTGTTCCTTTTCCTCTCAAAGGTCTCCAATAGGGTTGAGGTCAGGCCTTCTCAAAACAAGTTCTGTAGCATTAACAACATTCTTCACTGGAAAAACCTGAACTAAATCATTAGGAGGGGTCTTCATATACCTTTGGATTTATAGGTAGGTGTGATGGTCACATAAACAGCTTATAAATCTATTTGACTAAATAGCTCATTAAACAACTAACCTGCTCCATAAGACATTCAAGGTCTAAAAGTTTTCTAGCATATACGAATGCAGTCATTCTGCTAATTCGACCTTGCAATTGTCCACAGAACTGTTAACATTCATTTTAGGAAATCAAATAAATTTACAAGTCAAATAAGTTTAGTCTTACAACATCTAATAGCATTGTAATATGTATTTTTATTAGCTAGAAAACAGGTGCCTTTTTTTGGATGGAGAAAGGATGCTTTAACACAAGGTTTCTCATAATCATACTGGCTTTAAAACGATTGTTCCTTCCCTTATTGACCCTGTAATATTGATCTGATAATGGTATTATTAATGTTGCCACCGTTCAACTCTGTGGATATATCTGCTGTTCAGAGGACAGCCCACAAAACTCAGGATGCCGCGTAGGCTGAAATGAACAAAGCCCAGCTATCCTTCCTCCAGCCAAAGCTGACTGCAAGCCTTGGGTAATAGCTATAGATTTTACAATTCTAGTTTACCACATATCCTTTGTATAGTTTACTATATTATATTTGTAACGATTGTACATTGAGTACAGTGCAAACGTTTTAGGTAGGTGTGAAGAAATGCTGTAAAGTAAGAATGCTTTAAAAAAATGTATAGTTTAATTGTTTATTTTTTATCAATTTACAAAGTGAGCGGACAGAAGAAAAATCAAAATCAAATACATTTTTGGCTTGATTACCCTTTGGCTTCAAACCAGCAACCATTCTAACACTTACACACTTTGTACACTTGCACAAAGTCAGGGATTTTGTAGGCTGTGTCAGGTGTACGATTGGCCAGTCATACCAAATATGTGCTAATGACTAGTGATGGACGAACTTCCGATGGGACGTTTCGTGAATGCGGACCGCGAACGCGGCTGATAGTTCGTGAACTGTAACGTTCGCGGCGGGCCCCATTGACTTCAATGGGAGGCGAACTTTGCAAACCTACAGGTCAAATTTGCAGCCACAAAATAATTACTAGCTGTGCAAACATAGTCCCACCACATGGCCAATGACATAACACATGTATGAGGTGAATCTGGGATCGACAACTACAAGCATTCTTTTTTTATATGTGAAATTGTGACAATTCAGGACTGTGGAGCGCATGAAGGCAATGGAGGAGAGGGAAGGTCAGGGTAGGCAAAGAAGAGGGTGCAGGAGATGATCACCAGCAGCGTGACATACAGCAATGACACCTGCACCGTGATAGAGTGATCTGACACCAGTACCGTGATATACAGCACTGACACTAGCACCGTGATATACAGCACTGACACCTGCACCGTGATAGAGTGATCTGACACCAGCACCGTGATAGAGAGCACTGACATCAGCAGCGTGACATAAAGCACTGACACCAGCACCGTGATATACAGCACTGACACCAGCACCGTGATATACAGCACTGACACCTGCACCGTGATAGAGTGATCTGACACCAGCACCGTGATAGAGAGCACTGACATCAGCAGCGTGACAAAGCACTGACACCAGCACCGTGATATACAGCACTGACACCTGCACCGTGATAGAGTGATCTGACACCAGCACCGTGATACAAAGCACTGACACCAGCACCGTGATAGAGAGCACTGACATCAGCAGCGTGACAAAGCACTGACACCAGCACTGTGATATACAGCACTGACACCTGCACCGTGATATACAGCACTGACACCTGCACCATGATAGAGTGATCTGACACCAGCACCATGATAGAGAGCACTGACATCAGCAGCGTGACATAAAGCACTGACACCAGCACCGTGATATACAGCACTGACACCTGCACCGTAAGCAGCCCCAGGAGGAAGTCAGCATAGCACAGGGATGGTGGGAGCCCCTCATAATATGCACAGCAGAGGTACAGCCCCAGGAGGAAGTCAGCACAGCACAGGGATGGTGGGAGACCCTCATAATGAGCACAGCACAGGGATGGTGGGAGCCCCTCATAATAAGCAGCCCCAGGAGGAAGTCAAGTATGTGCAAGTATTTTATACGTATATTACACAACTATATACTGCACACCAAATAGTACACCTATACCAGTCCTTAAGGACCTTTGTGGAACTAGTAGGTTGTGATTAGCAGACTCTACCTCAGTCCCTATACTGATAAAGGACTGCTGCAGAATAGGGCAGCAGTCAGCAGTAGTGCACCTCAACCCTATATATTGTGGACCTATACCAGTCCTTAAGGAATAGCAGACTGTACCTCACTCAACCCTATGTACTGTAGTACACTATACCTTACCAGTCCTTATAAGGGCCTTTGTGGAACTAGTAGGTTGTGATTAGCAGACTCTACCTCAGTCCCTATACTGATAAAGGACTGCTGCAGTATAGGGCAGCAGTCAGCAGTAGTGCACCTCAACCCTATATATTGTGGACCTATACCAGTCCTTAAGGAATAGCAGACTGTACCTCACTCAACCCTATGTACTGTAGTACACTATACCTTACCAGTCCTTATAAGGACCTTTGTGGAACTAGTAGGTTGTGATTAGCAGACTGTACCTCAGTCCCTATACTCATAAAGGACTACTGCAGCAGAAGGGCAGCAGTGAAGTATAATATTCTTTCTATATTTGGAAGAAAGAATATTATACGTGTACAAGCCTATTACCATACCAGTCCTGAAAAGAACATTTGTGGACCTAATAGTAACAGCTACTGATGAAACTGACTGTCCCTCACTACCACACACAGCTTCCTGCCTGTCCCTATTTAAACTGACAAAACACAGGCTGCTGCAACAATAACTTGAATAGCACTCAAAACTATATCCTGTACTACTTTAACATACCAGTCCTGAAAAGGACTTTTGTGGACCTAATAGTAACAGCTAATAATTAAACTGACTGTCCCTGCTGCACACAGCATCTTGTCCCTCTCTCTACACTGACAAAAGACAGGCTGCTTCAACAATGACTTGAATAGCAGTGCCTCAAACCTATATCCTGAACTACACCTAACACCTATACCATACCAGTCCTTAAAATAACTTTTGTGGACCTAATAGCTAGCGATTTGGGTCACTTCAGTCTCTCCCTGCTCCACACAGCAACCTCTCCCTATAGTGACATACGAAAGAATGTAAAATGGCCGCCGGATCGGGTCTATTTATAAGTTAGGGGGAATGTCCAAGTGTCCATGTGCTGTAATGTCTCAATTGGCTGTCCTGTACCACATGATGGATGTGTCATCATAGGTCAAAGTTATTTTACAAAGTAAACACGGAAGTCCACCGAGCGAACAGCGGCAATAGTCCGCCGATCGGGCGGACCGCGAACAGCCGAAATTCGCCGCAAAACGACCGCCGGGCGAACCGTTCAGCCATCCCTACTAATGACCATCAATTTCATATGTAGAGCAAGAGTAGGCACAGCAACGAATAGCAAACCAACATCGGAAGATGTATAGCAGTGCCATCAGCACAGAACTAGTGAAACCAATGGACCCAGATACACTCATCTACTGTCCAGAGTCTGGCCAGAAGTGGTCTTCATGGAAGAATTGCAGCCAAAAAGTCATACCACCAACATAGAAACAAGGCTAAATGACTAAATTATGCACAAAAACATAGGAAGCGAGGTGCAGAAAAAAAGGCTCTGGAAATGATGAGTCACAATTTCAAATAGTTGGCTGTAGCAGGAGGCAGATGACGAAAGGCTGGACAGCAGCAGTGGCATACTGTCAGAAACCATGAATCAGACCGAGACAGATATACAGTTAAATCACACTTGTTTAATAAAAAAAGTAAATAGAACAAACATAGTCAAAACATGGCCAAAGTTTGGTAAACGGAACAGATAGTCAGACAAGCCAGAAAGTCAGAGATCAGTGTAGTGGAACAGCAAGCAGGATCTGAAGCCAGAAGGAATGTCAGCAAAGCAAGTCTTTAACAGGAACACAGGAAATGGTCTCTGTGATGTTGACCAAGGCGAAGGTAGAGATCATCTGGGCTGGACAACTTAAGTAGGCAGGACTGACAAGCAGGATATCATCAACAGGTGAGTCACTGTGGAGAGATAGGAGCTGTCAATTAGCCGACAGCTGAACCAGCTCAGAGGAAGGGCTGAGCCCAGCCCTGACACATACCAACAGATCTCAAAACAAAGTCCTGATGACGAAACGCATTGGGATGTGGCTGTATAGCAACTAGTAGAAAAACTTTGATATCACGAGGGACACTCTGGCTGCATTTTCAGTGTGGTGAGATATTTTTGACTGTATTATCATCCATCTGCTGCCTCAGTGCTCTGGGTTTATATTTTCCAATGCTTGTTTTACTTGTGAACATTGTAATTGCAATATATGAAGATTTTATTGAATAAATGGATCAGTGTTTTGATGTTATCACACTAGTGGAGCTTTTCTGTTATCTTCCCCTCGTGTGATTGCATTAACATGTCTGCATCGAGTGGAGAGGAGCGGTCTGAGGATTTAACACCTGTGAGGTAACCGCTCTTCTGCCATACACGAACGTGTGAGTCAACTACCTTTGGTGAGTTCAATACTGACGGGGAGAGGTGCTGGGGGCACTGATGGTGTTGTCCTCTTTGGAGGATTATTTACATTTTCTGAAAATCCTTCATCTTAATTTTATTGACTGTTTATGGACTTTCATTCACTGATTTGCCATTTCACACTATTTTAATTTTGTGTGGTTCATTCAAGCGCTGCTGTTCATTTTTAGGTTCTTTAGTGATTTTTAATTTTTAAGGAAGCCAGGATGATCTCTGCCAACTTGAAACACAGTAAGAAGATGGATGTGAAATGAAAGCTGTTTAATAAGATTTGGACAGACCCGGATCTTCTTTTTTCTGGGGGAACTGGTGCTGAACTGTCTGGGAGGGCAGACAGTTCACTTTTAGGTTCTTTAGTGATTTTCAATTTTTAAGGAAGCCAGGATGGTCTCTGCCAACTTGAAACACAGTAAGAAGATGGATGTGAAATGAAAGCTGGTTAAGATTTGGACAGACCTGGATCTTCTTTTTTCTGGGGGAACTGGTGCTGAACTATCTGGAGGGCACTGACCTGAGTCACCTAGGCTTGTTCAGGTGACTAGTGGTTAAATAGCTTGCTGTTAATTAGATCCCCTTTAATGATTAGTTTCTAGCTGTTGATTAGCTTACTGTTTATGTTAGCTGTTCAATAGATGTACTGTTAGATGTACTGATGATATTACTGTTTAAAATTTGTGTTGTTTAGGACAATGTGATCAAGCTCTTATCTGATTTTGTGTGGTATATATTCTGGGTGAATCTACAATAAACAGTTCCAGTTTGCACCTAAGCTAGTGTCCTCTAGTTCTTGGTTGCAATGCTCAGCTATAATACCTGGTTCCAGAGTGGAGGAAGCTATATCTTGGCAGAAGCACCCATGCGGGGTGCCAAGCGGTCCATCAAAGTTTGGCTCCGACAGAGTCCTGATCTTAACATCATCAAGTCTGTCTGGGATTACATGAAGAGACAGCCTACATCCAGAGAAGATCTGTGGTTAGTTCTCCAAAATGTTTTGAACAACCTACCTGCGGAGTTCCTTCAAAAACTATGTGCAAGCGTACCTAGAAAAATTGATGGTGTTTTAAAGTCAAGGGGTGGTCAGTGGTCACGCCAAATATTAATTTGATTTGGATTTCTCTTTTGTTCATTTGCTTTCCATTTCATTCAATTGGTAAAAATTAACTATTAACACTTCTAATTCTGACTCCTGCCTAAAATTGTTGTGCAGTACTGTATATATTCATTCCAAAATTATTTTCTTTATTTCCTTACTTCCAATAAATATTCGAATTTCAGGCCACAGCCAAGAAGGAGGAAGTATCAAATCCCTTGCCAAATTGCTTCAAGTGAACCAGTGAGTTAAAAGCCTATGTGTGCATGAACACATAGATTAACATGCAGGGGCATTTAGAGGCAGGAAAAAAAAAAGTGCCAGATGCACCTAGGAGCAGCTGAAAAAATGCCAAGTGTGCATGAGGCCTTACTGATACTTAACAACTGTACAAGATTGAAGGTAAGGCTCAGCTTTGAGAACGACAATATAGGCAAATTATATACAATGCAAAGACTTTACCAAACTTTTTTTTGCAGACATACCTTTTTCTGCTCTGAAACGCTTTCTTTCACCTAGTCCTTTTTCAGACTGATTTCTCAGAGGGAGGGTCTGTCCTAATTTTAACCACCTGAACATAGTCAGTGAAGTAATTAGATAGCTACAGTAACAGTATCTATATACCTTTAGAAGTGGACGAACCATAGAGAAAACGGTAAAATAAAACTGATTACGCCAGAAAATTCAACAAGTTTCTCTGTGCAGCCTTTTGAGAAAAGCAATGAGCAAATCAAGCAGAAAATGCAATTTCGGGGGGTGCTCTATATATATGAATAGTTATATGTGAAATTAAAATTTTTGGACTGATTAATAACATTATAACTGCTGTAGGGCTATAGAATTTAGATATGTAAAATCAAAGTTTAGTGAATTTTTTTTTTAAAGGGTAAAAAATAAAGTTCTCTCCATGCACTTAAAACCTTCCCAAAAATGTTTTTAGCCTGCCCCACATACACACATGTAGGTCACACTGCTGGAGTTCCAGCTGCATTTTTTGTGTATGACTGTCTGCACAATATAATATATATTTTTATGAGGTTTTACTTTGTTTTAATTAATACATTTTTGGCATGTTTCACGATGGGAGCTTTTTATTTACTCTCTCCCAATCTATGGCATTAATGGTCTTTTATTGACCAATCCCACACCGAGGGTTCCACCAACAAGTCCATCCAGTGTCCATGCAGATACAGCACTCTTGAATACACAGCCTTTGGATTAAGCCATGGTCGTGACAATTCTCCTGGCATTTTCTATTAAGCGTCTTTGACTCCTGTCATGGGAGTCACTACATTCTGGTGAGTAGACTGTGTGGCCAGTGATGGTCGTGGAAGATTAACCCCTCTGATGATCGCTGAATATTAAGAGGATTTTACACAGAAGCTATCCAGATTTCTTTGCTTATTTGAACACCATTTATATAAATTGATCATTTGTTTTACCACAAGACTTATGTGGTGTTTTCACAATTGGACTTTCGTTTTTTAGTATTTTCACAGATTTTTTGTTTTAGCATTTTTTACCATTCCTGTCATAAGAGATTATTAATTTTGCACTTGCACTTTATAGAGAGCATGGTTTGTAATTAACTTGTTAATTATTTTTTACACACATGTATTAATGTATATGCATGTCAGGGGTACCTACAAACAAAAACGTTTATTGCAGCACACGTTACATATCGCCACGCACGCTGGAGTGAGATCACTAATTCTAGGCTAATTGTTCTTCATTAACTCTAAATTGATGACCTGTAGGGGCTTTTTAGGGGTGTCATCTATGGAAAATATAAGGTACCAAAGTTTGTCACCTTTTCACAGGCATATATAACTTTAAGCCTTGACATGTTGGGTATCCATTTACCCAGTGCAACCTCATCTTTTTTATTTTACCAAAAAATTGTGTACTATATTGTGTTTTCTTGCCCTAGAATTAAAGTGGTTCTAAAGACCGATTTTTTTTTATCTTAAGATGATTATTTATAAAAAAAAAAAAAAAAATTGAAGCCTTACAAACATGTCATACTTACCTCCACTGTGCAGCTCGTTTTGCACAGAGTGGCCTCAGAGTGTCATCCTCGACTTCTGGGGTCCCTCAGTGGCTCTCGTGGCTCCTCTTCTTATTAGATAACCCCTAGAAGTGCTCTCCCCGGGGTTTACCTTGCGGGAGTGCTCCCGAGTCCAGCATTCGCATCCATAGACATGAATGCCAGACTCGGCCTTGCCTCCCAGTGTCCGCGTCATTGGATTTGATTGACAGCAGCGGGAGCCAATGGCTACGCTGCTATCAATCTATCCAATCAAGAGCTAAGACCTCGAGCAGAGAGGGAGAGTTTGCCTCCGCCGAGTGAATGAAGGGGCACAGGTAAGTAAAATGGGGGGGGGGGATGTCACTGCCAGAAGTTTTTTCACCTTAATGCATAGGACTTTTCAGGTTGATAACAGAGCTACAAAGCAAGAGACAGCTACGAGACTAAGTGCTTTGATGAGAGATAAAAAAAAACACTGCAGATCTATGTGCCCAGCTCAAATTTCATTTATCGGGTTTACATCCACTTTAAGATAAAAAAAAACTTCAATGTGCAGCAGCCCCCCTACTTACCTGAGCCCAATCTCAATCCAGCAATGTTGCACGAGAGCTTTGGCTGTCCAAGACTCTCCCTCCTGATTGGCTGAGACACACAGCGGGAGCCATTAAAGAAGGCTCCCACTGTGTCAGAGATGACAGTGTGGTGGTCCCATCCCTGGATTAGATAGAACAAGAAAACCCCCTATTCGCTCCCGCTGTTGTCAAAATCAGTAAGCCAATGAGGAGAGGGGGCGGGGCCGAGCTGCGGCTCTGTGTCTGATTGGACACAAACAGTTGTGCTTATATTCTGTGACATAAAAATTTGGAACTACCACTATTTTATTCTCTAAGATGTCTGATTTCAGAAAATATATAATGTTTGGGGTTTTAACTAACCTTCAGGCCTAAAATGATTTTTCAAATGGCTCTGGCAGCTAAAGGGTTAAAGTCTAACAAGAGTCGGCAAACGGAAGGATCTAATAAAACTATGAAAACTTTATTAAGACATAAGGTTCAAATTCTAATGAACCTGACCTACTTACATGTTTCAGCCTAGGGGCCTTAGCCATAGCTGAGCGAAAGGGTTAAAGGGAAAACCTATACTGAAATAATTATAGTGATGCCATTGCTGTCTTCCTTCTGAAGATACTAGTTTCTGAAGAGTCTATATATAGCTCCAAAATGGACTCAGAAGAAGCATGCAGCAAGTAAAGTTGGAGCTCCTGATATGCAGCCATATTTCATGTAAGGGGCTTAATGAATATTATAGCCATAGGGTCCGTATTCCTCACCTTTAAACACAAAACTGTGGAATACCCAGTGAACCACTCCCCATAACCACCACCCACAATTGACTATAAATACAGATCTGCCTATATTTAGTTTCTTCTGGTTCTTTCTTTCCCTCCTTCATTAACACATCAATTAAAGTATTAAATAAAATCAGTTTTAAGGACATACAGACCACTACAAGTGTGTGCAAGCCTGTAGCATTGGGGTGTTCACCCCAAAGCTCAAACACACATGCGTGTGTTTATATGTGTGTATATATATATATATATATATATGGCAGTGAGTGGACAGTGTCAGTAGGACAGAGATTAGTGTCAGTAGTTTATTTGTATTTTATTACAATTTTGTTTTTTGTATTTTGTTAGTTTTTTTTAGGAGCTTCGTTGTGGGGCTTTAGTGACATATCAGGGGTCTAAACAGACCCCTGACGTCTCACTTTGGTGACAGAGAAAGGAACAGAGAGCCCCCAGTCCATTTCTCTGCAGCCAGGCAGCAGGAGGAATCTGCACAGTACAGGCTGATAAAGGTGTGCCCAGCCACACCTGGCACTCCATGTGTGCACGCTTCCGCAGACCACTCTAGGTATCACCCACATTATGCTGAGCCTCCATGACCGAAAGAAGCTAGATGATGCTAGACATCCTCCAGCCCAGAAATGAGGCAGGCTCTATTTGACCAGTGTGCAGTGATTAAGCAATTTTCTTACAAGACTGTTCAGCCTAAGGCTGTTTGCTAATGATTCATAGCAGAATGGCACCTTTAAACATCCCTCAATGGCTGTATCTTCTTTCACTGGAAACGTCAGTGACATCATAATGCAGTCAGCTGGATGCCAGCAAAATCTTCCTATAATGCCTCGCGCAATCATGATGTGATCTGGGCATGTGATAACGTACAGTAGGAGATAGGCAGTGTGTGTGTGTGATTCTAATTTCCTGTTTGTCGGTCGCTGAATAAATCTTATCTGACAGTCTCAGTCTGGAGCTCCCATACAGGGGTTATGAAACCTGCAGTAGGATTTATAGAATTATGCTGGATACCTCGTCTTGTATTAACTCTTTTATAAACTAGCTAGATCATATGATGTCTGAACGGGGCTTGCTGAATATAATAAGGCGCCATATCACATGAAAGGCCTAATGAGATCATTTAGGGCTGGACATCACTTGTCGGGTCCTTTTCAGTGCAGTAAAATTTCATAAAGTGTAAATTTGGCTGGTTCAGCAGAGTTTTGGCCTATGTGTGACTGTCCCTATTTCACAAAAGTCGATCATTAGAACTCGTTCTGTCAAACGGGAATATTGGAAAAATTTTGGTGTTCAGTGACTGTGGACGCTTGTAAGCAGGTGCTTCCAAAAAGTTCTGGGTGTTTAAAGTTTTTCATCTACTACATACTATGCTCTGGGGTTTTGTTATTTAAACTATGTTTATGCATGAAAGTCATTTTCTACAATGTAGATTCACTGCACTGTGTCCTGGGTTGACCTTTTAAGCTCATAGTTCCTGAGAAGGATAGGTCAACACTGCTAGTAAGTTTTTCCCACTCTTTTCAGGAAGGTTACCGCCACCTATAGTACAAGTCATATGATATATATATATATATAAGTGGTTAGGTGGGGTAGATTAGTGGAAAGACTACCAAAATGTAGCCGTTTTGCTGTTAGGGTGAGGCTAGTCGGGATTCCCAGTGGGGTATGGAGCCTGTGGATCTATATGAACTTGAATGAATATGTGCTACTTTAACTCAATCCTGCTTATGTATAAATAATACCTTATTTGGATTATTGACAGTTTTGGACTTTTGCATTGAAAAATACTTTTATGGACTTGCTGCCTAATTCAATTATGACTACCTCAAGGGGTACTACTTTGGGCACGTAGAGAACTTATCAGGAATGTGTGTGGAGAGGTCTTGAAGAACTGCTTCTGTGTTACCTCTAAAGACTTCAGTAAAATATTTTTTTTTTACATGTAATCTGCCTGGTCTGAAGTCTCTAAAGAGGTGCATGCAAGGCGTATCAAAAGAACAGGGCTTACAACAGGGCCCTGGAAAGTTAGAGAAGGTACAGTACAGAAGTCTAATGAACAGAGAAGCTGTCCCAAGAAGGCTATATTATCATTGTTAATGACTACAGTCTACAATTTCTTAAGCAGCCAACCAGCCAGGAAACTGGTGACATTGCAAAGGTGACGGATGCTCTGGTAGTGAGGGGGTGTTATGTTTGGCCCCTTCACTAGCGACTGGTTCACCACATACTGGGATCGACCTTATGACACAGAGTAGCTAGGGACCTTGTCTGGAGTCACAGAGAGAGATGTAGAGGGGCCCTGGGAGGATCAGCATGGAGTTATGGAGAAGTGTGCTTCCTGCATCTATTAGTACATTCAGAACATTGTCATGGGAAGTGAGGTGACGGGACTGCTGAGTTGGCAAAGACAGATACACGCTCTGCAGTACCAGCTTAGAAATGCTGCACACCTGTGGAGAGGTGAGCTCTAACAGAAGTTGTGTCCGCAGTGCATTAGTGTGAACAATACAAGAAGTATGGCCATGGAGTGCAAAGTGTTAACTGTGCAAGTTGCTCTGTTCGCTTCTAAGTCCAGAGTACCGTCCTAATGATGATTTCACATGACCATGGCTCCTGCCTGTAATACAGACATTAGCGATTGCAGTTCGACAATGTCCCTACTAGGGCACCTTAAACCCCACCCACACACTGATCCATGTATTCTGACAGTGGAGAATCATGCTGTCAGAATACAATGCCCTGGCACGGGAGGATTCCTCCATCTACCTTCTTTGTGTGGTTCCACTGAAGTCTATGGAGCCAAAAACGAGCTAAAAAAAATCCCTGTACATTTTCCAAAAACGCACTGCAGGCAATTGTATAGATGTGAATAGGACCCATAGTAAATAATGGTAAATGGATTTTGGTGCATTTTCTGCAAACTCACTATAAAGCACACAGATGTGATACTAGCTTTAGTAGGGATCCCACAAAAAAGGCAAAGGGAGTCCCCCTAAAAATATATACTAGACCCCAGACTCCTATCCTTGATGAAGGGTTTGGTTTGAATGTCAAGGAGATTCCCCCCTGTATGAATGTTAGTTGCCTGGCCGTTGTGCAAATCCTTACTGACCAATAACATCTTACTTTTTGTCTGACACATCTGATAAACACACTGGATCAATGACTCGGAATGCAATGAAGCTAAAATCAGCATGACAACCAGACAATGGCGGGTTTACATTAACCCTATTGCTGTCAGAGCCATGTTTTCTCTCATGACATGTTTACTTGCAAGTCCTCAAGTGGCAAGGCACAAATGTGTGGTATAGTAGTAAACTGGAACTTGAACTTGCTCCAGTGTTGCTCCAGCATCCTGGAAAGTCAAGTATTCTATATGGTCACAATGCAGGCAGACAAACAAGCCTTTTCAACACACATTGTCAATAGTTGATGGATTGTGGTGGAAAAAAAAGAAACAGGTTAGTGTGTTCTTAAATAAAATACTACATTTTCCAACACGTTTTTAGTTGTGATGATTAAACAACCCATATATGCCTTCTTCTATATTTATGTATATAATACAGCTGGTAAAATAAGTATTGAACAAGTCTCCATGTTTCTAGGTAAATATATTTCTAAAGGTGCTATTGACATGAAATTTTCACCATGTCGGTAACAACCCATGCAATCCATACATACAAAGAATCCAAAACAAATAAGTTTAGAAATGAAGTTATGGGTAATAAAACGGAATGACAAAGGGAAAAAAATATTGAACACGCTAACTGAAATGTATTTAATACTTGTTACAGAATCCTTTGTTGGTAATGACAGCTTCAAGATGCCTCCTGTATGGAGAAACTAGTCATATGCTTTGCTCAGGTGTGATTTTGGACCATTCTTCCACACAAACAGTTCAAATCTTGAAGGTTCCGTGGGCCTCTTCTATGAACTCTGATCTTTAGTTATTTCCATAGATTTTCTAATGGATTCAAGTCAGGTGATTGGCTGGGCCATTCTAGCAACTATATTTCTTTGAAACCAATTGAAAGTTTCCTCGGCTTTGTGTTTGGGATCATTGTCCTGATGAAATGTCCAACCTCGTTTTATCTTTATCATCCTGGTAGGTGGCAGCAGAATGTACCAAAAATGTCTTGGTACATTTTTTTCCATTCAACCTTCCTGCAATGACATGAAGTTTGCTAGTATTGTATGCTGAAAAACAGCCCCAAACCATGATGTTCCCATCCCCAAACTTCACTTTATAAATGTTGGTTTGGGTGTGTTTTTGGGGGTGATGTCCAGTGTCATTTGACCTCCAAACATGGTGTTTTATGGCATTCAAAGAGTTAAATTTTGGTCTGATCTGACCAGACTATAATCTCCCAGTATTTCACAGGCTTGTTTAAATATTGTGCAGAAAACTTTAAACGAGCTTCAACATGCTTTTTCTTCAGCAATGGAGTCTTGTGTGGTAAGCGTGCATATAGGCCATGGCGGTTCAGTGCATTACTTATTGTTTTTTTTTTTTTAATAATTGTACCTGCTTCTTCTAGGTCTTTCTGAAGCTCTCCACAAATGATCCTTGGCTCTTGGACAACTTTTCTGATAATTCTTTTCATCCTCTGTGAGAAATCTTGTAAGGGGCACCTGGTCATGGCTGGTTTATAATGTAATGATGTTGTTTCCACTGCTGGATTATAGCCCCAACAGTGCTCACTGGAACATTCAGAAGTTTAGTAATCCTTCTGTAACCAATGCCATCAATATGTTTTGCAACAATAGGTTGCAAAGGTCTCGAGAGAACTCTTTGCTTTTACCCATCATGAGATGTTTCTTGTTTGACATCTTGGTAATGAAACACTTTATTTATAGGCCATCAGTTGAGACTGAATCAGCCGATATTAATTTGCACTGACAAGGGGCAGTATTCCTTTATTACTGATAGATTTCAGCTGGTGTCTTGGCTTTTTATGCATTTTTGCACCTTTCTTTCTTCCCATTCAATACTTTTTTCCTGTCATTCCATTTTTGTACACATAACTTAATTGCTGAACTTATTTGTTTTGGTATCTTTGTATGTATTGATTCCATGGGTTGTTACCGACATACAGTGAATATTTCATGTCAATAGCATCTTTAGAAATATATTTACCTAGAAAAATGGTGACATATCCAATACTTATTCTACCTGCTGTATATTCCCTTGCTCCGTAGAGCATACTAGTATTGCCAGCAGTGCAAATGGCAGCACCAGAATTTTTTTCCTGGCAGATCTTGTCAGTGGAAAGTTCTTTTAGCGTTAACTAGTAACAGTATTTTATACATATACAGTACATTCTTTTTTTTTAAAAAAAAACATTTATTTGTACAAAAATGACAATCTGACATAAAACAATACCTATAGAAGTTCAATATTTCAACAGCAAATATGAATTCTTGAACAATTAAAAGCCATGAATAAAGTCCAGAAATTGCAACGGTTTTCACTTTTTAGCATATGTGATCTTCATTGCATGTGATGGCGCAATCTTAAAACCTTGAAGTGCATCCTGAGCAGAGCCTGCCTGGGTCTCATTCTCAAACTCTACAAAGGCAAATATCATGTATTTGGGGAACTAGGCAAACCTCTTTGAAAGCAGGGAATTGGTTAAACAACATTGACAACATCATCTCATTGGTTTCTTCAGGCAAGTTATTCAAGGATAAGATGTAATTTGGTGGGTTGTCAGGCACCTGCTGGCTCTGTGCTGATCCTGGCGCTGCATTGTCAGTTTCCTGTCCCGGAACCTGTACAGGTATTTTATTTCCTGCATTTGTAGCCTGGTTTTGGGGTTTGTTCTTTTTCTCTTTATCTGCAAATCACGCATCTTGGACACGAAATCAGAGTAAGACTTTGCATACTGAATTTGCATTGGTTTATCAAAAAATGGAAATCCTTGTAGTTGTCATAAAACACAAGTAGATGAACTGAGCTGCTGTCAAGGCTGGCTTAGCCCTTCCTTCTCTGGGCTGGCTGCTCAGCTGTCGGTTAATTGCCAGCTCTCATCTCTCTCCACTGTTACCAGCTGTTACTGATCATGCTCCTCTGACCTGCCTACTTAAAGCTGTCCAGCTCACTTCACCTCTGCCTTCGCCTTGGTCACATCACAAGAAACCATCTCCTGCGGCTCTGTTTAAAGATTGGCTTTCTGACATCCCTTTTGGCTCCTTATCCTGCTTGCTGTTGCTCTACTTGGATGACTTCTGGCCTGGCTGATTACCCGATCTGGTTATTGAACTCTGGCCTGGCTGACTACTTGATCCGGTTACTGGACTCTGGCTATGCTTTGACTACGCTTTTTCTATTTACCTTTTTATTTTTATTTAATAAACAAGTGCGATTTAATTGTACTTCTGTCTCGGTCTGATTCATGGTTTCTGACAGCTCCTTAAATATTACAAAGGCTTATCCCCTCTTCTTCATGGTCTTTAAAGCCATAATGTCCATTACATGACCAAATTAGGAAAAGAATGCATACAGAGATCTCTTTAGTTTGTCTTTCTTAACTTTATCATTTAAGTTGTTAATATAAACAGTATGATTTAGCCAGATATCAATTTTTTCAATTCTTTTTAAACCGGGTACATATGCTTCTACAGTATATTCTAAATGGTTTGGGGGCATGGCAGCGATGCCTCCACCGTCTAAATACATTGTTTTAGAAGTTATCCCTCTTTCTCATCTCAGAGAGTTGGGAGGTATGGCTCATGCACACAGTCACCAAATATACAGCTCTTTTTTCAGAAGTGTGTTTTTTTTTCTGGATCTGAGAGCAGTTCTATTGCTTTCCATAGGCCCATGCACACAGTGAGTAATATCAGTAAACTTTGCTGCGTTCTGATCCCTCAAATGAAAATAGAAAAACCTGTCTCTGAAGTCAGTAATTTACATGTGTAAAAGCTTGTACATACAGTATGCATACCTGTAAATGTAAGTTAACTAAAGGGGGGAATTTTTAGGACTTTAGATGCGTAGTGTGCTTCCATCCTGGGTTCAAGTACAGAGAAAAGGAACTTGGGACTTTAAATGAAACTAGTGACATTGTGGAGGTGAATTGATAGCAGAACATTTAATAACATGCAAAGATGTAAAAGTACGTATCAATGGTACAAGACAAGTAAAAGGTATTGATCATGTGTGTAAACACATGCTGCATCTACATGTATAATAAACATCAAAGATACATGAGAATATATCAACTTGGCAACAAGTAATATTGTAAAAAATAATGGTAAATAGATTCTGTAGATTCGTATATATACAGACAACATAATGACAGCACATTGCAATGAGAGCAGGTAAAGTAGAATAGTATGTGTATAGTTGATGTACATAGTAATCTGAAGTGATTGCTGGTGCAGATTGGTGTATCTGCAACCTAGATTCCGACGCGTTTCGTGTGTAAAGACTCATCAGGGTGAAGGTTCAAGAGTAGCTATAAAAAATATACTTAAACTTATGTGGCACTACACAGAACAGGAAAAGGCAAATATGCCAGTCCTAAATACTTACAAATACTCTAAAGAATAGTGAGTAGGGGGCCAGGGCCAGAAGGGTAGTCAGTCCCGGGAGCTGAGGCAGTTGTCAAGCTGCACGGCAATAAGGCACACACACAGAGCGCCCCTTAATACAGATAGCCAGACTTCACGGTGAGTCCCAGTGGTGGATAAAGTGGTGACTGTCATGGAGTCTATAATGAATAAATGGAAGATCAGTATACTATAAAAAGTGATGAGAGAATGGAATAAAGATGCGAAGAAGCCATTTTCTAATAATAACAAAGCAGTGCACATGGTGATATGTAAATCAATCCAGTTAGCAAGGGTGATGATGTGAAAAGAAAATTGTGTGCAACGGCATAAAAGACAGTCCCATATTACCAAGACAAGTTGGAGAGACAAGAAACTGTTCTGTGAGCTGTTCTTGAGACCTCAGTGGAATCAGGGCTGAGGGTCTGAATGGATCTGGCTAGAAGCTGAGTGCAGGACCTCAGCACAAGGGATCAGATCTGGAGGAGGACTGTATCTCTCACTGGACCATGTGGGGAGGAAAGACCCCAAATTGATCCCAGTGACTGTGCTGTGCTCTGGAAAATTAATTGGCTACCAATAGTTGTGCACAGGTGCAAGGTAACCAGATACTAGGGCTGGGGAAAAAATTGATTTTAATCTTGAATCAAGTTGGGAGTTCAAATCAATTCAGATTTGAGGAAAATCTATTTTTTAGATTTATTTTCCTTTCAGAGTTTCCGTAGCAGGGGGCATGTCCGCAGGCCCGTCGCAACAGGACAGGCAAAACAAGCGGGTTTGCAGAGTGCACAGAGGACACGGGAGGCTGTATTCCCGATCTAGGCAGTAGCGAGGGGGCGGGGCCGGGAGCTCCACTGACGCGCTGACTCTACCCCATGTAGCCTGTATGCTCAGAAAAGAACGGCTGTAGTTAGAGCAGTGATCGGAGTGGGAGTGGCAGTGGAGCTCCTGGCCCCACCCTCTCTATACTGGCTGGGGAATACAGAAGTCTGGGGGTGGGTTCAGAAGCTCCCCTGACGCACCCACTCCGATCACTGCTCTAACTACAGCCATTCTGTTCCGAGTGGAGCTCCCAGCCCTGCCCCCACTTTGCTAACTAGAGCGCGAATGCAGCCTCCTGTGTCCTCTGTGCAGTGCACTCTGCAAAGCTGTCATTGGGGCCCCAATTCACAGGTAATCTCATGCAGTATATCCACAGTCTCTGATAATCTCATGCAGTATGTCCGCAGTGTCTGATAATCTCGTGCAGTATGTCCACAGTGTCTGATAATCTCATGCAGTATGTCCACAGGGCCTGATAATCTTGTGCAGTATGTCCACAGTCTCTGATAATCTCGTGCAGTATGTCCACAGTGTCTCATAATCTCGTGCAGTATGTCCACAGTGTCTGATAATCTCGTGCAGTATATCCACAGTGTCTGATAATCTCGTGCAGTATATCCACAGTGTCTGATAATCTCGTGCAGTATGTCCACAGTCTCTGATAATCTCGTGCAGTATGTCCGCAATGTCTAATAATCTCTTGCAGTATGTCCACAGTCTCTGATAATCTCGTGCAGTATGTCCACAGTCTCTGATAATCTCGTGCAGTATGTCCACAGTCTCTGATAATCTCGTGCAGTATGTCCACAGTCTCTGATAATCTCGTGCAGTATGTCCACAGTCTCTGATAATCTCATGCAGTATGTCCACAGTGTCTGATAATCTCGTGCAGTATGTCTGCAATCTCTGGTAATCTTGTGCAGTATGTCCGTAGTCTGGTAATTTTGTGCAGTATGTCCGCAGTTTCTGGTAATCTCCCGCAGTATGTCTGTACTCTCTGACCCTCTCCTGTAGTATGTGTATTAATGTGCCGCTTTACTTGACTTTTCAGTTAGAGAAAGGGTTTGTCTTTGCAATTTTGTTTGTTGATGCACTTTAATATATAAAAAAATAAAAATAAATCGCAGATTTTTTTTTTTGGGGGGGGAAATCGCCCAGCCCTACCAGATACCAAATAATAAGCCCAATTTGGGTGAAACACATCAGTGTCAAGTGGTTTATGGCAGTGATTGTGTTAGTTGGCTGCATTGATTAAACCCAATTACAATGGAAAGACTTTCAAGTTTTGCATTTTATCCTTGCTATACTGGCTGAGTTCTTTGTTAACTGGCACCCAGAGCTGTGGAGCACCCAATAAGCAAGTTTGGGGCTTGAAGCAGTGGGATTTCTTTGATCTAGTACCTGACACAGCCTGTGATTGCACAATTAAAGGGCAGCAGAGCACTGTTGCTGTCATCCATGTGTTCTCCTCTCGTGCTAGTGGTGGTTTCAAGTATTGTATGCAAAGTTCTTTAAGATGCAGCAGAATCTAATAGCCTTGCAGTGCTGCCTCTTCCCCTCCAGTCTAAGGCCGCGTACACACGGGCGGACTGTTCGCCCAACTTTGTTCGTCAAACAGTTTCGGCAAACAGTCCGCTCAAAATTAGCATGGACGGACATGGCCACACACGGCACTTTTTGAGCGGACTGTTTCAGCGAACTGTTTGCCAAACAGTTCGCTCAACTTTTGAAATGAACGGACTCGCCCACGTAAGGCGGAGGCAAATCCGCCCATTTCGAGCGCGTGTACAGGTAGGCGGGGCCCGCGAAGGAGACGTCGCGGGCTCCGCCGCCTGGAATGGACTTAAAGGGGAACCCCTACGCCGAAAAAAAACGGCGTGGGGTCCCCCCAAAGTCCACAACAGACCCTTGTCCGAGCACGCTACCCGGCCGGCCAGGAAAGGGGGGCGAGCGAGCACGCCCCCCCCTCCTGAGCCGTACCAGGCCGCGTGCCCTCAACATGGGGGGGGGTGCCTTGGGGAAGGGGGGGCCGCGCGGCCCCCCCACCCCAAAGCACCTTGTCCCCATGTTGATGAGGACAAGGGCCTCTTCCCGACAACCCTGGCCGTTGGTTGTCGGGGTCTGCGGGCGGGGGGCTTATCGGAATCCGGGAGCCCCCTTTAAGAAGGGGGCCCCCGGATACGGGCCCCCCACCCTATGTGAATGAGTATGGGGTACAATGTACCCCTACCCATTCACCTGTGAAATAAAGTACAAAAAAAACCACAACACAGGGAAAAAATATTTTATTGCACAGCTCCGGGGGTCTTCCGTCTTCGGGGGTCTTCTCGCCGGACTCCTCCGCTATCTTCGTGTAGCTCTTTTGCTAGCGGAGGAGTCCGGCTTTCTTCCTCCCCGCCGCCGGCCTCTTCTCCCGACTTCGGGGGTCTTGTCCCCCTCTTCGGTTCTTCTGCCGGGCCACCGCGCCTTCTTGTAGCTCTTTTGCAGGCGGTGGCCCGGTCTTCTGTCGCCGCTGCCTTCCGTTCTTCTGTCGCCGCCTTCGGTTCTTCTGCCGGGCCACCGCGCCTTCTTGTAGCTCTTTTACAGGCGGTGGCCCGGTCTTCTGTCACCGCTGTCGCTGTCGCCGTCGCCGCCTTCCGTTCTTCTTCTTCTTCTTGTTCTTCTTCTTCTTCCCCAGGAGATGTTGACACGTCGCTCTCTCCGGCCGGAATGCCAGAGCCGCGCTGTACGGTCACTTATATAGTGACAATGGGGCGGTGTCACATGGTATATGTCACATGGGTTGGTCACATGGGTTGATGTCACATGGGGACTTTGACATCGTAAGGGGGCGGGGTCACCATGTGACCAACCCATGTGACATATACCATGTGACCCCGCCCCATTGTCACTATATAAGTGACCGCACAGCGCGGCTCTGGCATTCCGGCCGGAGAGAGCGACGTGTCAACATCTCCTGGAGAAGAAGAAGAAGAACAAGAAGAAGAAGAAGAACGGAAGGCGGCGACGGCGACAGCGGCGACAGAAGACCAGGCCACCGCCTGTAAAAGAGCTACAAGAAGGCGCGGTGGCCCGGCAGAAGAACTGAAGGCGGCGACAGAAGAACGGAAGGCAGCGGCGACAGAAGACCGGGCCACCGCCTGCAAAAGAGCTACAAGAAGGCGCGGTGGCCCGGCAGAAGAACCGAAGGCGGCGACAGAAGAACGGAAGGCAGCGGCGACAGAAGACCGGGCCACCGCCTGCAAAAGAGCTACAAGAAGGCGCGGTGGCCCGGCAGAAGAACCGAAGAGGGGGACAAGACCCCCGAAGTCGGGAGAAGAGGCCGGCGGCGGGGAGGAAGAAAGCCGGACTCCTCCGCTAGCAAAAGAGCTACACGAAGATAGCGGAGGAGTCCGGCGAGAAGACCCCCGAAGACGGAAGACCCCCGGAGCTGTGCAATAAAATATTTTTTCCCTGTGTTGTGTTTTTTTTTGTACTTTATTTCACAGGTGAATGGGTAGGGGTACATTGTACCCCATACTCATTCACATAGGGTGGGGGGCCGGTATCCGGGGGCCCCCTTCTTAAAGGGGGCTCCCGGATTCCGATAAGCCCCCCGCCCGCAGACCCCGACAACCAACGGCCAGGGTTGTCGGGAAGAGGCCCTTGTCCTCATCAACATGGGGACAAGGTGCTTTGGGGTGGGGGGGCCGCGCGGCCCCCCCTTCCCCAAGGCACCCCCCCATGTTGAGGGCACGCGGCCTGGTACGGCTCAGGAGGGGGGGCGCGCTCGCTCGCCCCCCTTTCCTGGCCGGCCGGGTAGCGTGCTCGGACAAGGGTCTGTTGTGGACTTTGGGGGAACCCCCACGCCGATTTTTTCGGCGTTGGGGTTCCCCTTTAAGCCCATTCCAGGCGGCGGAGCCCGCGACGTCTCCGTCGCGGGCCCCGCCTACCTTCACACGCGCTCGAAATGAGCAGACTTTCCTCCGAGCGGGAACAGTTTGCTCATTTCGAAAGTAGCCTACACACGGGCGGACTGTTCGCTCAAACACAGTTTCAGCGGACAGTTTTTCGGAATTTCCGAAAGACTTTGTCCGTCAAACTGTCCGCTGAAACTGTCCGCTGAAAGCCCACACACGAGCGGACTGTCCGCCCAAACACTGTTCAGCGGACAAGGTTGGGCGAACAGTCCGCCCGTGTGTACGCGGCCTAAGTGTTGCTGTTTAGGGGATTTCAAGAGGGCGATATCAAGAGGTTTAGCTATTGTTACCAACCATATGTAAAAATAATTTCTTCTTTAACAAATTTGCAACTAACTGAAATTGTGCTTTTTATATATCTGCCTAGAATATAGTTGTAATCTCTTATTATATGAAATGATAAACTGCTGTGGAAATGAATGAAAGTGCTGTTTTTCAAAGCCCTTGACATTTCTTGACAAGGACAAAAAAATTTAGAATTATTTCCAATTATGCCTTGCAGATCTCCTTGAGAGATAGACAGCACTGGTTATTCAAGCAAAAATGGGTGTTATTTCTACAGGTCAGACATGTATTTTTGCAGCCTATTATTTTAATAATTTATAAATTATATTCCTGCACCAAAGCCAAAAAACGAATTTGACACTTATAGAAATAAATTCTGAGAAAAGGTTCACTGTAACCCGAACAGTTAGAATTATTCACAGCAGAAAATGTATCAAACGTCTTTCAAAGTTGAACATTTAATAATCTTGACTAAGGTAAAGGTACACAGCCTCAATCACATATATTGGAGTATGGAAAAGATACAGGCTCTAGCACTGTAATCCTGGTTTGGTATTGATCTACTCTGATTTTACATCCATTTCAGGTCAGTGACACTCTAGGTTAGCATTTTTCAACTAGGGTTCCTCCAGAGGAAGAAATTCTTGAGCGATGAGCAGTTTCTGTGTGTCCAGTAAACAACCACTGGTACCAGAAAATGTTTTAGCTATCTGTAAGGGAGACAATCGAAGAAGGCCCTTCTCCACTGGCCACCTATATAAGCAGGTCCTTCTCTACCAACTACAATGTAAGAGAACATTCCACTCATCACCTAAAGAAAAAAGCCCTCTCTTTTGACCATCTATACAAGAAGGCCCTTCTCTACTGACCATTTATACAAGAAGGCCTTTCTCTGCTGATCACCTATACTCAAAGGCCCTTCCTCATTTACCACCTATACAAGAAGGTCCATCTTTACTGACCACCAATGTAAGAGAGCATTTTACTAACCACCAAAGAAGTCCTTTCTCCTCTAAGCATCAATTTAAGGAGGGCACATTTCTACTGGGGATCACAATTTTCACTGTCTGCATTGACCTTCTGGCCATTATTACTGTTTAATTTCACTATCTCCGAAAATAATTTAGTTGTAAAGAGCAGACCTGTCAATTATGCTCAGTGCATCATGTTCCTTAGACCCCTTTCACACCACGCCTATAGCGTCGGCGGTAAAACGTCGCTATTTTTAGCGGCCTTTTACTGTCGGATTTGCGGCGCATTTCGGCTGCTAGCGGGGAGATTTTACCCCTGCTAGCGGCCAAGAAAGGGTTAAAACCACTGGCAATATGCCGCAATAGCAGCGTTTTGCCGGCGGTATTACAGCGCTGCCCCATTGATTTCAATGGGGAGCAGCGGTGGAGGAGCGGTAAACACACCGCTCCAAAGAAGCTGCTGGCAGGATTTTTCCTGACGTCCTGCCAGCGCACCGCTGCAGTTTGAAAGCCCTTGGGGGCTTTCACACTACAGACAATGGTGCAGCTGTTTTACGGCGGATTGCAGGCACTATTTCTAACGCTATAGCGCCTGCAAAATGCCCTTTGTATGAAAGGGGTCTTATTCTTTTTTTTTACTCTCACATCTACAACTATCATGATCTGTAGATAAAGTATAACTGGGGGTTTACTGAGTCCTGAAATGTATCTCGAGGGTTCCTCAGTGTTCAAACGTTTGTGCTTCTCTGGGTGGTGAAGACAGGATTAGTATGACAAACCTGGAGACTGCATCTTTTAAAAAAAAGTTTGGAAAGTGCAGCTTCTGTAACTGTATTCTTTCAAGTTCACTCTGAGGCTCGTTAAAGCAGATGTAAGGCAGCAATAGCACAGGGGACTAGCTCATTCTGCTGCTGTTTCTGCCACCTATGAGAGGCTAGATGCGACCACCGAGCCCTGGATGGTTCATTTTAGGGTGGCAGCAGCAATGTGTGGCTCTCCACACAGCCAGTAATTGCCTGCGGTGATTGCTGCTAGTTGCACTTTGTGTGCATCCAGCGGCGATCGCCGCAGGTAATCACAGACCACAGACAGCCAAAGATAACTGCGGTGGGCATTGAAGCGCATCGGCTCAGAGCCAAGGCCAGCCACTCACAGGTGACAGCAGCGGGAATGCAAACACTCCTGCCGCTGTCATTCACATTGGTGCTAGGCCCCACTGTAATGGCTGCTTAAACTGTTACTGAATGACATTTTTGTTTTACTTTTTTTTCCCCCCAAATAAAATACCTGGTTTCAACTTTTTTTCATTCTTTGTTACATCTCAATGCTTCTGATCTATGGCAGCCTCTTTACATCCCATCGCCAGTTATGGCTGCATGGCAAGTCTCAGGGTGGATTTATTGATTGTGTTGGCAGTGGTCCATACATGCATATTTCCATTGGAAGTCCAAGTGAAAAGTTGACAATGTACAGACACATACACAGTTGGAAGACAGTGATTGTCACACAAACTGCCTGAACATGGACCTTCATGGTGGGATCACCAGCTATTTTATTTAGAGCTGCAGATTTAAAGAGGATCTGCACCTTTAAAAAAAATATTAAAAGCCAGCAGCTACAAATGTTGCAGCTGCTGACTTTTAATAAATTCACACTTACCTGTCCCAGTGTCCAGCGATGTCGGTGGCAGATGACGAGCAATCGCTCGTCTCTCTGCTGCCCCCACCGCCATCCTCTGTCAGGCTTTACTGCCCGGTTCCCTACTGCGTATGCGCGAGCCGCCCTGCGCGTCTCTGCTGGTCCCCGCTGTGTCCTGGGAACTGTGTGTTTCCCAGAACACAACGGGGGCGGGGCATCTGCCGGGTCTGTCCCGGAAGTGGGTGCAGATACCTGGATTATCCAGATAACTGCACCCCCCTCCCCCCTGAAAGGTGCCGATTGTGGCACCGGAGGGGGGGAGGGATCACATGAGTGGAACTTCCACTTTAGGGTGGAGAACCGCTTTAAAATAGTAAAAAATAGAATCGGGAAGCGTTGCGGCTTCACTTCCCAGTTCCTTACTGCGTATGCACGAGTCGCGCAGCACAATAGGAATGGTCCACAGCACGGTGGGACAGGAAACAGCATAGACTCCCGTGGGAGTCTATGCCCGGAAGTGGGTGCAAATGCCTGTCTTAGACAGGTATCTGCACCCCCCTCCCCCCCGAAAGGTGCCAACTGTGACACCGGAGGGGGGGGGAGGGTTCCGATGAGCGGAAGTTCCACTTTAGGGTGGAACTCCGCTTTAAAGACCATTTGGGGTTTTCTTTTACTTTCACTTTTGATAATGGTCAAAGAGGACAAATAGTCAATCTCCCTGACCGGGACACAGGCAAAAAAAAAAAAAAAAAAAGAGGGGCTCTAATATCTCTCCACTGTTTCTAAAACTATAAAAAAAAAATTGCCTTTAGCTATACTTTTAAAGAGATTTTTGTGATTGGGTATACAGATACTGTAAACAATACCCTGAATTCATACACCAAGCTGTGCCTAGCTGTAGATATTTTAATGGACAATCTGTGTGATCTCAGGGCACTCGAATATGAAAACCTGGACTTTAGAGCTCTGCCCCTCATTCTGCATGTCACTGCGTCCACCTGCCACATTCAGGTCCAACAAAGATATGGAGGAATCGGGTCAAAGACCTTTGCTTTCTGAGAAAAGTCATGCCAATAGGGCTTTTGGGGGGGGGGGGTCATGAAAACTGCAGGTACATGTAGACACATTGCGGTACCTGCTATACAGTTGTGTTAGTTGATGGAGAATACCGCAAACCTAAAGGTAAAAAGATTTTGAAACCAGACCATGGCTTGGCCTACTAAGTAGCCAGAATCTTGAAGTATTTTCTGTCACCTCTAAACTCCGGTGTCCCTATACTCCAGGAAAACTGTATATTACAAACAGAACTACTAATAGAAAAAAAAAGGAAGGGCCGGAGCATTAACATGTTTTTGAAGTATAGGGGCAGCACAAGAACTCAGAAGGAGCATACTAAATTAAATTTCAAAATGTTTTACTCTGTGGGTACTTATGTGTTTTAAGAGATATGGTAAAAAAACGGAGTTACGTACCGGTAACATCCTTTTCTGGGAGTCTTTCAGGACAGCCACCTTAGAGAGACCCTGGCTCCTCCCCTCTCAGGAAACACCGCCTTCAATTTCAAGATTTAAGCCTCGTCCTCCCTCTGTTCCTCAGTTCTTCCAGAGTACCTCCGGCCAACTGGGGAGACACAAGAACACGTCAAACAAACAAACTTTCAATCTTACCTAACGGTCTCGTGTGACGAGTTCCCGACGATCTCCAAAAACCTGGGTGGGAACCGGTGCTGTCCTGAAAGACTCCCGGAAAAGGATGTTACCGGTACGTAACTCCGTTTTTCCCAAGTTCGTCTTTCAGGACAGCCACCTTAGAGAGGATAAGCGAGCACATTACCTTAGGGTGGGACCACTGCTTGCAGCACTTTACGACCAAAGGCTTGGTCTTTGGCTGACAGAAGATCCAGTCTATAGTGTTTCACGAACGTAGAAAAACTGGACCACGTTGCAGCTCTACAGATCTGTTCAGGAGATGCACCAGCCCACTCTGCCTGAGAAGTTGCCCTGGTTGAGTGTGCTCTAATCCCAACTGGGGGTTCTAACCCCCCTGCCACGTAAGCCTGCCCAATGGCTAACCTTAACCATCTGGCTATCGTAAGTCTAGAGGCTTTGGAACCCTTCCTAGCCCCTGAAAACAACACAAAAAGTGAATCAGACTTCCTTAACTGACTTGTGCAATCTAAATAATGAAGGACACATCTTCTAACATCCAATCTATGAAAGATGTGTTCCTGTTCTCTTACTGGATTTGAACAGAAAGTAGGAAGCACAATCTCCTGGGCTCTATGAAAACTAGAGGCTACCTTAGGTAAAAAGGCCGGATCCGTCTTAAAAACCAAACGGTCCGGAAAAACCTGAAAAAAAGGTGCCCTAACCGAAAGGGCTTCGAGTTCACTCACTCTCCTTGCTGTAGTGATCGCCACCAAAAACACAGTTTTGAGAGTGATCAGTTTTAATGAGCAACATTCCAATGGCTCAAAAGGTTCTCCTGTGAGAAATTGTAAAACTAAAGAAAGATCCCAAACTGGGAAGGGGGAATTTGAAACAGGTCTCTGCCTACTTAGGGCTTTGAAGAATCTCATTATCCAAGGGTCTGATGCTAGCTGCCTTTCTAGGAACACGCTTAAAGCGGATACCTGACCCTTCAGAGTTCCAAGGGCTAAACCTTTATCTGCCCCAGCCTGTAGGAACTCTAGAACGGCTACAGAGCTGCGCACATTGAAGGAGCTCTCTGAGCACCAGCTATTGAACCGCCTCCATACCTTTAAGTAAATGGTCTGGGTTTCCTTTTTCCTGCAGTTTAGGAGAGTAGCTACTAAACGATCTGAGAAGCCCTTGCCCTTCAACAATTCCTCCTCAGAAGCCAAGCTGTGAGGTTCCACCACTCTACCTGAGGACAGCAGATTGGACCCTGGGAAAGGAGATCCTCCTGGACTGGGAGAATCCAGGGGGGTTCTACAGACAGGCCCTTCAGAATGGAGAACCACGGCCTCCTGGGCCAGTGAGGTGCGATTAGAATAAGGGTAGTGTTCTCCACCTGAAACTTCCTTAACACTGCCGGAATCAGCACGGGAGGGGGGAAAGCATAGCACCTGGAGAAACCCCAATTCTGTGCTAGTGCGTCCACCCCCAACGCTCCGTCCCCCCTGTTTATAGAAAAGAAGATGGCTACCTTCGCGTTTTCCCTCGAGGCAAAAAGGTCTATCGAAGGAATCCCCCACCTCTGGGTGATCATTTCGAAAACCTCCTGTTTGAGAACCCAGTTGCCTTCTCTTAATGTTCTCCTGCTGAGGAAATCTGCCACCTGATTTTGCTCTCCCTTCAAGTGGATTGCTGACAGGGACAGGACATTTGCTTCGGCCCACCTGAGGATAGCTTTTGTTAGGGTCCATAAGGATTCGCTCCTTGTGCCCCCCTGTCTGTTGATGTAGGCTACCACTGAGGAATTGTCCGACCTGACTTTTACATGATGCCCCTGGAGTTCTCTCTGAAAGGTCCTGAGAGCCCGATCTACTGCCCTCAGCTCCCTCCAATTCGAGGATCTCTTCGACTCCCTCTTCTCCCAGGTACCCTGTATCAGGCGGGAGTCTAGGTGTGCCCCCCAACCTGAGCTGCTTGCGTCGGTTGTGACCACCCTGGATATTGGTAAAATCCACTCTAGGCCCTGGGACAAATTTGCTCCCTTTCTCCACCACCAGAGGGACCTCTTTACCTGATCCGGAACCGACACCAAAGAATCCAGAGACCCCTGGCTGTGATCCCAAACCTTCAGTATAAATAATTGCAGGGGACGGTAATGTAATCCTGCCCACTGAACCGCTGGAAGCGTGGACGTCAGCAAGCCCAATGCCAACATGACCTTCCTTACTGAGATCTGGTGGCTGCCCTGGAGAAACAACAGTGCCTTGTCTACCTTTTGAATTTTTTCTGAAGGGAGAAAGATTTTCTGTTCTGTTGAGTCCAACACATACCCCAGGAAGGTGACCCTCTGGGAAGGATTTAAGTTGGACTTCTCCAGGTTCAGAAGCCAACCCAAGTTTACTAACAGGTCTCTTGCTATCTGTAAATCTCGAGTCAACTGCGTCGGAGAAAGGGCAAACAGGAGAAGATCGTCGAGATACGCGATCACCGAGATTCCCCTGAGACGCAGAAATGCCAGAACTTCTGCCATCACTTTGGTGAAGATCCGGGGGGAAGAGGATAGCCCGAAGGGAAGTGCTTTGAACTGTAGGTGTAGCACCCCTACCGAGGTTCTTACTGCCAGTCTGAGGAAACGCTGGTGGGTCTCTGCGATGGGAATATGCAGGTATGCATCTTTTAAATCTATCGATGCCATGAAACAGTTTGGTGGAAGAAGTGCTTTCACCGAGTAAACTGAATCCATCCGAAACCTTTTGTAGGTGACTGAGACATTCAGAGGCTTCAGGTTCAGGATAAGCCTGAACTTCCCCGAAGGCTTGCGAACCACAAACACGTGGGAATAGAAGCTCCTGCCTGTCTCTCCTGCTGGGACCCGTACTACCACTTCTTGTTCCTCTAACTCCTGCAGAGAGGAAAGAAGGGCAGACGATTTTTCTGCACATTTTGGAAGCTCGGTGACAAGGAGTCTCAGAGGGGGGAGTTCTGAAAACTTCAAACGGTAACCTCTTCTGATGATCCCCAACACAAATTGATTGGAGGTGATCATCTCCCACTGTGGGAGGAAGGCCCCCAACCTTCCTCCCACTGTGACCCTGTCACTGAGACTTTTTGGGCTGTTCAGGAGGGCGAAAAATTGCTCCCCCGCGCCCCTTGCCCTTGAACCCCCCACTTTTCTTCTGCCGGTCAGTTCCAGGGGCTTCAAACTTTTTCTGAGGATGAGTCTTTTTCTTTGACTGCTCCCCAAATTTCCTCTTAACGGGAAAGGCCTTTTTCTTATCAGCCGTGCGATCAAGCACTGCTTCAAGACCTGGCCCAAACAGCAAGTCTCCTGTAAAAGGGATCCCACAGAGCTTTGCTTTGGACACATTGTCCCCCTGCCAGGTCTTCAGCCATAAGGCCCTCCTAGCTGAATTGGTCAGAGCCGAGGACCTTGCAGACATTCGCACGGATTCAGCTGAAGCATCCGCAATGTATGCTATCCCCTTAAGCAGCATGGGAAAGGAGGATAGAATGGTCTCCTTTGCCGTCCCTGCTTCAATGTGCGCGATAATTTGGGTAAGCCAATACTCCATATTACGGGCCACCACTGTGGCTGCCATGGCCGGTTTAAGAATCCCCTGTGATGAATCCCAGGCTTTCTTTAGGAGTGAATCCATCCTTCGATCCATAGGGTTTGAAAGTACCCCCATGTCCTCGAAGGCCAGATCAGTGTGTCTGGACACCTGGGAAAAAGCAGTATCTAATCTGGGAGATTTATTCCAGACAAGAGCCTCCTCTTCCGAAAAAGGAAACCTTCGTTTTAATGCCCCAGAAAAGAAAGGTTTCCTCTCAGGATCCTGCCATTCCTTCCTGATGGCATCGATCAAGACGTCATGCACCGGGAACACCCGCTTTTTCTGTTCCCCCATGCCCTTATACATCTGATCATGGAGTGACAATGCCTTCTTTTCCTCTTGTATGCCTAAAGTGGTATGAATAGCTCCTAAGAGCTCATCCACTTCCTCCAGGGAAAGCTTATACCGTGAGGTTCTACTGGATTCCCCATCCAACCCCTCATCATCAGATTCCCCTTGGGAGTCTGAGCCGACACTGTCAACCTCTTCCTCAGCTTCCTCTCTGGGACCCCCTGGATTCTCTCCACCTGCAGGAGGAACATCCACAGGGCTAGATGGTACACTCTGCTGCGCTGGTGTAGGAGTGCTCTGGGGCTGAGGCCACTGGAAACTAGAGAAAAGTGTTTTAAAGGACTGGAAAGTATTAGAGAGTTCCTTCACAGAAGCCGCCAGATCTGCCCCCTGTTCTGCTGCCTGCTCCCTAACCAACCCCTCAATACACTCTCTGGGCCAGGAATCCCCCATAGAGGCTCTACATGAAGGACACTTCTTCCTAGAACCATGGGGGGACTTGCTTGTGGCTTTCTGAAAGACAGAAATAAAAGAGAGAGCAGCATAAGATTAAAAAGAAAAAGAAACACCAGCGCTACTTAGAGGACCACCGGGAGTGCCCCCCCCAGGATCAACCACCACCAGGATCCGCACTGCCCTTCCCCCCGACCACCAAGGGGGAAAAAAAAAAAACACCAGTGGAGCTACTGGTTATAAAGTAAGGGAACACCTCCCCAGGGTTCCCCTTACCTTTGAGTGGCTGGTGCTGTTATCTCCAGGAGCTCTTGGAGCCTCTGCTTCAGACATTCTCCTGTTGAGGAAGAGTGGTGCGAACGTGCCTCCTACAGCTGCCTGTACAACTTTAGAAAGAGAGGCTGCACCAGCCGAACGCTTGGTCCCCTTTCACGTGCCGCGTCCGGAACCGGAAGACGCGGATACAACGAAGATGTCCGCCCCCACCGGAACTGACGTCGCCCGTCATCCGGTCCGGCCTCCAGCTCCAAGCCGACTGCTAACACAGGGGGACCTTGGACGTCTCGTTGCAGCGCCCCCCTGGGCGAAACGAAGGGATGGACCTCCCCAAACTTCCTGCTTTCCCCAAGCGAAGTTTAGAGTGCGTGTAAAAAAAGGTCAGTACGAGGGTCCAGCTCCCCAGCCGACCGGACTGCCTACCCTGTTGAAGCACCCACCTGGGTGAACGAACAGGTGAATCTCTAAAACTTCCTGCTTTCCCCAAGCGAAGATTAGAGTACATGTAAAAACGGTCAGTACAAAAATCCAGCTCTCTGGCCGCCCAGACTGCCGAACCGGTCGTAACACCCGCCTGGGCGAACGAACGGATGAACCTCCCAAACTTTCTGCTTTCCCCAAGCGAAGTTTAGAGTACATGTAAGACGGTCAGTACGACAGATGATCGGACTGCCGAACGGAGTCAGAGCTCCATTCCAGATACGTAGCCTCAGTTTCGCCAACTGATTTAGCTAAGGTTCCTTAGCGGTGTCTCCCCGCCGGAGGAAACACCATAACTGAGGAACAGAGGGAGGACGAGGGTTAAATCTTGAAATTGAAGGCAGTGTTTCCTGAGAGGGGAGGAGCCAGGGTCTCTCTAAGGTGGCTGTCCTGAAAGACGAACTTGGGAAAGAGATAAAGGTTGATTTGTGGGGTTGACATGCTTTTGAGGATAAGATATACTGGTTAAAACTTACTAGATCCCATTTACTAAATTGCGTTTATTGTCCTGCATTTTTATTGACCCATAAGGCTTTCAGAGTATGTGCAGCTGCTTCATGAAACACTTCCATCAAAAGAAAACCCACCTCCATTGCCTGGATTCTCACTACTCATTGACACTCTTTATTGCCAAAAGTATTGGGACATCCCTCCAAATCATTGGATTCAGGTGTTCCAATCACTTCCATGGCCACGGGTGTATAAAATCAAGCACCTAGGCATGCAGACTGCTTCCACAAACATTTGTGAAAGAACAGGTCGCTATCAGGAGCTCAGAGAATTCAAACAGGATATCGTGATAGGTTGCCACCTGTGCAAAAAGACCATCCGTGAAATATTCCGCAGATAACTGTTATGCCTCGTACACACGATCGGAATTTCGGCCAGCAAAAGACTGATGAGAGCTTTTCATTGGAAAATGCAACCGTGTGAATGCTCCATCGTAATTTAGCTGGCCGAATTCCCACCAGCAAAAATTTGAGAGCATGTTCTCAATTTTTCAGACGGAAACACTTTCTATCGGAAATTCCAATCGTGTGTATGCAATTCTGACGTGCAAAAACTCACGCATGCTCAGATTAAACTATGTAATGGAAGCTATTGGCTACTGGGTATTGAACTTCCTTTTTCTCTTCCCTTCGTACGTGTTGCACGTCACCGCGTTCTTGACGGTCGGAATTTGGTGTGACCGTGTGTATACAAGACAGCTTGAGCGAAATCCTGTCTGGAAAACCATCAGAGCTTTTTCTGACCAAAATTCTGTTCGTGTGTACGCATCATCAGTGTTATTATAATAAAGTGGAAGCAACTGGTAAAAACAGCAACTCAGCCATGAAGTGGTAGGCCACGTAAAATGATAGAGTGGGGTCAGCGCATGCTGAAGCTCACAGTGTGCAGAGTCAATAGCTACAGACCTCTGAACTTTGTGTGGCCTTCATATTAGCACAACAGTGCATAGAGAGCTTCATGGAATGGGTTTCCATGGCCGAGCAGCTGTATCCAAGCCTTACATCACCAAGTGCAATGTAAAGCGTTGGATGCAGTGGTGTAAAGCAGTGGTTCTCAACCCTGTCCTCAAGTACCCCCAACAGGCCATGTTTTGGGAATTTCTCTTAGACAAAATAGCTGTCCATAATACCAAGCCATTGACTGATTTAAAGCACACGTGGAAGATAAAGGAAAACCTGCAAACATAGCCTGTTGGGGTTACTTGAGGACAGGGTTGAGAACCACTATTGTAAAGCATGCCACCAATGGATTCTAGAGTAGTGGAAAAGTGTTCTCTGGAGTGACGAATCACGCTTCTTTCCAATGGACATGTCTGAGTTTGGTAGTTGCCAGGAGAATGGTACTTGCCTGACTGCATTATGCCAAGTGTAAAGTTTGGTGGAGGGGGGGGATTATGGTGTGGGGTTCTTTTTTAGGAGTAAGGCCCCTAGGTGTTGAAGGGAACTCTTAAGGTGTCAGCATACATCATAGCATACAGGACCTTTTGGACAGTGTCATGCTCCCAACTTTGTGGGAACAGTTTAGGGCAGTGATGGCGAACCTTGGCACCCCAGATGTTTTGGAACTACATTTCCCATGATGCTCCACTACACTGCAGAGTGCCAGAGCATCATGGGAAATGTAGTTCCAAAACATCTGGGGTGCCAAGGTTCGCCATCACTGGTTTAGGGGATGGTCGCTTTCTGTTCCAACATGACTGCACACCAGTGAACAAAGCAAGGTTCATAAAGACATGGATAAGCAAGTTTGGGGTGGAGAAACTTGACTGGCCTGCACCTCAACCCAAGAGAACACCTTTGGGATGAATTAGAGTGGAGACTGCGAGCCAGGCCTTCTCGTCCCTTTCAGTGCCTGACCTCCCAAATGTGCTTCTGGAAGAATGGTCAAACATTCCCATAGACACACTCCTAAACTTTGTGGACAGCCTTCTCAGAAGAGTTGAAGCTGTTATAGCTGCAAAGGGTTGGCCAACTCAATATTGAACCCTACGGACTAAGACGCCATTTTTGCCTGTGTCCCAATACTTTTGCAAATATAGTGTATATTTAGTCTATGAACGCATTTGACATGTTAGGCAAAAATAAAAGGAACCCTCTAGCATCATTAATACATTATACATCTCTGGCTAGCTATATCCCCCTGTGATACAACATAATACATCGTTTTTCAAAAAGAAACATCCTTGGAGTACAGAAAGTTGTGGAAACCTGGAAATGAAAGACAATCTCTTGGATGCAGGCAGGTGACAGGTTGTGTGTATAATCCTGGGTGTGCAGATGTGGGTACTGTGTGCACACGAGGTGTGCCACTGATAGGCAGAGTGCAAACTAATGGCACTGTAAGCTTAGCCTATTACCGACTCCTCCTTTGTACTTCAAGGAACATGTAACAATGTACAGTATTTCTAGGGACATGCTGATATTGTATACACTTATACAAGAATCAAAAGATGTATTACTTTTAAAAGAAAAAATTATTGTAAAAGTGAAAACCCACCAAACATCACTGCGGTAGAAAAATGCCACCCAAGAAAATTTAGAGATGTGTACATCTTTAGGAACAACTTATCACTTGACAAACAAAGGGACTTGTAAATCTCAGGGGAGCCCGAGGTGCAGTTGCAGTGCTTTGCAGGCTCCGAAGTGAAAAAATTATAAATGCAAATTTTCAGTAACCACTTCCCATCCAGGGTACATATACATCCTGGACGAGAAGTTGGTTATACCAAGTATAACAATGTAAGGTATCAAAATTTTTAGCTGGCAATCAACTTTACTGTAAAAGTAATCCAAGCTGCTCTACAGCTGTCCAATCACTTTTATAGGGCTCAGAAAGGGGCTTTTCCACCCCACCAGAACACCCAAGATCACTGCAATTGGTTTGGTCAGCCATTCCTCGCTCTCCTCTGTGACAGATGAAGCTGGAAGTGACAAGAATTTCATCCCTTCCTCATCCCTTATAATAGCAATAAAGTGGTTAAAAAAAAAATGTAAAAAAAAAGAAGAAAAAGTGTAAAAAATTAATTTAGACAAAAAATAAAATCAAAAAAAATTTAAATCGCCCCAAACGCAAATGCAAACATGTATGTAGGTCCCGCATGCACATGCAAGCAGTGATTGCACAACGTGTGAGGTATTGCGGCCAATGTCAGAGTGAAAACAATAATTCTAGGACTGGAGCTCACATTTAACTGATAACCTGTAGTGGCTTAAATTGTCGCCTATGGTGATTTATAGGTATCACAGTTTGTCATAATTTCACAGGTGTGCGAAATTTTTTAATGTTGACATATTTCGTATCCATTTAGCAGGGGCAACTTTGGATCCGACTTGAAGTCGTCCCAAGTTGCCTCAAGTCGCGCCACATGATAAAATCAATGTAAGTGAATGAGAGCCATCTTAATGCACACTACTGAAGTTGCTCCGACTTCAGAAAAGGTTCCTGTACTACTTCAATCCGACTTCAGGGCAACTTGTACTCATTGATTTCAATGGAAGTTGCCTCCAAGTCTGATCACCTGTCTTAACTGAAGCAACTTTCCAAGAAGTAAAAATTGTTTTCTAGGCAAACCCCTCCCTCCCACAGAGCTGATTATTATGTGATTGGCTACACACAAAGTCCCCTGTCCTGGGGGCAACTTCAAGTTGCCTTGTAAGTTGCTTCAAGTCATGCTGTGATTCATACTCAAGTCGTGTCCACGTTGCCTCCCAAAGTTTCGCTGGAAGTCGTGTTGCCCCTGTGTGAATGGACTCTGACTTTTTTTTTTTTTCCTACGCTTGATAAAGGACTGCACAACTACCATTTTATTCTCCAGGGCCTCTGGTTTCAGAAAACATGTAATGTTTGGGGGTTCTAAATAATTCCCTAGCAAACACAGAAGAGAAGTGGGAAATGTCAAAATTGGACTGGGCAGCAAGTGGATAAATCAAAGTGGGTGCATTTTGTTAATTTTTTGGGGAAAAAAGGAGGAATAGCCCAACCGAACTTTCAGCTTAGACTTTGAAGTCCTGTAGTTTGTTCACTTTAGAAAACAGCCACAGAGTAAACAAGTCTATAACCCTGCCATTATGCTGCAGCGGTGGACTTTTGCCGTTTGCGTGGAAGCAGTGGTCTTTCTACATGGGTACAACACACCTCCTGTGAGTCACAATTAGAGCTTTTCAAACAGGGAGCTTGAGTTTTTCTGATGGTAGAGCTATAGGTTTAACATAATAGGGGGCATGTCAGACCTCTGCAGGGAGCCAACACAGAACAAGAGTCCTTCTCTGAAGCATGCTGGCAGGAGACAGGCGTTTCTACTCAGACAGTGACTTCTTTCTCAATAAAATGAACTATCAGACCTAAAACACCTTTTGATGCACCTATAATGTATTTGATTTAAACTGAGGGTTTTACTATATTAGTGCAAAGTGGAATGGCAACATTCAAACAATAAGGCCCTGTTCATTTAAGGTGCTGTGCTGAATCTTTGATGTGATTTCATGAATATACATGTCACATAGAGTCCAATAGTAACATGTCTAAAATACAGTGCACCAAAAATGCAAGGCACAGAAGTCAACCGGCCTTAACTCATATCAACCAATCATATTTCAGCTTACTGTTGTAAGTGACGATTTTTGATAATGGACTCTTACACTATGCACATCCTCACCGAGCTATTCACAGCTTGTCTGATTCAGTCTGTAAATATATCACCATGTAAACTCCCTGTAAAACTGTTTGCTGTTCTTTTTAGTCATGTCTATTATCATGTACTAATATTGTGCCTTATCACCCATGACGCTGCTCAAATCAGCTGATCTGTATATAATGTCCTAAGGCAAGACTGCCAGATGACAACCAGCATAGTTAAAATGCAAAGACCAACAAGAAATGTTTCTAGTAGGGCTGTTACTGATTAAAATTTTCGTGTTCGTTTAATTGATTTTTCAAAATCGACTAATTTTGATTAATTATAACGCACAACTATTTTTAGCTCATCTCCTTGCATTGCAACTCTGCATTAGTCACAATCCATGACTTAACTTCACAGTTCACACAAATACGTTTTAAATTCATAACTGCAGCCCTGATGTAAGTAATTTTTTTTATTACACTTTAAGAAAAACTTAGAAAGTTAGTTTAACTTTAATTATAAAAACGTATCTAGTATATTGACTGTCAGTAACTTTATAGTAGGCAAGTAGGCATCACTTTAGCCAGTCACGCAGACAGACCAGAGTGTTTACATTTTGTTGTTTTTTTTACATCGTCAAAAACGGAGGTTAGCAAATTTTCCTACACTTAGCTCACTGAATGACCCCAGTTAACCACATCCATATTTACCATCACTGGCCAGGCTGTCTGGTCACTTCACGGACATAGACATCACCGGACTCCTCCCCCTTCCCTTCGTTAGCAGATGGAGGCACTTGGTGAAGGGGGGAGGAGTCCGGTGACGTTGATGTCCGTGACGTCACCGGAACTCCCTGAAGACCCGGAAGCTGGCGGAGAGGTGAGTACCGATCAAAAGAATTTTGTTGATCACAAAAATTAATGATTAATCGAGGAATCAATCTTTCATTTTCCCAGCCCTAGTTTCTAGCAATATTACACTCACTGAACTACAATTTAAATCACACAAAACAGCAATGGATACGATTGTTTATTCATTTTGATGAAAACTGTTGGTGGCAGGTTACCTTGATCTGTTTTTCTTCCTCTTTCCATTTTCATTCTTGTTTTATCTCTTGTAATAGGATTTCCCCTTTTTTTTCCCTCCTACACTTTGTGACTTCTCACATGATTCCTCCATATTTGAATGTTTGATACCTATTTGACAATAAGCTTGTAACGAAACATATGAAGCTCTTATGTGTTCATTATATAAATCATTGTTTTATCTCTGTAATAGGGATGAGCCGAACACCCCCGGTTCGGTTCGCACCAGAACTTTCGAACGGACCCCAAATTCGTACGAACTTTAGAACCCCATTGAAGTCTATGGGACTCGAACGTTCGAAATTAAAAGTGCTAATTTTAATGGCTAATATGCAAGATACTGTCCTAAAAAGGGTTTGGGGACCTGGCTCCTGCCCCAGGGGACATGGGTCAATGCCTAAAATGTTTTAAAAAATGACCGTTTTGGCGGGAGCACTGATTTTAATGACGATTAAAGTGAAAAAAAAAGTGAAATATTCCTTTAAATATGGTGCCTGGGGGGTGTCTGTAGTATGCCTGTGAAGTGCCACGTGTTTCCCGTGTTTAGAACAGTCCCTGCACAAAATGACATTAAACGTAAATAACATCATTTAAAACTGCTTGCGGTTTTAATGTTAGATCTGGTTCCTGCAATATGGTTGAAAATCATTGAGAACAATGACATGGGTAGCCCTCCCTGCCCATTACCAGTCCCTTTGGGTCTTGTACGCATATTAAGGGGAACCCAGTACCCATATTAAAAAAAGGAAATGCATGTGGCCCCCAGGCCCTATATACTCAGAACAGCAGTATACAGGCAGTGCAAACAAGACAGGGACTGTGTAGGTTTGTTCTGTTAAGTTGAATCTGTTTGTAATTTTCAACTGGTACATTTTTAAAGTGTAGCTCCAATCAAAAAAAACTATTTTTAAGCTTTTTGGAAAACATAGGGAAGGGTTATCACCCCTGTATAATTTGTTTTGTCGTCCATCTTTTTTCATCTCACTTGCTGTTGTCTCCTTCCGTTTGCAAGTAGAAGATGTTTGAAAGTAGGGGCCTGCCCTATATGCTCTGCAGAAATGGCGGAACAAGGTGTTGGTTTTGCCACAACATTGTAAGCCCTCAAAGTGACTCTTGGTGGGCGCTGGAGCGCCCTGCTGTGAACGATTATATCAAGAATTGTAATTACATGCCATTGTTGAACAGTGGTAGAAAAATTGACCTTTGGTGGTTGTGGTGCTGGTGCCACAACACTATAAGTCCTCACCGTTACTCTGGGTGGGCACAGGAAGGGGCCCTCCTGTGAAATATTATATCAAGAATTGTAATTACATGTCCCTGTTAAACAGGGGCAGAAAAATTGGGCCTTAGGCACTGGTGCTGGTGCCACCACACTGCAACCTCTCCCATATACTCTAGTTTTATTGCAGGAATTAGCCCTGCTGCAAAGAATTGCATCAAAAATTGTACTTAAACAGGGGCAGAAAAATTGGGCTGATGGCATCACCCAGAACCAGAAATTTTCTTCCAACATATCAGCGGAGGAGGAAGAGGATAGACAATCAACATAACAGGACAGTCACTCAGCATCAGCATAGGCAGTCTTGAAGGGATGTGATATTTCAAAAAAAATTATTCGGTTACATCAGCTTCAGGTGCTTGTTAGCTGTGGGTGATCCAAGACTGATTCATCTTGATGAAGGTCAGTCGATCAACTGATTCGGTGGACAGGCGCACCCTGTGATCGGTAACAAAGCCACCAGCAGCACTGAAGGTGCGTTCCGAAAGAGCGCTGGATGCAGGACAGGCCAGTAGCTCAATTGCATACTGTGCAAGCTTTGGCCAGTGATCCATCCTCAAGACCCAGTAAGCCAGAGGATTTTCGGTGGGAAAGGTGTCCAAGTCTGACCTTGCCCCTAGGTATTCCTGCACCATGTAAATCAGACGCTGGCGATGGTTGCTGGAACCGATCATACCTTGGGGCTGCGGGCTAAAAAATTGTCTGAAAGCATCAGTCAGATGGCCACCTTCTCCACCGCTCCTTCTGACCGATGCCTCAGCAACACGTTGTCCAGGACCAGGAGTTTGTAACCTCCTAGTCTCTGGGAACGCGTTGCACAGACCTTTCTGCAAGGCCTCCCGGAGATTTCTCATCCTCTGCTCCCTCTGCGATGGCAAGATAAGGTCAGCAACCTTACCCTTGTACCGTGGATCAAGGAGAGTGGCCAGCCAGTAATGGTCCCTCTCCTTGATCCGAAGAGTACGAGGATCCTTCCGCAGGCTTTGCAGGATCATGGAGGCCATGCAGCGTAGGTTAGCTGAGGCATTCGGTCCGGAGTCCTCTGGGTCACTAAGGACAACATGATCCGCAGCTACCTCCTCCCAGCCACGTACAAGTCCACGTGTTTCTTGGGACTGTAAATCATCCCTACAAGACTGCTGCTGCTGATGCTGAGTGCCAGCCTCCACCTCCATGCTGATACAATCATCCTCCTCCTCCTCATCCTGTGTGATGGGTGGCACAGCAGGAACACTGTCTGGATGAAGGGGGCCTTGAGAGGCAAGGAAGTCCTCCTCTTCCTGCCTCTGTTCTGCCTTAAGTGCCCTGTCCATTATTCCACGCAGCCTATGCTCCAAGAGGTGGACAAGAGGTACAGTGTCACTGATGCATGCACTGTCACTGCTCACCATCGTTGTGGCCTCCTCAAACGGTGACAGGACAGTGCATGCATCCCTGATCATGCCCCACTGGCGTGGTGAGAAAAAACCGAGCTCCCCTGACCCTGTCCTGGTGCCGTAGTCGCACAGGTACTCATTGATGGCCCTCTGCTGCGTGTGCAGCCGCTGCAGCATGGCCAACGTTGAGTTCCACCTGGTGGGCATGTCACATATAAGGCGGTTCTTGGGCAGGTTCAACTCCTTTTGGAGCTCAGCCAGCCGAGCACAGGCATTAAATGATCGGCGGAAATGCACACAGACTTTCCTGGCCTGCTTCAGGACATCCTGTAAGCCGGGGTACCTGCCCAAGAACCGCTGCACCACCAGGTTAAGGACGTGAGCTACACAGGGCACATGGGTCAGTTGTCCCTGTCGGAGGGCGGAGAGGAGGTTGGTGCCATTGTCGCAAACCACCATTCCTGGCTTAAGCTGGCGTGGCGTCAACCACCTCTCGGCCTGCCCCTGCAGAGCTGACAAAACATCCGCCCCAGTGTGGCTCCTGTCCCCCAAACAAACCAGCGCAAGCAAGGCATGGCATCGTTTTGCCTGCGTACTTGCGTAGCCCCTGGAACGCCTACGGAGCACTGCTGGTTCTGAGGACAGAGCACTGGAAGAGGCCATGGAGGAAGAAGAAGAGGAGGGGGTGGAGGAGAGAGGTGTGTCACAACCAATAGTAGCATTTTGGAAGCGTGGTGGCGGAACAACCTCCAAAACTACTGCACCTTGTCTTGCATCCTTCCCAGCTGCCAGAAGAGTGACCCAATGGGCCGTGAAAGACAGGCAACGTCCCTGTCCATGCCTGCTGGACCATGAGTCAGCGGTAATATGCACCTTACCGCTGACCGCCCTGTCCAGCGAGGCAAGGACATTGCCTTCCACATGCCGGTAGAGAGCCGGAATCGCCTTCCGTGAGAAAAAGTGGCGTTTGGGGACCTGCCACTGAGGAACTGCACATTGTACAAACTCACGGAAGGGGGCCGAGTCTACCAACTGAAAAGGCAGCAGTTGAAGTGCTAGCAATTTAGCCAAGCTAGCATTCAACCGCTGGGCATGTGGATGGCTGGGAGTGAACTTCTTTCGCCGGTCCAGCAGCTGGGGCAGGGACATTTGCCTTTTATAATCGGACGTGGGTGTACTGCTAGCAGAGTGACCGGAAGCACTTGGCTGTGACACCTTCACTACACCTTCATTCCTCTCAGAGCAGGTTTCAGAGAGGACTGAAGGTCTAGTGGGGTTGGAGATGCCAGCTGATGAGGAGCAAGGAGAGGTCCGCTTTGTTCTTTGGTGTGGGTCTTTGAGGTACGCTTGCCAATGAGCTGCATGGCAGGTCAACATATGTCTGGTCAAGCATGTGGTGCCCAAGCAGCTGATGTTTTGGCCACGCGAGATACGCTTGAGACATATGTTGCAAATAGCAGCGGTGCGATCTGATGCACTCGTCTCAAAAAAGGCCCACACCAAAGAACTTTTAGAATAACGCGCAGAGGCACCGCCCTGCACAGGCGGAGCTCTGCGGTGTGATTCAGTCGGTGTGCTGGCCCCCGGAGGGCATCCTGCCTCGTTGGACATGTGCCTCCTCCTCCTCTCTCCTACCAGGCACCCACGTGGAGTCAGTGCCCTCATCATCCCCTCCCTCTTCATCGATGTAGCAAACCTGGCAATATGCTGCAGCTTGTGGAACATGACTGCCAGAATGCTGTCCTCCTTGAGCATCCCCTCTCTCTGCATTCACGCTACTGCCTTCCTCTAGCTGAGTGTCATCATCAGAGCCTACAAAACACTGGGCATCCTCCTGGAGCATGTACCCAACACTGTGTTCAAAGAGTTCAGGAGACTCCTCAGGAGGACGTGGTGGGTCTAGGGAAGGAGTCACTGATGATGACATTGAGACGAGGGAAGACGATGCGTTGGCAGCTGCTTTGTTAGTACCCTGAGACTGGGTGAGAGGATGAGGAGGATGAAGAGGGCTTGGTCATCCACTCTACCAAGTTGTTGGCATGTTGCGGTTCAACATGTCCAGCTGCCGAAAAGAAGGACAAGCGTGTCCCATGGCCACGTGCTGATGACAATGCACCGCATCCACGACCAGCACTGTTGTCTCTAGACACAGAGCCTGCTTGCCCTCTTTTATCGGCTCGCGCCTGTCTGCCTCTCCTTGCTGGCCTTCCAGACATGGTAACGGCCTGAAGGGAGTTGGGTAAAACAGCAGTTGGGTAGTGTATATTGTGCTGGAGGCACACAACACCCACTAACTCCTGCAGATGCCTTTATTATAGAACACCAGAGATAAAGGGGTATACTGTAATGGAGTCACACAACATCCACTAAGCCCTGCAGGTGGCTCTATTAGAGAACAGCAATAATGGGTAGATACAGATGTATATTGTGCTGGAGGCACACAACACCCACTAACTCCTGCAGATGCCTTTATTATAGAACACCAGAGATAAAGAGGTATACTGTAATGGAGTCACACAACACCCACTAAGCCATGCAGATGGCTCTATTAGAGAACAGCAATAAAGGGTAGATACAGGTGTATATTGTGCTGGAGGCACAAAACACCCACTAACTCCTGTAGATGCCTTTATTATAGAACACCAGAGATAAAGGGGTATACTGTAATGGAGTCACACAACACCCACTAAGCCATGCAGATGGCTCTATTAGAGAACAGCAATAAAGGGTAGATACAGGTGTATATTGTGCTGGAGGCACAAAACACCCACTAACTCCTGCAGATGCCTTTATTATAGAACACCAGAGATAAAGGGGTATATACAGATGTATACTGTGCTGTGCTGGAGGCACACACAACTTCCAATAACTCCTGCAGATGGCAAGTGGGCTCAAATAGAGAAGAGCTATGTAGGTGGATATAGCGGTGTGTACTGGGTACAGAGCACGCAGACAGCACGAAACAAGCTCCTAACACTACTGACTGCAAGCTCTATTATAAAAGATAGATCACTAGCTATATAGGTGAGGTGAATATAGCAGTGTATACTGCGGTCAGGGCACGCAGACAACAACCCCTACAGAAGAGCAAGATCGAAAATCGGCCGATGACGATCGGTGTATACTGTGTTGAAGGTACACAGAACACCCACTAACTGCTTCAGACGCCAACACACTACACAAGGCCGCCGCGCTGGCGGCCTTATATAGTGTGGGGCGTGTACTACACAGCCTGAGCTATGATTGGCCACAGGCATCCTGCCTGTGGCCAATCATGGCTCTCCTCGCTGCTGGCGCTGTGATTGGCCAAGCATGCGGGGTCACAGTGCATGCTTGGCCAATCATGAGCCAGCAATGCAGTGCGATGACGCAGTGCATTGTGGGCCGTGAGCGCCACACGAACTTGGCGCGAACGGCCCATAACGTTCATAACGCCCATAACTCGAACATGAAGCTCATCCCTACTCTGTAAATAGGACCTTTTAGGCCCTTGAAGTTGTGTTTTTTATGTTGTACTGGTATCAGAATCAACTGCGATTGCTAGAACCTTACCTGTGTGTATAACCAAGCTCCATATCCTTGACATAGTGCTGGGCACATTTACAGTTTCAGGTATTTTCAGAGCTAGGTTGCTAGTTTAGGACCATGCCCAACCTTTTTATCAGCACAGGCTCAAGACCACCTATGGCAGAAGGTAAATTCAGAGGAACTTCAGAGGAATGCCAATTTAGATACCGAAGATAGAACCCTCATTTTTTTGTCTCCTAAAAAGATACCAGTACAGAAAAACATCTGTTGGTTCTGCCAGAAATCAACTGACTTCCCAACTTTCTGTTGGTTGACAAAGTATTCTCAACTCCTGCCTTGAGTTATCCCTTCAGGGCCACAGGACATCTCCCCCTCCCCTCTTCTCAATAACTTAGAGAGGTTGTAAACCCTTACGTATACCCAGTGAAGTGATGGACCTCAGGTGATGCACAGAAATGAAACAAATCCTCTTAAGAATCGAGCCTCTCTGAGATTTGTTATTTACAAGTTAAAAACATTTTTTTTGCTAGAAAATTTATTAGAACAAACATTATACATTTTTTATTCTAATACCATAGAGAATAAAATGGCGGTGGTTGCAATACTTTCTGTCACGCTGTATTTGCGCAGCGGTCTTACAAGCTCACTTTTTTGGAAAAATACACTTTTTTGAATAAAAAAAAATAAGACAACAGTAAAGTTAGTCCAATTTTTTTTATATTGTGAAAGAATGTTACACCGAGTAAATTGATACCCAATGTGTCATGCTTCAAAAATGCGCCCTCTCGTGGAATAGTGACAAACTTTTACCCTCAAAAATCTCCATGGGCTAAGTTTAAAAAAAATAATTAAAAATAGAAAAATGTAAATAAAAATGAAAACATCTCTTGTAATAGAAAAAAAAAAGGCCAATTCTGACATTTCTCTCCTACATGTAAAATTCCTAATTTTTTTGCTAGAAAATTACATAGAACCCCCAAACATTATACATGTATTTTTTAGCAAAGACCCTAGAAAATATAATGGCGGTCGTTGCAACTTTTTATCTCGCACGGTATTTGCGCAGCAATTTTTTTAACACTTTTTTTCAAAAAAAAAAAAAAACGGTTTCCTGCTAAAAAAAAAAAAAAAAAACAGTAAAGTTAGCCCAATTTTTTTGCATAATGTGAAAGAGGAGGATACGCTGAGTAAATAGATACCCAACATGTCACGCTTCAAAATTACATGCGCTCGTGGAATGGCGCCAAACTTTGGCATTTAAAAATCCCCATAGGCGACGCTTAAATTTTTTTTACTGGTTACATGTTTTGGGTTACAGAGGAGGTGTAGAGCTAGAATTATTGCTCTTGCTCTAACGTTCACGGCGATACCTCACATGTGTGGTTTGAACACCGTTTTCATACGTGGGCGGGACTTACGTATGCATTCACTTCTGTGTGCGAGCTCACGGGGACAGGGGCGCTTTACATTTTTTTTTTATTGTCAATTTTATTTTTATTTTTTTAGTTTGACAATTAAAAAAAAAAAAAAAAAAAAAAAAAATGATGACTTTTTCCTATTACAAGGAATGTAAACATCCCTTGTAATAGGAATATGGCACGATCTGACCTATTTACAGTGAGATATGGGGTCAATAAGACCCCATATCTCACCTCTAGGCTGGGAAGAATAAAAAAAAAAAAAAAAAAAACGATCCTGGCTTCCCTGCTAAATTGGCGCCGTTAATTTGAATATCGAGGCCGGGCGTGACGTCATAACATCGCGCCCGGCCTCCGAACGATCATAGAGACTCCGGGGACGATCTGGTCCACCGGAAATCTCTATGGTAACTGGCGGGGGCCGGCGGATCCTGTCACCGACTCACCGATGGAAGCGGTGAGTCGGTACAAGCACCGGAGGGCGGCGGGAGGGGGGCGTCCCCTCCCGCCGCCCGTAAGAACGATCAAGCGGCGGAACCGCCGCTATGATCCTTCTTATGGTGCAGGGAATCGCCGGCTGAAAACGTTGATATCTGAATGATGTCTGTGGCCTCAGGCATCATTCAGATATAACCACCGAAAGCCCATGACGTCAATAGACGCAGTATAGGCGCCAAGTGATTAAATATGAGATATGGGGTCAAAAAGACCTCAGATCTCGTATTTACACTATAATGCAATAAAGGAAAAAAAATGGCCCTTTAAGAGCTATGGGCGGAAGTGACGATTTAACGTCGCTTCTGCCCTGCAATCGTATGGAGATGGGTGGGGGCAATCTTCCCCTCACTCGTCTCCATACCCAGGAAGGAGAAGGATCCAATCACCTCTGCTGCTACCGATGGCTCAGGTAAGTGGCAGAGGGTGCCGGAGAGTGGGGGGCCCTCTCCCACCACAAGATCACTTTTATTGGCTGCGGGAGAGGGCCCCCCCTCCGCTTAAGAGACCATGTATATCGGTGTGCGGCAGTCCAGAAGTGGTTAAGATGTACCCGTTTATCTGCTGTCTTTTCTCCAGCCCTTCAAAGTGCAGAATTTATAAGGTTTGTCTGAGCCATCAAGGGGGGGGGGGGAGAGCTGGAGTTACACTCTGCAGAGCTCAGTGACAAGCGCTCTAGGAGCTGATTGGAAGCAAGGGATACACCCTCTTTCACACAGCACACAGGAACAAAGCTGAGGAAGTACACACATTAGAGGAATATGCTTTGTTCACATTTCATGTCCGAGGTTTACAACCACTTTAAAGCCCAAGTGCTGCCAGAATCACAAACCTGAAAAACTGGCACAAGGGACATAACTTACAGTCAGGAAGAGGCGTACCTTGTGCTAATTCCACTTCTGTTCGTGAAAAGGTACCTCTCTACGCCCCCCGTCATGATCTTCCAGTGCGTCAGGGGTTAAAGGAGAAGTATAGCCAAAGATATTGCCATCAGTTCAGGCTCGGGAGAGATCCCAACTGTAAAGATGCCTGTACCCGCTGCTGGGAGACTGAGCCAGCCAGTCTCACCCCCTTCACAGCCTGGCGCGTGGATGAATGCTGGGAGGAGAAAAGCAGAGAGCCGGTGACTGACATTCACCAGCTCACTGCAGGCTGAGAAGTGAGAGATAAGCAGTCTTTGATCAATCAGTTCTTGGTTTTAAAGGAGGACAGCTGCAGCCATCTAGGCAAATATGATTTTATTTTTTCAAGCCACACTACTATATTAATACAACTAACAGGGCGTCACATTGCACAGGCTCTTTTCAAGAGAGCCTGACTGCCCTTTTCGCCTCACTCCTCCATTCAGAGAAGCCGCACTACAAATTCTAAGATTAAAAAAAACAATCTTTGAATGGAGGGGCAGAGCTATAGATCCTGTTTCATTCACAGACGTTGTAGTACAGGATGGAGGAAGATTTTTACTAACAGAAGATCAGCACAAAGGGCACGGCACATCCTACTGACATTAAAGTAAGTTTCTTGTGCTGATTTTTGTATATAATAAAATGACATCCAATGGCCTATGTAGAATAACAAACAGAATGCTTTACAATGCATCCAGCCCAATTTTAGATCAGTTTAAGATACTTCTAAGTTCCATTACGAGGGCTTTTGACTTGCAGTTGACTGCCTCCTGACTTGCATTGACCTCTTACACTGCTTTGGCATTTTCACTGACTTGAATGGAAAGAAAAACAATTCAGCCTGTTATTACTCAGGCCAAATTACTAATCAATACCTTACTATTTAAACATTTATTGTCAGATATTAGACAAAAAAAAAATGAATATAAAAATATGGCATACAACAAAATTCCAGAAAGTGGCCAAGCAATCTCTATTAATTTACACTTTATTAAGTACTTACATATTATGTTCATAATTACAACATCTAGCTCCAATAAAATATAGAAAACAAACAGGAAAACATGGAGTCATGTGAGAGATGCCCTGCCATTTACTGCAGAACTGTAACAATACTTTACCACAAGGGAGCCTGTTCAGTAAGGCATAATGATGAGGTACAAACTGAAGTAACCCATTATAACCAGGTTTTACTTGACCAGAGTGCAGCCATTTTTTGCTGATCTGACATCAGTTATGAGGTGCTCCCACGTTCTGTATACCTCTCATTGCCTTACTATAAGTCTAAGGAGTCAAAGACCCTTGCAAGTAATGGGCCCGCTTATCAAACATGTCTGAAAGAATAAGCATATGCATAGCAACCAATAATTTTCTCCATTCTGTACTAGATCTCTGAAACAGAACTCTAGCTTTAAAAAAAACTTAAACCATGAACCTTTAGGTTGAACTGCTGGTGGCATGATGGCACCTAATTATTTGGCGATCTTCTGGGTTAGTGAATCAGAGAAAAAGTGACCAGGTTGCCCATGGGTGCTTTGAAGTCCATCCTTCCCAGATCTACTCATCTTCTGTGGGCTACAAAGCGTGATGGGCTTCATCAATGGCCAACTGAGAGGCAGAACCCTTTTTTCAGCACTATGGATTTTGAGGGAAAATCAGGAGATACCTGTGCCATCTAGCCACCAGTGGCTTTTGTGGTATTTTATTTGTTCCTTCAGGCATTTTTGATTATAAGACCCAAAGACAAAAGTACACTTTATTTTTTTGTTTTGTTTTCATTTTTCTTTTTAGTGGTTATGTTTAAAATTCCAGCACAGAACAGCTGTACGTCAGTAGAATAAACATACATTAATTGATATATACATATTTAATAATAGCAATAATAATATTGGTCCACAGAGTATTCCTTAATAGCAAATAAATTCTGCATCTCTGTAAAACAGTGTACACTTAAAATAGCATTTTTGAGGGTGGAAGGGGGAAAGAATCTCATCAACACAGTAATATGAACATGCTTCATCAAATAATAACAAATAGTATTCCACATTTGATTAGTCAACAGAGAATAAAAACAAAATGGCCGCTAAGCCAACCAACATTTTGTGCAACACAGGTTTGAGTCTATACGCATGTACCAACTCTTTGTGACCACATAGTAATACAAGTAACTACACATAGTGGTACGTTATCACAGATGGAAATCCATCTTTCTGTCCTGAAATCTGAGCATCTTCTGATAAGCTGGTTGGGATGTCATGAAAACATTTCTTCTAGAACTACTCAGTGCAAGAAATAAGACCAGGGATAAATATAACAAAACATATTAACAAACTGATTCAGTGGAAAGCTAAATTGTCAAGTGAAAGGGTTAAATAAAGGGCCAATCTACTCAAAACATATTTCACTTTTAAAATAAATCACTAGTCTGAATTATCAGAGGGTCTGATTAAAGTGGAGCTCCACCCTCTACCTGGTTTTGACAGGTACCTGCTCCCACTTCCTGCTGAGAACTCAGCTGGAAGTTCTGCCCTCGTCACAGCCAGCCAATGAGAAAATGCAGCACTAGTCACACATGCGCAGTAGGAACCTGGCTGTAAAGCCACAGGGTCCGACTGCCGCTTTCCCTTATCCAAAATGGCAGCACCAACCCCCGAGAGGCGATTCAAGAATCGGCTTGGGTGAGGACACTGTGGGATTCCTGGACAGGTTAGTGTCCTAATAGTAAAAGTAAGCAGCTACAGTATTTGTAGCTGCTGACTTAATTTTTTGGAATGGGAGCTGGAGCTCCCCTTTAAAGACCAATTGAATTTTCAGTTTGAATCATTCGAGGTTCAAAGGAAAGGTGTGCAAAATCAAACAGTTAATTTTAAGTTTATAAGTGGAAAAGCCTGTCCCCCGTCAGTATGCTGTAGAGAAGGACTCTTGCTCTCAGTGTAGAAGCAGTAGTCTCTCTGTAGAGGTATGCTAAACCCACCCAGACCTATAGCTGTGCAATCAGCAATGCTCACACTCCCTGCTGACTGGAGGGCTCTAAGGCAATCTTCTTATACAATTTTCCTTTAAATTTACCAAAACCATATAACAGGAGGTCAAACCTAAACACATTAAATTTGTTTCTAATCAGGCAGGCCCTTGCACTGTCTAGTAAATCTAAAGGAAATTGAACAAGAAAATTGTATAATTCATAGTCAGCTCTGACTCAGAAGAAGGAACTCTGTCAGATTTTCCACAGAGATCAAGGATCTTTCTCTACAGCATGATGGAAGGAACAGGCTTTTCCATTCAGACTGTGACTGTTATAAAGTATATTGGAAGACTTTGCACAACTTTTGTTTTTACTGCACCTGGAATGTATTTAGCGGATTTAAACTGATTTGGACTGACTGTTTTATATACTAACCCATAGCCAATAACTTAACATTTTCTAGGGCTGTCCTGCTTTTTAGGGGGTCTCAAAGGTTTAGAAAAATAAACCCCGATAGGGTCTGTTGTCATTAAACCAAAATAGTGTTGGGTGCTGCAAAATTCAAGGTAATAAAGCACAGCAAGGTGATTAGGGAGAACAAGGCAGTGCAACAATTTTGGTGAGAATTTACTGTAGCCAAGTAGACATTTTTTTGAGAATTAAACATTAAATATACAAAATACACTGCATTTTCTTGTAGTGTCTATTCTTCTCAGAAAATTAAGGGGCCTAATGTATTTAAATATATCTGTGTTCCCCTCAGTCATCTAAGCCTGTGCAGGGGAACTGAAAAAAAACACCATAGAGTATCAATTGAACATACAGTATAATGTATATTGGGAGTAAACATACAGTATAATGTATATTGGGAGTGAACATACAGTATAATGTATATTGGGAGTGAACATACAGTATAATGGGATATGAGTCACTGACTTCAAAATCATTTTCTTGTTTGTTCCTTAAAATGTAAGTCTAACCAAATAATGGTACCTGACATTCCTTTGACCCAGTCTGGTCTAGGAACCTGGCTCTACCTCTCTGCACCACTCATTGTGGTCACTTCCTGTACTGCACACAGTTAGAATAAATGAATAATGGAGCATTAACCACAAGGGCCACACTGTTCAACGAGTCTATGGTGGAGAGCCAAGTCAGGATCTCCTGGTAATGGAACACACCTGAGCAAAAAAATCGAAACCCCCTCCTAAAAGTGCCCCTTTACATGTATTTAAAATATTTTAGCTTAATTTTACCAGTCTTTAAAATAAAGCAAAGCACAATGTGCAATAGCAACCAATCAAAAGGCACCATTTACTTATCTTATTCTCATTAAGTGAAAGTTGATTAGTTGTCATTGGCTAATGTCCTTTGCGCATCAACCTTGCTCCTCGTGCAGGTTTATTAAATGACCCTCTATATGGTTATCTGATTTAATAGGGTTTAAGTCATGACTTGGGAGGATAAACTAATTTACTTTATCTTGTTTGATGAATTGCTCTAGATCAAGCAGTATTAAGTTACTAACCTGGAGTGCTAACCCCCTGGGTGCTCACCAGGGTCCTCCACCTGGCATTTAGCTGTTTAATGTAGTCATAGTGACAAGACATCTGAAATTACTGCATAATGTACACAGTGTGAACACAGAGCACAGAAAGCCTTCATGGCATGTCATACATTATTCAAAATAGTTTAATTATTCCTAATATATATCCTGGCATAAGGATTTGGCACTGAGGACCTAAAGGCAAACCTGTCTCAAGGAGGTGCAGTTCACGTATAAAAAATAAAAGAATAATAGAAATAAAGGCACCTGGTCAAGAAGAATTTTTTTTTTTTTTAAGTTTCACAAGTGCAGATTGAGAAACAAGGCCTCGAATACTGGACTATATTCAGCACCATTACATTTCACCAGGAAACTACTGTGCTACATACGGCAAAGCAAAAACGTCTATTGATGTAAGATGTCTATAGCCTCTAATATGGAAGTCATCAGGCACTGCACAAAAGTTTAGAATTCTTTAGCTGCAAATTGCATTCAAATGCATTGAATTAACTTGCTTAGTAGTGTTGGCTCCTTCTGTAGAGTAATTAATCATAAAGTGTGTGTTCCAGAGGCTAGTTGCAGATAGACACACATAGATGTGCAGTGGAAAAGCAAGTAAGCAAGTACATTTGTGTAACAGAAGAAGAGGAGTCATATTGAATGTTGTAAGGTGTCACTTAACAAGATGGCACCTACCTACTTTACCATGCATGTAACTGAAATGCTACATTACAAGGGTTTCCTCACCCATATACAGAATCAATTTGCTTTCAGTTAAATTATCCCTGAAAACAGGTTTAAGCGAAAAAGGCTCATGGTGAATTCCTTCTATTTTTCAGAGTGCGAATCCCTATCAAGTAAAGCAGCCAATAATTACATATAGTCTAGATTCACACTGTTCTCAGTGCATAAGATAACATACACTCATAGGTATGAAGGGCCTATATTGTTTCTTTCATACTAAACAGTCCATATGTGTGAGCCAGCCTCTTAGGTAAGAAAGACATTTTGACTTGCATGGGTTTTGCTGCATTAAAACGCACAAGTGTTAATAGGCCCTAAGAAAGGTGAGCTTTGACAGCTGCACCATAGAAGAGGTTGTCAGAAATGGATTCTGCATGTTTCCAGAGATAATGTAACCTTAATGGGGTTTTCCATAATTTTGTAAAACTCACCCAAAACTTTAAAACCCAGTATATTTTAGTAACACAAAGATTGCCTTTCTGCAACCATGTTGACACAACAGCTGTGCCCTTGTGTTAATGATGTTTAAACCTAACCAGCAAATTTAGAGTAATCTGGGTTATAAGAAAAAAACTTAAAACCCACCACATCCTACTGCTGCTCAGTAAAAAGCCTGGTACTTCCAGATCCACACGCCTTGCCTCCTGCTAATAAAGCACTTGGGGCCTCAATAGTCAATCAACAGGAGCCAAATCTGTCACATGGAGATGGATGTGCTAGAGTTGGCAATTATCATCAATACCAGGCATTTCCAGTAACTGGTGCTAGCAGCATTAATAAAGGCAAGTCAAGGGACATATGGTGCAAGGTTATAGTGTGAGGATGTGTTTAGTTTCCTTATGAAAGGTTCAATTAAAATGGAATCTGTCACAAAGCAAAGTACATGTATGAGAGGCCTTAGGTGCAAGCTACCATTATCTAACTCCTGGATTGCATTTTAGCTCCAGGGAGTGGCGTTTTAAAATAATTTCAGCAGTCCAGGAGTAAATATAATGCCACTTACGGTCTAAAACTGGCACAAGGGGTCAGCACATTTTGTACAACTACTAACAAGACTCACATGAATGAAGGACTTTCTACTGCTTTTACTATAGTGCTAAGAAAAATAGATTTTACTTGACATCAGGGATGTTGCAGAAGATTTAGATTTTGTATCACTAAAGTGAACAGGGCACATTGTTGAGCACATGACTGGACTGTGTACTATTCTACGGTTGCCCTCACTTTTAAAAGTACATCCAATGGATAATGGCCCACGCCGCAACAGCTCTGGCCTTCCAAAGATATGGGTGGCCTATTCTATTATTCCCCATTCACACTATGTTAGGAAAATGTTTTAGCCTTTATTTGCACTAAGAACAAATTGCCATACAGGAGCTTCTGCTGGACAGAATTGTGCCTTTGTGGCCTCATAGGCTTATTATGGAAGCATCTGAAAAATGCACGGAACGTACAATTTTGCACATTTTCACACAAACTATTGAAGTTAATGGGGCCAAAAACAACTTGTTCTGCGTCAAAAGTAGATCATTTACCTTTCTGAGCTTCAGGCGTTGAGCAGGGTCCTGAACACTCAAATGTGAATCGGGAATATTTAAAGGCATAGGCTTTTGGCATGTTGAACATTTTGGAGATAATCTGCATGTGAATAGGCACCTAATAGATACATACATGGGTTTTGTCTGTGACAGGTTCTCGTTAAAACTATCCCTATTTGGTGGAACCCTCCACAGCTTTATTGCATGTAAGTTTGATGCAAAAATAAAATGTTTTTCCAGCAGTTGGAGATGCTGGGGGAAAAAAAAAAAAAAACTGATTTATGGCTTGTGGTCCCAGAGAACATATGGTTGTACTGATATATGGATAGAATAAAACTTCATGGGGTGGGTGGATTATATATTTATGCAAAAAGAAACAGAAAGCCCCATTTAGTAAACTCCTTCTGAAACTGGGAGGAGACGCTCTTAAAGCAGAGGCATAGACTAGTATACAGAAATACATAGTATCACTGCTCAGCCAAGTTTAAAAACACACACACAGATAACATTACCTGTTCACTGCTAGAGATGCCCCTAGCCAAGCAAGAGTTGAAGAGATGTTTAAATACTTCATGGGTAAAGAATGAAAAACTATTTAAATATTCCTAGGAACTACACAGTTTTATTGTACACCCGACGGCCAGCATGTTTCAAGCTTCGGAGATCTCAGACTTGCTGAGCGCAATGGCGAGCTCCAGGTCTTCCTGCTCCTGCTGCTTTAGTCTCTGCATCCTCTCTTGTTCCTCCCGCTGGCTTTCCCTCTTCGCCCATTCGATCATATCGTCCTCAGACTGGTACTGCAGATTTCAAGAAAGACATGCACTGGCTAAGCAAGTCACAAAAATATGAAACAGAGAATTGAGGAAACATCCACCTAACAGCAGAAAATTGTTTTCTTTCAGGAGCACCATGCTCCCTATATGTAAATTGACACCAAAAAATTAATAAATCACCAAGTAAAAAAAAAAAAAAGTTACGCATTGCAGTTGTGGTTTCTTGCATTTTCTATGCTGCTCTAAAAAAAATGAGGCTTGAAGAAGAATTCCAGGCATCGTACATAGCTACATTGGTGTAGCTTGGATTAATGTAAATAGCATTTACCATACCTGCGAGAGTCCTCAAGAAGCTGGAAATCACTGTAGTAGACACCATTACTCCAGTAATCTCCACTTGCTTCTGGGTCCCGTGCCGAGTGGCTACGCTTCTGCATTATGAACGCAGGAGGTTGGCTGCTCAGCATCAGCATTCTCTGTTTGGACAAAGTGGAGAGAATGATGTCACCTCCTCCAATCAGAGAATGCTTTGCAATCATTGAGAAAATGTAAAGTATTCTCTAAGTGGTGCCTGTGCCCAGCGGCCGAGCCCCTAATTTTCACAATGCAGCAGAGCTTGTGATGAGACCTGGAAGCTAGTGGAGATCGCTGGAGCAGATGTGCCTATTACAGTGGTTTCCAGCTTCTATAGGGAGCCCACAGGTATCACAGATGCATAGCTACATTGGTCCAATCTGGACCAATATAACTGTGTAAAAAAATGCCATACTTGGAATTCAGGCAACCTATACGGAGGATATATTTTAGGCTAATAAAAATCTATGCTGATGAAAATGTTAAGTACTTTAAGCCTGTGCCAACTGCCAAAATGAGTTAACTTCAATTTGACTTTTCATACTACACCCTGGTTCATATCAGTAACTGAAAGCATTAAAAATTCAGTGTCCAGGTATTTGTAGAAGGTCAGTAATGGCAGCTCCTATGTTTTATCTTTTAAAAAAAATCTTGTACTAAGATATATAAAGTCTTCCATTTGTGAAGTCTTTCTAACAATATGAGCTGCAGGGCAGTCTCTGGCTTCCCTGTGGCCTCTATATATTTTCTGACGCATTGACCTGGAACAAGCAAACAGATTACAAAGTCAGAACAGCTAAATTGCTTAATTTTCCCTGATCAGTCCCTCAGAAAGTTCTTAACTGCTAAAGCAGGATAGCCAAACAACTCAGATTTTCTAAAGAAAAGGTCGGCAATGGCAGCTTCCATATTTTCTCACTGTAGGTTACCTTGAAGGTGCCATGCGTAAGCATACAATCCTTCAAGCTTGTTTCCATAATGGTCTTACTAGAGAGGTTTGGACGGCTCCATAAACGGTTCCAGAAGAAGTGTCTTTTAATTTATATCGGAGGAATGAGAGAGTAATTAAAACTCTATCAAAAAAGATGCAGACTTTGTGGGTATAGCATAAGGATGTAATTATAAAAAATGTATCTTCATTACAAAATGTATTAAAATGATACATGAACAAACATGTGTTTGTTCATATGTCATTTTAATAATTTTTGTAATAAATATAATTACCGCCCACAAAGTCCACCTTTTTTTTGGGAGAAGTTTAACTACTCTCTTAATCCTTCTATATATCTATTGGATGTTGGCATAGTGGGGGGCCTCCCTTTCTATGTCTTTTAACTTGAGAATACCAAGAGACCATCACATTACGACACAAGAAATTATAACCCGATTAAAAAAAACAAATAAAAACAAGTGATGTAAAATTCCTGCTATGGTCATTCATTTCAGGTTTGCAAGTAAAACATGCAGATACTCAACCTCTGTCTATTACAATGCCCAACTAATTTCAATGGGTACTTTAAAGCTCAACTCTAGGCAGAAAAAAATAAAAATCACAAATAAGCCCAGATACATACTATAACCCACAAGTGAACCACATAGAAACAGTATAGCATTCCTGTGCAATTCACATGCGATTTAGCGCGGTGCAATTTGAGCCCATTCATTTTTAAAGGGCTCAAATCACACCGCACCAAAGTAGTATAGGCATCTTTTTTGGAGTCGCACCGGAATTGCATCACATTGTTGATTTGTACCATGCAATTTGGTTCAGGCAAACCAAGCTGCATTTGATATCCTTTTAGAGTTAACTTTGTATTGACACCTGCAGCAGATCGCAAACACAGTACAATTGCATTGTGGTGTGGGACACGAGCAGGGATCACCGTATATGTGTGCCTAATACAGCTCTGTATGCATGAATACATCATTGTGTTTCTAAAAGTAATTATTGTGATTTGACTTGATATCAGCCTCTTGTGATCACCATGCAGCAGTGCTTAGGAGGGGAGAGTGATCAAGTATGTTGAGAGCAGAGAGATGAGCTAATCGGGCTGCTGCTTCTCCTTTCACAGTTTAGGGGAGAAACGAGATTGGTAAACAAAACTGCAGAAGAGAAAAGCCAGGTCTTCTGTCAAACCAGACAGGGGTTTGCTCTGTGGCAGAGCTGTGTACATCTCAAGGCTAGAAGGGTATAAATATAAATTATTTGGCAGGTAAAACAGCTCCCGTACATGTATTTCATCTGTGAAACAAATTTTTGTTCAGCTTTAAACAGATTGCTTGTTAGAGACCAAACCTTCAATGCAATTGCAATTTTTGTTTGGTTCATCCTGGCTCCATGAGCCATTAACCTCCTCGCGCCCGCCCTATAGCCGAATGACGGCCGTAGAGCAGGCGCGTTCGTTCGGGCGGTCGTCCCTGGACGGCCTGATGTTTACTTCCGCAATGCGCGCCGCCGCGGGCGCGCATCGCGGAAGTTCTGTGTTCGCCGTGTCCCCCGGGGACAGGCAAACACAGATCGCTGTAAACGGCCAATCACAGCGGCCGTTTACAGCGTGATCGGCGTGTCCAATGGGAGATGATCTCATATGTAAACATATGAGATCATCTCGCAGCGCCGCTCTCCTTCCTCGCACAGACAGTGCGAGAGGGGAGAGATGAACGGCTGCAGCGGCAGCCGTTCTGATTGTGGAAAAAAAATAAATTAAAAAAATGAAATAAAAAGTGCCATCCGCCCCCAGCAATGCCATCCGCCCCCAGCAGTGCCACCCGCCCCCAGCAGTGCCATCTGCCCCAGTGCCATCCACCCCAGTGCTACCTGCCCCCAGTGCCATCCACCCCAGTGCTACCTGCCCCCAGTGCCATCCACCCCAGTGCTACCTGCCCCTAGTGCCATCCACCCCAGTGCTACCTGCCCCTAGTGCCATCCACCCCAGTGCTACCTGCCCCCAGTGCCATCCACCCCAGTGCTACCTGCCCCCAGTGCCATCCACCCCAGTGCTACCTGCCCCCAGTGCCATCCACCCCAGTGCCACCTGCCGTCAGTGCCACCTGCCCCCAGTGCCACCTGCCGTCAGTGCCACCTGCCGTCAGTGCCACCTGCCGTCAGTGCCACCTGCCGTCAGTGCCACATAGTGCCATCTGTCATCAGTGCCACGTATCAGTGCCATTTGTCATCAGTGCCACCTGTCAGTGTCACGTGCCATCTGTTGTCAGTGTCACGTGTCATCAATGCCACTTATCAGTGCCATCTGTCATCAGTGTCACGCGTCATCGGTGCCATGTATTAGTGCCATCTGTCATCGGTGGCACATATTAGTGCCACGTATTAGTGCCATCTGTCATCGGTGCCACGTTTCAGTGCCACGTGTCATCAGTGCCACGTATTAGTGCCACGTGTCATCAGTGCCACGTATAAGTGCCACGCGTCATCAGTGCCACATATTAGTGCCATCTGTCATCAGTGCCACATATTAGTGCCATCTGTCATCAGTGCCACCTGTCATCATTGCCACGTATCAGTGCCATCTGTCATCAGTGTCACGTGTCATTGTCCTGGTGCTTCAAAAGTGTAATAAATAGTCAACAAGTTAGATGTGTAACTTATGTTCCTAGAACACATGATGGCGCTACCTGCATGTTGGGCCTCTCTATGTGGCCAGGCTGTGAAAAAGTCCCACACATGTGGTATTGTAATACTCAGGAGGAGTAGCAGAATTTTTTGGGGGGTGTCATTTGTGGTATACACATGCCACGTGAGAGAAATAACCTATTACAATGACAATTTTGTGGAGAAAAAAAAAAAATGAAAAATCTTAATTTTGAAAAGAATTGTGGGAAAAAAATGACAACATCAAAAAGCTCACTATACCTCTTACTAAATACCTTGGAATGTCTACTTTCCAAAAAGGGGTCATTTGGGGGGTATTTGTACTTTCCTGACTTGTTCGGGTCACAAGAAGCGAGATAGGCCACCAGTACATCAGATGTGATCAATTTTGTGCGATTCGCACCACAGCTTGTAGACTCTCTAACTTTCACAAAGACCAAATAATATCCACTAATTTGGGTTATTTTTACCAAAGACATGTAGCAGTATAAATTGTGACCAAAATTTATGAAGAAAAATTAATAATTTGCATAATTCTGTCACAGAAACAAAGAAATATGCGTTTTTTTTCAAAATTTTCGGTCTTTTTTCATTTATAGCGCAAAAAATAAAAACCCCAGAGGTGATCAAATACCACCAAAAGAAAGCTCTATTTGTGGGAAAAAAAGGACAAAAAATTCATTTGGGTACAGTGTTGCATGACTGAGTAATTGTCATTCAAATTGTGAGAGCACCGAAAGCTGAAAATTGGTCTGGGCAGGAAGGTGTTTAAGTGCCCTGTAAGCAAGTGGTTAAAGGATTAGTTCAATTTTACCAAAAAACTGTTTATGAAGATAAGGGGCATCTGTACAAATACTGTGCAGCTGTGACTAAAGTTGAATAAAGCCCTTGTTATAGGTGTAGGCCATTTACATACTTCATGAAGCCTTACTAGAATACTCCCAGGACGTCACATGGATGTTCATTTCAGGAGCCTCAAATGCTAATCTCAGAACTACTGTATCAGAGGAGAGAAAGAACATGCAAGGAGGACTAAATCAGAGAAATAGCTCACTGCTGTGATGGTTGAGGTGAGCAGCAACAACTAGGCCTCACTTAGCAACATCCTAGTAATATCCTGGGAGTATTTTGGTTAGGCTTCATGAAGTACATAAATGGTCCACAAACACCAGTCTATGAAGGGTCTAGAGCAGTCATTCCCAACTATTCTTCCTCTAAAAGTTGTTAGAGCTGTGGAAGACTGACCTCCCATGGTTTACATTCTGTGGCCAATATCACTTGGTGGAGTCAGTGACATGCCACAATGATCTTTTTAGAAGTCTGTAAGGTCAGTTTTTTCAATGAGCACCAGCGTAAAGAAGGCACTACTCTTCTGATCACAGATTCTAATTCTATGATTTTTTTTTCTGATATGTATTTTGTGATCATAACTGATTGTTTTAAATTTGGAGCATTAGTGTTAAAGAGAGAACCACCCTACTTAGGCAAGCCATATTCATGTATTATATGTATAACTTATTGATATTGTTAACATACCATAAGCGCTATTTTAAGGATTCCTTTAATGTGAAAAGGTTGAGAAAAGTCTAGAGCAGTGATGGTGAACCTTGGCACCCCAGATGTTTTGGAACTACAATTCCCATGATGCTCAACTACACTATAGAGTGCATGACCATCAAGGGAAATGTAGTTCCAAAACATCTGGGGTGCCAAGGTTCGCCATCACTGGTCTAGAGAAAGCAGTCCTATCCCAACTAATTCCTTCAGCGACTTCTTTAATGCCATTATGACAAAACAAACAAAAAAACAAAACAAAAAAACACAATATATTAAGCAAATGCATTTTACTTGCATCTTCTCTGTTTCAAAGCCCCTGTTTTACAGAACAAACAGTGTGGACCTCTAACAGGAAATGAATCCCGATACTAAAAAATCCCAACAATGTTTGGGTATTAGAAACAGTTCAGGTAAAGGAAAACAGCTTCTTACAAATGTTATTATAACAAGTCCTCAGCTGTGTGGAACCTTCATCTCCCATAAGAAAAAAAAATAAAAATAAAAATGTTATGTACATTTACAAGCGATTCCGATCCTGGTTTTTGACTACCACTTTTTAAATTCTAAAAAATATCATCATAATGCCACATGTAAAGCTTTTATGACCATCTATGTTGTTTTCTCTCTTTTTACTACAGAATAGTATCTTTTTTTATTTTTTAAATTCATACCAACACCGTGGCTCCTATTATTGGCGTTGTCTCTAAGCAGCCACCAATGCGTGAGCGCTCCAGCTGAATTGTTTCCCTACACACACAGGTGGCACAGGGAAGCGGATGCTAAATAGGAGCTTTGATCAACCAACAAGCTTCACAGTTTAAATTAAGTTTATAAAAAAAAAAGAAAGAAAAACAAAAGGTGTAATAATTTGAACCAGTTGAGTCCAAGCAGACTTTTAATTGGGTCTTTACATCAGGGTTTAGGATACACTTCCCAATCACATGAGCATTGTGATTGGCTGTCATAGTCGTAAGATGACCAGGAAGCCCATCCCTGCCAGCTCTCAATCACATCCAGAAACCGTGAGCTGTCTGACAGTTGGGTCACTATGGACATATTTGTGTGGCTTGTAGGTGTTAAAGCTCACTCTCCTTGTTGCTGCATATCTGTGTGATGTGGTCCGCAAAAGGTTATTTAAAAAAAAACCCATGTGTCTTTTTTTTTGGTCCTCTGCTGCAGTAATATGACAGACACTGATGATGCTTTTGATTTGATGGTAAATAATGCAGTATAATGATAACTTAAAACTAAAATTTTATTTCTTTGGGAATGGATCTGTTAAGAAAATTTGTTTGGGGTTGACATACTGTAAGCTTTAGCCCCTTCCCACCCAGCCTATTGTAAAAATGATGGCTGGGCAGGAGCACTGTTGTTCTGGGAGAACGTCATATGAAGTCCTCCCAAAATCTGGCCAATCTGTCAGCCGTCGTGCCCACCCAACACAACCGATGACAAATCACTGTATCGGGCCCACTGCTAGTACCATGTGATCACTGTGGTCAACCACAGCAGATCACATGACAGGTGTACACAATGAAAGGCTTTGTGTTACATGCTTTTGTACTATTGAAATGAGCTCTGTGATTGGTCACAGTCATCACGTGGTAGACCGGTCCTCCAATCACAGCCCATCTATACCCTGTGATTTGCTGTGGTAAATCACAGTTTTTCACAATAGTAAACACTGAATGAATAGTTTTCATTCAGAAAACTATAACTGTAAAATGCAGTTATAAGCAATCATAGTGTAAAAAAACAACAACACTGCATTGCTCTGGTCACTGTACACACCAGTCCTCTTTAGATTACACTGTACTGCACTGGTGACAGTATGTAAAAAAAAAATTGTGAAAATAATTTTTTTTATTTCTTAATTTTCCAAAAAAGTGACAAAATTACCACTTCAAAAAACTCGCCATGCCTCTTACTAAATACAATGGACTGTCTACTTCTCAAAAAGGGGTAATTTGGCCGATATCTGAACTGTCCTGGCAATTTTGGGGCCATCAGTACATCAGGATTGATCGATTTTCAAGTATATATTTTCAAGTGGCCTCTAACTTTCCTGCAAACTAAATAATATACACTGATTTGGGTTATTTCCACCAAAGAAATGTATCAGAATAAAGTTTAGCCTAAATTTATGAAGAAAGATTATTTGCAAAATTGTATAACAAACTTTTTTCTTCAAAATGTTTGGTCTTTTTTCAATAATTTTGCAAAAAATAAAAGCCCCAGGGGTCATCAAATACCATAAATATTTTTCACTGGTACGTGTATATGAGCACAAATATTAATGATTTTTTCCTAGGAATGTATTGTGCGTGAACATGCATATACGCACGAATACACGCAAAACAATTGTCTGAAATTACTTACAAAAAAGCAGATGCTCAATCATAAGTAAGAGGCCTAAATCTCTCTGCCCAGATATCAGTAAGGGCCCATCAATAGTTATAATCCTTTCCGATGCTACTCAAAACTAGAAATACAGTAGATTTTGGTTTGACAAACTTTAAAGTTCTTTTCTACAGCACCAAGGACGCTACTTACCAGCAATGAAGTGTATCCCATGTGCTGGTGGCTGTTTTATAGGCTGGCTTACACCAGGGAAAGGAGCTGCCCTTGTGATCTGCATGTGGGTGCCATTGCATTAGTAACGGCACCGCAAACACAGATCGCAACTGTAGTGGCTTTGCGGGCACCAAATCATATTTTGCAAATCACAAGCACTACTTTTTCCACAGTACAGTCCATTTTGCTGTCTATTCAAATTAATGGGTTGTCAAAAACGCACTACCAGACGCATTGCATGGGAAGCCATGTGATCCTGGTGTGAAAATTAGAGTTACGCTTACCGGTAACGTCTTTTCCAGTAGTCTTTCAGGACAGCCACTATGAGAGATAGACTCCTCCTCTTCCTCTGGAAACACTGCGCCAGCCCATAAATTCTTACTTCCCCTGCCGGACCTCAGTTTATATCGAGAATACCTCCGGCCAGCTGGGGAGACACAAGAACACATTAATAACATATTTATCAAATACCATTATCTTGCTGCGCTCTGGTCTTTTGTAAGACTCCCCCCAATTTTCGGGTGGGAACTAGGGCTGTCCTGAAAGACTACTGGAAAAGACGTTACCGGTAAGCGTAACTCTAATTTTCCCTAATCGTCTTTCAGGACAGCCACTATGAGAGGATAAGCGAGCACTTACCAGTTAGGGTGGGACTACAGCTTGCAAAACCTTTCGCCCAAAGGTCTGCTCACCTGCCGACACCAGATCCACTCTGTAGTGTTTTACAAAAGTGGAATAGCTGGACCATGTTGCTGCTCTGCAAATCTGCTCTGGCGTTGCTCCCGCTCTTTCTGCCTGGGAGGCTGCCATAGCTCTAGTGGAGTGTGCTTTAATACCCACTGGGATTTCTTTCCCTGCAACTAAATAAGCCTGCTCGATGGCTACTCTGAGCCACCTAGCAATAGTGCGCCGGGACGCCTTACAACCTTTCCTGGCCCCGGAAAACAAAACAAATAAGGAATCTGACCTTCTGAATGACTTGGTCAGTTCCAGATAGTGTAGGATACATCTCCTAACATCCAAATAATGGAATTTTAGTTCCTTCTGACCGGAGGGATTGGGACAAAAAGAGGGCAAAACAATTTCCTGGCTTCTATGAAAGCTGGATGCCACTTTCGGCAAAAAGGCTGGATCGGTCTTTAAAACTATCCGATCCGGAAAAATAACGCAAAAGGGAGCCCTGACTGATAAGGCCTCCATCTCACTGACCCTCCTGGCCGTTGTTACTGCTACCAGAAACACTGTCTTCAGAGTAAGCTCTCTCAGAAAACACTCCTTTAAAGGCTCAAAGGGGGGTCCAGTTAAGCTCTGCAAAACTAAAGATAAATCCCATCTGGGAAAGGACAGACCCTGGACCGGTCTCTGTCTGGACAGGGCCCTAAAGAACCTGACTACCCATGGGTTGGCAGCCAAATGATCTTCTAAATAAACACTGAGGGCTGATACTTGACCCCTAAGGGTACTAATGGATAAGCCCTTATCTGCCCCACATTGTAAAAATTCCAACACTGCGGAGGAGCTCCATACTGGGAAAGAGCTCTCTGCGCACCACTTGTTGAAACGCAACCAGACCTTTTCATAGATCTGGCGAGTTTCCTTTTTCCTACTGTCCAGGAGGGTAGAAACTAGTCTCTGTGAAAATCCCTTAGATTTTAATAAACCCTCCTCAGTAGCCAGGCCGCTAACTTCCACTGGCGTACCTGTGGGCAGAGGACTGGCCCCTGAGAGAGGAGATCGTCCCGAGGGGGCAAGAGTAAGGGAGGTTCTACCGCCAACTGCTTTAGCATTGAGAACCATGCTCTCTTGGGCCAATGTGGAGCCACCAGAATCAGAGATGTGCTTTCCATCTGAAACTTTCTCAGAACTGCTGGCAACAACGCTGGACGTGGGAAGGCATAGCAAGTTCTGAAGTGCCAATTCTGGCTCAAAGCGTCCACCCCTAAGGCTCCTTCTCCCCTTTTCAGGGAGAAAAAACAGGGGGTTTTTGCATTGTTTCTGGACGCGAACAGGTCCACCTCCGGAGACCCCCATCTCTTTATTATGAGATTGAAGACCTCCTGGTTGAGAACCCAATCGCCCTTCCTCAGCCTCTTTCGGCTGAGAAAGTCTGCTACCACGTTTTTCTCTCCCCTCAGAAAAACTGCTGAGAGCGAAAGGGTGTAGGTTTCGGCCCAGGACAGGATCTCTGTCGCTAAAGACAACAGGGCTCCGCTTCTCGTGCCACCCTGTTTGTTCAAATAGGCCACTACGGAAGAGTTGTCCGACCGCACCTGAATGTGGTGACCCGGAGCTCTTTTTTGAAGAATTTGAGGGCTAGTCCCACTGCCCTTAATTCTTTCCAGTTGGACGATCGAGTCAACTCGCCGTCCTCCCAAGTGCCCTGGGCTAGAAGGGACCCCAAATGTGCCCCCCAACCTTTTCCACTTGCGTCTGTGGTTACTACCCGAGAAATCGGGATGAGCCACAGACGACAGATTTGTCACTTTCCTCCACCACCAGAGGGATCTCTTCACCTGGTGTGGAATATGTACTAGGGTGTCTAGGGCCTCCTGACTACAGACCTTCATCCTAGGGGTGTGGGACCACAGGGGACGAAAGTGTAGCCCTGCCCACTGCACTGCTGGAAGGGTGGATGTAAGGAGACCCAGTACTGACATCAGAACCCTTATGGAAACCAGCTGGCTGCTCTGAAGAGAGGCCACCGCACTGTCCAGTTTTTGTACCTTTTCTCTTGGTAGAAAAACTCTCAACAGTGTTGAGTCCAACAGGAAACCTAGATAGGAGATCTGTTGTGAGGGGATCAGGCTGGACTTTTCCAAGTTCAGAAGCCACCCCAGGTCTGTAAGGACCCCCTTGGTTAGATCGAGATCCTTGACCAACTGTGTTGGGATGCTGCAAATAAAAGCAGGTCGTCCAGGTAGGCAATTATACATATCCCCTGGAGCCGAAGAAAGGCCATGGCTTCTGCCAGGACTTTGGTAAAAATGCGGGGAGCAGAGGATAGCCCGAATGGCAGGGCCTGAAACTGAAAGTGTACTGTTTCTCCGCCCAGATCTATGGCAAGGCGTAGAAACCTCTGCGAGGCTTCCGCTATAGGGATGTGTAAATACGCGTCCCTTAGGTCCAGAGATACCATGAAACAGTTGTGGGGCAGAAGCGCCTTTACTGAAAAGATCGATTCCATGCGGAATCTTTTGTATGTCACTGAAGCGTTCAGGGGCTTTAAGTTCAGAATCAACCTGAACTTCCCTGAGGGTTTTTTCACTATGAAGATGTGAGAATAAAAACCCCTTCCCTCTTCTGCTTTTGGGACCCTGAGAATAACATCCTGATTCTCCAATTCCCTCAGAGCTTCTAGCAAGGCCTCGGCCTTTACCATGCACCTGGGTAGATGCGTGACAAGGAGCCTTTGAGGGGGTGGTCTTAGGAATTCCAAGAGGTACCCCCTTCTTATTACCCCTAAAATAAATTGATTGGGGGATATTGTCTCCCACTGTGGAAGAAAGGCCCCCAGTCTTCCTCCCACTGTAGCTGGAATGTCACTGGGTTTTACGGGGCTGGATAGGAGGGCGAAAAATCGCCCCTCCTCTGCCCCTGCCTTTTTGGGGCCAGGTTTTCTTTTTCCCCTCTGGTTTAGAGGTTTCCCTACGCCCCTGCGGACGAAACCCCTTTTTTGTTGGTACGGGGGTTTTCCGTTTGAGAGGAAAGGACTTTTTCCTGTCCGCTGTCCGGTCTAGAACCGTCTCTAGCCCTGGGCCAAAAAGGAGGTCCCCCGTGAGGGGTATCCCACATAGCTTTATCTTGGAAGCATTATCCCCTGGCCATGTTTTTAACCAGAGGGCCCTTCTGGCCGAATTGGCTAGAGCCGCCGTTCTGCCCGACATGCGGACGGACTCAGCAGAGGCATCTGCTATGTAAGTGATCCCTCGCAGCATAGTAGGGAAGGATGACAGAATGGTTTCCTTATCTGTGCCTGCCTCAATATGTTTGTTGGATCTGTGAGAGCCAGTGCTCTAAATTGCGAGCCACAACTGTAACTGCCATTTCAGGCTTAAGATTGCCGATAGCCGAGTCCCACGTTTTTTTAAGCAGAGAGTCAATCCTTTTGTCCATGACATCTGCAAAGGCCCCCATGTCTTCAAACGCCAAATCTGTGTGTCTGGAGACCTGGGAGAAAGCGGCATCCAATTTGGGACTTTTATTCCAAAGGCATGCCGGGTCCTCTGAAAATGGGAACCTTCTTTTGAGGGATCTAGATAAAAAGGGTTTTCTCTCCGGATCCTGCCACTCCTTTTTAACTGTTTCCATTAACATTTCGTGCACTGGAAACACCCTTCTTTTTGGCTCCCCCAAACCTGAATACATTTGGTCATGCAGGGTTAGGGGCTTTTTATCCATCTGGATACCGAGGGTTGCATAAATTGCCTTTAAGAGGTCCTCTACCTCATCAGGGGATAATTTATATCTGGAGGTTTTCCTGGACCCGTCCTGGTCCTCCCCCTCGGAACCCTCCTGGGAATCGGAAGAGGAACTGTCTGGAAGTTCCCTACCTGTCCCTGAAGGGCCTGCAACCTCTGTCCCCCCTGTACTAGCAGGTTGGACCGGAGCAGAGCTCTGTGCTAGAGGTGGGGTTGTATCCTGGGGAGATGGACCCGTGGGAAGCTGAAATTTTTCAAAAAGGGACCTAAAAGAAGAGAAGGTGGACGAGAGCTCTTTAACTGAAGCTGCTAGTCCTGACTCCTGCTCAGATTCCCTTTCCCTAACGAGGGAGTCAATACACCCCTTGCACAACACTTTGGTCCAAGATTCCCCTAAAATGTCCCTACAGGAGGCACACTTCTTTTTAGAGCTATGCGTAGACCTAGTTTTTTCCGTAGCTTTCTAAAAAAAAAGGAAAAAAGAAAAAACAGAAAAAGACAAAGTCAATCAAAAGCTCGGGATACAACCCTGGGAGTGCACTAGACCCTTTTTTAAACGAAGGGATCTGAGCCTCCCCTCCCCCCTGGCCACCCACGGGGTCTGTCCCCCACCCCATGATAGAACCATACATTGGGGTGGGGGGAATCTAGATAGAGAGTACCCCTCCCCAGGGTGCTCTTACCTTAGGAATGCTGGAGATAGAGTCTGTCGTTTGAGCCTCAGCTTCCGACATGACTGCAGGTGGCTGCTTGCTACAGAGTTCCACGCTGCCTGTGCGCGTTCTGAACTCATCTCCAGCTTGTGCCCAGCCCTCCTATCAGCTCCACGACCCGGAACCGGAAGTCGATCGTATTCGAGGTCAAGCCTTCGTTTCCGCCGGATACGACGTCGCCCGTCGTTCGGCCCGCTCGGTTCAAAGAAAAAAAGGGGCGGACTGTACCCATGTACAGGGAAATCTTCCGAACGGCTTGCCAGCTGCGTCCCTGTAGACGCGATAGGAGTCCCCCACGACCTGAAGCCGCGCTCGACTCGGAAGGGGTGGCAGTACCTGGTGAGGTAAGTAAACCGTTCGACTCGTCCGACACGCGGACGTTGGTTTCGAACGGTTGGCACCCAGCTTTCTCCAAACGAAGCCCCTGCTTCTTTCAACTGGGTTCTTTTAACGACAAAACGGCCACAGCCTCCCCGACTGATCGGCCTGGTTCCTTGCACAGTGTCTCCCCGCCGGAGGAAACACTAATAACTGAGGTCCGGCAGGGGAAGTAAGAATTTATGGGCTGGCGCAGTGTTTCCAGAGGAAGAGGAGGAGTCTATCTCTCATAGTGGCTGTCCTGAAAGACGATTAGGGAAATGGCCCTTACAACAGACATCTTCCATCCTCTGCCGCTGAGCAGTAAAATTCTGATGCCGCAGGAGTTGGTATCAACGGCATGCTCTATATGGAAAACACCTGTACTATAGGCTTCCAAAATGCAAATTGTTTTGTGACTGGACGAAAGGTGGACAAATGAAATGTCCATCCCTCCAATCACAGAACACACTGCATTATGGGAACCGAAAGTAAAGCTTTATAGTGGCTCTAAAGGCAAAAAGGTTTTATTTTATTTTTTTGTTTTAATGTCCCCCCCCCCCCCCCCCTAAACATTTACCCAAGCCTGATCTTGATCCAGTACTCTGCTTGTCTGCAGCCGCTCTTCTCCCCCTTTTCTTTTCTTGCAGGAGAAATTGCCTCCTGCTGCTATCAAACAAATCCTGTGAGTTTGAAGCAGGGGGCAGGGCAGAGCCATGCTATGTGTGTCTATAGATGCACACAGCCAGTCTGTGCAGATAGAGAAGAGTATGATTGGAGAACGGCAGTGTTCTGCACTGTCGAGTTGTATCACCACAGAATAAACATAAGATCGGTATTGCTTGTTCATTTTTGCACACACAGAAAGCAACACTGTGGTGGCAGTCCCAATTTAATTTCTTTTGAGCCAGCAAAGCTTGGAAATGGAGTACCCCTGATATTTTGAAAAGGAAAGGAAAGAACAGATTGTCAAAATGTTCCTTTAACATCTTAAGTTCTTGATTAGAGCTTAATTCCAGGCAGAAATAAGTATGTATCTCTGTGTTCAATGTTACATTATTATTTGTTAAATGCAAACAGTGTAAGCACCTGAATTTGATTTGGTATTAGTCTCTTGCAGTCCATGTACAGCAGAGCTCATACTTGCAATGGTAGCACAGCACAAGTCGCCAACCAGTTGTACTACAGTGCTCATGAACTAACAAGGAGCAAGCTGATAGGAAGAAAAGACATCTCCTGCTTCACCTGCCCAGTCAGGAGGTGGGAAAAGAACAAGAACTGTAAGTGTTACGTAAGTGCAGAAAAGAAAAATCAGGTCTTCAAGCTGTGTGGCAGAGCTGTTTAAATTTCAGCATTGGATGAACAAAAAGAGAACTCAATTGGCAGGTAATATATAATATAGATACCATATATGTATTTCATCATGTGTGTATTTCTCAGTCTGCCTGGAATTTAGTTTTATGTGATCAAAGAAGATTAATCAAAAGTACCAAAAAAGCTTACATGTGATTTTAGCAAAGATTGCCATAGCGTGTTTGGAGCAGCACAAAGTGACATACAAAATAGCTCGCCTGGAGCATTGCTATTTAGTGAAAGGTTAATCACCACTCAATAAAAGATGTGAAAAAAAGAAGCAATCATCAACAAAAAGACATAATTGACATCATGTTTTACTTCAAATCAGTTAAAAGAACGGTACAAGTCGTGTCAAAAAGGCACAATAAAAACAGCACAGGATTTATAATACAGAGGAGCCACATAACGCCGGCCCTCACTGGGCGGTTTCGGGATGAGGGGGTCATGCCTGTCTCTTGGCTCAGCTTGTACTTACAGTGTTAAAGCTACTGAGGCTGCTGGAATCGTCTCCCACTTTGCAGGCAGTGAACGGGTCAGATTCCACCTGTTTGGGGAAGCTGAGATTGAACTGCTGAAAGGGATCTCCATGCTTGAACAAGTCCTCTGGCCTTGAGGGAGGCCGCTGGCCTGAAAACAGGAACACCACACAAAATTCTTAACACTACAGCTTATTGGTAACCAAGTCCTAAACTAAAAATATAAATATCTAACACCTGGACAAATACCAAATGTTTCTAAGGTGCATAGCAAAAAAACGCTGCAAGGGAACAACAATGACTTAAAATACATATTTTTATATTTGGGAATAAAATGCATACTCTTTAATACAGGACATACACCTACAGGTGGCAGTGTTGTCTAGATGTCTCCGAGGAAACTTTACATAAAATAACCGTTGAAAGGACAACATCCATGCAGGCTCTCTTCTTCCATCAGGCCTACCCTACACAACTAACACACCCAAAACACAAATAATTATTGGGAAACTTTAAGCTGACCACAGACGGATCAAAATGTGGCCAGTTCTGCAGGAACCAGCGAATTTCGATCCATCTATGGGCAGGCTGGTCCATTGATTGACTTGAGTACAATCAGTCTTTTGCTGTTTTTTTTTCATTCGATCACTGTCGGCGGCTGTAGCCGCCAACAGCAAACGTATTCTGCAGGTGGGGAAGGCTCCCAGCTGGCAGAACACAACAGCAGGGGGGGTGGATTCCCCCATTAACACTGACTGTGTTGATGGGGGGAATTCAGCACATTTCTTTCCTTAAACCCGCATTATCCTGCTGAAAGAGGTCACTTTCAACAGGGAATGCCATTTCCATTAAGAGGTGTACTTAGTCACCAACAAGGTTTAGGTAGGTGGTACATGTCGAGTAACATCCACACGAAATTGCAGGATCCAAGGTTTCCCAGCAGAACTTTGCCAAAAGCATCACACTGCCTCTACTGACTTGCCTTCTTACCATAGTGCATCCTGGTGCCATCTCTTCTTTGGGTAAGTGACACACACACCAGTCCATCCACATGATGTGAATTTTTCTACTTTCAACACATCTACTTCAGAGACAATGTTTACTTGCAGCGTAATTTATTTCATGGAATTTAAGATGACATTGTAACAAAATAATCAAGGTTACTCACTTAAGCTATCGTGGTCATAAAGTTATGGCTAACTGGTGTGTGTGTGTTATATATATATATATTATATATGAAATGCTGACCATTACAGGATATTGAAAGATCTTTTGAAGATCTAAAGGTTTTTTTTTTTTTTTTTTTTTTTTTTTACTTAATGCATCCTTTGCATTAAGATAAAAAAAACTTGTGCAACAACATCCCCCCTACCCCTCTTATACTTACCTGAGCCCATTCACAATCCAGCAACGTGCATGAGAGCTGAGGCTCTGTTCGGAATGGGACCCAGCTAAGCACAACATCAGAGCGGCCATCTACCTAGGTGCCTATTACAACAATGCTGGCAGTCATGTGTAGGGTGGGGGTCATGTACCTGGAGGAGGAGGGCATGGCCGAGTGGGCGTTCCAGTCTTCGGTGGCAGTGCAGGAGGGGTCTCTGTCTGGAGAGATTCTGATTCAAAAGTGCTCTTGTTGTTTAGTGTCTCTTTTTCTTTAAAGGGTAAGGTGCCATCTGCAGAGTCCGAGTCATTGTTCTGCTTAAAAACAAAAAAAGTCCAAAACATGATTAAAGTGCACATATAGTCCTATAGAAACAATATGCTATGAAGGAGATAGAATAAAACTGAAAATCCCCAATCCGAGAACATGTGGGAAAAAAAAAGAACTTAAGTAATGGAGCAGGCTTGCAAACTCCTTCCTGCCTCCCACAATGCAGGGTTTAACTTTGTTGTTTTAACTGACAATTGCGCAGTCATGCGACACTGTACCCAAATAAAATGGATGTAATTTTTTTCCCACCAATAGAGCTTTCTTGTGGTGGTATTTGATCACCTCTGTGGTTTCTATTTTTTGTGCTATAAACAAAAAAAGCCTGTCAATTTTGAAAAAAACACAACTATTCTTTACTTTCCGCTATAAAACACATAAAAAAAAAAAAAATTTATTTCTTCATCAGTTTGGGTCAATATGTATTTTGTTACATGTTTTTGGTAAAAAATAAATAAAAATCACAGTTTATTGATTGGTTTTGCGCAAAAGTAAGCAATTTTTTCCTAGTAATGGCGGCAATCAGCACATTTTAGTGGGACTGCAACACTGTGGCAGACAAATCTGACATTTTTTAGGGACCAGTGACTACAATAAAGTGATCAGTGTTAAAAAATAAAAAAAATGCACTGACACTGGCAGGGAAGGGGTTAACATCAGGGGCAATCAAAGGGTTAACTGTGTTCCCTGGGAGTGCTTTCTTACTATGTAGGGGATAGGGATGAGCTCAGGTGTGTTCGCATGGACCACGTGTAGAGCTCGCCAGGAAGTCAGCGCAGAGCTAATCACAGACAGTGAGACATTGCCCGATCTCTGCAGCCGCACATTGGGGTAATGACTCACTGCCTGTGATTAGTGCAGCGCTGCGCCGACTTCCTGGCGGGCTCTGCACGTGGTCCATGCGAACACGCCTGAGCTCCTCCTTAGTAGGGGATAGTTTAACTGAAGGAAGACAGAGATTTGTGCTCCTGCTTAGCAGATACACAAGATATATATCTTTCTTCCTAGCAGAACGACAATCTGCATTGTTTATCTCGGAATGATCGCTGAGTTACCGGCGGACCCACCTCTGTGTCCAACTGATTTTATCTGCGTTTGTACACTGGCTTTTCAATAAAATGAATATTCTTTAAGAGCAACAACCGGTGTTCTTTCATCTTTCCTACAGCAGGAGCAGGGCTTCCGTGGCGGCGTGCGTGCCCCAGAGCGGATGAAAGAAATCACATATAGGTACGCGATTTTGCAGTTATGGGCCACCCTGCTATAATATATGTAAGTGGGGCGGTCCTTAAGTGGTTAAAACTTATAAGAGGCAGCCATTTTATTGTGCCTACCATCCAGTGTCACTGTGTTTTCTCTTTAATACAGGTTAACTTTACATAAGTTGTGAGTAGAGAAATTATGCTAGTATTATGGTATATTATCTTTTCACTCCGATTGTTTTTTTTTATACGCTATATGGCTAAAATTGGACACCCAACCATCACAACTACAAGAGCTTGTTGGACATTCCATCCCAAAACCATGGGCATTACTATTTAGAAGTTGAAACAGAAAAGGGCCTTCTGCAAACTGTTGCCATAATGTTGGAAGTGTACAAATGTCCAAAATATTTTTGTATTCTGTGCATCTGCATTTACAATTTTCTCTATGTCCCCATTCAAAGTCTCAGACTATTAATTCTGCCACTGAAGTCCACCTAACACAGCTTGCTGTTATGGTGGGGTAATAACGCTGCACTACTCATGTAAAAAGTTGCCACTGTCATGTAGACTGTGCCTGCTTGCAATACAGTGAGATGAAAAAAAATGCTGCAAGGGGCATGGCTATCAGCAGGCAATGCCTGTATGTAGTGTGCCAATCTGCACCTGGCTACAGCCAGTCCTTTCCACTGCCTACTAGACTGATGGCAGTGTCTCTGTTGCTGAACCATCCATTTTGAGCTGCGGTGTTTAAGAACTGGGAATATGAGACACAAAATTGAAGGAGGAATTGGCTCAGAGAAGGTAAAAGAACATCTTTTAAAGCAGAACTATACTCCCCTTGAATCCAGCGATGTGGCGTCCTGGGGCTCCCTGCTGAGGTCTTCAGGCAGCTAACTTCCGGGTCTTGAACGCTAGCTGCTGTCATTGGCTAGGCTGAGATGACATTACTCCTGAGTATCTGCAGGAGTTTCATCAGCTTCAGCATTGCCAAATTCATACAAAGAGCTGCGTGTGTCCAACTTAATGTACAGAGAGCGGATAGGCAGATTAGTAACTATAACCGCTTTGGCGACCACCCCACGCAGATATACTGTGGCAGGGCTGCCGCTCTGTACAAGATCGCACACCTAGTAAGTGATCTGATACTCCCGGGTCTGGGCGCGTGCTCGACAGGCAGCCTGCTCCCGCTGTGTCCAACCACCATGTCTGGCGGACCCAGTGTCCACCAGGACCCGCCGATTGTTCGGTAGAGCAGTAGAATGGCAGTCAGCCTTTGTAAACAAGGCAGATCGGCGTTGAGAAGGGAAGACAGAGATCTTGTGTTTCTGCTAAGCAGGAATTACCAATCTCTGTCTTTCTACAGTAAATGCATCCCCAAACAGTTAGAAAACATGCCCAGGGAACATAGTTAGCCCTTTGATCACCCCTGATGATAACCTCTTCACTGCCAGTGTCATTAGTACAGTGACAATGCATTTTTTTTTTGTTAGCACTGATCACTGTATTAGTGTCACTGGTCCCCAAATAGTGTCACTTTGTGTCAGATTTGTCTGCTGCAATGCGCTTATTGGAATTTTCTTTACCAGAAATATGTAGCAGAATACATACTGGCATATTTGTATTGGATAGGTTTTATAGCAGAAAGTAAAAAATGGTTTGGTTTTGTTTTTTTCCCAAAATTGTTGTTTTTTGTTTATAGCACAAAAAATAAAAACCGTAGAGGTGATCAAATAGCACCAAAAGAAAGCTCTATTTGTGGGTAAAAAAATTACATACATTTTTAATTTGGTGCAGCGTTGCACGACTGCACAATTGTCAGTTAAAGTAACGCAGTGCCATATCAGTGCCATATCACAAAAAATGGCCTGGTCACAAAGGGGTGTAAACCTTCCGGAGCTTAACATGGTTAATGCAGAACAAAGCATGTCTCTTCTACATTAAAAATTCTGCCTGTTTAACCATTTTTATTTTGTAGCATAGAGTTCCACTTGAAGTTTACGAGGTTTGTGCATTACGTAGTAACTGGATTTTGTAATTATTTAGACCGTTATAGTCAAACCTTTAGTTTTAATTTAACGGAAACCCTCACTACAAAAACCTGAAATAAGCTGAGATGTCCACATATATTTGACCATATAGTGAACATGCTCACTTTTTTATATATATACACACACACACACACACACAAACAGATTTTTCCAGGTACGCTACCTTAGAAAGTGTGCTGAAGTCAGCAAATCCACTGCCAAAAGACTCATTTCCAAAGAATGAGGCAAACGGGTCATCAATCCCTAGAAAAGTAGATAGAGGAGGTTGGATAACGTGATGCTACCCTGGTAATAAACACAAAAACAAAACTACAGGATTATGAGAAAGACAACCGGTAATAATGACCTTCAAATATCACTTACCGGACTGACTGGCTGCTTGGACAAAAGTACCTCCAGGAGCAAATGGGTCATTGCTATTCAAATCCTCCACCTGGAATTAAGAAAAAAAAAAGAGGAAAGACATTAACCGAAAAAAAGATATAAAGACAGTTTTTGTGATAGAAGATGCAATAACATGGAGGATTATCTTCCACCCACAGTCCCTTGGTAAACAGTAGGGACCTCCATTCCACTTGTACTCAAATGGTATAATGTGAAGGCAAGCAGTGACGTAGGGGTATAAAATGTCTAAACGTAATAAAAGCCCAACTATAGCTAGTCCTAAAAATGATCCCTCCCCTTCCCCTACCCATTATATCTAACCTGTATAAAAAAGATCTGCTTACTTCATCTACTTTCAATTCGCTCCAGTCTGTTCATGTGATCCTGCAGCTCTGTGTAAGTCGCATGACTGGACCAGAGCAGATTAAAAAAGGTAAGTACACAGATCTGTTTTTTAATATAGGTTAGGCAGGATAAGTAGGAGGACCGAGTGCCCCCCCCCCCCCATCACCCAAAAAAATGTATTATTAGCCCCGAGCGGGGACCGATCTGACTTGGAGCGCGGCCGAGTGACATAGCAGGTCCCGCCTTCTGGAGCCTGCAGCACCTATGATGGACGTCCCACTGGTCCAATGTCGGGACCCTGTGACGTCCATCACAGGCGCTGCAGGCTCCAGAAGGTGGGAATTACAATTTTCGGCCGCATCACTATGAGAAGATCCCCATTCGTCGCTCGAGCAGGTGGCTCTCCTGCCCTCTCCTGTCTACTGGGATGAGGCGCCAGCGCCGCACACTACGGCTGAGCTGCAGGAGGAGCCTGAGGTCACGGTCACCTGAAGTCTGACTTCACATGTAATGGGTCGGGTAGGTCAGTGTGAGTCTGGGTCAGTGTAATAGTCAGTTTATGTCAGTGTCCGGTAGGTCAGTGTGGGTCCCTGTAATGATCAGTGTGGGTCAGGTAGGTCAGTCAGTGTGCATCAGGTAGGTCAGTGTAATGATCAGTGAGGGTCAGGTATGTCAGTGTAATGAACAGTGTGGGTCAGTGTAATGGTCAGGGTGTGTGTGTCAGTTAGGTCAGTGTAATGGTCAGTGTGTGTTAGGTAGGTCAGTGTAATGGTCAGATATGATGTGGCTCAAGTAGGTCAGTTTTTAGTGGTCAGCATTGATGGGCAATGGTAAGCCAGACAGCAGGTGAGCTTTAGCCGCCCACAACACATCCACCCCCCCCCCCCCAACTTTTTGGGCTCGGGCTGAAGCCCCTGGTCTTTTTCACACCTAACAATGCCCTTGGCAAGAGGTAACGTTTTTTTCTTGTCTCATATATACACTGATATTGAAAAGAAATGTAAATGCTTCTGGTGTCTATAGAAGCATTTGGGGCCACAGAAATGAACATAGTTACATAGTAGGTGAGCTTGGAAAAAAGTCACAAGTCCAACTTGTGTGTGTGATTATATGTCAGTATTACATTGTATATCCCTGTATGTTGTGGTCGTTCAGGTGCTTATCTAAAAGATTTTTGAAATTATCAATGATCCCCGCTGAAACCACCGCTTGTGGAAGAGAATTCCACATCCTTTCTGAGGATTAGTGCCCAGAACTGGACAGCATACTACAGGGGGGCCGGACCAAAGTCTTGTAGAATGGGAGAATTATCATTTTATTCCTGGAGTTAATCCCCTTTTTAATGCATGATAATATTCTGTTTGCAGCAGCTTGGCATTGCATGCCATTGCTGAGCCTATCATCTTACTAGTACCGCCAGGTCTTTTTCCATCCTTGATTCCCCCAGAGGTTCTCCCCCCAGCGAGTAGATTGCATTCATATTTTTACCACCCAAATGCATTATTTTACATTTTTTCACATTAAACCTCATCGCCATGTAGTTGCCCACCCCATTAATTTGTTCAGATCCACTTGCAAGGTTTCCACATCCTGCGGAGAAGTTATTGCCCTGCTTAGCTTAAGCCCCATACACACTATGAGATTTTCTGCTGATTTTTGTCTTCAGATTTACCAAAACCATGTAGTGCAAGGGCCTGCCTGATTCCATAAAAAAAAGAAATTCCTAAGGTTTGACCTCATATTATATGGTTTTGGTAAATCTGAAGGAAAGAAAAATCAGCAGAAAATCTGATAGTGTGTATGGGGCTTTAGTATCGTCCGCAAATATAAAGGTTGAACTTACCCCATCCTCCAGGTCGTTTATGAACAAATAGCATTGGTTCCAGGAAAGTACCCTGGGGGACCCCACTTCTCACCCCTGACCAATTAAAGTATTTCTCATTTATTGCTACCCTCTGAACTCGCACTTGTAGCCAGTTTTCAATCCATGTACTCACCCTATGGTCCATGCCAATAGACCTTACTTTGTACAGAAAACTTTTATGGGGAACTGTAGCAAATGCTTTTGCAAAATCCAGATACACCATGTCTACGGGCCTTTCTTTATCAAGATGGCAGCTCACCTCCTCATAGAAGGTTAATAGATTGGTTTGGCAAGAACGATTCTTCATAAATCCATACTGATTACTGCTAATGATACCATTCTCATTACTAAAATCTTGTATATAATCCCTTATCTTTCCCTCTAAGAGCTTGCATACTATTGATGTTAGGCTAACTGGTCTGTAATTACTAGGGACGTATTTTGTCCCTTTTTTAAATATTGGTGCTACATTGGCTTTTCTCCAATCAGCTGGTACCATTCCAGTCAGTAGACTGTCAGTAAAAATTAGGAACAATGGTCTGGTAATTACTTGACCGAGTTTCCCAAGGACCCCTGGGTGCAAGCCATCTGGACCCGGTGATTTATTAATGTTAAGTTTTTCAAGTCTATTTCTAATTCTGTCCTCTATTAGCCATGAGGATACACACTGCAGTTTTGGTTACTGAAGCACCCCGATTCCCTTGTGAAGACCAAGGAGAAGAATAAATTCAATACCTACCCCATACCCCACCTTCTTTTGTAACCAGATTCCCTTCCTCATTCTTTATGGGGCCAATATGGTCTGTACTCCCTCTTGTATGGTTTATATACTTAAAGAATTTCTTGGGATTTATTTTTCCTCTCCTCTGCTATGTGTCTTTTGTGTTCTATCTTAGCCACCCTAATTGCACGCTTACATTTCTTGTTGCATTCTTTGTAAAGTTTGAATGCTGATGATGGATCCTTCAGCCTTGTATTTTTTGAAGGCCTTCTCCTTTGTTTTTATATGCATTTTTCATGCTCTCTTGTTTTGGGATATATTTGAGCCTACTACTGCTTGCTCTAGTGAGTTGTTTGTGCTGTACTTATAAAGTTTCTTGTGTAATTTAAGAGCTGTGTTGAAAAGTCTGGTATGTCTTAGGCCCCTTTCACACTGACGTTCCGTTCAGGCCCGCCTGTCAGTTTTTCAGGCGGACCTGAACAGGTGCTCCATAGACCTCTATGGAGCGTCGGATGTCAGCGGGGACATGTCCGCTGACATCCGACCCGCTCTGATCCGAAAAAGTGTAACGGAGGAAAAAGCTATTTTTCCATCCGTCTGCGGATCGGATCGGGTGATGACGGGCACTGCGGTCCGTCATCATCCGATCTCCCATAGGGGAGAGCGGCGCTGTGACAGGCCTGTCCCTGCGCAGTGTGCAGAGACGGACCTGTCATCTCCCTGCTCAGCGGGGATCGACGGAGTGATCCCCGATGAGCAAACAGATATCCACAGGGTGGATCAGAACTGATCCGCCCCGTGTGAAAGGACCCTTAAGCTGCAAGCATCACAGAATTGGCTGTATCACTTATCAAGAACAAAAGCATCTGGGTCTGCTCTGTAAACTTAAAGTAGGCCTTAGAAGGATCACAATTCAGTCCTTTTGGCAGAGCCCAGCCAAATCCCTATATGTGTGGCCTCTGCAGTTGGACGGAAGTCAATCTACGGACTGTCAGAATACAATAGTGCCAGGGTGAGGATTTCCCCATCCACCTTGAATAGGTGAATGGGGTAATTAGGTCAGTTTTTTTTTTTGTTCAGCCCACTGGCCGAACAACATATTTTCTGAAAGCAGAGACCCTAGAGAATAAAATAATGGTAGATGCAATTTTTTATGTCACATGATATTCGTGCATTTTTATCAGTAAAAAATACACTAAAGTTAGTTTTAGTACACACAATATATTACATAAGTTCTTTTCAAAATATAAGAGATGAGTTGGTGTCAAATAAATAGATACCAAGCATGTCAAGCCTTAAAGCTTGCATGCGTTCATGAAAAGGTGACAAACTTCGGTGGACCCTTGATGTCTCCCCTGCCCTACATTGAAGCAAAGATTGTTCCCCCAGTAGGCTGGAGGAGTGTCCAGGATAGCTTAGACATTTGTGGACATCACTGGAGAGAGTTGGGGCTCAGGTAAGTAATTAGGGGAGTGCTGGGGAGGCTGCTACACACACACACAAGGTTTTTTTAATCTTAATGCATAAAGGGAAAAAAAAAAACTCCTGCATTTACAACCCCTTTAAACTATAACAGCAAGGTGTGGGTTTAAAATCCTGTTCAGCTAGCCACCATTTAGAAACACTGCTGGTAGAAAATCGGTTAAACAAAATCCAAGTAAAGGTTTTAGCCTAAGCCTATATTAAACAAATTTCAGCACATACCGAGGCAACGCTATTTCCTGATGCTGCAGCTGAGAAAGGATCCGCTTTTGATGACATGAAAGGATCCTCATTTAAGGATGTGAAAGGATCAGCTTTAGATGATGAGAAGGGATCTGTTTTTGAGGACAGAAAAGGATCTACTACTTTATCTTCTTTTGTGGTTGGGAAAGGATCTGCTTTGGAGGATGGGAATGGATCTGTTGTAGACTGCTTGAAGAACACATCCGCGGCAAAAGGGTCAGAATCTTTAAAAGGATCTCCACCAAAAGGATCTGTAAATAAAGCGGTAACAAATTAGCATTGACAACCTTGATGGATCTTTAGCTATCATGCAGTAACAGAAGGTTTCCCATAAATAGTAATAACATTGCACATGTAACAGCTAAGTTTAGGTTGAAGCCTTCAATATGCTCTGTGCCACAGAAACAAAAAACTTTCCACTGTGTATATAACTCAAGTCTACAGCTGCTGCCTTATTCTAAACCAAAAAACATTTCACAAGCCAAATGAAAAACAGCGATTCCCAATCAGAAGAGATGCTGTGACCAAAAAAAACTCAAGAACAAAAATATATATAAATGTACATGCAACACTACACCGCATGTCAACACATGTGAAACAAAATGTCCAAAAACAAAAATCCTCAAGGTTCATGTTTATCATCTTAGAGTATAACTAAAGTCAAAACTTTTTTTAGTTTTGGGGAGTGGAATTAGAACACCTGTCAGTTTTTATTGCTGTCTGTGCCCCTGTTAGGGAGATTCACCCTCCTGTTTACCAATATCATTAAAAGTGAAAGTAAAAGAAAATCCCAAATTTTGGGTTGTCCCCAGAAAGGTAATACATGGGAAATCTTCCAATGGAGACACTAGTGGTTACTTGTGGTCCCCAAGGAATTCCCTTAATTTTCAGGGATTTCCTCTCACTTCTCATTTGGCTAAGGAACAGAAAGTGAAGGGAAATCTCTGCAATTGGACAAAGATGGTAAAAAAAAAAAAAAAAAAAAATCCAACAGGAGTTATAACCCTTCCCTACTCTATCAAAAATGAAAAAGTTTTGCCTATAGCTGTACTTTAATGTATCCACCTAGTGAATATTCAAACCACCACATGACTAACGTGAAAGTACTGCTCCCTACTAACTGTAATAAGTGAATTAAATTTTATTTTATTCATCTCAATATATATATATATATATATATATATATATATATATATATATATATATAAAATATTTTATTACAGCCTATAGGTGCATGCCAGCCCCAAATGGTAAAATTTGGGTTTTGTTTTGTTGTTAGTTTGAAACAACGAAAAAAAAAAAAAAGTTGGATTATGTGAGAAATTCAGAGCTGTCCTATCTATAGTACTCACTTCCTGTCAGGGTACTAGTTGAGTAACAAGCCCTCCTAGTACCAGTTTTGGGACTACAGAATAAATAGGCTAGCCATACACATGTAGCTTTCACTCTTTCAGCCCCATGGAGCAGAACAAGAGACATGAAATAAAGTGTATGTTACCCCAACATCTCATATTTCTGATAAGTGTCTATGTTACTATGTACTTGTAATAAAAAGTATCCTGTTCTCTTTGTATTGATTCCTTTGTGTAAAACACCTGGTGATCCTGCCAGTACCTCTGCTTTTCTTTTTGAAACTGACTACACTAGGCATAGAAGCACATCCATCCCTGCGTGGTTAGTTTTCTGGATGGAAGCACAGCCTGTTTTCTAATGGCCAAGACTTGTGCTGACATCCCCTCCTGCACAGTCCTTCACTGAGAGGACTAATTTACTGCGGTTTTTCTACTTTCTGCTGATACCCATCCCAATGCAATCTCCACCCCCATCTCTCTAAGCCCCCTAAAAAGTATTTATAATTTTTTCTCCCTAAATTCTTAAGGCAAGGCTTTACATATACTTGAATTCCCCCATCCTCACTAAACAGCGCTGACTATCCCCTGCTGCTACTGTATTCAAGCAGCCACAGTACCCACACCTTCATGGGTACCCCAAAACGGTGACTGCACCTAAGAGGAGTTGGTGGGTATGAGTAGCTTGGCAATAGAAAATGGCAAGGCTGGCAACACTCAGGTAACAAAAAAGCTTTGTGTTGTCAGGACACAACAGACAGGAGCCCAATCAGCATGTATTCTTCTGTACTTCCAGGGTCTTTAAATGGAAAAGACATGGTGTAAATGTGTACATATTGCAAAGATGTGCTGCATATCTTTTTTTTCTCCTACTTTGCCTTGACATACACTTTAAGCCAATTTGATATATTTTAGATGTACATATATTTTGTTATTCTATAAGTGTGACTCCTTACAATTAAAAAATCTAGATCTCTGTTTTGTAAAAAGTAAGGTATTTTTTTGAAAAAGAGTTGCTCAGTTGTACATCTACTATAGAGAAATAAATAAGAATTGAATAGTGCATATTATTACAGACAACTTACCTATTTTACCAAAAGGATCATCTTTAAATGGATCACCTTGAAATGAAAGGAAGAAAAGGCATGAAAAAAAAAAATAACCACAAAATACATAAACAACCATTCCCAATATACAATAAGTAAACAGTAAGCGATTGTACTGGTGCACAGTGCACTGATGAGTTAAGGATAACTACACTTCTATATTATCATCGTTTACATCATCCCTTTATTGTGTCATACTCCCCATGCTCCTGCGAGATCAACGAGGAGTCACATAATTGCCGCAGCACACTCTCTGGCTAATCCCTTACATGTTCTGCGTATGTAGAAAGAAGATCCCATTTACTCCATCCATAGGACACACATAAAAGAAGGCCTCTCCATAAGAATGAATGGGCTTTTTCCGCATATAACAGCTTTTCAATTTAATCTCTATAGGTACGAGGTACTCTGGATAAACCACTGATGGTCACAATGAGTACATCTTTCCCATAGGAATGAATGAGGAGGCAAAGTGCATGCACACTGATAGGAGGACCTGGCAGGGATTTTTTTTTTTTCTGCTGGAAAGGCAGCATGGTGCCGGGTAGGGCCACAAAGAGAAGATTGCTGGATCAAGGAGAAAAGTATGTTATTTATCCAGCTGGACAGCACACAGGGTGTAGGGGAGCAGACTTACAAGAAGAAAAATAAATAAAAAAAAAAACTTACTGCCCACAAAAGGATCACTCTGGAAGAAATCAAGTCCCGATTCTGGCACAGACTGTGCAAGGGGTGCACTTTGTTTTGTTTCAAAAGGATCTACTTGAAACGTGACCTCCTGTAGCCAAAAAAATAACATAACTAAATCTCTGTTCACGCATTGTTTAATGGGAAGGGGAGAATACAGAGGGAAGAGATGGTAAAGAAATGGGAGGAGGAAAGAAGGGTTTAGGAAAGAGGAGAGAAGGAAAATGAAAAAGAAAATGAATGAGAGAAAGGAAAAGCAAGGGAGAGGAGGGAAAAAAACATGAGGGAAGTAAAGAGGAGAGTAGAAGAGGAAAGGGAAGATGAGCAGAAAAGAAGGGAGGAAAGAGGAAAAATTGAGGAGGGAAGACAGGCAGAAAGAGGGATTTACAGGTGCAGTATTACCATGTCAGTAGTAACAGGCACATTATTCTGTTCATCTTTGTCCTCTGCATCACTCCCTGAGGTATGAGCAATATCAGGACTGCTCCTTACCTAGAAAAAAAAAAGGAAACCAGTTTGAATTTTGTTTGTAAAACTGATAACATGTTTATAGGTTGATATAGCTATATATTGTTACCCTCAAAGAAACAATGTATTATAATTACATGCACAGAATAAACAGGCCTGTAAATGAGTGCAACAAGTGAGCAGACACCACACAATACATATACCAGGGGAGTGATTCCTAGATACTAAAAGGGTGATGTACTAGTAAACACCACCCTGAGTCCTTTTCAAAAGAGATTGATGCAGCACTATCCGTTGACCCTCTGAGGCCCATTTCACAAGACGGTTCCCATCAGGTAAGCAGACAAGGACCTGTCATCTGCCTGCTCTGCTCAGCAGAGGATTGGTGGAAAGATCTCCTGCTTATCTAAATGGAGCCTGCCCCCTGTGAAAGGGGCCTTAAACCCTGAAATTCGGTGCAAGAAATCTGCACTCAATGTAAATGTATGTAGGACCTTAAAACATACTAGTGGTTTGCCTTACTTTTAGTGCCATTGATGTACTAAATACTTACTGAGGAGCTTTGGTTCTGATCTTCTGCCTGAGCCAGGGTCTCATACTCTGTGTTTTCATGAAGATTGGCAGGCTCGCTGCTACTGTTACTTAGGCTTGAGTGCTCTCCAATACCATTGACCATGACCAGATCTAAATGAGGGCGCCAACTGAGCTGAATTTGATCATTTATGTGATTCTCAGCAGTCTTAAAATTTTGTAGCTTCGCCTATTAAAAAAAAAAAAAAACGAAAAAAATAAATAAATATGAAATGAGACCGTTCTGATACAAAAATTATCATATAATCTAGTTAAAATGATTAAAAGTGCACTTTAAGGAGATATTTAAAAAAGAAACTGATTAAACATAAAAACAGAACTTTAGACTGACAGTTAAATACACAGTTAAAGTGGAACTTTAGTCTGAAAATGAAGTCCTGATAGATGACTTCATGTTGGCCCCTTTTGCAAGAATAGCTATGTAAAACATAAAAAAATAAACACCTATAGTGTTTTAAATCCAGTAATACACCGCCTCATCCTACTCCGCACAGCCTCAGTTGTCCTGTATTCTCTGAACAGTGCCTAAAATCAGTGAGTCACTAGAGGCCGATCTGCCGACAGCCTCCAGATTTACAATAATGATACAGACTATGCCAAGGAAGGTCAGATTAGGAATAGAGAAGAGAAAAGCAGGAGAGGTGACAAATTCTGCTACCAGAGAGATACAAAAGAGGTAAACATTTAAGGATAGCGTCTTATCTTCTTTCCCCGATATTCTTTTCTTTCTCCCTAGGTAGCAGCAGGCTTACGAGTCAAAGCAAATGTAAAGTTGGCCATACATATATTTAAATTCGGCTGGTTCAGCAAGAATCACCTGAATTTTCATCCATGTATGGGCACGCTGATTGAATACAAGTTGATCTATTGATTGATTTGGGTACAACCAGCTTGTTGGAAAAATTTTTGTCCATCAGCACTGCTAGCTGATCAGTACATTCTGATGACAGGGAAGTCTCCTCGATGGCAGACTACAATAGCTCAGTGGGAAGTATTCCCTCATCCACATCAAACGTGTGGATGGGGGAATCATGTAATTTTTATTTATTCAACCAGCGGTCATACAGAAGAATATATAGCCAGCTTAAGGCAGCCCTAGGGCAGGACAAACCGGCGGGTTGCACAAAAAAAAAAAAAAAAAAAATTTTTGCCTTCTATACATTTGATGTGGATAGGGGAATCCCTCCCACTGAACTATTGTATTCTGATAGCAGGGAGAAGCTGTCAAAACACACTGATCAGTGCCGCCGGCTATAGCTAGCGATGCTAATCTAGTGGAGAAAACCCGACAGGCTGGTTTTACAGAAGTCAATCAGTAGATCGACTTCTGTACAAACAGCCTGCCCATACATGGATGGAAGTTAAGCCAGTCCTGGCTAAATTTCAATCCATCTATGGCTGGCTTAAATCTTCTGCAGCCTTCACACCTAGCTGAGCCAAGACATACTACAGTATCAAGGCTGGAAATGCACATATTTTAATTACAGAAAGTGACAGGGGGAGAGTTTTCAATAAGGGCGTGACTACTCTGGGCTTCAACAAAATTGAAGCTCCCAGCAAAAAGAAACAGGTACAATGCTAGAGGCAATTTACAGCGCACACTTTTTTTGGTAGCATAATTATTAATGTGGAACGTATGTTCTTATGTTTAAGAACATTTGTTATCAAACTGGTATGGGTTCCACTTTAAATTACACAGGCTCTGTAAATTAAAAGTTTTAAATTTTATTGATCCAGTCCTGAGATTTACTTAGCTGGTGGACTCATTTTTCTCTACAGGATTTAAGAAATACAGCCTAATCACCTCCTTGCTCCCAAGCTGTAAATGGGTGATGATTAAGCAGCAGCAGACTGATGAGGTCATCCTCTCCCCTTCTGTCTCTATTTTTCTTTCAGTATGTGTGCATTTAGCAGAGTCTGATTAGCTAAGCGTACAGACCCTTCCTCCCCAGAGTGCACTGTACATGGGTTTATAGAAGCCTATTAGAAACATAGTTGGCGAGGCTGAAAAAAGACACAAGTCCATCACATCCAACCTGTGTGTGTGCTTTTATGTCAATAGTACGTTCTATACCCCTGTATGTTGTAGTCGTTTAGGTGCCCATCTAATAGTTTTTTGAAATTATCAATGATCCCTGCTGAAACCACTGCTTGCGGAAGAGAATTCCACATCCTTACCACTTACAGGTAAGAACCCTCTATGCAGTTTAACCACTTCAATACTGGGCACTTATACACCCTTCCTGCCCAGACCAATTTTCAGCTTTCAGTGCTCTCGCACTTTGTATGCCAATTACTCAGTCATGCAACACTGTACCCAAATAAAATTTTAATAATTTTTTCCACACAAATGGAGTTTTTTTGGTGGTATTTAATCACCACTGGGTGTTCAATTTTTTGCAACATAAGTAAAAAAAAAACTGCGAAAATTTAGAAAAAAAAAAAAAAAACACACTTTGTTTCTATGATAAAATTTTGCAAATAAGTAATTTTTGTTCATAAATTTGGGCCAAAATTTATACTGCCACATATCTTTGGTAAAAATAACCCAGATAAGTGTAGATTATTTGGTCTGTGTGAACATTATAGAATCTACAGGCTATGGTACAAATCATTGAAAATTGATCACACCTGATGCACTGACGGCCTATTTCTTGAGGCCCTGACATGTCAGTAAAGTACAAATACCCCCCAAATGACCCCTTTTTGAAAAGCAGAAAAAGTAGACAGCCCAAGGTATAAGAGGCATAGTGAGTCTTTTGAAGTTGTCAGTTTTTCCCATAATTCTTGGGAAAATTAAGAAATTATTTACCACACAAAAACATTTTTTACCACACAAAATTGTCATTGCCGGCGGAGAGGCGAGTACCGATCAAAAGAATTCTGATCAATAAAAAAAAAGATTTGATTAATCGAGGAATTAATCTTTAATTTCCACAGCCCTATAATTTATATGATATTTCTAACACACAGCATGCACATAGCACAATTAAACCCCAAAATGCATTCCTTCTACTCCTCCTGAGTGTGGCGAGATCACATGAAGCTAAGGGTAAAATAATACTAGGATTATGCTATAGGCCCCCTAACCTGAGGGAGGAGGGGGGAGATGGACCCCCCATCACAATTTGGATTAGCAGCAAGGATGGGAAGTGTTACCATAATGGGGGATTTTTAATTATCCAGACATAGACTGGGCGGAGAGAACCACGCATTCGTCTTAGGCTCGCCAGTTTCTAAATGTCTTACAGGACAATTTCATTGGTCAGATGGTAGACGTACCAACTAGAAACGAGGCGTTACTAGCTCATACTGATTACCAACAATACAGACATGATGACAGATGTGGAAATATGGGGCAATTTAGGAAACAGCGATCACAGGTCAATTGGCTTCAGAATAAATTACACAAATAGGAAACACAAGGGTAACACAGACACTGAATTTCAAAAGGGCCAACTTCCCTAAACTATGAACCTTGCTATAAGATATCAATTGGAATAATATCTTAGAAACAAAGAACACTGATGAGAGATGGATTTGCTTTAAGAGCATATTAAATAAGGGCATTAGCCAGTGCATCCTATTGGGAAATAAATTTAAAAAAGTGAACAAAAGTTTTGGACGGCTTAACTCCATGGTAAAAATGCATATAAAAGCAAAGGAGAAGGCCTTCAAAAAAAAAAAACAGGGCTGAGGGATCTTCATCAGCATTCAGACTTTACAAAGAATGCAACAAGATATGTAAGGGTCCAATTAGGGCGGCTAAGACGGAACATAAAAGACACATAGCGGAGGAGAGCAAACAAAATCCCAAGAAATTCTTTAAGTATATAAACAGTAAAAAAGAGGGCAGACCATATTGGCCCCATAAAGAATGAGGAAGGACATCTGGTTACAAAGGATGGGGAGATGGCGAAAGTATTGAATTTACTCTTCTCCTCACAAGGGAAACGGGGGGCTTCAGTAACCAAAACTGCAGTGTTTGTCCTCATGATACATCACAGGAAGCACCTCCATGGCTAACAGAGGACAGAATTAGAAATAGACTTGGGAAACTTAGCATTAATAAATAACCGGGACCAGATGGTTTGCACCCAAGGGTACTTGGGGAACTCAGTCAAGTAATTGCCAGACCATTGTTCCTCATTTTTACTGACAGTCTACTGACTGGGATGGTACCAGCTGATTGGAGAAAAGCCAAATGTAGCAACAATATTTAAAAAAGGGCCAAAATACATTCCTGGGAATTACAGACCAGTTAGCCTAACATCAATAGTATGCAACCTCTTGGAGGGGATGATAAGGGACTACATACAAGATTTTATTAATGGAAATGGTATCATTAGCAGTAATCAGCATGGATTCATGAAGAATCGTTCTTGCCAAACCAATCTATTAACCTTCAATGAGGTGGTGAGCTGCCATCTAGATAAAGGAAGGCCCATAGATATGGTATATCTGGATTTTGCAAAAGCATTTCCCCATAAAAGTTTACTGCACAAAGTAAGGTCCATTGGCATGGATCATAGGGTGAATACATGAATTGAAAACAAAAGGGGTGAGTTCAGAGGGTGAATGGGGAATACTCAGAATGGTCAGGTGGGAAGTAGGGTTCTGTGCTAGGACTAATCCAGTTTCATTTGTTCATAAATGACCTGGAGAATGGGGTAAACCGTTCAATCTCTGCATTTGCGGGCGACACTAAGCTAAGCAGGGCAATAACTTCTTCGCAGGATGTGGAAACCTGGCAAGAAGATCTAAACAAATTAATGGGGCAGGCAATTACATGGCAAATGAGGTTTAATGTAGAAAAATGTAAAATAATGTATTTGGGTGGCAAAAATATGAATGCAATCTACTCACTAGGGGGAGAACCTCTGGGGGAATCTAGGATGGAAAAGGACCTGGGGGTCCTAGTAGAAGATAGGCTCAGCAAAGGCATGCAATGCCAAGCTGCTGCTAACAAAGCAAACAGAATTTTGGCATGAATTAAAAAGGGGAGTAACTTCAGTGATAAAGCGATAATTCTCCCACTCTGCAAGACTTTGGTCCGGCCTAACCTGGAGTATGCTGTCCAGTTCTGGGCACCAGTCCTCAAGAGGATATTAGTTATGAAGAAAGGTTGAGAGCACTTAACTTTGGAGAAGAGACGCTTGAGAGGGGATATGATTTCAAATTTACAAATACCGTACTGGTGACCCCACAATAGGGATAAAACTTTTGCGTAGAAGGGAGTTTAATAAGACATGTGGCCACTCATTAAAATTAGAAGAAAAGAGGTTTCACCTTAAACTGCATAGAGGGTTCTTTACTGTAAGAGTGGCAAAGATGTGGGGGCGCATCGATAGTTTCAAAAAACTATTAAATAATCACCTGAACGACCACAACATACAAGGATATACAATGTAATACTGACATATAATCACACACATAGGTTGGACTTGATGGACTTGTGTCTTTTTTCAACCTCACCTACTATGTAACATGTGTGAGACTTTTACACAGCCTGGCCACATAGAGAGGTCCAACATTGAAGCAGTATCTTCAGGCGTCTTCAGGCCTTCTAGGAGCATAAATTACACATATAATTTCATTCCTTCCTATCACACTTTTGAACGTCCTGGAGCACCAGGACAGTGGAATTACCCCATTTTGGAAAGCAAACACCCCAACATATATTCTTATGAGGTATGGGCTGCAGATAGGTACTCTGATGGGCTGGTGACAGGTCCTCTTTATTACTGGGGGGCAATCAGTGTGCACTGTAAGCGGTAACAAGCTATTACCGCAATCTCCTCCTCACACACGATTCGGTGTGTGAGGAGGAGAACCCGGTAACTGCTTGTTACAGCCGTTTGTTAAAATTCTGTGACGGGCTGTGATGGGACACAGCCGGTCATTGAGGCTGTAATTTGGATTTGTTAATTTACTTACCTTGGGTTTAGGTACTTTAGTCAACCTACCACTAATGCCCCCAATACTACCTTCTGAAATTTGTTCTATGCTGGCCATCTCCACATCTGGACCCCCCCGTCGCATAGTTTAAAAGCCCCTCTAACTTTTAGGCCACCTTCCCTCCCATCAGAGCTGCACCTTCCACATTTAGGTGCAGTCTGTCCCTGCTAAACAGCCAGTAACAAACTGACAAGTCGCCCAGTTCTCCGGGAACCCAAACCTTTCTACACCAGCTGCTCAGCCACTTGTTAACTTCCCTAATCTCCCGCTGCCTTTCTGGTGTAGCTCGAGGTACCAGTAGCATTTCCAAGAATACTACCTTGGAGGTCCTAATCCTCAATTTAGCTCCTAAGTCTCTAAAATCGGACATTCCATCTTCCTCTGACTTTGTCTTTGGTGCCAAGATGCACCATGACAGCTGGGTCTTCCCCAGCTCCTCCCAGTAATCTGTCCACCAGATCCGTGATGTGCTGGAACCCGAGCGCCCGGTAAACAACATACAGTTCGGCGCTTTAGGTCTTTATGACAGATTGCCCTCTCTGTCCTTCAAATTGAGTCCCCTACCACCACAATAAGTCTTTCCTTCCCCTCAGCTTTTCCTCAGCCCTCACTGGAGTTTTTCCCCTGGTAGTAGGGGCATCACTGCCAGGGGAACAGATTCATGCAAATAAACTGGTTGCATTAAAAAAAAAAAAAGATTTTTTTTTTTATAAAATAGTGTTTTTTTTGTTTTTTTAATACTGGATTTCAGAGTTAAATATATTTTTTCCATAAAAAAACTGTTTCTGAATCTGCATTGATATCAACCTCTACTAATCCTCTGTGTGGTGGCACTCAGACTGGAAGGGGTTATTTATGATGACCATGTTGTATAATGCTGTCAGTAAGAAAGTGAACAGACTTACAGTAAGGGAAGTGCACAGCGATAACCTCAGCAGTATGCTACTGCTCCCTCATCTTCAAAGCACAAATTTGAGCGGGTCTTTGCCTAGAATGTATTGTTTGACAACACCATTGTCTGCAGAGGTCCAAGAGCTGCCTAACGCCTGATGCACCCTGCTTTTTTTTTTTCTTCAATCAACCCAGCGGGCTGAATGAAAAAAAAATGTAAGAGCTCAAGAGGAGCTGCTGTACCATCAGGGCTGCTGTTGGAATAGGAACTGTGAACTTAAAATAGAGCTTTTCCTGTATTAACCTGTGCATGGAAGCCAATTGCTGGATTAGGAGAGTAAAGACCCCTACACACCCCTCAGGTTGGAGCCGCTGTACTAACAATCAGATAGTAGCACAGCAATCAACCCCGTCGAGCGATTGTGTTCTCACAGAGTTACATACCCCCCCCCAACAGAACACACCACTCCGTGCCCTCAGCAGACCTTCTTTAGGACCGGCTGTCGGCCGGTTTCTATTGAAACTCTGCCCACGTGTGCGGCCCTTAAAGCAGGGTATACACAGACCAAAAATGTACCAGCTGACCTTCTGTCTATGTGTACTGATGTCTGTGCAACAAAACACTTCTGACAAACAGTCCTGCTGGAAAAGCAGCATTCATTAAACGCTTGCAGCCCATAGCTGCAGGGCTGATCTGTGTGTTCTGCCATATACCCAGTTTAAGTTTTCTCACAAAAAAGTATCTGGGTCACAAGAACAGTTAAGGGAAATGAAAATTCTTATGGCAGGTAAAGCGGTTTATGCATACTGAACAATATGCTTTTAGCTGCTTGCCAGAAGTTCAGCTAAAAATACATACATCGTTTCAACAAAAAATGATTTTCTTTAAAGGAGCTGAGGATGGCGCTGAGGAGTTTATTATGGAGCTTATACACTTTAAAGGGGTTTCAAAGCTTTGTTTTTTATTTTCTAAATAGGTTCCTTTTTTTTTTATTAAGTTATTTTATTTTTATTTTTATTAAGTAAACTTAAATTAAGTTTTCTTCCCTCTCCCCCCCCCCCCCCCCATTACAAATAATTCCCCTTGATTACTATAACAGCATACAATATTGTTAAGTATTTCATCTATTACAGAATACAAAACATCCATTTATTTAATCCAAAAAGAAGAAAAAAAACAACAACATATATTTAAAAACAAAGAGAGAGCAGCTTACCAAGGCCATTATACCAAGAGCTATCAAGCTTCTCAAGACAGGGAAACCCATCCCACCATATGGCATAACAAGAGGAACACAGGGGAGGTGATCCTCCCCAACCCTCTTTTATCTACCTTTAATGGATTTAATATTCTTATCTTATTTCTTGAATCACACCCCCGCCCCCCCCCCCCCCCCTCCCATTGGCGTCCCCTAAAAATTTTAATTACTTAGTAGATTACTATATTTCCCTTTCATCCAGGATTCCCACATTCTAATATACTCCTTGAGGTTACGTCTCCTTACATAAGCTGCTCTCTCTTTGGGGAGGGTTTCATTTATAAACATCAATCCAATTTTTAACTGTAGGAGGCACCCTCGATTGCCATCTTATTGCTATCAATTTCCTAGCTTGAAATATCCTCCTCCAGATGGCTACTGTTATACTCCTATTTCCCCTTGCTCCTGCCTATAGCCCAATAAGCATACCACCGCTTCTTTTTTCAGCCTAATGTCAAACGTTTCTTGCAGGATTTGAATCACTCCTTCCCAATAACGGAATAATTTGGGGCATTTCCACAACATGTGTAGTAGGTCTCCAGAACCCCTACATCTAGTATAATATGCTCTGTTTAGCAGCATTAACTGCAAAATTTTCTGTGAGCGGAGCAACCGATACCAACGAGGATGCCCCTAGTATTCTCCTCCAATGATCCTGTGGTATTAACCCTATATCCCTTTCCCATTTTAATTTTACTGAATCTAATTTCCCCTCCCCGTTAGCCTGTTTACTTATTTGTCCATATATTTCTGAGATCAATCCTTTAAAAACACCTAACCGGGCTATACGCGGCAAAAGAGGAACTTCTTTCCAATGCAAGGGTTGGTTTCTGAATTGAGTTTTCAAAGCCTGGCTCACCTGGAGGTAGGTATAATATGTATTCTGCGATATGTTAAATTCTCTTTTCAACACGTCAAACTTTTTAAGGGTGTTTCCCATATACAATTGCTTCAGTCTTTTTATTCCCTGTTTTTCCCATTCCTTATTTTTTTCCTATTGGAAGGATTTCCTGCAAATTGCTGTTATTCCAAATAGGGGTATATATGTTAAAGCCCTTATATTTCATCAACTTTTTAACTGTTTTCCATATTTTGGTGACCCTTATAATTGTTGGATTCTTATAACAGAAGGAGTCGGCCTCTAGTGTCTCTACTATTGTATCATGCAGTGCTCCTGTTAACATTTTTCCATTAGGGGTTCCCCCATTCATATCCTCACAACCCATTAGATGTTGCAGTTGTGAAGCAATATAATAATACTCAGGGTTGGGCAGTGAGACCCCCCCTTCCCCTATTGGAAGTTGCAATGTTCGCAACCTTATCCTAGCTTGCCCCCCCCCTTTCCATATTAGTTCCCTAAATAAACTTTCTATTTAATTAAACCATTTTTTGGGTATCCACACCGGGGCATTATGAAGTATATACAGAAGTTGAGGCAGCCACAACATTTTTATCAGACTGCATCTACTTGCTGTTGATAATGGAAGCCGTTTCCAGATATCAATTTTTTTTTCCATTTATAGAGAAGTGGGACAAGATTTTTATTTATATATTGATTGGAATCTTTTGTTACTATTATCCCCAAGTATTTCAATGTGTCTACAACTGCCAATTGGGGCAACTCCGATATTATTGCTTCCCTAGTTGTATCTATCGGGAGTAATTCAGATTTCGTCCAGTTTATTTCTAGCCCAGAAAACCCACCAAACGTTGCCACAATATTCATTGCCCTCAGCAATGAGCACCCCGTATCTCCCACAAACAATAAAATATCATCAGCATATAGCGCTATTCTTTCTTCACCTGAGTTTCTCTGAAACCCAATTATTTCCGGACTTTTTCTTATGGAGATAGCCAGGGGCTCCATTGTCAGGGCAAAAAGCAAGGGGGATAGTGGACACCCTTGTCTTATCCCCTTTCCAATTCTATCCTGTCAGACATTACATTATTAACTTTCAGTCTAGCAGTAGCCTTCCTTTAATCTAGTGCATTGTTGGTTCACTTAACTTTTCCTTCGATTTCCCTTCTAAATGTTTTTTTTCTTTGTCCGAATTTCTCACTTCCTGTTTCTCCTCAGTAAACTTCACACCATCATCCGAGCGGTGTTTAGTCAGCCAGAACAGCTTAATGAGGAGGAACAAGAAGTGAGAAATTCAGACAAAGAAAAAAAACATTTAGAAGGGAAATCGAAGGAAAAGGTAAGTGAACCAACAATGCACTAGCTTAAAGGAACCTCTTTAGAAAATAAAAAACAAACCTTTACAACCCCTTTAACTTGTTCTGGAATGGTAGTTTTATAAAATATTAGCAGATACTGCACACCAGATGCACCTATCCCTAACACACCAGGATAGGGATACTTTTTTTTTTTTTTTAACAAACTCCAATGAGATTTGAAAAGTAAAAAAAATAAAAAATGTTCTTGTGTTAAAGCTTTGTGAATTAAGCCTACTGTATCAGTTAAGGTGCTCTTGATCCCCAACCAGATTCACAATCCTATTTTCAGAGCTCATCTGCCTTTTCCCAAACATTTATAGGCTGGGCCTGTCTGTAAAGATTTATAGCTCAGAAAATAAAGTATGATGTTTTGTTTTTGTTTTTTTGCAGTAAATAAGGAAAGTAAAACTTACTAATTGCAGCTCTTCCTGACATTCCAGCAACTGTTTCTCCAATGGCAGGAGTTGTTCCTTTCCCCGTGCCAGGTTCTCCTCCAGCTGCACAGTCTCCTCCTGCAGTTGGATCAGCTCCTCCTTAGCTTTGATGACTTCCTCCTCATAGTTGGAGATCTGTCTCTCCTGACTTGATGCCTCGTTTTGTAAAGCAGAGACCTTGGCAAATAGAAGGCAGTCCAAGAATAAGGAAATGCTGACTAAACTACAAGGCCTGGTTCACAGTACTGCGAGTATCGCAGAGTTTTACCGCACTGGCAACCACCCGCAGTCAAAACATGCCGTTTAAAAACACATGGCTGCCATTCATTCTTAATGGCACCCCTACACATCTCAAACTGCAGAGCTTTTGTAGGTGTGAGAACTGCAGGGAAATTGACTTTTTATTATTTTTTTTGCAGGAAACAAGCACAGCAGCCCATTGAAAAAGATGAGCTGCCGTGCCCATGCAAGCACGGAATGCAAACTTAAAATAGTGTGAACCAGGTCAAAACATTCATACACAGTCTGTAATGGGGATGCAAGGGGTACAGAGATAACAGGACAAGGACCCAAGAGGCAGTACAGGGCTAGAGACTGGATTGAAAAGTAAATATTAGCAAGTGTTTGCAGGCTTTACAAGGTTTCTCTTCTTGGTTCCTTCTAGCAATCTTGTTGGGTCAGGTTCACTTTAAAGTAGTATCCCTTCCATTTTTAATAATGTGTTCTGTTCGCAAGCTGACAAAGTGCATAGAGCACAAAGTACAGCTGTGAGGTTGGCCAGGGTACCCCCCTATCTTCATGGCTCACCTACAACATAGCTAGCAAGGAGATGACACTCTTTGTCTTCAAGCACTTGCCTGGAATATTTTAGATGATAGGACCCCCTCCCATGCATTCCTCCTGAGATGCTTATTTTGGGCAAGTGCTTGAAGACAGAGAAAAGTACCATCTGTCAAAGTAGCCATCTCCCTGCTAGCTGCATTGTCGGACAGCCATAGAGGGAGGGGGTTCCCTCTCCAACCTCACCACTAACTTTAGACAGCACTTACAGGACAAATTACTCTGCGTATTAAGTCCACTGGGAAACAGATCACATTGATGAAAATGAAAGTGAGACTTGTTTATTAAGTCTCTAAGTGAATTAACAAATGGCAGAAATAGGCAACACTGAAAATATTTTCTACCATGCCCTTTAAAAAGGTTACCAGAGCTTTTATCCAAAATAACCTTACCTGTCGTGCCTCCTCTTCACACTGCAGTCTCAGTTCCTGTAACTCCCTCTCCAGTTTTGCTTTCTGCTCATCCAGACCTGCCAGCACCTCCTCTACCTCCTGCTTCTGGGCTTGTAGCTTCTTCAAATTAGCACTCTCTTTCTCCACCTCATCCTGAAGATCCTAAAGAGCAAAAGAGACAAGTTCATAAGAGACAAGTGGGTAATAAAGAAGCCTATTACAGGCGGCCCACTACTTCCAAACGGAGGAAGACAACAGGAAGTGAGAGGAAATCTACCCCTAGGAAGGGAAATACCCTCCTGTAAGAGTTATTAGAGGAAAAAGGTACCTCCACTGATGCTTTATCACCAATCATTGTTTCCACAACAACCCAAAATTTTCAAAATCCAATTGTCACAGAAAGTGAGGTGAAATCTTCTGAACAGGGTCAAAGACAGCAAAATAAACGTTGCAGGGGTGATAACCCTTCCCTATTCTATCCAAAAAGATAAAAAAAATGTTTTTTTGGCTGGAGCTACACTTAAAAAATGTTCCTGTTCAAACTTACAAACAGATTCAACTTAAGAACAAACCTACAGACTCTATCTTGTTTGTAAACCGGGGACGGCTTGTACAGTGCTTCATTTAAGGCAATTTTTATTTTGATAGAGTGGAGGGGGATTAGAACTCCCCATTAAGGAGATTCGCCATCTCTATTTATCTTGTTTACCTTTATCATTAAGAGTAAAAAAATAAACAAAAATCACAAATTTTGGGATGACAGAAATAGAGGATATCTTCCAATGGGGACACTAGTTCTGGTGACCACCCGGGATTCCCTTGCTTTTGGGGGGATTTCCTCTCACTTTCTGTTTTGGCTATGGGACAGGAAGTGAAGGGAAATCTCCACAACGGGACACAAATGCTGCTGCTTAGGTGGTCCAAGGTAACAGTTGAAATTATTTAAAACAAACCTATTCTAAAATGTTATCTTACAGTTAAAGTGGTAGTAAAACGCAGGCTTTTTTTTTTAACCTGCAAGGTAATGTCAGAAAGTTCTAGTATGCATTGCGTACTAGCACATCATGTGAAACTTACTTTAGAAAAAAGCCCTCCATTGGCATGCTGTCACCGCTGAAGGCGATTCCATCTTCACCCGGTCTTCCTTCCAGGTTCACGGACTCTGCCAGTGTGAGTGGCCGGAGCCGTGATGACCTCATTCCTGCGCATTTATGGCACAAGACTTTGAGGAACAGATTTACTAGTCAGATCACCAGGTAGCATCACATCTAAGAATTGGTAAGCAATATAATAAATGGCTGCTTTTAGGTATGAAGTATAAAAGTTTACCATTGGGAACACCAGTTCTAAGGCTGGATTCACATCTATGCATTTTATGTGCTTTTTGCATTTTGCAGATTTGCACGACAATCCATTTAACATGGTTTCCTATCGAACACGTTCTGTAGTGAAAATCTGCAAAATGCACTAAAACTGAATAGGTGTGAATCTAGCCTTAGGGTGGAACATGCAACATGTTCTCAAAGTTGCAGCCGCTACCCGATTACACCCCTCCCCCCCTCCGTCCCTCCTCCTTGTGACGGCAGTATGTGGAGAAGTTCCTCATACTAGCTGTCACTTTTTGAAGTTAGCAGGGCTCCGCCAACACGGCCGTGTCATTCATTCAGACAGCTCTGTCTGTGAATGAACTACAGGCCCTGACATCCTTTGCGTTGAACAACTGTTCACCCTCATTTCCCGTACCAGTGTAATCTGCTGCAATAGAATCACAAACAGCAATAAAAAATAAAAAAAAAGTTCTAACACTTGCCTTCTTTATCCAAACCTAAATATGGTTGGAGCTGTTGTCATTCTATGTAGTACTTCCATTGCATGTACAATATAAAGGGAACTGTGCAGGCAAATGCATATGACATCCCAGGGTTGCTTAATAAAAACGGCTTAAGAGGAACACATAGGTCAAATTCAGCAGCCTTGTGCTCATTGCTGCAGGACATCCTGACATTATATAAAATAAAATAAAAAATAAACTGTAATCAAGCCAGAGGTTTCTAAATGCTACAATTAAGCATTTTAATCCACGTATTAGTCATGTATTTCCTTTTCAAATTAGTCTTCTGACGTCTATAAATTAAATATATAATAAATAATTTGATGAAAAGGAAATAATATTCTTGCAGAAAATATTTTATGGAAAATATTTTATAACAATAATCTGATAAAAAGGAAATTGTATTCTTGGAGAAATATAAAATGCCTAGATTGCATTATGATAGCACACAGTGCTCTTGCAGAAGGGTAATCGTGGAAACAGCAGTATTCTTCTGGGTCATGATCCCTGTGATGGGGAAGAGTGCCTGTCAGTTATGCCGCATACACAGGATTGGATTTCCGGCCAGAAAAAGGCCGATGAGACCTTTTCATCGGAAAATGCGACCGTGTGTATGCTCCATCAGAATTTAGCTGTCCGAATTTCCGTTAGCCAAAAATTGATAGCATGTTCTCAATTTTCCCGACGGAAAATGTATGCAAAATGTATGCAATTCCGACATGCCAAAAATCACGCATGGTCAGATTCAACTACGAGACAGAAGCTATTGGCTACTGGCTATTGAACTTTTTCTAGTCCCGTCGTACGTCACCGCGTTATAAACGATCGGAATTTGGTGTGACCATGCGTAGGCAAGACAGCTTGAGCCGAATTCCATCGGGAAAACCATCAGAGCTTTTTCTGACGAGAATTCCGATCGTGTGTATGCGGCATTAGGGGATATTAGCCCTGCACACACGGACCAGAATGCACCTAAAAGCATGCTGCATTTGCCCATCTATTAAGACTTGGGCTTGCCATGAACATTACAATCTGACCACACAAATCTATGCAATATAAGGACCTACCTAAACTATACAACAAGTGTATAAGCAATTAGGAAAGCTGTTGCATTATATACCTGTTGGTGGCACTAAAGAAGATTGTACAATCAGACTGTAATGTTTGAGTTTTAAAGACACGGCCCGGGCTCCCAACCAGCGCTGAAGTTTGGCACTGACCAACAACCAAAGCAATGCTAGTTTAGACACCAAACCATTCATTGCAGTTGCTAATTCATTAGGCAATGTTATTCTCCAGCTGCGGATGGGAGTCTTGTCTGTACCAGATAACCTGAAAGGAATTTTACATTTAAAGGAATTTAGGAAGAACCTAACAGGAACACAAGGTGACTATGACCTTTACTGGCCAAAAATGCTCTTTTCACTTTCTTAGTAAGGATCCTTTCACGTGGTGTTCCGTATGTCTGTTTTTCCTCCAGCCGTTGGCGAATGAAAAAAGGACATACAGTAGTGCTCATAAGTTTACATACCCTGGCAGTATTTATGATTTCTTGGCTATTTTTCAGAGAATATGAATAAAAACACAAAAACTTTTGTATCATTCATGGTTAGTGTTTGGCTGTACCATTAATTGTCAATCAACTGTGTTTACTCCTTTTAAATCATAATCGTATCAGAAACTATCCAAATTACCCTGATCAAAAGTTTACATACCCTGGTGATTTTGGCCCCATAACATGCACACAAGTTGACACAAAAGGGTTTGAATGGCTATTAAAGGTAACTATCCTCACCTGCGATCTGTTTGCTTGTAATTAGTGTGTGTGTGTGTGTATAAAAGGTCAATGAGTTTCTAGACTCCTGACAGACCCTTACATCTTTCACCCAGTGCTGCACTGACGTTTCTGGATCCTGAGTCATGGGGAAAGCAAAACAATTCTCAAAGGATGTGTGGGAAAAGCTAACTGAACTGTATAAAACAGGAAAGGGATATAAAAAGATACCCAAGCAATTGAGAATGGCAATCATCACTGTTCAAACTTTAATCAAGAAGTGGAAAATGAGGGGTTCTGTTGAAAGCAAACCACGGTCAGGTAGACCAACTAACATTTCAGCCACAACTGCCAAAAAAATTGTTTGGGATGCAAAGAAAAACCCACAAATAACTTCAGGTGAAATACAGGACTTTCTGAAAACATGTGGTGTGGCTGTTTCAAGATGTACAATAAGGAGGCAGTGGAAGAAAGATGGGCTGCATGGTTAAGTTGCCAGACGAAAGACATTACTACACAAATGCCACAAAATGTCCCTCTTACAATACGCCAAACAGCACAGAGACAAGCCTCAAAAATTCTGGCACAAAGTCATTTGGAGCCACAACCATAAACGCTACATTTGGAGAGGAGTCAAGAAGGCCTATGATGAAAGGTACACCATTCCTACTGTGAAACATGGAAGTGGATCACTGATGCTTTTGAGACTAGTAAGCTACAAAGGCACAGGAAATTTGACTAAAATTGTTGGCAAGATGAATGCAGTATGTTATCAAAAAATACTGGAGGAACATTTGCATTCATCAGCCAGGAAGCTGTGCATAGGAGGTACTTGGACATTCCAAAATGACAATAATCCAAAACACAAGGCCAAGTCGACCTGTCATTGGCTACAGCAGAATAAAGTGAAGGTTCTGGAGTGACCATCTCAGTCTCCTGACCTCAATATCATTGAGCCACTCTGGGGAGATCTTAAATGTGCAGTTCATGCAAGACAGCCCAAGAATTTACAGGAACTGGATGCTTTTTGCCAAGAGGAATGGGCAGGTTTACTCTCTGAGAAGATAAAGAGCCTCATCCACAAATACCACAAAAGACTTCATGCTGTCATTGATGTTAAAGGGGCAATACATAGTATTAAGAAATGGGGGTATGCAAACTTTTGATCAGGGTCATAGTAGCCCGTTATGTGTCACTTACCTGACACAGGAGCCAGCGATGTCATCGCTGTCCCCTGTAGCACGAAGCGTCCATTTTCTTCCAGGTATCGCTGCTCCGGCGCTGTGAGTGGCCGTAGCAACAATGACGTCACTCCTGCGCATGCGCATGGGAGCCGCCACTAACGCATGCGTTGTAGACAGCGGTGCCTGTCTTTTTGCAAATATCTCCTAAACCCTGTAGGTTTAGGATATATTTCATGGACCTACAGGTAAGCCTTCATCTAGGCCAGTGTTTCTTAAATCCAGTCCTCAGGCCCCCCCAACAGGTCATGTTTTCAGGATTTCCCTCAGATGAAACGGCTGTGGTAATTGCTAAGGCAGTGAAACTGATCAAATCACCTGTGAAAAATAATGGAAAACCTGAAAACATGACCTGTTGGGGGGGGCCTGAGGACTGGATTTGAGAAACACTGATCTAGGCTTACCTGTAGGTCAAAGTGGTCTGTAAGGGCCGGTTCACACTGCAGGCGAGGCGAGGCGACACCGACTTGCCTCGCCGCGACCTGCCGCGACCTCAGCGGCAACTTGCAGATGACTTCTGTATAGAAGTCAATGCAAGTCGCCCCGAGGTCGCCCAGAAGTAGTACAGGAACCTTTTTTCTGAGTCGGAGCGACTCGAGTCGCTCCTCTCAGAACGGTTCCATTGTACAGAACGGGGGCGACTTGTCACACTGCGGCGAGGCGAGTCGTGTCGCCTCGCATCGCCCGCAGTGTGAACCGGCCCTAAGGGTTTACAACTTTAAAGCAGAGTTTTAGCCTGTACAAAAAAAAAAAAAGGCCAGCAGCTACAAATACTGTAGCTGATAATTTTTTATACAAGGACACTTCCTGCGATGTTAGCACCCCAGTGTGTATTCTGGGAGCAAATGAGAAAATATGTCCTACTCCACTCCATATTATTCTGAAAATTACCTGTTATGGCAAACATGGAGGATATGATTGCTGTCCGGTTTTTGAAAGTGCATGCTCCATTGCCGTCCTCATTTTTTTTCACAAACGAGTCACTGACCTGAAACAAGCCTATCTATGTCAGGTTTCCAGACACCTGATATACAAATGCTTGTTCCAGGACGTTGCCTCACCAAATAGCTAGGGAAAGATAGTAAGTCTGGAGCATATGTAGCGGGTGCCATAGACTCTTGCACTCCCTGCCTGCAACTCTGGAGGGGGTCGGAGGGTGAGAGGCTGTCCCCCCAGGATCGAGCCGCCACTGTCAGCTTTGAGAAGAGCGCCCCTACTTTCTCCTGTGAGCAGCAGCAGGGGAAGGGAGCTGAATACAGGGAGATAGACACAGACACAGCTGCGGCTATTCCTCTCCCCCTCCCTCTGCTTTTTGCGCCGCTGTGCAGGAGAGTGGCGCTTGTCACAGCAAGATGCCCACTCTCTTCCCTTCCCCATTGGACAGAGCGGGGGACCAGTCATGGGAGGCAGAATGGAGGATCATGGGACATGTAGTTCTAAAAACTGGCGGCTTAAGGAAAACTCTGATGAGGCAAACTTCAGCCCCACAGGATGCAATAGAGGAAATCCGGACAGCCGCACTCCAGTGAAAAATGTCTTTATTGAATAAAATCAGCTATAACTAAGCAACAGTAAGGGGTGTGAAACGCATCAGCTGATTCATCCATTGTCCTTAATTCCTGCATGGTCTGATTTTACTCAACAAAAGAAAATTTTCACTGGAGTGCAGCTGTCCGGATTTCCTCTATTGCATGCGCTCTAAACACAGAGCCAGCACCCAGGCTGTGCAGAGGTGGTGAGGTCTTGGTATTTCTACCTGAAGCAGTATATATATATATATATATATATATATATATATATATATATATATATAAAGATATATATCATCTGCAGCCCCCAGGATGTCGGAGGGGAGGAGAGGTAAGAAGCCCAGGAAAAAAGTCAGGGAAGAGTGTGTGAAGGACAAGAAGGCTGGAGAGTAAAGGAGCGGAGTTCGAGAACCACGCTGCAGCGTGTGACCTAGAGTGCTACAAGGAAAGAGGGAGTCACATTGTCCTGAGCCACCAGAGGGAGTAGAGCGCTACAAGGAGTCTGAAGTGTGGCTGAGGGAATGCCAGCAGGGAAAGGAACCAGGCCACTGAAGCCCCTTTGCTGCCTTGCACCTGATCTGGGAGAGACAGACACACTGCCGGGATACCATCTTTGCCTTGCTGTCCGCCAGAGTCCCCTTAGGTAACCCAAGTGAAAGGATGCCGATCCGAGGGATAACTACTGCTGTATCGCTGGGTCTAGTAAAAGGGCCTTGCACTCATTATTTGTTATCACTGCTATAGACTAAGCCATTAGGCACTGCCTGACCTGCTATTCTATAGCCTTAATACTGCTTGTAGCCTTTACCGACAGCCGCCACAAGCTCCAACGGTTTAGCTGGCGAAGATTCAGGACTAGACTGCTTCTAACCTTAGTTATCCAGGGACCTTGTCGCTTTGCTAGTTAAAGGGGTACCATACCTCTGTCTATTTGTTGAGTGCACTCAAAATCTAGTGTAGAATTATAAGTACTCTCATTGTTTATTGCCAATTTGCCTGCTGTGTGTGTTAAATTTGGTTTAACTGTTACTTATGCATATTAACAGATTAAGCGTATTTACCACGAAACAGGCGTGTGTGTGTGTATTTATTGGCATATCCCTACAGCCAGGCAAAACATATTTCTGACTTGTGTTGTTAATTGGACTCGCAGTGGTTTTATTCAACCAGGTGTACCAGAGGGATCGAGATTGTTCTTGGAGTTGAGGTGCAGAACAAAAAACCCAAAATGACCAAGCTGCTCTTCAGGACTGGCACTACAAGTATATCTTAAAACAGAGTTTCACTCACAAGTGGAACTTTTGCTTATCAGTCTCCTCCCCACCTCTAGTGCCACATTTTGCACCTTTTGGGGGGGGGGGCCTATTTTTGAGTCCGTCCCCCTCCTTCTTCCTCCGCCAGCAGGCTAATTAGAAAGCGTAGTGCACTTCGCGCATATGCAGGAGGGAACCGGCTGTGAAGCCGAGAAGGTCTCCCTTACCGGGAACGCCGGCGGCTGCACCCGACAGCCAATTTGAAGATTGTCTCGGGGTGCCGACACCTCGGGCTCCCTAGACAGGTAAGTGTCCATAAATTAAAAGTCAGCAGCTGCAGTATTTGTAGCTGCTGACATTTAATTTTTCGTGGGGTGGCTGGACCTCCTCTAACAAAAAAGTCAGCAATGGCAGCTCCGACTCGTTCCTTTTAAGCCTTTCAAGACCTACACCAGTGGTCTCCAAACTGCAGCCCGGGGGCCATATGTGGCCCTTTTTCTTGCCTCTATCTGGTCCTTGGGACACTCTTCCTCCCACATACAACATCAATGGGGCACAGTTCCTCCTGCTAAAACCAATGATGGGGCAGCGTTTACTCCCACTGATGCCAGACATTTTCTACTCACACTGGCCACAGTCCGGTCCCCCTAAAGTCTGAAAGACAGTAAACCGGCCCTTTGTTTAAAAAGTTTGGAGACACCTGACCTACACCAAACGAGTTTAGCATCAAACCAAATTTGTTATTAATTTTTAAAAGGAAAAAAAGAAATAGAGCAGAGTTACCCAAAGAACAGAGTCAGTTGGCTTATGTCAACTATATGAAAAGGAAAAACAAAAATGCAAGGTTTTCCAAGGAGAACATGCATTTCATATTTCAAAGGTGCTTTGTTCAGTTCCGACAGATAAAACAATGGCTATTGGTCAGGAAGCCCCCCAAGCACCCCTATGTAGTGAAACAGGTGGCAACTGTTGTAAGAGTATGGTGAAGGCAGCAATGAGCCTGGGTGGAACATCAAGTAATTTTTTTTACTATTACAGCAGCTTCCCCATAATGACATTCCAGCATAAAGCATGACACAGCCCAGGCAGCTCAAGACCTACAGGCATAGCTCTATGTAATTTGGCACTGCAGCATATATTGTAACATATCGAATATTCATATGTCACAGTGTATCTCAGTGACTACAGAAAATATCTGGGACAATAACATGCTGTGGTGGAAGATTATTTATTTTACATCTGCATAATATTCCAAGATGTATAGGGAGATGAACAGGGGTCAGAGACGTAAGGTAGGAATGTGAGCTTTAATGTGGCGAGATGAAGGTATGAAAGATAGGCCATTCTTCCCAGACTGAGCAGAAGTAGGTGGCGGAGTAGTGATGGAAGCTGAGCGGTATGACAGATATAGGTCAGATGAAGGTTAAGGAACCGGCAGCACATAACAGGCGAAACAAAATTAACAGTATAAAAAGGAACAACACTGAGTGCTGAGCAATTCACTGAATCATGACAGAAAGAAATGACATTTAAGAATGTGGAGAACGGAGGCCATAAACAGCAACAGTCATGTGGAAAATGTATTTATAAAAATGATTCAATGTATTTATTTTTCACCAGCTTTGCACCAGATTTTAGACCGGCCTCCAAACTACATTTCATTTATGTGAGGGCCCAACTGTCTGTTTTTGTATAAGAAAAAGAAACAGGATAAAGGAACTGCATGAACACTACTTAAAAGTGTATTGGTATTTAAAGCAGTAGAAAACCCAAAAGCAATCATTATTATTGCAGCTTACCAATTCTCAGGGCTCTTTCACACTGGTGGGGGATCTCTCTTCTGATCCCCGCTAAGCAGGCGGATGACAGGTCCGTTTGCGCTCCGTTGATGCAGAGCGAACACAGCCCCCTTTCTTCTGCGGATGTTGTTAACCCCTCGTTACCTATTGCGATCTCAGTTGGCTAGAGGCATAAATACAAGTATTGTAGAGTAAATTACAAATGTGATTACAATACCACAAAACGCTTTTGTGTTTTTTTTAGCGATTTTGTGGTATTGTAATCGCATTTGTAATTTACCACATCAACATCCACAGGCTTGAGATCATTTTACACCTGTTTTTGCCCTCCCATTGGCTTTAAATAATGCTTGTTGCCGTCCCCACCATGACTTTGACAACGACCATGTGTGCAAAACATGGAAGTCACGGCAAGAGCACAGCTTGCGTTCCACAAGCTGACCACAGACGTCCCTTCCTCTGTCTCCGGCCCAGCACTGACATCCCTCCAGGCGTGTTGGTTGCTCTTGGCTCTGCTCGGCTCCTCTGGTTCCCCATCAGTTGTGATGTCACCACGGAGTGGTCTGACCCGCTGGGCCCTGTGATTTGGTCCACATCCAGGCAACCTCACACCTTCCCAGTCCGGACATACGCGCCCCTCTATCCTCCTGCTCCGATCGACTTTATCCATGTTGCCATCTTCTACAGCCTCTGGGCTGCTTGGGACCAGATTTCCATGCTTTTCAACATGGGTATTGACGCCCCCTCCCCCATATGATACCAGCGAGCCCCCCGGATGTCTGTTCACCCCTCTTCCTCATCTCAGGTCACCTGTGACAACTTTGAATAACTTTAATCTGTCCATTACATTATTGTTTTTATACCTGTTTCCCAGCTGATTTTTAGACTTTAAATCAGCTCAATATATCTATGATGGAATAAACTTTGTTGGATCATCATTCCATCTGCCTATTTTTATGAATACTACACTTTGGATCTTACTCTTGGACACAAGAGACATTCTATGCATGAAGGTAAAAAACCTTCTGTGCAGCAGCCCCTCCTGAACGATTTTTTCTTTTTTTGTAAACTCCTGAATGATTTAACTTGACAGATAGTAACCCGTGTTTAAAAGGTCAGTTTTGCCGCATTTACATGTCACGTTTATCAGTGTTTGCAAAAAAAAAAAAAAAAAAAATGCATTAAGAAACGAAACCCGGCTAAATGCGAGTTACCACGTTTAGACGCGTTTGGAGCTTGAAATGCCTCTAAACACAGCTTCTGAACCAATTTTTTTGCATTCCAAAAAAAGCCTCTAAACTCAACTGCTTAGAAATTACTATAAGACTCCTTTCACACTGGGGCGTTTTTCAGGTGTTTTAGCGTTAAAAAAAGCGCCTGTAAAGCCCTTTAAAGAAGCCTTATCTGCAGTCCCAATGTGAAAGCCCAAGTGCTTTAAGAGCCCTTTCACAATGTCAGCGCCCGAAAAACGCTTGTAAAGCGCGGCTTAAACTAGCAGCGATTTACCAGCGTTTTTCGAGCGTTATTGGGGCGCTTTTAACCCCTGCTAGTGGCCAAATAAAGGGTTCAAAGCGCCCACAAAACGATGCTGCCAATAGCGCTTTTCAGGCGTTTTACAGGCGTTTCCCATTGATTTCAATGGGAAGGGGTGCTTTAGGAGCGTTGTATTCACCGCTCCAAAAGCGCTGCAAAGAAGCTGCTTGCAGGACTTTTTTTGACGCCCTGCCAGCGCAGCGCCTCGGTGTGAAAGCACTCGGGCTTTTACATTGGGATTGCAGTTGCGGCTTCTTTCAGGCGCTTTTTTTTAAAGCTAAAGCGCCTGAAAAACGCTCCAGTGTGAAAGGGATCTCAGTGTGAAAGCACTCGGGCTTTTACATTGGGATTGCAGTTGCAGCTTCTTTCAAGCCCTTTACATGCGCTTTTTTTAACGCTAAAGCACCTGAAAAACGCCTGAAAAACGCCCCAGTGTGAAAGGGGTCTAAAGGACCCTGTGTACATGTACTGATAAGATAACAGAGGAGAGTTCAGGAGCAGTTGAAAAAAATGACCAACTGCTCCTAAACATCCATTTAGCAGCAGCAGCGTACATGAGGCCTAATACTTACCTGAGCCCATCTCGATCCAGCAATGTGCATGATGAGAGCAGCAGTTCTCCTGGGTCTCTTCCTCCTTATTGTTAGAGACAGCAGCAGGATGAATTGACTCCCACTACTGTCAATCACAGCCAGTGAGCCAATTGGGTGAAAGAGCAGGGGGCAGGGCTGAGCCATGCTCCATGTGTGAATGGACACACAGAGCAGTCTACTCGGGTTACCCCATAGCATGCTTCTTGCTATAGGAGCACTCTGCAAGAGGAAGGGCCCAGGCGAGCCAGCGTGGGACCCAAAAAGAGGAGGATCTGAGCTGCTCTGTGCAAAACCACTCCACAGAGCAGGTAAATATAACATGTTTATTATTTGTGGATATGACATCCATGGGCGTGGTTGAGTCATTTAGCAAGAGACAAGCAGGGCTCACACCACACTGTGCATTGTTGCTGGTGTAATTTTACTGCAGGCGCTTTTGTTTCTAACCATTCTACAAGGTCATATTTAAAGTAGAATTATGGTCAAAAATGAAAAAAATAAAAAATACCAAGCAATTACAATTTTACAAAGCTTATTTATTTGTATAAATGTGGCAAGTAGTCAGTTCTGTATCCGGTATGTGATTTCTTGCAGCTCTACTTCCTTTTACAAGGTGATGATGCAGTTCCACCCCGATACAATTGGCTGCATTGTCACCCTTGCCATCTCACCATTTTAGATCGGGGCTTAATAATGTCACAGCGTGCTTGTCAGTCATTGTAAGTCTGCATGAACACTCGTATTTTTTCTGCTCCGAGAAGCTAAATAGTGTTATCCTATGTGTCCATGCTCATTACATTAGGCTATTGGCGATTTTTAGGCTTCAGCGACTGGGAGCAGAAAAAACATTTTTTGTCGTTTTCTGTAGGGTTTTTCCAGCAGAAAGAATTGCTGAATGCTCAAAAACACTGCTGAAATGCCATGAACAGCTTTTTTTTTTCATGTACTGTAAAAACGATAATAAAATGCTAATGCTACTAAAATGCTACTATAATCCCGCACAAAAATGCTATCATCAGCATTTTTCTCAAGCTTTTTTTGAGCTTATAAAAAAATACTAGTGTGCATGGAGCCTAAAGGTTATGCTTTTGCCTTGTCCACCCACTGTATGTATACCAAGATGCAGTTTACAAAAAGAGACGCAGCAACTAACAGAGTACTCGGAAAGGATGCCAACTCTACATAACACTTTCCAAAATTGGTATAAGATTCATTAGCAATGATGCATAATGCTAACGATGAACTTCGTATTAGGATTCATGCTGAGGTAAGAATCGATGTTAAGCTAAAATTACATTAGATCTGTGACTTTCACAAGGTTTACTGGTTGACTAAATGGACACATACTTCCTTTAATTCTATAAAAAGTCTCACTTCCATCTTACATTACTGTGTGCTGTGTCTCCAGGGGACAAAAGTACATGTAGTCCTTCGTCCCATCTTCCTATGTGCTCTCCAAGGCTAGCTGTGAGTTTGGACAAAGCACCCCTCTTCCCTCTACGGCCCACCGGGAAGCATAGCTTATCAAGATGATGGCACTTGCCTGCTTACCTGGAACATTTCAGCTTTGATAGCCATGTTGAAAAAACAGCCATGGCGGGAGGAGGAATGTCCTGTTCAACCTCACATCTAGCCCTTACACACTACATATGAAGATGGGACAAAGTAATATGTGAACAGAACTCATTAAAAAAAAAAAATGGAGGTGAGACTTTAAGGACTCTCCAGCTATTTCATATTTTGAATACGGAAAAAACTGAGGAAGGGTGACACTACAATTGATTTTGTAATGGCCATGGCAGCCAAGCATAAATGCAAATTATAGTGGAAACAAACGATCACTGTAGTCCCTCAAAGGCATGATTTAAAGTTTACGTTCATGACTCTGAAGTCCGCCAACTTTAAAAAAAAAAAGTGTGCCATATAACTTTTCCCCACAGGTCTTCTGGCTGGTTCGATGACATCACAGGTCCTACCTCTTCCTTTCCGCCAGGAGAGCATGGTGATCTTTTCTGCTGCACTGAATGGCAAACACCGGCATGTCAGTGCCATAATACTCCGGAGTCCAGTCTTCATGACGAAAATGCCCCAGAGGGCACAATGCAGCCTGAGCTCAGAAGATGTGGGCTGTATGACACTAGCTGGCATTTAACCCTCAAGACTGAGGGAGAATCTAGCGGCAGAAAGAAATTACTGAGAGAAAACTATAAACTGAAGGTGAATATTGAAGCAAAAACCTTTTCTATTCTTATTATAACTGGGTTATTAAAAAAAAAAATAATAAAAAAAAAAAAAGGTCAGGCTTTTTTTCAAATTTAATTGTAGGACCCAGTTTGGGATCTAGTTGCAAAGACTGCACAATCTAAATTGAACATCAAGTCTTTTCTCATAGGAGGCAGTTAGCAATTCAACATATCTGAATCATTGCTAGTGCAGCTGAACGTTCTCATGGCCTAAACCAGTGGTGGCAAACTTTGGCACTCCAGATGTTTTGGAACTACATTTCCCATGATGCTCAACGACATTGTAGAGTGCAAAAGCATCATGGGAAATGTAGTTTCAAAACATCTGGGGTGCCAAGGTTCGCCATCACTGGCCTAAACCACCAAAATTGCCATTGAGTGTCATAATCCATGAGGATTTGAGCCTATAACCTGCAGAAGGAGATCACCAAGCCACTTCTAAAGACAACTGCAGAGAAAACTCTTATTAGTTTGCAATAGGTAGGAAACTCAGGACCAAAGAACACAAGTAGAACTATAGGCAATTTTTTTTTTCATTTTTGGATAGAGCAAAAGAGATTGATCACCCCTCTGATTTTTTTATTCATCATCTGTGCCCCATTGCAGAGATTTCCTTTCACTTCCTGTCCCATAGCTAAACAGAATGTGAGAGGAAATCCCTGCAAATTAACTGAAACCCTTCCCTAGGGGCAACTTTTGCTAACAAGGTTAACAAAACCTGATTTCCATTATTGACTGCTGTGGGTTCCAGCACAGTGCTGTTCGATGCACCGTTTACTAAAATAGATATAAACCCTAACTGAATGACATATAGGGCTCCATTTATAAAGCATTGGCATAACCTTACCAAAGAAATGCCACTGCTTTGATATAAAAAATACATACAGAACATTTATTAAGCACACAGAGGGGTACTTTAAAAAGGTGCACTGTGCTTTGAAATTCCAAAGCAAAAGAGTGCTATTGACATGAAAGAATAAAAAGGCAGCCATTCACGCTATTGCAATGTATAGTACATGGGCGTTATACAGTGCATTAATGTGCATTGAGGGAAGGCAGGTTATTAGCACCATTTCTGGCAGTACACGCCAACTGAATGCATTCTGAGCTGTGCTGCAATGCACGGAGCTATTCAAAATGTGTTTCTGCAATGCAATACTGTGAATGGGCCCTCAAAGTCATGTGACCAGTCTCTCGTCCAATCACAGAGTTCTCTCTGCAGCATAAAGCAGAAAAAATTCTTAATTTGCCCCTTAGTTTGCTAAATCATTGTGTATAAACAACCACCATTAAAAACATTAAAATAACAGTAAAAAAAAATAAAAAATACAGTTTCAGACATTTTTAATTCTGTGTACATGCATTTGCTCCAGCAACTGCTGCTTATTATTTCTCAGGGCGGGTTACCCTATAGTTTTAACAGTGGACCTTTACAATATGCTCCAAAGAAGAAAAATCATCCAAGAGGTCGTGGGACTTTGATGTGAGTTATACAATGTAGTGAGGGGGGAAAAACAACATTTGAAGAGCTCACTGGATTAGGTTTAGGCTGATGAAAACAGACAATGCTACCTAATGGGTACCCAAGAAAGTTAAAAGAAAAAAACATGCAGAAATAGGAGGAGCACCAGACCATGCAGAAATAGGAGGAGCACCAGACCATGCAGAAATAGGAGGAGCACCAGACCATGCAGAAATAGGAGGAGCACCAGACCAAAAAATAAAGGAGTCCAAGGTTCATTTGTTATTCTGTACTAAAAAAAAACAGCCAACGTGTTTCAGGGGTCAGAGACACTCCCCCTTCATCAGGGCTTCAGTTAAAATTGAAAACCTTGAATGGACTCAAAATAGAGCTTTTCTGTGTGAATCTCTGCAGGGAAGCTAAATTGTGGATCAGGAGAGAAAAGCTAAGTGCACATGGACTGAATATCGGCCAGTATCCTCCAGTTCAACAGCAACCGGCCGACATTCAGTCAGTGTGTACAGTTGTCCTTCCAACAGAAGCCATCCTAACGACCAGTTTTGTTGAAGGGACATGCTAGAAAACCAGCATCCGATCAGCACTGGAAGCCAATAGCTGCCAGCACTGATCAGTGTGTTCTAGCGGGGAGACAATCCCCTGTCAGAACACAAAGGCACAGCGGGTAAGATCGCTGCACTGACATTGCTTCGTTAGTACAGCGACCTCACAGTTTTTTGTTTTTTTTGGGCCTGCTGGGTTGAACAAAACAAAACATTACATGTGTACCCAGACTTACTGGCCAGCACTATCTGTGTGAGCAATCAACATAAGTCCTATCTTGATTGCTCACACGGATTCTGATGGCTAGTTAAGCCTAGTACACACTACTAGTTTTATTTTTTGTTCAATCCATTGGCTGAGAGCGCTGACTGGGAGACCCTTCGACAGAAGCCAGCCAAAAGGCCTTGTTTCAAACATGGCTGAATGTCGACTAGTTTCTATTGAACTGGCCGATGTCACCCAACATTTGGCCCGTGTATACTGGGCTTTACTCTGCTGATCCAACACTTAGCTTCCCTGCACAGGTTCATACAGGAAAGCTCTATTTTGAGTTCAAGGCTCCTATTTTAACTGAAGACCTCATGAAGAGGGAGTCTCTCTTTTTTTAGGCCAAACTAATAAATTATATCTGACTCTTATCCTTTGGTCTGGCACTCCATTACAATATTCATCAGCACAGATGCTTGTAGTGTACATCGGGAGATAAAAATTTCCTTTGGTTGATGAAGGGACAGGTTGACAATGCAGGAGAAAAACTGTGAGACCTGGAGAGGGCGCGATCACCCTATGGCTGGGTTCACTCACACTGCTGCGGTGTACGAGATCGGATGAGATTCGTACTGCACTGCAAATCACATGCGATCTCTGTGTGATGCGATTTCAGCCATACAGATAGTATGGCTGAATTCGCATCGCATCTGGCCCAAACTTGCACAGGACCCTTTTTTTGGTCCACAGCAGAATCGGATTGCATGGGTGTTCACACCATGCGATCCGATTCCTGTCCGAGTTTGCAGATCACACTGCGATATGCAAACTGATTTGGAGGTGTCATTAACTTTTCACTGACACTCCCAGCAGTTTGCATAGGGCAGTGTGAACCAGACAAAAGTGATTTCCCGATTTTTGGTATAGTATGTATTACTTATCTTGTATCCCTCATCCCGGTCTCACTACTGGAGCTCCTAACTCTGTTCCCACTACTTTTCAGTATCTGTTTTCCTGTTGGAAATCTTGCCTCTCCTGCTCTTCTACAGGCAGAGGAGGTCAGACATGCTACCAAGGCAGAGAGATTCCCATGTTGTCTCCAGTGGCCAAAAAAAGCCACTTTTTCTTTTGTGGAAGAAGCAGTCTCATGTCTTCTGCTGCAATAGAGATGGTTTTACTACTACTGGTGCAGCAGAGTGTCTCATTCTTTCTGCTGCGTTACCCCACAGATTACTAGAAATTGAAAGTCAATAGGGAGCACGAGACCTCCTCATAATTGCTGTAGACCAATTAATTTAACTTAAAATGTATAACTTAAAGAGATCTTACTGGAATATGCCTGGGAGAAAAAAAGCTAATCAGTTTTCAATGCAACGCATTAGCCCAGTGATTCTCAACTCCTGTCCTCAGGACCCACTAACAGGCCAGGTTTGCAGGATAACTGAAATACATCACAGGTGATATCATTTGCTGCTCAGAGATTGCAGAATTCTAGCCTGGATCCCCCAAGGTAATACTTAAAATCTGGCCTGTTAGTAGGTCCTGAGGACAGTAGTTGAGAACCACTGCACTAGCCATTAGCAAAAACCAAATCTTTAATGAGAGATCCTTTAACCACCGCTCCCTATATTTGGACATATACCTCTCCTACATTCCTACAGTGTACATTCCTATGATAATAGCAGCAGACAGCTGTGGATGTCACATGCAAGCAACACTTTGCCTTACCTGAACCTCGTTGGTCCTCTTCTTCACCGTTTCCTCCTTCTCATTCAGTTCTTGCTCCACGTTCGTCTTCTCCCTAGAAGACCAGCAAACCATACAGGAATATCTGAAGACATCAGTCACAGCAGGCATGCTAATCCAGCCACCCAGGCCGGAGTCCCACTTTAAATACATTGCTTCTTTTTATAACAAGCCGTTAGAAAGCCTGGAGAGACACCGGCCTAGGTAGCACTAAAACCAGCACCTCATTGTGGGAGAACGGCCAGGGTAAAAATGGGAAAAGCTGGAGGAGGAGAGTGAGAAATCAATGAACGACTCTGTGATGATCTCACTGTTGCTAAGGAGGAATGGGCTACTGCACAGTGCTGAGGAGTCAGGTGGGAGGGGAGGCAGCGGACAGCAAGCTGTGCACTTAACTCTGCACAAGCCTGGCTGTCAGCTCAGCACACATAGCATCAGACAGGTGGAGCTTAAATCAGACCGGAAAACACAGTGATGCTCATTGATTTGCAGGATTATGAAAAATAAAATTAAACGTGTTGGCAGGTATTGAATGGAGCATTTGAATTACTCCACACCGTAGACGATGAACCTCCCTGCTGTGACTTGACAAAAGCTCCCCAGTGTTCATCACAATGGTGAATTGTATAACACCAGCAATAAATACTCTATGTGCAGTTATTAATTCTAAACAGGAACATATACACAATTATGGCAGCTACAAGCCGAGCACATTATTTTACTGTTAATAGATTATGGCAATTCAAGAACACTGCGTTAAAGTAAAAAATGAGGGAGAAAAACTGTGCTACTAATATCAAACAGCTGCCAGCATAAGACTAATTGTAATAAAATATAAAGAACAAGGGGATGGAGCGCTAAAAAGATATAAGTGTACCCCAGATGGATGTTCGGGGATTGTATACAGACTATAAAGTGCTAAATGCATATATAATCAAGGGATATACTGGAAGTGAAACAATATTGTGAAACATTCAAAATACTATAACACGGTACTATGTGTCGTGCTAAATGCATATACATTCAAGGAGTAATCCCGGTAAAGAAATAAATCCTTCCCGAATGGTGCAACAACCCAGACAAGATACGCTGACCTAAAACAGCCAGAATAATTTCACATATAATGACCTATGTGAAAAAACTTTTAAAATCAGAAGTGAGCGGCAACATAAAAGTCACTTGAATATAATGGAGTTCACAATGTCATGTTCGATCCCTTAAACATGATCACAAGGTGTTTAAAATTCATGGGATGCAATAATAAAGCTGAATCAAGCAGAGTGATATAAGCACACGACACCCAGGAATGTGCCTCCAACGCCAGGGGAAAGGGATGGGTACTCTTACCCTAAGCTGTGGACACACACGCCAGCGGTGGTGGGTGAAACAGACATGGACAGCAGTCAGGAACTCGATCTCCATTCCGAACTCCTATGAATGAACTGGCATACGCATACACCGGCATCCATCAAGCCAAAGGTGACATGAAAACATGGACTTCAATGGCGGTGTTCTTGGTATATGTAGTACTCCTTACATCTGGGAAGCAGCATGGATCATATGAAAAAAAGAAGGCCTCCACATAGTGCAGATAGATCCAACATTTAAAAATGTATTGAAGTTAAAAAAAATATAAAAAAGTACAAACATCGCTTCTGATGTGTACAAGTGGTGATCACAAAACAGATAAAAAATAAGCACGGTGTGCAGAGTTAAAGTACATAGCCTGCTTAACTCTGCACACCGCACTTATTTCCATCTGTTTTGTGATCATTTCCCCTGGTGTTGGAGGCACATTCCTGGGTGTCGTGTGTGAATATCACTCTTTCACAGCTTTATTATTACATCCCATGAATTTCAAACACCCTGCGATCATGTTTAAGGGATTGAACATGACATTTTGAACTCTATTTTATTCAAGTTGCCACTCACTTCTTCTCATTTTAAAAGTTTTTTTTCACATAGGTCATTATATATGAAATTTCTCTGGCTGTTATGGGTCAGCATATGTTGTCTGGGTTGTTACACCATCCGGAATGTTTTTTTTCATTACCAGGATAGATTGAATGTATATGCATTTAGCACGGCACATATTACTGTGTTATAGTATTTTGAAGGTTTCACAATATTATTGTTTCACCTCCAGTATATCTTTTGCTAATACCAGGGGTGCCCAACCTGTGGCCCGGGGGCCACATTTGGCCCGCGGAGCCCTCTGATGTGGCCCGCGACCTCCTGCTCTGGGATGGCTGGTTGGCAAGCCCAGATCACGGGTTCCCGACCCAGCATCGCAGAGCATCAGTGTTGTGAATGAAGCCAGAGGTAGAGGAAGCAATCAGTTGCATAGCAGAGCCACAAAAGACGATACTTCCTGTATAGCGCCACCTCCTGTGACAGGCAGAGTGATACCAAATGCACTCTGCCTGGAACAGCAACGGCTGCCGATTCCCGAATTGAAGACTGTTATTAAAGGTATGTTTAATACTATAATCACAGTTTACATATGGGCGTATCTGTTCTGCAGTGGTTACCAGGCTGCTTTCAAACTGCACTGAACCATAGACCTCTGTTATTACCTATGGGTTTGGTGTGCTTCCAGAAAGCGCACAACACCTGCAGGATATAATAGAATTCTATGGCAAAGTGCAGCTAACCTACAGAAAAGCCAGGGGTGCACTGCTCTGGTCAGACCACAGCACATCAGTGTGAAAGCAGCCTCAGGCCCCTTTCACATGATCAGTCCGACCCAATCAGACACTCCATTCACCTCTATGGAGCGGAAAATGTAAACAGACTTGTCTAACTCTGTTTACACCTACATACCTTCAATCCGATCCGCTAAAAAGAAAAAAAAACAGAAATGGATCTGTCCCCTTCCATATGGGCAGATTGGAGGGCCCATAGAGTAGAGTGGGCTATGTCCGTGTCCGCTCTGCATATGCGGAGTGTACACAGACCTGTCATCCGCCCACTCCCCTCATTGTGGCCCGCGACTGGTTACCAAGCTGCTTAAGTGGCCCTTGCTCTTCAAAAGGTTGGGAACCCCTGGCTTATACAGTATATGCATTTAGCCATTTATATTCTGTATACAAACCCTGGACATCCATCTGGGGTACACTTTTTAGCCCTGCATCCCCCTTGTTCTTTATACTGTGTAAAAGTAGCCATAGGCACCGACCAATTAGACATCAGTAACAACACACTTATGATGACATCTTTGCTATTACACTTTGTCTTAAAGTGTATCTATACCCAAATTTTCTTTATCCTTTTGGATACAGCAGGGAAGAATGGCTATTGTGACCATACAGGGATCCACTCAGAATACCAACAATGAAATCAATCTGTTTTACGCAAAATTGATTAATGACACAATATGTGTCTTATCCATAATTCATGGATTGGACCATATTGTCTGATTCTATGAAGAATGGTTTGATCTGTGTGTTCCGTGTATGGCCACCACTGAGAGATGGCCCCTCATTTCCCATTCTGGTAACACAGATTTATCAGACAGGAAATGGGGGAAACTCACCAACAGCAAACATAGATACCCGACAGGTTCTAACCTTTCCAAATTCCATGCTCAACAAGAAAAAATAAATCATTCTTAGTAAACACAAACTATTTCATTGAGATTTCTAAAGCGACCAAAAATTTAACAATAAATGTTTTTTAATGCTGCTGTTCTAAATGAAACTATAGTTTTCCAATTTCCTAAAACCAAGAATGATTTTTATTATTTTAACTTGGCTACAGTGGCACAGAGAGGATTTACGTCGGCTCCGATTGACATCACTGTGAGCATCACAAAACAGCCGAAGCCTACACAGTCCTGACAAATTTTGCCAAAATACTGCCAAGGGCGACACGTCATTAATTCTAATCATTAGCTGTTTGGCTGGCAGTAAACCCCTAGGCAAGGCCAGAGAAATACATAGATCTTTTAACCATTCCCTTTGTGATAACATAATTTCTATGTTCATTGACCCCCACATAGCCTCTGTAAAGCACAACTCCAGTCATAAATTACACAAAAATGAATAGCCCATTAAAAGATAAAATAAAAAAATTAAAAAGTGCTTATGCTGCAATAATCACCTTCAATATGAAGCTGTTCACTGTAGTACCTTTTTTTTCCTGCCATTATATGTTCTTAGGTCGGCCATACCTGGAGCAAATTTTTATTGTAAGAGGCTATACCAGCCGATAGTGATAATCTCAGGTAAAACCTGGCATGCTGGTTGCACCCAAGTTGATCAATTTGGTACATTCAGCCTGCCCATACATGGTTCAAATCAGCAGGCCATAGATGATACAATTTGCTTTCCTGCTATCATGGGGGGAATTCCTTCCACTATGCTAATGTTTTCTTCTGATGGGGGATGGCAGGCACGGGGAGCCTTCTTGGCCGACAGAACACAGTGATTATTGCTAGTGGCTATAGCTGCTAGCAATAATCACATCCCAAAAGTCCAGCATGCTGGTTGTACCCAGGTCGATCGATGGATCGACTTGGGTACACAATGAGCCTACCCATACAAGGTTCTGCATGGACCGGCCGAGATTCAAACTGTCTATGACCAGCATAAATCTGATGGCCTGCATCATTCCACCTAATTCCTCTAAACCCAGGTTGCCCTGGACCCAGCCTGTGACTGGACAGTGAAAATAAAAGCAGCACATTGATAAGCCAATTTCTCAGGTTTCTCAAAAATTAATTTGTCAGGCTTTAATGCTGCCGTTTTACATAAGATTACAGTATTCTAATTTCCTAAAAATGTTTCCACAAATTGATGGGCCTCTTGTACTGCTTCTTTATCTTTCACTCTGAAAGCTTCTGTACAGGGATGGCAAGAGGCTCATACCAAGTTAAGAACTTTAGTTCCCCGAAAAGTTTGCCCCAACCCCTCCTGCTCTATCATGTTTGATTACCTCGAGGGTGCACTGATGTGCCAAGGTCTTCTGGACCCAGTAGGGACCTGCAGCATATATGCGTGCACACACACACACACACACACACACACCATTTCTGGCACATGTGCACATAACTGTGGGTATCAGGGACCTTGATACCTGCAGCATCTGTGCACATACACAGGAAACCCCCGTGCATGTGCACAAGCTTCTGCTGGGTCCCAAAGACTAGCAGCACAATTACGCTCACCCATCAGCAACACTGCCTCCTGGGAGGTGCTTGGCACTGTGAACCGCTACATCATTCTCATATTTTAGCGCTGTGCCACCAAAAAGGTCAGAAACTTTTTAAAAATAAGGAATTTTTCAAAAGTAGGAGAGGGACAGGGGTAAAAGAAGGAAAAAAATATTTTATTGGGACTACTTCACATTCAAGTTTGCTTACATGCTGGTACACACAAAGAAACACTGTGTGGTGCTTTGCAGTGCAGGTGCATTGTGGAAGTGTGTTGGATGCCATTTAAAATGACACAGCAGTAGGTGTTTGGGAATGCCTCTCCTACATCATAAGGTGGGGGTTCCAAGACCACCAGATTGGGGAATGATGCAATGCAATGGGGGAGGGGGGGGGGGGGGTAACTGGGGAACTACACCAATTACGAACTGAATTACTGAGCAGTTAGGCTATACTTCCTCAAGGCATCTCAAGGCTTAAAATGCATCTATAGCTTAAAGCCTTTTATTTAGTGTTGGATAAAAAGGGGGAAGATTGAAAACCCATGTTATATATTTGTGTGGTCTGAGATTTCTCGGTTGCTCCGATACCTGAAACAGATACTTTCAGGCTTGTTTCTTTCTGCTGTCAGTGATAAAAGCCTTCTGTGGGCAGCATCCCCGCAATCCCCTAATACTTACCTGAGCCCCATCTCTATCCAATGATGTCCATGAGTGCCTTGGCTGTCCTATGACTCTCCCTCCTGATTGGCTGAGACACAGCAACACTGCCATTGACTCCCGCTGCTGTCAAACTCAGTTAGCCAATCAGGAGAAAGAGGGGGTGGGGTCGAACCGGAGATCTGTGTTTGAATGTATATATGGAGCTGCCGCTTGGCTCGGGTGCCCCCATAGCAAGCTGCTTGCTATGGGGGAACTCAAAATGAGGGAGCAGTCAGGAGCTCCAGCCAGGGACACGAGAAGAGGAGGATCAGGCCTGCCCTGTGCAAAACAACTACACAGAGCAGGTAAGCATGACAAGTTTGTTATTTTAATAGAAAAAAACCCCAAGACTTAATCACTTTTTAAGGAGTGGGGCCACTGTGTCCTTAACAATGACTCATTCAGCTGTCAGTGGGATTTCCCTTTGAAAAGTATAAAGTATTGGAGCTGTCAATTAAAAAAAAAAAAAGCAGCCTGACAATGTTTAGCAACAACATTGCTCAGCCACTAAAACAGAAAAAGAAACATTGTTTAATTTTGTATCTTTCTGTTTATTCATCTGCAGATTAAAGGGATGAACTTACCTGTACAGTAAATGTTACTCTATTTAACCCCTTACTAACTCAATGTACTCTAATCAGCCCTAATTAATGCCTTATTCTCCATTTAAATATTTTCCTGCTGATTTTTTTTTGTTTACTTCTATTTTATAAACTAAACTATTAATAAAATAAAACGTATTCTTGTTTGCTTTGCTCATTAATATTTTTACACATTGAACATATATTTACACATATCACATTAAAAAAGGACAAAATAAAAAAATAAAATTTGTAAATAACTTTCCAATCCTTTGTACCATTGCTGGCAGCTGAAGTGCAAACAAAACAGTTGCTAACAGGTGTTAATAATTGGGATCGGCATGTACAAAAAAAATAAAAAAAATAAAAAGTATTGGTACTCGTACTCACTGTAAAATAAATGGTATTGGTGCATCCCTAATGCATTACATTGCAGCTCTTTACAAATCTTAGATGTGACAACTGCATTAATTTTCTTTTTGGCTCGTTTTACCTGGTGATCTAGCCAGTAAGTCTGTTTTTCAACACAACAAGGTCTCCTGCAGATGTAGCAATTAAGAGAGTGTTGAGACAAACCATTTACCATTGACAGGGGTGCTTACATTGATCAGTTTTTATTTATTCATGTAAAACCTTTATCCCCAAAGAAAAAATGTTGCAGTTACTGCTTGTGTAATTACAGTGTGAGCTGGAGTATGGCTCTAAATTGTTAGTGTATCTAAATCTGCTAGTACACCAGACACTCCCCTTCCTCAGACTGACAATGCTGCTATCTGTTGTGCCCTTGTTCTCCTGTGGAGGCAATTTAATACAGGAGGTGCGTTACTGGCCAGATCACCAGGTGAAAACAAAGGGGAGGGGAGACAACAAATACAGCCACCGTAAGGATCGGTAAGTTGGAATATATTACATTTTTGGTTTTGGGTTGAATACCGCTTTAAACAAAGTTGTGTAGAAATACACTATTTTCATTTTTACTGCAGTGTACTTTAATGAGGAATGCTGCAGATATAAAAACAAAACCAGGGCTTGACTTTCAGCTGAGAGTCAGGTCAGATCTTTCTGTAGAATGACATAGTAATGAATAGATGTAAACTGTCACAAATCAAACGATGAAAGAATAACATTCTGCTGTTCAAATACTTCTCTCCAGAGGTCACTCCAATATTTCCATGGGATTAAATATTTATTTATTACAGGCATTTATATACTGCCGATAATCCGTGCAGTGCTATGCATACTGTACATACACATCAGTCCCTGTCCTCAAATAGATTACACTCGAAGGTCGTGATCTCACATGCATGCATGCATACACACACGCACTAATACAAGGGCCAATCAACCTACCAGCAGAGGTAGGAACATGCTAAATCCATGCAGATAGGGTTCTAACTGGGATTTGGACTGAATAACCAAGCTCATAATATTTCCTCCCCCACATGCCTCTTCCCCTGACTTCTATATCAAGATCAATGGCACAACCATCCACCCTTCCTCACATGTCAGGGTGCTAGGTGTTACCCTGGACTCTGAACTCTTCTTTCAGCACCACATCCAATCACTTTCCAAAGTGTGCCGCCTCAACCTTCGCAACATCTCCAAAATACACCCCTTCCTAACCAATGACACCACAAAGCTCCCGATTCACTCCCTGGTCATCTCTCTCCTCGACCACTGCAACTCCCTCCTCATTGGCTTACCTTCAAATAGGCGATCTCCCCTTCAGTCCATCATGAATGCTGCTGTCAGACTCATCTACTTTACAAAGTAAAGCTTCTGCTACCCCTCTCTGCCAATCCCTCCATTGGCTGCCACTCACCCAATGAATTAAATTCAAAATACAATGCCATCCACAACTCAGTCCCCAGCTACATCACTAACCTAGTCTCAAAATACCAACCAAATGTCCTCTTCGTTCCTCTGAAGGCCTCCTGCTCTCTAGCTCTCTCGTCACCTCCTCCCTTACTCACCTCCAGGACTTCTTACAAGCCTCTCCCATCCTTTGGAATTCCCTACCCCAATCTGTCTGACTATCTCCAACTCTATCCACCTTTAGGTGATCCCTGAAAACTTATTTTTTTTTCAGAGAAGCCTATTCTGTCTCCACCTAACAACTGTATTTTCAATGTCATCATCTCCTCATCCCCCACAGTTACTACCTTTTGTATCACTTGACCCTCCCTCTTAGATTGTAATTTCCAAACAATTAAGGCCCTCCGATTCCTCCTGTATTGAATTGTAAAGTAACTGTACTGTGTGCCCTAACATTGAAAGTGCTGCACAAACTGGCACTATATAAATCCTGTATAATAAAAGACCCCTTAACAGCCAGAATGGTAACCACTAAGCCACTGTGCTGTCTAAGACCTTGCAGCTCTCTTAAGACTGGGGAATCCTTGCAGATATACTATAAAACAGAAAGAGCATGGACATTATATGATATGTGACTATGGGTTGCTGAAAGGATTCAACAGCTGGTCACTCTCAGTATCCAATGGATCCAGCAGGTCTCTTCCTTTAAATTATATGCATGTTTGTCAAGTACTTTTGTGCCCATGATATAATATTTTATAATAAAATTGTATTAAAGATATCAGAGTATGCCCAAGCAATTTCCATATTTTTTTTATAGAAATGTAGTTATGAATGCAAATATACATTTTTTAATAAAACAATACTGGCTTGTTTTATAACATTCATAAAAATGATGAATTAAATATGCCCAAAATAACAGGCCCTTAAAAAAAAAACATGAGTTACATTGATCCCCAAACCAAAGGGAACTATGGTGTCCGTTTAGTATATTTTGATATTTTGTATCTCTCGAGTTCTCTGCTGTTCTCGGAGATATTTGTTCTCCCCCATGTGGCAGCTTAATATATCATGTAGATCACTTCTCCCATTGAGAATAGATGTGATCTACAAACGCTCTGAGAATCCTGAACGGCTTCTGTTTCTGTAATCTCACGATAGCTCATGAGATTTCAGTATCAGAACCCCAAAGTTAAATACGAAGCATTCCCCATACACTGCACATATTAATAAAATATTAAAGATATAATCTCCCTAACCAATAAAGAGACACCCCATAACTGTAAAACATTACAATGATTAATACATAAGCATAACACATGTGCACATTTATGTGAATGGTGTAATCTGAAATGATTGTACTTTATTTATCATATATAATAAGAAAATGCTAGTGCGCTCCACCTAAGATAACCTACAGGAAAGAAATAATGTATCTAGGAAGCAGCCAGCAAAAAAAAGTGTTCTCTGCACCAGAATAGATATATAAATTAGTAAAAATGCGGCGCTACCAAAAATTGCTAAATAAAAATAGTGTATGATAATCTCAAATATATGTGAATCAAATAATATACACTAAATATAAATACAATAAGTAATGAATAAATATCAAAAAATGTAAACAAATATACGTGTATACAATAGACGTGCAAAGATAGTGAATAGAAATCCGTGACAAAATATTCAGACACCTAAACAGTCCACATAGACAATCCAGATGCAAACAAACATAATAGAATATCCAAAAAAATACTAGTGAAATATCGTGAAAAATAAATAAATAGATTGATATTTAGTCCATAATTAAAGTGCATTAGTGACTGATGCCATTGCAAAAATTAATGGATAAAGTTCATGCAAAAAAATGTGATCAGACGATTCCCACACGTGCCAAATCACTGCAAGCTTCAGTGCTTAATGGGTGCACCACCTATTTCCCCCAGCCTCTCACCTCCAATAACTGGTATACAGGCACTGTATAAAGGGTAACTGCTGGCTTCTACTTTGTTCACACTGCTTCACCGCTGATACTGTGAGGATATCTATTACTTGCCCTCCCAATAGCTCCAGGGTTTCCAGGCCATACAGGATAAAAAAACACAGAGGGCTCTCATGTGCAGTAACTTCGCTATTTTATTGAAAGACACAGTAAAATCCACACTTACATTTAAGATCTCAGCAAAATGTGCAGCAGACGCGGACTTCCGGTTTCGGCCGAAAACCGGAAGTGATGGGTCCGACACCGAATTCCTTCCCTGACGCGTTGCGTTACAGAACGTAACTTTTTCAAAGGGTCCTTTGAAAAAGTTACGTTCTGTAACGCAACGCGTCAGGGAAGGAATTCGGTGTCGGACCCATCACTTCCGGTTTTCGGCCGAAACCGGAAGTCCGCGTCTGCTGCACATTTTGCTGAGATCTTAAATGTAAGTGTGGATTTTACTGTGTCTTTCAATAAAATAGCGAAGTTACTGCACATGAGAGCCCTCTGTGTTTTTTTATCCTGTATGGCCTGGAAACCCTGGAGCTATTGGGAGGGCAAGTAATAGATATCCTCACAGTATCAGCGGTGAAGCAGTGTGAACAAAGTAGAAGCCAGCAGTTACCCTTTATACAGTGCCTGTATACCAGTTATTGGAGGTGAGAGGCTGGGGGAAATAGATGGTGCACCCATTAAGCACTGAAGCTTGCAGTGATTTGGCACGTGTGGGAATCGTCTGATCACATTTTTTTGCATGAACTTTATCCATTAATTTTTGCAATGGCATCAGTCACTAATGCACTTTAATTATGGACTAAATATCAATCTATTTATTTATTTTTCACGATATTTCACTAGTATTTTTTTGGATATTCTATTATGTTTGTTTGCATCTGGATTGTCTATGTGGACTGTTTAGGTGTCTGAATATTTTGTCACGGATTTCTATTCACTATCTTTGCACGTCTATTGTATACACGTATATTTGTTTACATTTTTTGATATTTATTCATTACTTATTGTATTTATATTTAGTGTATATTATTTGATTCACATATATTTGAGATTATCATACACTATTTTTATTTAGCAATTTTTGGTAGCGCCGCATTTTTACTAATTTATATCTTTATTTATCATGCAGACATGTACCATTCATATAAAAACAATAAATATATATATATTAAATAGTTCTAAATAATTTTAAAAAGCATAACAATAAAAATATTGTTAAATTATAAATTAAATTAAATATTAAATATTAAAAATTAAATATTAAATAAATTAAATAAATTAAATAAATAAAAAATATAAATTAAAAATAAAAATACAGTCACTGCCCTATGCGAACTGCTGGGAGTGTCAGTGAAACGTTAATGACACTCCCAGATCAGTTCGCATATTGCAGTGCGATCTGCAAACTCGGACAGGAATCAGATCGCATGGTGTGAACACCCATGCGATCCGATTCTGCTGCGGACCAAAAAAAGGGTCCTGTGCGAGTTTGGGGCGGGTGCGATGCAAATTCAGCCATACTATTTAGGCCGGGTTCACACTGCTGCGGGGGGAGATCCGGATGTGATTCGCACCGCACTGCAGTGCAAATCACATCCGATCTCCGTAGCGATGCGAGTTCAGCCATACAGATAGTATGGCTGAATTCGCATCGCTCCCGCAGCAAACTCGCACGGGACCCTTTTTTTGGTCCGCAACAGAATCGGATCGCATGGGTGTTCACACCATGCGATCCGATTCCTGTGCGAGTCTGCAGATCGCACTGCGATATGCGGACGGAACTGGGGGTGTCATTAACATATCATTGACACTCCCAGCCGTCCGCATAGGGCAGTGTGAACTGCCGGCGGGAGGTGTGTGATGCGGTAAAACGCCGCGGATTCGCGGCATTCCCGCATCGCTATAGTGTGAACCTGGCCTAAGGCTGAACTCGCATCGCACAGAGATCGGATGTGATTTGCACTACAGTGCGGTGTGAATCACATCCGGTTCCCGTAACCGCAGCAGTGTGAACCCAGCCTTAGGCCGGGTTCACACCGCTGCGATGCGGGAACGCCGCGAATCCGCGGCGTTTTCCCGCATCGCATTACTCCCACTGCCCTATGCGAACGGCTGGGAGTGTCAATGATATGTTAATGACACCCCCAGTTCCATCCGCATATCGCAGTGCGATCTGCCGACTCGCACAGGAATCGGATCGCATGGTGTGAACCCCCATACGATCCGATTCTGTTGCGGACCAAAAAAAGGGTCCCGTGCGAGTTTGCTGCGGGAGCGATGCGAATTCCGCCATACTATCTGTATGGCTGCACTCGCATCGCTACGGAGATCGGATGTGATTTGCACTACAGTGCGGTGTGAATCACATCCGGTTCTCGTAACCACAGCAGTGTGAACCCAGCCTTAGGCCGGGTTCACACCGCTGCGATGCGGGAACGCCGCGAATCCGCGGCGTTTTCCCGCATCGCATTACTCCCACTGCCCTATGCGAACGGCTGGGAGTGTCAATGATATGTTAATGACACCCCCAGTTCCATCCGCATATCGCAGTGCGATCTGCCGACTCGCACAGGAATCCGATCGCATGGTGTGAACCCCCATACGATTCGATTCTGTTGCGGACCAAAAAAAGGGTCCCGTGCGAGTTTGCTGCGGGAGCGATGCGAATTCCGCCATACTATCTGTATGGCTGCACTCGCATCGCTACGGAGATCGGATGTGATTTGCGGTGCGAATCGCATCCGGTTCTCCCCCCGCAGCAGTGTGAACCCAGCCTTATAAACAAATGTGAAGGACTCGGAGGATATATATATATATATATATATATATATATATATATATATATATATATATATATATATATATATATATATATATACACACATACAGATATATATATATATATATATATACATACACATACGGACACAACAGATATAAATATATACACACACAGATATAAAAAATTGTATAGATATATATATATATATATATATATATATATATATATATATATATGTGTGTGTAATTGGTAATTGTATAGTTAATGTAAATCTAACCTGCTCTTGATGGATGTTCCACTGCAGTAGAGAAATTTTTTACTTTCAGTATTGACCATGCAGGCAGATGGACGAAGGAAGAATCTATTCTCTCTCAGAGATCTCCTGATATCTCCACCTCTGGGCTGGAGAAGCCAGAAAGGAGAACTTGAAAGAGAATCACAGAGATAAAGTGGCATCTCTGTATACTAAACATGCCGTTTCTATTGCAGTCAATGCAGCCGTTCTGTGGACTGAGATGAGAAGAGAAAAATAGTTCTCCATCTTCTGATCTCAGTATATTAAACCTGCAATGCTCTGAGATGAGCAGAGATCATCCTGATCTCAGCTTATCTCAGTTTACTAAACGGACACCTATGTACAGAAACGAGGCCGAGGCTATTTGAGATCATAAGATCTCATAATCAAAATATAAAGCAGCAATAATGTATTCTTGTTATATGCAATGGTCTATTGCACAGACAAGAACTGCAGCAAAAGCTTTGGAAATGTAATACATCTGCAAATTCATGGGACTTCTTCCATCAAGCCAATTATACCAGAAATAGAAACCCAGACATACAAAAGCACAATCTATACTAAGCTGTAACAGCACCTGCAATTCAATTCAAACAATTCTGCAACTACAGCAATGTACATCTCAAAATGGACAGCATTAAATAGATGAACCTCCGCACAAACAGTATTTATTACTTAGCTTATTCCCATATGGATACACAGGATCATGACCTATGCATTGTGTATAAAAGGAAATGTTGAAATTATGCTTGTTGACATGGGGGAACTGTAGACCACAGTAAACTCTGGGTCTATACCAACATTATATAGAAACTAATGATAGCTGTGTCTACAAATTAAAAAAAATAAAAAGAGGCATTTCATTGGGTCAAATGGACACTTATACAAGGGCTACAAAGGCAAACAATTAAATATCTAACTGTGCTACCTTGGGCCATATATACTTGGGCACACAACGTAAAATTACAAATGTATTTCTATGCCTGGGATTAGCGATGCACCGATATCAGTATCGATGCTAAACATTTGCACGAGCACTTTTACTCCTGCAAGAGCACCGATACTAAAACCTATACCTTCGTCCCAGTCGACAATGCTGCGGTGGAATTCCACCTGTTTGAGATTGATTTAAGGGCCAGTTCACACCACATGCAGTCCCGTGCGTTTTTTTCTGCATCAAAAATGCATAGAAAGTAGGTTATATGGTTTTCAATGGCATAATTCACACCAGTGCTTGCAGTTCCAGTGCATTCCAGTCCCAGATAAAAAAGTAGAACAAGATGATTTTTTTTCTGCACTAGACTGTACCGGAACGATGTAAAAAGCATCAAATACTTACAGGTACTCACCGGAACGCACCTAAACACCCATGTTCTTATTTGGGGTTAAGGGGGAAAAAAGGGAGGAAAAATGCACTGGACTGCATCAAAAACGCACCAAAAAGGCATCAAAAACACGCATGCAAAAAAGCATGTGGAGCGCATCCGGACTGCGTTTCTATGGTGTGAACTGACCCAATTGCGCATTCACAGTGCAATTTATGTTTGTCAGGTGCAATTCCAATGCAAACTTTAAGAAATCAGAGCTGCGCCAAAGTCGGTTGTTAACCACTTGCCGACCGCTGTCAGCATATATACGTCGGCAGAATGGCACGACTGGGCAAAGTAATGTACCCGTACGTTACTTTGAAATTCCTGCCGTGCGCGTGCCTGCGGGACCTGCAGACTCAATCGCCGCAGGGATACCCGCAATTGTGTCATGGAGCTCAAGAGTCCCGATGACAGGGAGCAGACGACCAGTGTTCTGTCATTAGGCAGAATGGGGAGATGCTGTTTACATCAGCATCTCCCCGTTCTGCCTAATGACAGAACACCGATTGTCTGACCCCTGTCATCGGGAGCAGCGATCAGTGTCACATCACACACAACCCATCCCCCAGACAGTTAGAAACACTCCCCTAAGACACACTTAACCCCTCCTCACCCCCTAGTGGTTAACCCCTTCACTGGCAGTGACATTTTTACAGTTATCAATGCAATTTTATAGCCCCTTAATGGTCCCTACAATGTGTCAAAAATGTCCGATGTGTTCGCCATAACGTCGCAGCCATGATAAAAATTGCAGATCACCACCATTACAAGTTTAAAAAAAATATTAATAAAAATGCCATAAAACCAATCAATAAACACTTATTGTGATTTTCTTTACCAGAAATATTTAGACGAATACGCATTGGCCTAAACTGAGGGAAAAAAAAATAATTTTATATATATTTTTGGGGGATATTTATTATAACAAAAAGTAAAAAATGCGTTTTTTTCAAAATTGATGCTTTTTTTGTTTATAGCGCAAAAAATAAAAACCACAGAGATGATCAAATACCACCAAATGAAAGCTCTATTTGTGGGGAAACAAGGACGTCAATTTTGTTTGGGAGTCATGTCGCACGACCTCGCAATTGTCAGTTAAAGCGACGCAGTGCCGAATGGCAAAAAGTGCTTTGGTCAGGAAGGGGGTAAATCCTTCCGAGGCTGAAGTGGTTAAAGATGCCTCCTTAACAACCGATGATTCATCAGCCGTTAGCAGGATTCTCTGCTGACATCTGAAATAAACAAAAGAATGGCAGCAATCAAAAATTCAGAAAAAAACTAAACTGTGTGGGGGGACATGGGCTTTCCTACCTGGTGGGCCTACTTGCAGGGATTACGATTTAAGGTGGTCTCATCCTCTAAATCTTGGGTTTTATTGTCCCACATTATGATCCAAGGGGGGATCGTATGGATGACCACCGGCCCAGTGTTCACAGTGATTTTTTTTTGTTTTATATCCATGTGCTATATATGTTATGTAAATACGTTATTCCTGTCCACTTCTGTTGATTGTTAAATGTTCATCTGTGAGCTTAGAGAAGACCTACACAATTTCCAAGATGTTCTGCTGTTTTGTTTCCCTCATTTATGTACCATTTTCTTATTGTTTATACAGAGCTAGCGAGGATTGTTCGCTGCTCTCTCTGCACAGTGCTCTTGTACTCCAAGTATCTTTTTTTTTTTTAAATAAAAACGATTGAAACAGAAAAAAAAAAAAAACTGTGCGGCGGTCCCCCCTCCAATCCATACCAGGTCTCTCGGGTCTGGTATGGATTTTAAGGTGAACATCATGCCAAAATCCCTACCAGACCCTTGTCCGAGGATGGAGCCTGTCAATCCAGGAGGAGCGGGCGACTAAAAGGGACAGTTAATGTCATGGTGGCCCTGCTCCTTAAAGCGGGAGTCCGCCGTTTTTTTTTTTTTTTTTTAAAGCCAGCAGCTACAAATACTGCAGCTGCTGACTTTTAAAATAATGACACTTACCCGCCCAGCGCGCCCGCGGTGTCGGCACCCGAAGCCGATCTCTCGATCATCTTTCGGGTGCTGCTGCCGCCATCTTGGGTATGGGAATCAGGAAGTGGAGCCTTGCGGCTTCATTTCCCAGTTCCCTACTGCGCATGCGCGAGTCGCGCTGCGCAATAAGGATGGTCCCCGCTGTCTCTGGGATCCGTGTGTTTCCCGGCAGGCAGTGGGGGACCTTCGGAAAGGGGCGTAGATTCTGCGGAAAGGGGCGTACCTTCTGCAGATATCTATGCCGGAAGTGGGTGCAGATACCTGTACTGTACAGGTACCTGCACCCCCCTCTCCCCTGAAAGGTGCCAATTGTGGCGCCGGAGGGGGGGGAGGGTTCCAATGAGCGGAAGCTCCACTTTAGGGTGGACCTCCGCTTTAACAACCAGCTTGGGCACAGCTGTGATTGGTAAAAGTTTGCATTGGAATGGCACTTGACAAATAGAAATCACACTGTGAATTTGCACCTAAATCACAGGGGCAGATAAGCTGGGCAATATGTGTAAAAAATAAATGTATCCAAAATAGGTATGAGTAATTGGTATCAGCGAATACTTGAGAAAAACAATTCTTGTACTCGGTCTTAAAAAAACTGGTTTATGTTGTACATTGGAAAAAATCAAATAAAAATTGTCAATTGAAAAAAAAATGGTTATTGGTGCATCCCTGGGACTAGTAGATTGATGTGAAAAAGACTTTAAAATGTCATTTATTAAATGTAAAAAATAAACACAGACATCTGATCCCTGCAGGATCTCAAACACATAAAAAACACCAATCATAAAACGGACAGATGTTTGATAATGAAAAGCTCCTCAGATCTCTCAATTATAACTTTGGAAAGGTCAAAACCAAAGACCAATGTGCACAGCTTTCGAATGCCTAATGAATGCAATCAATCATCTTAAAGAACCCAAAAAGTCAGTGTAAACGAATGGAACAACGTTCCTAGGGACACTCACTTCATAGGTGTTCAATGGGCTGCAGAGCTGATGAGTCCAGTCTGATGACCGAGGGGGAGGTGTTTATTTCAGCTCCATCTGAAGCGTTCGGCTTGGAGGCAGAGGTGTAATGCTGCACGCTAGGTGGTAAGGATCAAGCTTAGTCACCAGATGATATCAGCTGTACACATAGGCAGCTTGGAGAACGCTGCACTGCCTGCAGTGCCGCTTGTCCGAGCGGCTGTGGATCACATGAGAGGCTTGTCACGTGGAAGGCTGTGAAGGGGAAGGTTGCTATGCCGACTCTCCTGCTTACATGTTTCGCGCTCCTGCGCTTTGTCAAAGCTGGAGCGGCATACAGCAACCAGAAAGATAAAGGCATCGGGTAGTGTGTAGGGGCGGGGACTGTCAGTTATTTTTTACATTTAATAAATGACATTTTAAAGTCTTTTTCACATCAATCTACTAGTCCCTTTGATGCGCTGTTTTTGATCGTTTTTTCTGCTGCATCCATTTTTTGCCAAGTCCATAATGGGTTAACAGCCGCACATTGAGACCATCTACAGGACATTTATTTAAATAAACAAACATCCCACGAGATAGTCAAACGCTCTTAAAGAGACCATTCATTTGTGCGCCAACTTTATCTTGTTTTGTTTTACGTTGTATTGGTGCATCCCTACCTGGGATACACAGCTGCTGTGTATAGTTGCTTGTAGTATTAAATATCTGTGCATGGCTGTATGGTTTATGCCACTACATGTGTAAACCTGCGCATGTTAAACACTGGACACAGACTTTCTCCATCCAGGGTTGTACATCCATATACAGTTCTCATAAGTTTACACACCCTGGAAGAATTTATGATTTCTTGGCCATTTTTGAGAGACTATGAATGATGAGACAAAAACTTTTCTTTCGCTCATGGTTAGTGTTTGGCTGAAGCCATTTATTATCAATCAACTGTGTTTACTCTTTTTAGATCATAATGACAACAGAAACTACCCAAATTTCCCTGATCAAAAGTTTACATACCCTAGTTCTTAACCACTTAAAGGGGTTGTAAAGTAAAAATTTTTATTTTTTTAAAATAACAAACATGTCATACTTACCTCCACTGTGCAGCTCGTTTTGCCAATGGCTGCGCTGCTTTCAATCCATCCACTCCAGCCAATCAGCGGCCAGGCTGAGCGGCGAAGAGGACGGCGGGGGCGAGCGCGGGATTTTCGAGGGGTCAGGTAAGTAAAACGGGGGGACTGGGGGCGCCAGCAGTGTGAGATGTTTTTTCACCTTAATGCATAGAATGCATTAAGGTAAAAAAACATTTACCTTTACAACCCCTTTAAGGACCGAGCCTCTAAGATTTGGTGTTTATAAGTTAAAAACAGTTTTTTGCTAGAAAATTACTTACAACCCCCAAAAATTATATATATTTTTTTCTAACACCCTAGAGAAAAAAATGGTGGTTGTTGCAATACTTTTTGTCAAACCGTATTTGCGCAACAGTCTTTGGAAAAAATGCACGTTTTTGAATAAAAAACAAGACAACAGTAAAGTTAGCCCAATTTATTTTTTTTATATTGTGAAAGATAATGTTACACCGAGCAAATTGATACCCAACATGTCACGCTTCAAAATTGTGCCCGCTCGTGGAATGGCGACAAACATTTACCCTTAATCTCCATGGGTGACATTTAAAAAGTTCTACAGGTTGCATGTTTTACAGAGGAGGTCTAGGGATAGAATTATTGCTCTCGCTCTAACGATCGCGGTGATATCTCACATGTGTGGTTTGAACACCATTTTCATATGCAGGCGCTGCTCACGTATGCGTCCTCTGCTGCAGGAGCTCAGCGGGACGGGGCGCGTTTAAAAAAAAAAAAAATCTTATTTATTTCACCTTTTAATTTTTATGTTTACAAAAATGTGAACATCCCTTGTAATAGAAAAAAAACATGACAGGACCTCTTAAATATATGATCTGGGGTCAAAAAGACCTTAGATCTCATATTTACACTAAAATGCAATAAAATAAATTAAAAATTAACTAGTTGCTGACCGCCGGCCGTCAAATGACGGCCAGGCGGCGCAGCTATTGTGGCGGGAGGAGGCCTCCCATTTAAACAGGGATGCGCGCGATCGTGCGCGCGCATCCCTGTTTCTTCGGTGGCGGCGTGTCACGGAGACACCGCTCGCCACCGAAGGGGGTGAACAGCCATTCGTTATGGCTGTTTACCACGTGATCGGCCGTGATGAAGTCACGGCCGATCACAGATGGTCACACCCCCTACGTGCACAGCGCATGCACGCGATCGCGAGCGCGCTGCGCGTGCACGTCGGTGGCGGCGTGTTCCCCCGGGAACACTGCTCGTCACCGACACTGGTAAACAGCCATTGGCTGGCTGTTTACCCACGTGATCGGCTGTGATCCTTTCACAGCCGATCACTAAAATGTAAACAAACCGCGGTAACGGGATGTTACCGAGTTCTCCTCCTCACACACCGATCGTGTGTGAGGAGGAGATTGCGGTAACACCTCGTTACCGCATACAGTGTACACCAAACATACTGATTGCCCCCCCCCCCCTCAATAAAGAGGACCTGTCACCACCCCTCATAGTACCTGTCAATCACAGTCCATCAGAGTACCTGTCACAGTCCATCAGAGTATTTGAGTACCTGTCCCAGCCCATCAGAGTACCCGAGTACCTGTCCCAGCCCATCAGAGTACCCGAGTACCTGTCCCAGCCCATCAGAGTACCCGAGTACCTGTCCCAGCCCATCAGAGTACCCGAGTACCTGTCCCAGCCCATCAGAGTACCCGAGTACCTGTCCCAGCCCATCAGAGTACCTGTCCCAGCCCATCAGAGTACCCGAGTACCTGTCCCAGCCCATCAGAGTACCCGAGTACCTGTCCCAGCCCATCAGAGTACCCGAGTACCTGTCCCAGCCCATCAGAGTACCCGAGTACCTGTCCCAGCCCATCAGAGTACCCGAGTACCTGTCCCAGCCCATCTGAGTACCCGAGTACCTGTCACAGTTCATCTGAGTACCCGAGTACCTGTCCCGGCCCATCAGAGTACCCGAGTACCTGTCACGGCACATCAGAGTACCCGAGTACCTGTCACGGCACATCAGAGTACCCGAGTACCTGTCACGGCACATCAGAGTACCCGAGTACCTGTCACGGCACATCAGAGTACCCGAGTACCTGTCACGGCACATCAGAGTACCCGAGTACCTGTCACGGCACATCAGAGTACCCGAGTACCTGTCACGGCCCATCAGGGTACCCGAGTACCTGTCACGGCCCATCAGGGTACCCGAGTACCTGTCACGGCCCATCAGGGTACCCGAGTACCTGTCACGGCCCATCAGGGTACCCGAGTACCTGTCACGGTCCATTAGGGTACCCGAGTACCTGTCACAGTCCATTAGAGTACCGAGTACCTGTCACAGTCCATTAGAGTACCGAGTACCTGTCACAGTCCATTAGAGTACCGAGTACCTGTCACAGTCCATTAGAGTACCGAGTACCTGTCACAGCCCATCTGAGTACCCGAGTACCTGTCACAGTTCATCTGAGTACCTGTCACCGCCCTTCAGAGTACCCAAATACCAGTCACCAAACCATCAGAGTACCTGTCACCAGGCCATCAGAGTACCCGAGTACCTGTCACCAGGCCATCAGAGTACCCGAGTACCTGTCACCAGGCCATCAGAGTACCCGAGTACCTGTCACCAGGCCATCAGAGTACCCGAGTACCTGTCACCAGGCCATCAGAGTACCCGAGTACCTGTCACCAGGCCATCAGAGTACCCGAGTACCTGTCACCAGGCCATCAGAGTACCCGAGTACCTGTCACCAGGCCATCAGAGTACCCGAGTACCTGTCACCAGGCCATCAGAGTACCCGAGTACCTGTCACCAGGCCATCAGAGTACCCGAGTACCTGTCACCAGGCCATCAGAGTACCCGAGTACCTGTCACCAGGCCATCAGAGTACCCGAGTACCTGTCACCAGGCCATCAGAGTACCCGAGTACCTGTCACCAGGCCATCAGAGTACCCGAGTACCTGTCACCAGGCCATCAGAGTACTCGAGTACCTGTCACCAGGCAATCAGAGTACCCGAGTACCTGTTCCAGTCCATCTGAGTACCCGAGTACCTGTCAGAGTTCACCTGAGTACCCGAGTACCTATCTCCAGCCCATCAGAGTACCCGAGTACCTATTTGCAGCCCATGTCTCATAGAATATACGTTGGGGTGTTTACTTTCCAAAATGGGGTCATTTTGTGGGTAATTTCACTGTCCTGGTGGTCCAGGACCTTCAAAAGTGTGATGGGTAGGAATGAAATAAGATGTGTCATTTATGCTCCTAGAACGCCTGAACGTACTACTTCAATGTTTGGCCCATCTATGTGGCCAGGCTGTGTAAAAGTCCTACACATGTGGTATCGCCATACTCGGGAGGAGTAGCAGAATGTATTTTGGGGTGTAATTTTTGCTATATACATGTTATGTGTTAGAAATATCTTATAAATTGACAATTTTGTGTAAAAAAAAATGCGTTTTAATTTTTTTCCACATATTCCAAAAACTTCTGGAAAAAAATGAACCGTTCAAAAGACTCATTATGCCTCACAGATTATACGTTGGGGTGTTAGCTTTCCAAAATGGGGTAATTTTATGGGAAATTCCATTGTGCTGGTACTCCAGGGCCTTCAAAAGTGTAATAGGTGGTTGAGAAATGAGATGCGTCATTTTTGCTCATAGAACGTCTGAAGGTACTACATCAATGTTAGTGCTCTGTATGTGGCCAGGCTGTGTAAAAGTCTCACACACGTGGTATCGCCGTACTCGGGAAGAGTAGCAGAATGTATTTTGGGGTGTAATTTTTGCTATATACATGCTATGTGTTAGAAATATCTTATAAATTGACAATTTTGTGTAAAAAAAAATGCGTTTTAATTTTTTTCCACATATTCCAAAAACTTCTGGAAAAAAATTAACCATTCAAAAGACTCATTATGCCTCACAGATTATACGTTGGGGTGTTAGCTTTCCAAAATGGGGTGATTTTATGGGAAATTCCATTGTCCTGGTACTCCAGGGCCTTCAAAAGTGTAATAGGTGTTTGAGAAATGAGATGCGTCATTTTTGCTCGTAGAACGTCTGAAGGTACTACATCGATGTTGGTGCTCTGTATGTGGCCAGGCTGTGTAAAAGTCTCACACATGTGGTATCGCCGTACTCGGGAAGAGTAGCAGAATGTATTTTGGGGGGTAATTTGTTGTATACATATGCTGTGTGTGAGAAATAACCTGATAATATGACAATTTAGTAAAAAAAAAAAAAAAAAAAAAAAAAAATCTTCATTTTGCAAAGAATTGTGGGAAAAAATGACAACTTAAAAAAACTCACCATGCTACTTACTTAATACCTTGTGATGTCTACTTTGTAAAAAGGGGTCATTTGGGGGGTATTTGTACTTTCCTGACTAGTTAGAGTCTCAAGAAATGAGATACACCTGATGTACTGAAGGCCTGATCAGAAGTGATGAATTTTCAGTGATTGGCACCATAGATTGTAGACTCTATAACTTTCACAAAGACCAAATAATATACACTAATGTGGGTTATTTTTACCAAAGATATGTAGCAGTATAAATTTTGGCCAAAATTTATGAAGAAAAATTACTAATTAGCAAAAATTTATGACAGAAACGAAGAAAAAGGCATTTTTTTCACAAAATTTACGTTTTATTTTATTTATAGCACAAAAAATAAAAAACCCACTAGTGATTAAATACCACTAAAAGAAAGCTCTATTTGTGTGGAAAAAAGGACGCAAGTTTCATATGGATACTGTGTTGGATGACTGAGTAATTGTCATTCAAAGTGTGAGAGCGCTGAAAGCTGAAAATTGGTCTGGTCAGGAAGGGGGTGTAACTGCACTGTACTGAGGTGGTTAAATGTCATTTCAAAACGAAAAATGTCACTATGGGTGTCGCTTCTGCCCTGCAATGGTATGGAATCAGGTGGGGACCATCTTCCCCTCACTTGTCTCCTTACCTAACAGGAGAAAGGGTCCTCTCCCGCCGCCGATAAAAGTGATCAGACCACTTTTATTTGAAAGCGGACCGCCTGCCGAAGAAGAAGATACCGGGGTTATGGTAGCTAGCTGCTGCCATAACAACGAAATCCCTCTTCCAAGTACCAATGTATAACGACGGTGGGCAGACCGTAAGTGGTTAATACCATGCATTGCCCCCTTTAAAATCAATGACAGCTTAAAGTCTTTTGTGGTATTTGGGGATGAGGCTCTTCATCTTCTCAGATGGTAAAGCTGCCCATTCCTCTTGGAAAAAAGCCTCCCAGTTCCTGTACATTCTTGGGATGTCTTCCATGAACTGCACGTTTCAGATCTCCCCAGAGTGGCTCAATGATACTGAGGTCAGGAGATTGAGATGGCCACTCCAGAACCTTCACTTTATTCTGCTGTAGCCAATGACAGTTGGTTGGCTTGGTCTTGTGTTTTGGATCATTGTCATGTTGGAATGTAGAAGTACTTCCCATGTGCAGCTTCCTGGCTGATGAATGCAAATGTTCCTCCACTATTTTTTGATAACCTACTGCATTCATTCTTGCCATCAATTTTTACCAAATTTCCTGTGCCTTTGTAGCACACCAATCCCCGAAACATGAGCGCTCCACTTCCGTGTTTCACAGTAGGAACGGTGTACCTTTCAACATAGGCCTTGTTGCCTCTTCTCCAAATGTAGCGTTTATGGTTGTGGCCAAAAAACTCAATTTTGGTCTCATCACTCCAAATGACTTTGTGCCAGAAGGTTTGAGGCTTTTCTCTGTGCCGTTTGGTGTATTGTAAGTGGGATACTTTGTGTCATTTGCGTAGTAGAGGATTTCTTCTGGCGACTCAACCATGCAGCCCATCTTTCTTCAAGTGCCTCCTTATTGTGCATCTTTAAACAGCCACACCACGTTTTCAGAGACCCGTATTTTACTTGACGTTATTTGTGCGTTTTTCTTTGCATCCCAAACAATTTTCATGGCAGTTGTGGCTGAAATCTTAGTTGGTCTACCTGACCGTGGTTTGATTTAAACAGAACCCCTCATTTTCCACTTCTTGATTTGATTTTCAACACTGCTGATTGGCTTTGTCAATTCCTTGGATATCTTTTTATATCCCTTTCCTGTTTTATACAGTTCAACTACCTTTTCCCGCAGATCCTTCGCCAATTGTTTTGCTTTCCCCATGAATCCAGAAACATCAGTGCAGCACTGGATGAAAGATGCAAGGGTCTGTCAGGAGTCCAGAAACTCATTGACCTTTTATAGGCACGTGTAATTACAAGCAAACAGATCACAGGTGAGGATGGTTACCTTTAACCACTTCAATACAGGGCACTTTCGCCCCCTTCCTTCCCAGCCCAATTTTCAGCTTTCATCGCTCTAGCGCTTTCAGTGACAATTGCGCGGTCATGCTACACTGTACCCAAATGAAATTTTTATCATTTTGTTCGCAGAAATGGAGCTTTATTTTGGTGGTATTTATTCACGACTCCGTTTTTTATTTTTTGTGATATAAGCGCAAAAAAAGCGGAAATTTGGAAAAAAATATATATTTTTTTCTATTTTAAAAGAAATCCAATAAAACCAAATTTTGTCATAAATTTAAGCCAAAATGTATTCTGCTAGATGTTTTTGGTAAAACAAATTCCGTTAAGTGTATAATAATTGGTTTATGTGATCACGGACATATGTACGCAAATGATCATGTACATATGTGTGCAGATAATCATTGGGACATGTGATTTTAGTGGGACATATGTGGGGGACATGTTTTTATTATTAGGGACATGTGTTTTTATTTTTTGGGGACATGTATGTTTTGGGGACGTGTGTTTTGGGGACATGTGTGGGGACTGTGTTTATACTGTGTGGTGTGTTGTGTGTTTACACTAGACTGGTGATCAGTGAGTAAAAAGCTGTAAAAAACAGTTCATACTCACTGATCATCAGCCGGCTGCACCGATCTGCTCTCCTCTCCTCAGCGATGACTTCTGTGTGAGGAGAGGAGGAGCCGATTGCCTAGCAACCGGCTGTTTGTTTACATCACATGACGGCCGTGATTGGACATGGCTGTCATTTGATCAGCAGGGCCAATCACAGAGCCCTCCTGCCGATCTGAGATGCGGCGTGTCAGGGTGACACGAGCACATCGAGATCGCGCCGCTGCGCGGGCACGCGCGATCCCGCTCCTTCTGAAGGACGTTCCTGAACATCCTATCAGAAGTAGACGGCTCCCACCCGGCCAATGCACATATACGGCCGGGTGGGAGCCGTCTACTTCAAGTAGTTAATAACCATTCAAACCCCTTTGTGTCAACTTATGTGCATGTTATCAGGCCAAAATCACCAGGGTATGTAAACTTTTGATCAGGGTCATTTGGGTAGTTTCTGTTGCCATTATGATTTAAAAAGAGTAAATACAGTTGATGGAGAATAAATGGCTTCAGCCAAACACTAACCACGAGTGAAATAAATGTTTTTGTGTTATCATTCATATTCTCTAAAAATTTCCAAGAAATCATAAATTCTGCCAGGGCATGTCAACTTCTGAGCACAACTGTACATGCAAAAGTTTACTCAAGCGGCTGTTTGAACGCATATGCAGCCATTCATTAATCTGGGCGGCTGTACGCAGCAACCGTTTATTTTGGGCGCAGAGATGCTCCCACAATCTACATTCTTACAATATCAACTTTTTAAAAAAAAACAGCTATTGCATGACAGGACAAATTTAAAGGGACTAACAGGCACTCTGGGAATCCCTTAGTTATCCTTCCATTTTAATAGGGTAGGATTTACCATATAAGAGGAAGTATGAACTCCTTAGAAGGATCCAAGGATTTTACCTGATCTTGAATCAAAATTTAAAATGTTACTTGCAGTCCAACCTGCCAGTGATATTGGAAATTGCCAAGAAAGCACAAAACATAGTTCTCTGAGAAAATGGTTTGATTTTTTTTGGTCTAACTTCTGCCAAAGGCTGTAAACAACATTAAGACAAAAGACTGTGGAAAGAGAGGATGCCTCGGTGATAATAGAGGAAGAAGTGCTTAAATACCTTTAAGGATGCTAATTTTACAGGAAAAAAAAGCCACTGTTATTTTTAAGCACAGTCTGCAAGCCAAGAGCATTCTACAAAAAACAAAGATGCAATGGGTTCCACCAACAAGAATCGAGGGGACTGAAAGAAATTCAGAGCACAGATGATACACGTAGGATCTTTTTGTGCTCACTGTAAAGTCCCTTTCTCTGCATTCATTGGAGGAGCTCTGCTTTAGATCAACTACTGGGGATAGCGCAACCTGCAGGAGAAAACCACTAGGTACCATTAGAAAACAACTTACAGTCCAGGGGCTGCCCTGCCAGTATTCAAATGCCTTCAACCTGTGGACTAAGCCAAGTTAGCGCCATAGCATCTCAGAGTTTGAACATAGAATATTTCTCCTGAAATCCCAGTTTCTTTGGTTTTACTTTAAAGTGGTTGTAAAGGCCAACTTTTTTTTTTTATATTGATTCATTCTATGCATTAAAATAAAAAGCCTTATATGTGCAGCAGCCCTCCTAATACTTACGTGATCTACATCTTTATCCAGCGATGTTGCACGAGAGACTCAGCTGTCCAAACTCTTCCTTCTCATTGGCTGAGACAGCAGCAAAGAGCCATTGGCTCCCACTGCTGTCAAAGTCAGTGAGCCAATGAGGAGTGAGAAGGGGCAGGGCCAGAACGCAGCTCCGTGTCTGAATGGACACACAGAGCAGTGGCTCAGCTCGGGAGGCCCCATAGCAAACTGCTTGCTGTGGGGGCACTCAACAGGAGGGAGGGGCCAGAAGCTCCGAAGAGGGACCCGAGAAAAGGAGGATCTGTACATGCATTCACTTGATGCCTAAAGTTTAGGAGACTACCAGGATCTGTATTATCCGGCCTGTCATCCAGCCAGTGATTTGCTTAAAATGATATTAAAGTCTTGTTTTCTTTTTTTTTTTTTTTTTTAAATAACAAACATGTCATACTTACCTGCTCTGTGCAGTGGTTTTGCACAGAGCAGGTAAGTATGGCATGTCTGTTATTTTTAAACAAAACAACTTTAATATCACTTTAAGTAAATTACTGGATGGATGACAAGCCGGATAATACAGATCCTGGTAGTCTCCTAAGCTTTAGGCTTCAAGTGCATGCCTGTCTTTGTTTTGTGAGGGTTTGGCTGTGACAACCATGGCTAGATAAGCCTGTTAGGTTTCACTACTGGGGAAGCATATGACTGGTTAGCCTCGGGCTGTCGTATCACAGCAGTGCCCTGGCTGTGATGGGTGGCATCCTGCTCCTCCTCCCACCATACTCTCATGATCCTGGACTGGGTAGTAGTCTCTGGTCAGCCTCGGGCTGTCCTATCACAGCGTCCCCCCTCAGGCAAGCTGCATAGTATGACTGGTCAGCCTCGGGCTGTCCTATTATAGCGTCCCCCCTCAGGCAAGCAGTGCCCTGGCTGTGATGGGTGGCATCCTGCTCCTCCTCCCACCATACTCTCATGATCCTGGACGCGGACTGTCCTATCACAGCGTCCCCCCTCAAGCAAGCAGTACCCTGGCTGTGATAAGTGGCATCCTGCTCCTCCTCCCACCATACTCTCACGATCATGGACCGGGTAGTAGACAAACAAAAGGAAATATTTCAAAAGTAAGAAGATATCCCCTCTGAGGCATTTGCCACTGAGGGTCACCATTGTTAGATTTACCATCACCTCCTGTTTCTGTGAAAAATTTTGGATTCCCCATAACTCCCTTTGAATATGGTCACCAGGAATAATAAAGAACATAAATCTTCTCAGTGGGGACAAAGAGAGCATTAAAAAAAACAGACAAGGTTTTTGATTTCTTCCACAAAGATTTGGCTACATACTGTATATACTTTAAGCCTTTAATTGCCAGAGTTATACAGACAAAACATTCAAGTCTTCATCACATATAACCCCATCTCTGCACACTCACCCATGAAAGTCTGAAGAGCGATTGAAAGGCGTTTTTAAGCAGTCGCGCACAGCGCGTAGCATTTTAATTGATCATTACTCACGGTCCATTGTCATTTGAGAGAGAATAACGCTTAAATAATGTAAAAACAGATAAAGACTGAGGTAATGTAGGCTATGAACTGCAGACATGAAACAAAATGCTGGAAGGCAGTTTCTTTAAAGGTTCATAATCCTTCAGAGACCTGGTCCCAGGGCTGGGTACGAACCACAGAAAAAATGTTGCAGACTAATGGTAGGAGATCAAAGGTTTAACGAATCCTGGGATCCCAGAAATGTCCATCATCAGAAGGTCAGGAAGATGCTTTTGTCAATATTTATCGGAAGTTAATGAAACTGGCAACATAGAAGTACAGCTCCAAAGCAGTTAATGACTGCATCGCACCCAGGGGATGTGTGACAGAAGTCACAAGTGTCTAGTAAGCATGGAATCCCATAGCAATTGTTAGATTAACACCAAGAACAGATTTACTGCTTACCAACCCTGCAATTTTATGTGACAACTTAACACTGCAAAGAACAGCGGTATTGAGGTTTTACCCTAATAATGCTGATCGAAAGTTGATGGTATCATAATGAAGGAAGCCACGTATCATAAAAGAACGGTCTGTATTTATTCATGGGCCAGATGCAAGCATTCATTTGTCAACCCTTATTACCAGTTACTTGAATTTAACCAACAAAATGGTAAATTGTACGTCTAAACAAACAATAAAACATACGAAATACAATCTGTCCAATACATGCCTAACTCTCCATGGCATGGTTATTCTTTTTAACTCCTTCCTGCCAGGCGTACGCATATACGGTATATGTGGCAGAATGGGGGTGGGCTTTAACACCATGCTGTAACATATACAAGTACAGCGAGCATTACTGTTCTGTGCTGGAAGCACACTCAATTGCACACCTCCAGCACTGATCTAACAGCTCCCAGTCACCGTTTACAATCGGGAACCGAGGAGGTGTGCTCCTGATCCCGTGACTGCTGTCACTGACAGTCACAGTGATCGGGAAGCACAGGAAAAAACGTCAGCATTAAGATGTCCTTAAGGCCTGGTTCCCAAGTTAACAAGGGGTTAAAAGCTATGCAAGATGGTGGCTGTTTGTCTACCTAAAATCCAGTGAGCTCCTAACTTCCTGCAATGAGCTTAAAACGCTGCCTCTGCTTCACTGAAATCTTAAGAATTGTTGTCAGCTCTGTCTTCTGAGCCTTAGAACTTGATTTCTTTGCCAGCAAAATAATTCCGCTACCTCGACTCACAATCTATGTGTAGATAAAAAGGCTCTTGGTTGAGGGTGTGCCTAAACAGGAACTAAGCTTTCAGTAGTACCTTGCAAGATTATCCAAGCCTGGCGATGATGTCATAGAAAAATAAAAGCAGTTTCTTGCTGCAGGAGCAAGGTAAAAAAAATGATAATGCTAGAACATGCTTTAGAGTTAGGTTTGGGGTTAAGTTTGGGTAATGTCTGCACAAAGTACTTACAGAGGATCTTCAATCTTAAAAAAAAAAGGAATACAAATACTGTAGCTGCTGACTTTTAGCCTAGGTTCACATTGCTGCGGGTTAGAAATGGTGGAAGTTCAGCTGATCTTGCACGATTTCAACCCGGCAATGTGGGTTCCTGCACAGATGACTATTGAAAATCGCACCCGAAAATCGCCAAAAGAAGTGCAGGAGCTACTTTTGGGAATCAGTGCGGCATTGCACTAATTGGGACGGTACTATTGTCAGCAATAGTCACCAATTTGGCATGCTATTTGACATGCCAAATCAGACCATGTGAACCTATGCTTAAAAAAAGCACACTTACCTGTCCAAGGTTCCAGCACGCAAGCTGGTTCTTCACCGGTCTATGGGTCCCCTGCATGTTTACTAAGGGAATCTCTTTGTGACTCCCCACTGTATATGTGTGAGAATATTCGTCCTGGTCACTTAGGCGTTATGAGCGGAAAAGGGAGCAAGTACCTGATAAAACTAGGTAGCCTCTCCCCCCCCCCCCCCAAAAAAAAGAAAGAAAAGGTAACATTCGGCTTTAATAACTGGCTAGACCAGTGTTTCTCAACTCCAGTCCTCAAGGCACCCCAACAGGTCACTTTTTCAGGATTTCCATCAGATGAAATGGCTGTGGTAATTACTGAAGCAGCAAAACTGATCAAATCCCCTGTGCAAAATAAGGGAAAACCTGAAAAAAAGAACTGTTGGGGCGCCTTGAGGACTGGAGTTGAGAAACGCTGGACTAGACATTGTGTACAATGGATGGGTCTTATCTGTAGTTTCTCGTGCTAGCATTTCAGAATGGGGCTGGTAGCTTTAAGGAAATAGGAGTAGTTTTATTAGGTTCAGTCTGCATGCAGAGTGTGTGTGTGTGTGTGTGTGTGTGTTTGTGTGTGTGTGTTTGTGTGTGTGTGTTTGTGTGTGTGTGTTTGTGTGTGTGTGTGTGTTTGTGTGTGTGTGTTTGTGTGTGTGTGTTTGTGTGTGTGTGTTTGTGTGTGTGTGTTTGTGTGTGTGTGTTTGTGTGTGTGTGTTTGTGTGTGTGTGTAATAAGCCTGTTCTAGGGTATGCACTGATTACAACAATATTCTTCCCTCCGGCAAGCATGGGGAGTATTCAAAATAGATTTCCATTATCTCTACAAAAGACTTCATCTCTCCTTTGTTTCTGCATAAGAAAAAAACAAAGGACAGATGGGTGACAAAATGCTAATGTGTATCTGTGCTGAAAATCCTTAAAAAGAAAAAAAATTTACAGGAAAGAAGCTCTGCAACCCTAAAAATAAACCTCCATAAGTAAACTCATCAGGAGAGAACAGGGGCTGCTATTGCTGACCCTCTTCTGAAATGCTAGCTGCTTGCCTCTTTTAAGATCCACTGGTTTCAATATTTTTTAGGTCCTGACTTGGAACAAGTATACCATTAAAATCAGTGTAAAGATAGAGACTGTACTTGTTCTAGGTCAGTGACAAAGTGTTAAAATGAAAGGATTTCATTGTTCATGCTATGGTTCCCGCTGGCAGCTGTCACCCAAGGAGCAGAGTCTAAATATCAGTCTTCCCCAGAGCTTATTCTGACCCCAATTTTCTTTGCTGTAAACTGGTACTAGGTCACAGCCCCAGGATCACCCTACCATTGGGTTTTTTGAAGTAGAAGGGCAATGGTGTAGAGAGAGTTCACAAGGAGGTAGAAAAGAGTAGCTGGGTCCAGGCAGAGGTCATGGCAGGAGGCAGGCAAGAAAGTAGTAAGGCCCAAGCAGGGTTCTTGGCAGGCAGCAAGCTAGAGAATAGTAAGGCCATTCTGAGTCAGCAAATAGGCAAATGGCAGGTAAATGTTATAGCACTTTTGCTAGCAGGTAGCTGGTGATAATACAAAGCACCATACACTTCAAAGGTTGGTGCTAAAAATACCCTTCTGGGCAGGGGACAGTCCCAACATCATTACAAATCTGAATGTCCTGGAGGTAGTGGAGGTCTTGAAAAAACAGGTAGGGATCCCATGGGGAATCCAGGAAGATCCGGCAGGGATCCCACAGGGAATCCTGGAAGAGCAGGCATGTATCCCACAGGGAATTCTGGAAGACCTGACAGGTTTCCCACGGGGAATCCTGGAAGAGCCAGCAAATATCCCAAGGGAAATCCTGGAAGAACTGGCAGGTAATCCCACAGGGAAACCTGGAAGACCAGGCAGGGATCCAACCAAATAATGTAAAAGACGACCTTTCTTTCTGAAAATACAAATTTCTTGGCTGAGCATCCTCAATACTTACTGGAGTTAATGACCAGAAATTAATATGCAGATCAGGAATTCTGAGTTCACAAATGACTTAAAAGTGATAATAAAGAAAAAAAATGTTAAAGAAACAAGTCATTTACTGGCTCTGAGCAGTGGTTTTGCACCGAGCAGCCCCGATCCTCCTCTTCTCGGGTTCCCCACCAATGCTCCTGACCCCTCCCCTCCTGCCCAGTGCTTCCATAGCAAGCCGCTTGCTATGGGGGAACTCAAGCAGGCTCGCTCCCAGGCTGTTGCTCTATGTATCCATTCACACAAGGAGCGTGGCTCGGCCACCCCCCCCTCCTTCCTCATGGGCTTATTGGCTGTGAGTGATAGCTGGTGTCTCAGCCAATGAGGAGGAAGAGACCCAGGAGAGCCGCTGCTCTTGTACACATTCCTGGATTGAAAATATGCTCAGGTAAGTTTTAGGGGGGATTGGGAGGGCTGCTGCCTTTACAAGCACTTTAACTGGCTGCATACTTTTTATTTATTTAATTGCTTGCATCAGATAGCAATGATATAGTACATGTACTAAATACAGTTGCACAGTGTACATTTCAGGTCAGTGCAAGACAGTAAATAGGATCTGACAAAAACATAGAAGAGAAAACAGTGTTCATACAAAAACAAAACTGCATCAATCAAAAAGACACAACATGCTGGCGTATCTTACATCAAGCAAAATAAGCCTATGTAAACTGTCAGATTGAGTTGGAGAGGTTCCACTAGTGACCACGGAGCAAAGTGCTGAGTGAAATTTAGCGCATAAAAAGTGTTTTACAATGACTAAATAAAAGTATGCAGAAACCATGTGTATGCACGTTAGCCTAGATTTGTGCATGCCAAAAGATGATTTTTTTAACAAGGATTATGCAGGTAAAGAAATGAAGAAAAAAGAAAAAGGAAAAAAAAAAAGGAGGGGGGCTGAGTCACCACTGGTGGAGCAAGTCAGTACAATTACCCCACGAGTAGCCCATCATGAGGTTGGAATGAGACAGTTCATACATACTGAGGGTATTCATCAGAGAAACAAATGAGGTCCCAGTAGAACCATCTGGTCTTATGCTCCTCAGTCTAGTCTCTAAGGGCCAAAGTCAGGGCAGGTTGTTGTTTTCACCCACTAGGGATACAAGCGCGAGCCACGTTTAACAAATGTTTGAGTAGGGACTAGTAGCACTTCCTGGGGAATGGGGAGTAAGATTAAGCTAAACTGTTGCGGGATCATTATGTAGGGAGATGTCTGTAAATTTCTGAATAAGTTGAAGCACTGGTTGCCAGAATGTACGCAAAACAGGACATAACCAAAAAACGTGCAAGAGATTGCCCACACAGTTATCACACCTCCAGCAGCGACTACTGTTGTGGAAATAACTTGGAGAGAACTGATGGGATCCTACAGCAGCGGGTCACTATTTTGTAAGTGGTTTCCTGGTATCTGCTACATAGGGAAGACTTGTGTGCAAAAAAGAGTGCACTCTCTTTGAGGATTGAAGAAAGTGACTCATTAGTCCCTATCCCATTTAACAAGGAAGGGAGGGTCAGTCTGTACCCGTAGTTCTAAGAGAGATTTGTAGGAGGTGGACGGTGATCCCCGAATCCCCTTTCCAAGACACATCGCCACAAAAGGATGTAGCCTCCTTACCGTGGGGTTAGACAGCGAATGCAAAAAATTGGATGAGCTAGAAAGCGAGGTATGTGCCGATCGGCAACCTGGTGGATGCAGAAAGTGTCTGCGTCCACAACGGTAGGTCCAATTAGTAAATGGGCAGCAAGATAGGAGATACGTTGTTTTCCAGCCCACGGTAAACCTGCAAGTGGTGCTGTTGCTGCCTCTTGTTCAAGCGTGACCCACAATTTTTGGGTCTTGTTCCTCCACCAGCTTACCACCCTCGTCATATGGACCACCATTATAATATAAGGCTGGATCAGGGAAACCCAAACCACCTTTAAGTTTGGGCCTAAGCAACATATTCCTAACAATACGTGGATGTTTGCAATGCCATATAAACTTGATAAACCGTGTACACAGAGTGGAAGAAAGCCTGGGTTATTCTGACTGGTAATGCCTGTAACAAGTACAGTAGCCTAGGCATTGTGTTAATTTTCAATATGTTATAATGGCGAACCAGGATTTGGCTTGCATTCTTGTTCTAGTGATGTTGACAGGCAACTAGCATTCTCAGAAGGCTGTCAATGAGTGTCCCCTGTGCTAAATATTTCCCTTTTAGTAAAGCTTTTTTTTATTTATTTTTTATTTTTTTAAGAATTGTATTTCTATATTATTGTTTATTTTTTGCACAAATCATGGAATATTAACTTTCTAAAGACACCGCTGCCATGCACTTCTAAGAAAGAGAAATCCCTGTAGTACACTGTAACCAGGGAGATAAAACATTAAGTCACTGTGCTGAGAGCAGTCATAGTCAACAATCTGGTTTCATTGCAATAATATGACTAAGGATATGAATGAATTGTAGCCAGGAATTGGTATTCTGTCAGCGACAAAAAATACAGTATATAGATCTGCTATCAGAAAATGTAGTGAACCCCAAGAGCCATCACAAGTTTTTCCTCCAGCACTTGCAGCATCCTTTGCAGTCCTCCAGGCAAAAAATATTAATCCTTTCAAGTCTGGGGGCTATCTATATCTTTGTGACCAAAACTTATCCTAAGTACATTTACCTACATATTCTTTGTTGGACAGATGTGGCTTTCTGTTGGCAGAATGGTGAAGTCAATAATATATACAGCATGCACTCACCGGCCACTTTATTAGGTTGGTAAAGCAAATTGCTTAGCAGCCAACCACATGGCAGCAACTCAATGCATTTAGGTATCTAGATGTAGTAAAGATGACTTGCTTAAGTTCAAACCAAGCATCAGAATGGGAAAGAAAGGGTATTTAAGTGACTTTAAAGCTGACTTGGTTATTGGTGCCAGACTGGCTGGTCTAAGTATTTCTAAAACTGCTGATCTACTGGGATTTTCACACACAACCATCTCTCAGGTTTACAGAGAATGTCCAAAAAAGAGAAAATATCCAGTGAGCGGCAGTTGTGTGGACAAAAATGCCTTATTGACACCAGAGGAGAATAAATCTTACTGGCTGGCATGGGCTTTTGCTGTAATGTGTAAATTTGCACATACTGGCACATTTAACGCTCAAAAACACTCCTCCAGCGATGCGACATCTGCAATCTCCCTCATTGATATATTGCTGCTGTTTCCATCTGAAGTCTTTAGCCATCATAATTGGCTGGCCCAGGATGATGCAACATCTACACATTTGCACAGGAGATACTTCAACCCAGCAGACACGGCATGCTGAGATTGTACAAGGAGCTTTGTATGCATGGCTCATTGTACAACATGAAGAAAATTGCTGGCAGGCAGAAAATTTGATTTTATTATACAAGACACATACAGAATCTCTGATTCAAAAAAAAAGTAGTTCTCCTTCCTACCATTGTTTCATAGATTAGCCTGTTAAGAGGAAATCTATACAAAAGCATTGTTTATTTCTATATTACATACTTAGGTTGAAAAATGTCCGTAGAGGCAATAAAAACCTTTTAAAATTATGGTCCAATTTACTCTGATAGTGTAGAAAATTCCTTCCTGATCCTCTAAGCTAAGGCAATGGGATTCTTCAATGATTCAATTTAAATAGTTTTATTTTACTTTAACAGAAAATGGACAAAAAAGGACAATGAATGAGGCGGTCCCCTATAGTATAGGAAATGTGCTACTGGCAGGATTACCAGGTGAAAACAAAGGAAAAGAAACCGGACATAAATGCAACAACCACATCTGAGCAATGGTAAGCAGAAATATTTAAAATCTTTGTTTTTGGGTTTAGATGCACCTTTAACCTTTTCGCTGCCAGAGCCGTTTTTTGCGTATTTTGCACGTTTAAAAAAATATTTTTTAGGCCTGAAGATACCACAAAACTCACAAACATTATATATTTTCTGAAAACAGACACCCTAGAAAATAAAATAGTGGTAGTTCCAATTTTTTATGTCACACAATATTACCGCAAAGGTGTATCACAATTGATGTTTTCACGCGTAAGCAACTCCGACAGATGCGTTTACATTTGTACATGTAACATGCGTATATGTGGGGTTGGGGGGCCTGAAAAAATTTGGGGGGGGGGGGATTTTATGTGCTTGGGTGCAACTTTATTAAAGTCTCTTACGTGATGCTTTTTAGGTGACAGGTTCTCTTTATGAGACATGCAGGGTCTAAGGAGAACCCTACGATGTATGAACCTGGCAGCAACAGGGTTAAAAGTTTGAGATCAGGTTGTGTTTTGCTTCTTCCATAAAAGTCGTCCATACAAGTGAAAGCACAACAATCAGCCATAACTTTATGACCACCCACCTGATAGTAAGTAGGTCCCCCATTTTCCACCAACCAGTCCTGACCTGTCAAAGCATGGGCTACACTAGACCTCTGAAGGTATATTGTGGTATTTGACACCAAGCTGTCACTAACAGATCCTTTAAGTCCTGTAAGTTGCAAGGTGGGGCCTCCATGGATTGGACTTGTTTTTCCAGGACATCCCACAGATGCTCAATTGGATTGAAATCTGAAGAATTTGGAGGTCAAGTCAACACCTCAAATTTGTGGTGGTCCTCAAACCAATTTTGCAGTGTAGCAGGGCGAAATCCTATTGTAAAAGGCCACTGCCATCAAGGAATACCATTTTAATGTACTTGGTCAACAACAATGTTTAGGTAGGTGGTACAAAGTAATATCCACATGTACGGCAGGAGCCGAGTTTTCCCAGCAGAACATTGCCCAAAATATGCCCCTGTTGGCTTGCCATCTTTCCAGCCATCCTTCCTTCTCTGAAGCCAAAATACAGCAGCTCTAAGTTAAGCATAGCTTAAGTAAAAAAAAGCTCTGTTCCATATAAAAAAATTATATATATATATATATATATATATATATTATATATATATATATATATCTTGCACTCACCTTTGCAATTCAACAATTTCATTATTTAAGGAGTCCAGTTCTTTGATGGCGGAGAAATCTGCAACAGGACTAGGAGCTGATGGGATCTATAGGAAAAAAAGAACATTGTATTATAAAACGAAAACTATAATCTTTTAAACCTTTTTATTTTTTTTAACAAACTGTATAAATAAAATCACTTTAATGTTAATGTGTTAATACTTAAATAAAAACGTACTCACATGCATAGTTTATATAGGTACATGTACTTATTACATACATAGGTTGTACTACCTATTGGTGTCATTCAGATTTTATAATCTTGCTGTCAGTCCACCTGACAAGGTCTTCATGACTAAAGAAAATATATAGTTTACAGTTTTTAATGATGTGAAACACCCAGTAGGCACATGGAAATTGGAAACCATGTGAACTGTGCCCAGGCTTTAGGACACATGAGGAACTTTTGAAGAAATATTTATCACAAAGATTTTTCATATCAAAGTAATTAAGTAATTTAGTAACGCTGACACGCACCCTTTTGTCTTTAGGCAAAATATAGTTTTTACAGTTAGGTCAAATTAAACTTTGCAAAGGTCCAGTACAGGAACACATTTCTGTTTTTAACAAACAATTTTTCTATGTGGATGTGACAGAAAAAAAAAAAAACAGTTGGAAAATATCTGCATTTGTTATCTGATTAAAATTGGCACCACATGCAGATGAATAGTTTCTCAAGGTTTGCTTCCACTCATTACGGAGATCTGCTAAAGCACAAAAGATCTGATCAGAAATGTAATTAAAATAAACATTGAGTTGATAGGAAAAAAAAAAAAAAAAACTGTTGCAGGAACCAAGAGATTAAAATTTCCTGCAGCAGGCACCAAAATCTTCTTGTGGTTGCCGAGGCTGTTTTGACAGGTGAAGCGATGACACTTCCAAGTAGAGTCAGAAGCTGCTGTAAGCTCCACCCCCAACCACTCCTTTTGGTTTATCATTGTTGAGGGCAGCCCCACTGACCAATATATATTTGATGGACGTAAGAAGAGGTGAGCCGGCTTTGTCACTAACAGCAAGTCCTGAAGCTTTGCTTGTCAGAATTGTCTGGGATTCGTAAGGATATGGGAGGCAACTGTACGCATGTCGAGCCCCTTTAGGTGTCTGGACTTTAAAAATAAAAAATACTGCAGTTTTCTTTTTTTCCCCCTCATGATAGTCTCTCTCTTTAAAATTAAACTGTAATATATATTTATATATATATATACATATATATATATACATATATATATATATATATATATATATATATATACATACACACACACACACATAGCAAGTAAAATAAGTATCGAACACGTCACCATTTTGCTAGGTAAATATATATTCCTAAAGGCGCTATTGACAAAGAATTTTCCCCACATGCCGGTAACAACCCATGCAATCCATACATACAAACAGATCAAAACAAACAAGTTCAGAAATGTGTAATAAAATGGAATGACACAGGGAAAAAGTATTGAACACGCAAACTGAAATGCATTAAATACTTGGTAAAAAATCATTTCTTGGAAATGAAAGCTTCAAGATGCCTCCTGTATGGAGAAGCTAGTCCATGCTTTGCTCAGGTGAGATTTTGGCCCATTCTTTCACACAGTCTTCCAATCTTGAAGGTCCCATGGGCCTCTTCTATAAACTCTGATCTTTAGTTTTTCTCTATAGATTTTCTATTGGATTCAAGTCAGGTCATTCTAGCAGCTTTATTTTATTTTTTTTAAACCACTTTAGAGTTTCCTTGGCTTTGTGTTTGGGATCATTGTTTTGCTGAACTGTCCACCCTTGTTTCACCTTCATCACCCCGGTATTTATCAAGAATGTCTTGGTACAATTTTTCCATTCATCCTTATTTTGATGTTATGAAGTTTGCCAGTACCATATGCTGAAAATCAGCCCCACAACCTGATGTTCCCACCGCCAAATGTCACTGTTGGTATGGGGGTGTTTTTGGGGTGATGGACAGTGTCATTTGACCTCCAAACATGGAGTGTATTATGGCATCCAAAGAGTTCAATTTTGGTCTCTTCTGACCAGACTATATCCTCCCATTATTTCACAGGCTTGTCTAAATGTTGTGCAGCAAACTTTAAATAAGCTTCAACATGCTTTTTCTTCAGCAATGGAGCATTGTGTGGTGAGAGTGTATACAGGCCATAGCGATTAGGTACATTACTTATTGTTTTCTTTGAAACAATTGTACCTGCCAATTCCAGGTTCTTCTGAAGCTCTTCACAACTGGCCCTTGGACAACTCTTCTGATTATTATTTTCATTCCTTGCGAGGAGCACCTGGTCCTGGCTGCTTTATGATAAAAATAATGTTCTTTTCACTTCCGGATTATGGCCCCAACAGTGCTCACTAGAGCATTCAGACATTTAGAAATCCTTCTGTAACCAATGCCATCAGTATGTTTTGCAACAATAGGGTTGCAAAGGTGTTGCGAAAGCGCTTTGCTTTTACCAATCATGAGATATTTCTTGCCTGGCACCTTGGAAATGAAACTCGTTTTTATAGGCCATCAGTTGAGACTGAACCAGCTGATATTAAATTTGCACTGACAAGGGGCAGGATTGCTTTCTAATTACAGATAGATTTCAGCTGGTGTCTTGGCTTTCCATGCCTTTTCTTCATGCGTTCAATATTTTTTCCCTGTGTGATTCCATTATATTTGACATAACTTAATTTCTGAAAGTAATTGTTTTGGTTTCATTGTATGTATGGATTGCATGGGTTGTCACCGACATGTGGTGAAAATTTTATGCCAATAGCACTTTTAGAAATATATTACCTAGAACATTTTTATTTTACATATACATACATATATATATATATATATATATATATATATATATATATATATATATAAAAACTACATGCCTGCCTTTGTCTGCCTTTAGTATTTTCTGAGTAGCTGACCTGGAATAGTCTCGCAGTCCATGAACGGAGTTGACCAGGACGGCATAAAAGATGAATAGCTTTTTCAGAGAGTGAGAACATCAGAACATCAACCCATACATTTCTTTCATGATAACTGGCTTTTACGGCTCATATACAATACTGCACATTATATAATATCAATATATGTTAAACCAGTAATTGCGTAGGAACCTGGCACTGCTACAGACTATGTGGGTTGGAGTCTTTTCATCCTTTCTTCCATTAATTTCTCCTGAGATAACCCAGCTCTACCCATTACTGCCACTTCAGAATACAAAACAGTGTGGGTGTATCCTGGGGGAGTAGAGGATCTTTCAGGGAGTCCTAAAGCATAATGCACATCTGATATCCAGAGAGATTTTGTGCAAGTGGCTTTCCCTCTACACCGACAAAGGGGTTCGCTTGTTACCTCTTCCATTCATAAAACCTATTGTATTTTTTTTCTTGTGAATACAAGAGGTTCTTTGGTTGGATGATGTGGAGAGGAGAGATGTGATGCCTTCCAATCAAAGAAGGCCCTGTATTCATTGAAAAATTCTCTGAATGGCAAAGGTGCCCCCGTGGTCAAGTAGGCAGAGGAGAAGCTGCTCAAACAGCACCCGGAAGATCACGGCTCTCACTGCTCAGGCTAGTACAGTGATTTACAGTGCCCAGAGCAGCCCTCTGGATATTGGATAATCATACTTGCATAGTAAGTATACAAAGCCGGACCAATGTAAGTTTGCAAAAAATATATAACTCTTAAGCCCCATACACACACTATCAGATTTTCTGCTGATTTTTGTCTTCAAATTTACCAAAACCATATAATATGAGGTAAAACTTTAGGAGCTTCAATTTGTATGCAATCAGGCAGATCCTTGCACTACATGGTTTTGGTAAGTAAATCTGATGACAAAAATCAGCAGAAAATCTGATAGTGTGTATGGGGTCCATCTTTAAAGCCTGGAACACACAGTTTTATTTCACTCAACATAGCGGGTTAGGCTACTTCGTTGCTTGTAGAAGCTATAGCTGTAGAGCTATAAAGGTATTTTGAGGAAAATGTATGAAAGATAAAGCAACTGACACACTGGCCTGGACTCAAGCTATATCACCACATGACAACAAGAAAAGCCTATGCTATGGTACATCCATGCACTTTTATCTGTGTATTAAGTGTTAGGGATGTTTTTTTTTTTTTACTTTATATCTTTATTCATTTCTTTTCAAATTTTACAAAACACACATAAACCTCTTACATTTAAAATTATAGAAGGGAAAATATAAAAGAAGGGTCTGGTCTCCCCCCTGCATAACAACTGCATTTGTATGTATTATTCTTTTCCCTTGGTCACACCTACTCCACCAATCTCTTGTGCCACTCTTCCATGCTTCCAATACCTCCAACATTCATTTCTCCATTTATCACTCGACGGGTTTCTTATCCTTATTCCCTCCATCTAATATATCAGACCTTTCCCTTACATATATTTATACCTGCACCTTACTAATTCTCATTCCACATCTTCCAGATTTTTATTAAATTTCTAAAAAGCTCCTTGTTTAATGTAATACATCCTTTCCTTGAAAATCACCACTTCCATACTATGTTCCAATTCCCTACTAGATGGAGGGGTGGAAGATTACCACCTCTTGGCAATAAGTTTCCTTACCTGGAAAAGGCATCTCAGGATTGCTAATTGGGTATATTTCGGTCTACCTTCTCCCTCTATCCACCCCAGGACACATAGAATAGGGTCCATGTCAATGTGCACTTCAAACACCTGGGCAATATAGTCCACCACCTCCCTCCAGTATCAAAAAAGTTTTGGACATCTCCAAAACATATGGATATGATCCCCCCCCTGTCCTGCCGCATCTAGGGCAGGTATCATCCTGTCTTTGACCAAACCAGAAAAGCTTTTGTGGCATATAGTAAGCCCTTTATAGTAGGAATAGATGTTTCATCTTCTGGGGTGGGGAGAGCGATAACCAAGGGACAAGTTCCAGAATCCTTTCCCATTGTGGTTCCGATATAGATCCCACGTCTTTTTCCCATTTCTTCCTATAGGGCCTTGCTTGCAGCCTTTCACGACTCCCTTTATGTATGCTTGGATATATTTTGGATATTAAGCCTTTCCGTGAATTGGCCTTGATAACATTCTGCAGAACCGAAATACTGCACCATTCTATTGACCTCCCTTTAAACTGTTCTGTCAAAGCGTGTCTTACCTGCAGATATCTGAAGAAGGATTTATTGGGGATTGCAAATTGATCTCTTAATTCCTGAAAGGATTTTAACTTTCCATCATGGTAAATCTGGGAGATGAGCTTTAAACCTCATCTTTCCCATTCTCCAATTGTCCCCATTTTCTGCACCTCACCCAGCTTCCTGTTTTCCTATAGAGGGGAATATTCTGTAAATCCTCTAAAGTCTAATAGTTTTCATCAAGTCAAGAGTGGGCAACCCCCGCAAGAAGGTCCCTGCCACCAGTGCTTCCACCAGTGAATTGTGCAAAGAAATATATAAGAGAATCTTCCTCTCTCGACCTTCTCCCTCAGCTTGACAACCACCCATATGTTGGAGCTGCGCCGCCAGAAGATAGCTATAAGGATGTGGGAGGGCAACTCCTCCCTCTTTATTTGAGAGTTGTAGGGTAATAAGGCTAATTTGTGATATACCCCCTTTCCAAACCAAATCTCTAAATAAAGTGTGGATCTTATGGAACCATTTTTTATAGATCCATACAGGGGAGTTGTGCAGGACATACAAAAGCGGTGGCAGGAATATCATAATTAAATTGCAGCGACCTGCCGCAGAGAGTGGGAGTTTTTTCCAGATTTTAATTTTATCTTTAAATTTGTTTAATAATGGAACTAGGTTGTTTGCTATAAACTTCTTGGGATCTCTTGCGATGTTTATACCAAGATATTTTATTTGGTTAAATATTTGTAACTGTTCCGCTTCTCGAGGCAGGGGACAATCTATTAGGTAGATTGGTAATAGAGTGGATTTTTCCCAATTAATCCTCAATCCTGAGAGATGGCCAATGTTTCTAATTCTGCACAGTCTCCCTTAGAGAATCCTGTGCATCTCTACGCAAAAGGAGGAGATCATCCGCAAATAGTATTACTTTTTCTTCTTCCTCTCCTCGTTTATATCCTTTTATCCCTAGGGAAGATCTAAGAGACACAGCCAAGGGCTCGATCATGAGGGCGAAGAGAAGGGGGGACAAGGGATGTTTGATATGCTACTAATATACATATATATATATATATATATATATATATATATATATATATATATATATATATATATATATATATATATATATATATATGCAAAAAAACTCAAGTGTATCATAATAGTTTTGTTATGCTTATTACTTTGCTATTAAAATTTTTTGATTTAAAAATAAAAAAATAGCAGGTTGAACAAAAAAAAAAACCTGACCGCTCCGGCCGGAGCCCATGTACTCACTATGCAAAGTACAGCGATCTCCCGTTGAGCATTTGCGTTCTGACAGGGGGATGCCCCCCAGCCAGAACATGCAGATCAGTGCTCTTATTCATTGGCTGAGTGCGGATCGCGAGCTGGTTGGCTGCTGGTTTTCCTGCATGCTTGTCCGTCAGAAGTCAGCCAAATTTCCGGCTTCTGCCGGACCGACTGGCTTACAAATGGGCCAACGTCGGCCTGTTTTTATTGAACCAGCCAACGTCTCCCGACATATGGCCTGAGTGTACAGGATTTTAGGGTCATCATAAACTTTACAATCTGGCCTTGCAATCTTTGTATATTCAACTTTTTTTTTTACCAAACTAAGCAATATGAGGACCCATTTATTCCATCCAATCAATTTGTAGCCATTACACCAATAGTTGAAGGTAGAGCTAAAGGAGCTTGTACAATCACAATGGAATATGTATGGTGACCCTTAAGCCTGGTACACACTAGAAGGTTTTTTTTTTTTTCATTTAACCCAGCAGGCTGAACAAAAAAATGAAATGCTTGGGAGGAGCCGCTGTACTAACTATGTGATGTTAGTACAGCGGACTCCACCCGCTTAGCTATGACAGGGGGACCCCCCCGGGCTGAGAGCACTGGTTGGAAGCTGATAAGACGACCTTTTTTCGGTCATGCCCCTTCGACAGAAGACAGACATTCGGCCGGCTTATGTCAGGCCAGCTGCCATACAAACGGGCCGAAAGGTGGCCAGTTTCTATTGAACTGCCCGATATTTGGCTCCTGTGTACGGCCTTTAAGGTTTAATTGCAATTGATCTGACTCCTTTGCCAGCTTTAAAATAGTCTTAAAGCACGCCCCACCCAAAAAAAATCTTTTGCAGCAAAATGTTTTACATCCCTCAATGCAGCTTTCATAAATGACAATTGCTAGCCAAATGTGAGATTCATCAATTTACATCACCTACCTCCCTGTACATTCTTTATATAGAAGTAGCTGGAGACTGTGATATCAGAAGGGACAGAGCACCCCCTGGTGGTGATAGGTACATTACAACCAGCAGGACAGCAGTGTCTGGTTTATTACTTGTTTAAAAAAATTCTGTGAAAAATGACAGACTAGAGCGAGTGTTTTTTTTTTTTTTTGGGGTTATATTTTATATTTATATATATTTTATATATATTTTATAACATTTTTCTGCATTTGACTTACTGCTACCACCTGCCCTTTATTTAGAGAGAGGATATATAGATTGTAACAAGTACACTATTTAGCTACCAGTGATTATTTTGCTTCTTAAGGCACTTCACACCTGAGCAATCCGGATCAGGGTCGCCGTAATTCTGCCCACAAATCCAGAATCGCGGCAAAACGTGGAGCGCGTTGCGATGCCCTAATTTTAAAAAAATCTGGTGCGATTTTGCTGTGACTGTCAAACAAAATGCACTACAATTGTGTCAAAAATCACAACTGCAAACACTCCTGGCTCTGTGCCAAGATTTGGTACATGCTCTTTGTCGTTTTTGAGTAAAGAGGGATTAGCTGTCTTATGCCGCCCGGGGAGATTTTTCCTCTCCATTTGTCCTTTTTATCATGCTTGAAAATGGGGGTGAATGAAAATCCCAAATCTTGGGTCACCCCCGGAACAGGAATAGAGGCCCAATAGGGACACTAATTTTTGGCTAAATTTCAGGAAATCTCCACAATGGGACAAAACCCTCTCTTGCTCCCTCTAAATAAAAAAAAAATTTGAATTTAAATATAAAAGAGCAACATTGTTCCCAGCAGTCAGAGATCATTTTCGTCATATGTTAGGTCACACAAAGGAGCTCAAGATTAGTGTTTTAGCATTTATGGCAAGAAAATTAATTTAACGCAAAATAAAAGGAATTTCTAATTGCTTTAGTCCTTCACACCTTAACCTGTATGGTTGTATTTACTCAAAATGACACACAAGTTTGTAATGTTGTCACATATGTGGCGTTGCTTTTTATTGTCAAAGTAAAAAGCAGTGAATAGAAACCAATAAAATGTATTCAGGACTCCAGAGACATGATGGAATGTAGTTGCTACAGCCAGCAAAACTAAGAAGAAGAAGAATAAAGTACACAATGTCCTATGTATTAACTTTTTGCTGATGTTGATCATTGCAGATGTTTGTAAAGGCATGAAAACATTTCTGCTGCACAAAGAGAACTGGTGGTCTGTCTAATTTACCTGCCAGAAATTACTAAATTGCTAGCAGAGGCCTTAACATTTGGGCCACACAGCACATTCCAAAGCCAGAACTCTCATGCTGGTGTATTTTGGCATAGGAAGGGATGGTGTTTGGCATAGATAGAGGATCCCAGGGCTGGCAAGCTGAACATGTTTTACAGTGCCTTGAACTAGTATTCATACCCCTTGAAATTTTCCACATTTTGTCATGTTACAACCAAAAACGTAAATGTATTTTATTGTGATTTTACATGTTAGGCCAACACAAAGTAGCACATACTTGTGAAAATGAAATATAGTTTTCAAAATCTTTTTACAAATAAATATGTGGAAAGTGTGGCATGCATTTGTATACAGCCCCCTTGAGTCAATATTTGAAGAACCACCTGTACCGCAATTAGGCTTGATTCCCATCTATGCATGTTGCTTTTGAGCATTTCTACAGTGCTTTTTGCCAGGCGCCACGTCCTTAGCAACCGATGAGTCATCAGCTGTCAGCTGACTTCCCACTGAATTTTAAAAAAAATGCCGGCTAAAAAAAAAAAAAAAAACGTGAGTCCTTGGGTCTAGTATGGATTCGGAGGGGAGCCCTACACCAAAATTCTTTATAAAAAAAAAATGGCGTGACCCTTATCCGAGCATGCAGCCCGGCAGGTCAGGAAAGGGAGGGGACAAGCGAGCGCCCCCCCCTCCCCCCCCAAACCCTACCACCAGGGACAAGGGCCTCTTCCCGACAAGAGGGCATGGCAATCAGATTACATCACCCGGAGGCCACGCACCCTTGTCACTGCCAGGGGCATGATGGGTCCATGATGTCACACGGAGGCGTGGCCTCTGGATGACGTAATCCGATTTCCACGTCCCTCATCATTATTTAAGACTTGTAGGAGATCGGCGCTGACAGATCAGCGGGATGCAGCATCGGAGGAGGGTCGTCGGCGGGAGCTGCGGCAGAGGAAGAAGAACAACACCGGACAAAGAAGACAGAAGAGCGGAAGAGGGAGAAGGCCAGAGGCTGAAGATGGGGGAGAAGATGGAGGAAGAAGCGGCGAAGAAGATTTTTAATAAAAGACTTGTCAAACACTGTCTACTGTATTTTTTAACACTACACTACTTTTTTCCAGGTGAATAGGTACCCCATACTCATTCACATGGGGGGGGGGGATCTGAGAGCCCCTTTGTTAAACCCCCAAGGTATGTAAACCCTCAAATGTATTTTATTGGGATTTTATGTGATAGACCACATGGGACACAGAGCTTAAGTAATAACTTAATGGGATGTCCTGAGGATATGGCAACCAAAAATACCAACTTCCTTGTCAGAAGGACAAAGGGAATATGTTGCATCGGTTCAAATGGCTCTTTTTGTAACACTGACAAAACTAAGTTCAAGTCCCAAGGGTTCAAAGGAGGTTTGACTGGCAGATTAAGCCGCATCACCCCTTGCATAAAACCCCGGACTAAAAAATGCGAAGCAAGTGGTCTTTGACATAGGACTGATAAAGTTGAGACTTGGCCCTTAATATTACTCAAGGTTAACTTAATCTCTACCCCTAATTGTAGAAAGGCAAGAATTATGCCTATGATATACCTCAGAGGGTGCCAACCCTTGGATTCACACCAGGAAACATAAGCCCTCCAGTCTCTGATATATAGTCCTGGAAGCTGGCTTCCTTGCATTAATAAAAGATAGTGGTAACTGACTTCGGCTATCTTCCAGCTTGATCCTGTAAAGAAGTCGAGGCAGCAACTAAATAGGGGGAAATGCATAGATCAGTGAGAACTGATCCCACGGGGATGTGTCCTGGACACAAAGTTGACTTCATGTTGAATCTGGATGCTAGAAGATCTATGTCCGAAGTCCCCCATCTTTGACAAACAGCCCGAAAAATGTCAGGGTGAAGAGACCATTCCCCTGGAAATAACTGCTGGCAACTCAGGTAGTCTGCTTGACAATTCTCTAGCCCGAACGGCGAAGATACAAACTGGAAATGCTGCTGTTCTACCTCGAACTGCAGAAACATTTGGCGAGTGGGAAATATAGGAACATGCAAATATGCATCCCTGATGTGGTTATATGCCAGAAGTTCTCCTTCTTGTAGGATAGAAACTATTGACCTGATCGACTCCATGCGAAAGGAGCGGATCTTCAAGAACTGATTTTGATTCTTTAGATCTAGAATGGGTCTGACATCTCCATTCAGTTTTGGTACCATAAAGGTTTGAATAAAACTCCAAACCTTGCTCTACTGTGGGGATTTGTATGATCACCCCCTGAGCCATTAATCGGTCTAGTGCCCGAAACAGAGATTGCATTTACCCTGGATCTTTGGGAACATTTGACCTCAGGAAACAAGATGGTGGAAAGTCCCGAAATTCCAGCTTGTACCCCAGAGTTACCGTGGAGATGACCGATCTGTCTTGAATTTCCTCTTGCCAGACTTCTGAAAACTGCAAAAGGGGGGGGCTCTTCATAATGAGGCTTTAGGATTCTGCTTTGCAGGTTTCCGACCCCAGGACTTCTTTTGAGCCTGGGCCTGACCCTGAGGTTTTCCTCAAGAGTTTGACGGCGGAGGCCATCGCCACTGCCTAGAGACAGAAGCCCCTGGTGCAGGAGAAAGAGCCCGTTTAAATGAAGGGCGTTTATACTTTCTTTTGACTGGCAAAAGAGTACTTTTCCCCACTAGAACTGAAAATCATCCCCAAATAGCCGATCCCCCATGAAAAGGGAACCCAGAGCTTTTTACATGGTGTTTAGGCTGACCAATTTTTTAACCATAGGATTCTATGTATGTGTACTAGCATAAGTGTAATGTGGGATGCCTGGTGAATAGAATCTTTAATGGCATCTATGGCAAAGCATAATGCTTTTGGTAGATCGGCCAAATCCTGGGCTTGTTGTGCAGGAACCTCTTTAAGGGCCTGTTTAAATTGGTCCTTTAAGGATGACAGACGCCTATTGCAGCAACTGCCGGCTGAGTAACGGCACCTGTCAAGGAAAAACCGGATTTTAACAGGAATTCCAACCTTTCATCTGTTGGATCCTTAAGCATCTGTGCATTGTCTACTGAACAAGTCAGACTCTTATTCACACTAGAAATCGCAGCGTCAACTGCTGGTACCTTCAATTTTTTGAATTTCTCCTCCATGGGATAGAGAACTGAAAATCTCTTTGGAGGAAGAAAATGCTTATCCGGGTGATCCCATTCAGCATAAATAACCTAGTAATGCATGGACAGGAAACGCATGCAAAGGCTGCGACAGTTTTAAGGAACTTGAGGAAGAAACCAAGCTTTCAGCAGACTCCATTGGGGTAGCATTAAAATAGAACGAACCATCTCCACAAGAGATTGTATCAGCAACTTCTCAGATTGCAAAGCTGAAAAAGGTTCATCTACCGTTGTTCCCTCCGCAGAGAAGTCATTGGCTTGTTCTTTCCTCCTGATTGCCTGAAGTTAACATCTCATCCTGTGCCCACTGTTCCCCTTGCAAAGGGTCTAAAGTGGGGGAGGGGGATCTAGCACGCTTCCGAACCATTTGAATGGAGGATGCGATTAAAGCTGCTAATCTTCCTTAAAGGAACTGCAGGGTGGAGGAAGAGATATTTCCAGTCATGTATACAGGGGCTGAGATGTGAGAAGCAGCTCCACCACCAACTTGTTCCAATGGCTCACCCTGGCTTGCCACAATTGGTATTTCAGGCGAGGATGACAGTGTGGAGACACGACTGGCGTTCCCAATGTCTGGGGCTGAAATCTTATTTTTTTTGTTTTGTGTGGCCATGACACCAGCAAGCAAGCAAAATTCCAGGACCTCCGCACCCCCGGGGCGGGGGGGTATTACAAGGGGGGTACACCACAGATGTTTCCCTAACCCTTTGGTTCCTTCAGGGGGGAGAAAAAAAGCATCTTACCTGAGAGGAATTTCCCTATGCAAGCTGCTGCGGCCACACACAGATTGACACGGAGCTTGCAGTGAAGACAACATATTAGGTATGTGCATATACTCCCTCTAGTGGAGAATTAAGGTATGACAAAAAAAATTCCCTTAAAGAAGAAATCATAGGTGGACTTTTTAGTTCCTAAGTTTCTTCCCTTACCTTACCTTATCCCTGGCGCAGGATTTGCCGATTTAATATTCGATCCAACCTTCACCCATTACGGCAAGCTGCGTTTAGCAAACCTTCAAGGACCGGGTCCCTTTTTTATCGGAAGGTGCCTATATACCCCCATTAAGTTATTACTTAAGCTCTGTGTCCCATGATGTACGATAAACTTTTTTTGGTTTTGGATAGAGTAGGGAAGGGTTAGTGGTCTGTTTTTTATTGCCTGCCATGTAAACCATCATGAATGGGTGGCAAACCATAAGCTAGTCCAACAAGATTTTAATAGTTCACAATTTAACCAAAAAAAGACAACCAACGCATTTTGGAGGCAAGAACACTCCCCCCCTCATTGGGGTTTGGATATAAGAAATGAAGACTTGAAAGGACTCAAAACTGAACCAGAGGGATCTGTATTAAGAATCTATATTCACTCTGGAAATCCTTTTGAACCTATAGACATACACTGTGGTCAGCGGTAGTAAAACTTTGGAGTAGTAGGTAGGTAGTAACACTTTTCTGCGCAGTAAGCGTAAATGCACTAACGTGGTGCTTTAGTGGTTTTGCAGACCATTTAGTGCATTAGGCAGACCATTTACATAAAAAGGCTGCATTCATGCCTATGTGTTAAGGTGCTAAATGGGTGCTAAAAGTGGACAGAAAAAAAAAATAGATATTTTTGTTCCGCAAAGAAAAAAAAAAAACAGGGCAGATGAAAAATAACTAGTGTAAATGGACAAAAGGCCCAGTGTCAAAACAACCAGTGACTCATCTCTGCTGTCAACGGGAGTCCCGCTGACAACACAGACTGAATTTGGGGGGGGGGGGGCGCAGTGTGTACAACAGACAAGGGAGGGGGATGGGAAGTGCAGAGAGGAGCAGTGTATACAGTGTAGGGGGCAGTGTGTACATACAGGCTATGTCACTTGCCAGCCCTGATTGTAATCGCCGGCTCTTTATTTACTTTATTGCACTGGAGAAGGAGCTGTCATTCGGCTCGGCTGCTGAAGTAGAGAAAGGGGTGGGGTCACCCGGCGAAGAGGATGGTCATTAAAATGTAAGCATCCTACAGTAAAATTGTATACATATCAACATAACAAAGTCTCACTATTATTATGAGTAAAAAAAATAACTACTCTTGCCATATTTACAAACTAACCACTTTGAATCGGGCCCATCCTATTCTAAGATTTATTATAACTATAACAGAAACGCTGACTGCAGCTCTCAGGAAAACCTGCAAGACTAAGCCTGCCATAGATAGATCAGTCTCTTTTGATCAGCCAACGGGCTGATATAAAAAAAAAAAAAAATGAACCCATTCCCCCATCAGCACAAACAAAGCGGATGGAGGAATCCTTTCGGAGACATTGGGGTTGATTTATTAAAGGCAAACAGCCTGTGCCCTGCAAGTGCAGTTGCTCTAGATCTGAGGGGAACATGCAAGAAAAAAAAAATAATAATTATTTTTGCTTGCACGACTGGATCGTAGAAATCAACAGAGCTTTCCCCACTTTTCAGAGTTTCCCCCTCAGATCTAGAGCAACTGCACTTGCCGTACACAGTATATTTGCTTTTAGTAAATCAACCTCCCTGTATTCGAACAGCTGGGACTCATCTACTGTCAGAATATACTGATCAGCTGCTGAGAGAATAACAATTTTTAACATTTCCGATCAACTTCTGTCGAGCGGCAATAGTCATAGATGAATCAAAATTTGACTGGTCCCTGCTGAGCTGGCCGAATTTCAATTAATCTATAGCCAGTTTAAGTTCAGAGAGAAAAAAAGGAGAGTTTTGTGGGTTAAATAAAAGGAATAAAAGGAAAGCACAGGAATCCTGTGATGTTTGCTCTTAGGAAAGACTTAGGGAACATTCAAAACTTCTCATTGTGGTTGCATGTGCACCACGGTGTGGTACTGTTCATTCCTGAATGACACCCCAATGTGCAATTACAGTAGCAGGCAATGCAACCCACTGGAGTGCACCGAAAAACAAACTGTGGTGCACCGATTAAATAAAAAGGGGTCAGGCCTTTTTTTTAGTCTGCTAGAGACCCCGTCACCAGGACATTCATATAAACAGCAATCTCCCTTCTTCATAAGATTATATGTCCATTTAACATATTTTAGGCACATTATTTACACATAAAAGCCTTCCTGGTGTAGAGAAAAGTCCAGAGAATGCCGTTTGGTGCCACTGTTATGGATGCGACGTCAGCCGCCCCAACAGACTCTGAGCTATGATATTCCATAGTATTTCCCTTCGCTATTCCCTTAGCAGCTGCATAAAAGGTTACGCAGGGAGATGAGGAGCTGGGCCAGTACAGAGTAATTACATATTCCCACAAGAGGAGAAGGCTAGGGAACTGACTGAAGCACTTTGCAAGTAAATGCAAAGTCTTTCAAAAAGGAAAAACTGTTTTTACTGGCATTTTTTTTTTTTTTTAATGAACAGGGTCTCTTTATGGTGCGGTGCAATCTCATTGAAATTGAAAGGGCTACCTTAACGTGTTATTAAACCCTGAAATTTAAAAAGCCTTTGGTGCTTTGCAAATCCTGTGGTTTCCTTTCATTCTATGTGTGAAAAAGGACTCTTTACTAGCTCCTGGCCTCAATGGATAGAGCCAACACTTCCTCATGTGTGTTCCGGCGCTGGAACTGCAGCCGAGTGTCCCTGTGCTGCTTGAGTCCACCACACCCAGATAGCCCAGAGGGATACAGCAGCAACAAGCTCTTCCCTGGGTCAGCTGATAGCCTCTCACTGCTTTCAATATCATTTCTATGCTGACGACACACAAATCTATCTCTCCACCCCCCAAATCACTCCATCAGGCTCCTCCAGTATCACTAACTTACTAACAGACATATCTGTATGGATGTCACAACACTTCCTCAAACTCAACCAAAACCAAGCTCATAATATTTCCTCCCCCACGTGCCTCATCCCCTGACTTCTCTGTCAAGAGCAATGACACAACCATCCACCCTTCCCTACATGTCAGCGTGCTAGGTGTAGTCCTGGACTCTGAACTCTCCTTTTGGCCCCACATCCAATCACTTTCCAAAGCTTGCCGCCTCAACCTTCGAAATATCTCTAAACTACGTCCCTTTTTAACTGATGAAACCACAAAGCTCCCGATTCACTCCCTGGTTATCTCTCGCCTTGACTACTGCAACTCCCTCCTCATTGGCTTACCTTTAAATAGACTATACCCCCTTCAGTCCATCATGAATGCTGCTGCCAGACTCATCTACCTTACAAACCCCCGTGTCTGCTACTCCTCTCTGCTAATCCTTCCATTGACTGCCACTTGCCCAACAAATTCAATTCAAAATGCTAACAAGTTGCAAAGCCATCCACGACTCTGCCCCCAGCTACATCACTAGCCTAGTCTCAAAATACCAACCTAATCACCCTCTTCGTTCCTCCTAAGACCTCCTGCTCTCTAGCTACCTCATCACCTCCTCCCATATCCGCCTGTAGGACTTCTCCCGAGCCTCGCACATCCTCTGGAATTCGCTAACCCAATCTGTCAGACTGTCTCCAAATCCACTTTTAGGTGATCCCTGAAAACTTTCCTCTTCAGAGAAGCCTACTATCCTGCCTGCATCTATCAACTGCACTATTTTCTCCATTAGCTCACCCCCCACAGCTATTACTCTTTTGTATAACTTGACCCTCCCTCCTAGACTGTAAGCTCTAACGAGCAGGGCTCCCCGATTCCCCCCTGTATTGAAATGTATTGTAATTGTACTGTCTGCCCCAATGCTGTAAAGCGCTGCCTAAACTGTCGGCGCTATATAAATCCTGTATAATAATAATATTTCTACCAAAGCCAGCGGTTATCTAAAGGCAGGTGACTCCAGCTTCACCAATTCCCAAAACTCACATATTGTATAACCTTGTTCATTCTGGACTAAGAATGGATATTGTGGTTACAATACAAGCAACATTAAAAGGGTCAGAGATCTGCAGGCAGGACTATTAGCATTAGTCAAAGTTGGAAGAAAAGACCACTATATGTGCTGACATTTTTTTTTTTTATTTGCCAAATTAATTTGTTTTCTACTCTGCATGCAGAGATGATTCTTGCATGGAATACCCACTTGCAGGGTACCTGAATAGAATTTGTTACACTTTTGTAAAGTCATACCTACTTGAGCGCCTTTCACAGGTATTATCACAGTTGTCCATTTAACAAAACATTTTAAAAATCATTTTTCTATGAATCAATCGATACACTGGAGGAGAGGAGATAGGACATGTACCTAGTTGCAAAAGTCATTACCATATTACCAGCGGTTTTGAAATTTATTAGCTGGAAGAATAAACAGCAAAAGCCATAACATAAGCAGTTAAACATGCAGCAGTCACATCGCATTCATGCAAGCTATTACACTCTTTGCTCTGCACTGAAAGACAACTAATTATTGTATTATTTTAACTTAAAATTAGGAAACAATATCTAAAAGTCCAAAGAGGAAAGCAAGGTAAGGCTCCACCCCCCCAAGTCATTTAATGCCTAGTATAAAATATACTGAAGAAAAAAGAAAAAACCCCAACTACAAAAGCAGTTTACTTGATGTCAATAGTCCCTATAAAAAATATCTGAAATTGTATGCAAATCCTAACATGGGATTGGACAACTACTGTACAAAGAAAGCTGGCTAATTATTTACACATAACCGGTACCTTATCCCACCCCAAAAATATGCTCTGGGTGGAGGTATTCTCAAGATCCCCAATATATGGCTCAAATTTGGGGTGCACAGCTTGCGTAAGAGAGAGAAAAATATAATTTCCCCCATCCCTGCTAACAGTGTGGATGATGGGATCTCTATTTGTATTGTCAAGCAGCCCTGGGCACATGCTGGTACTGGCAAACAGTGACTGCATCTCACAGGATGTAGTAGCTGTTGGGACACTAATATTTAAGTTGATTTTTAAACTAACCTTTTAGTCAAGCCAGGTGGTACTTACAAGAGCCCCACATAGCTCAACGTTTAGGTTGATTCAGCAGGCATGGGGACCTTTAAGTGCTAATGCACAAAAGTTTATTTGCCTAAAGTGTTTGATTAGTGCAAAAACATCTGTTGGTCCTGCCAGAAATCTGGTGCTGTCCTGTGTTCTCTGCAGTGTTATCTTAAACAGCCTTTTTAGCCCTGCCTGTTCCATGCTTGAACTACAGAACACCTCCCCCTTGTTATAAAGAAGAGGAGGAGATGCTGCACCACCACACATACAAAACAGAAAATCTGAATTTTCACCCTAGGACACGAAGGATCACCAAATGAAAATAAAATAAAAAGATCCTAATGCAGCTACCACATCTAAGGATTGGTAAACTAAAGTACATAGATGTTTTTTAGATTTAGATACTCTTTACCATACTAATGCTGCAAAAGGACATGAGGGACATTCTCCAGACATAATTCTCAGTTACTCAGTCACAAAACACAAAAGGATACAAGCATGGACAAGCAAGGGCCAGTCCAGCCAACTCTAAATTAAAACTATAAGGTTGGGGCTCCAGACACCAGATCTCTGCATCTGACTTCCTAGCTAATTCCAACCGGGGTGGCCTGGACATTTCATTATTTGGATGTCTATAAAGCTAGGTAAACACGAGTCTGACAAATGAGTGTAAGAGATGGTCTAACCTTGCAAAGCCAGAAGAGGAGAGGCGAGAGTTAGGAATATTAGAGCGAGGCTGAAAGCAGATTGAGGCAGATGGAAATAAACAGTCCAGCAAGCTAGAACAAAGCAAAGAAAGCAAAACGAGGATAGTTGGTTAGTGCAAGGAGCAAACGAGCCTTCAAAAGAACCAATTCACTGCATTGAAAAGGAGAAGTTCAGTCAAGACAAAAATAAAATCAGTGAACTCACATTGAACCAGGTTATATCCGATTAGCATTTAAGTTTTTAAAGCAAACCCCAAAAGTCCTGTAGTGAGAACTACAACTGCAGGACTTGCACTAGCTGCTATATACACTATAATACCAAAAGTATTGTGGCGCCTGCCTTTTTTCACGCACATGAACTTTAATGGCATCCCAGTCTTAGTCCATAGGGTTTAATATTGAGTTGTCCACCCTTTGCAGCTATCACAGCTTCAACTCTTCTGGGAAGGCTGTCCACAAGAATTAGGAGTGTGTCTATGGGAATGTTTGGTCGTTCTTCCAGAAGCGCATTTGTGGAGTCAGGTATGGATGTGGACAAGAAGGCCCAGCTCGCATTCTCCACTCTAATTCATCTTAAAGGTGTTCTATAGGGTTGCAGGACAGTCAAGTTCCTCCACGCCAGGCTAGCTCATTCATGTCTTTATGGACCTTGCTTTGTACACTGGTCCAAATCATTCAGTGGAGGGCGAATATGGTGTGGGGTTGTTTTTCAGGGGTCGGGCTTGGCCCCTTAGTTCCAGTGAAGGGAACTCTTAAAGCATCAGCATACCAAGACAATTTAATGCCCCCAACTTTATGGGAACATAAAGACATGGATGAGTGAGTTTGGGGTGGAGGAACTTGACTGGCCTGCACAGCGTCCTGACCTAAAACACCTTTCGGATGAATTCGAGCAGAGACTGTGAGCCAGGCCACCTCCTCCACATCAGTGTCTTACCTCACAAATGCCCTTCTGGAAGAATGGTCAAACATTCAGATAGACACACTCCAAATCCTTGTGGACAGCCTTCCCAGAAGAGCTGAAGCTGTTATAGCTGCAAAGGGTGGACCAACTCACTATGGAACCCTACGGACTAAGACTGGGATGCCATTAAAGTTCATGTGTGTGTTTAAAGGCAGGCATCCCAATACTTTTGGCAATATAGTGCATCTTGAGCTTAGATAACACAATGTGCATTAGCTTGCATGGACATATAGCAACCAACCAGATGCCTTGTTTTTATTTTCCCAGTTCAAAAAAAATATTAAACTCAATGGATAACTTAGGGTAATTTCTCCACTTTGTGGAACAATTGTTTCTCCAATACATCCCAAAAACGTCTGGATTGTAGGGCTTTGAGGGTTATAGTAGGATGAATTTGGTTCAATACTTTGTCAATCATAACAGACAAAAGTATCAGTTCATACGATTTTCCGAATTTCTAAATTCCATGCATCGCCTGGAGTCCTCCAAATTTACTCTCCAAACTAAGGGCATGACTTACAAGCATTCCAAAATTACATGAGGGCCAAAACTCCAAGCAAAAGAAATGTGAAGTTTGGAGTATATGGCTGGGACATGCATAGGCTGCTGTGTTATCTAGTACAGTTATAGCAACATTTGTGTTTCGGTCCTGAGTTCAATTCCCACCAGGAACTCCTTTCCATAACATTTGGAAATTCTCACCCTGCCTGTATGGGCTTCTAACATGTGACCCCTATCAATCACAGTCCTGTGCACTTACTTACTGGAAGGCAGTCCCTCCACATCTACAAGGAATGACACTCAGTTGGGTCAGGGCAACAACTCCTAGTAGAGTACCAGTGACACAAAAATAAATAAAATCACCACTTTTTTTTTGGGTGTTGCTGGCCAGGGTAATAGGAGGGACATGATGGATTTACACATAATATTTGGCCAAAAGGTTGCAGGCTCTTGACCATGACGTCTATAGGAGCTTGTCTGCAAAACACCAGCTGCACACTGACGATCTTAGCTCTTCAGAAAAACTATTTTTGTGCACCACTATGATTAAGCCTGTTCTTTGTACACGTCTGGAACAATAAAGCTTAATAAAGACACTGAGGTCAGTGTGCAGCCATTTTTTTGTAGTTGAGTTTGTATGTGAATGTGGACAAGTTTCATCCCGTCTGCACTCAAGTTTCCAGACACTTGCATAGGAAGAAGCTTGAGAGCTATCCCATTCCAAAACCATATGGAGTGACAACCCGCTTTGCAAGTTTAACAAACTCCACTTTTCTGGGAAGACTTTCCGCAAGATTTTGAGAGCGTCTGTGGATGTGTGTGCCCATTAGACCCAAGAGAGTATTTTGTGAGGTCAGGTACTGATATTGGAAGAGAGGTTTTAGTTCCACTCATCCAGAAGGTACTCAATAGGGTTGAGATCAGAGAGCCCTATGCAGGCCAGAGCATTAAATTCCTCTGCACCAATATCAAACCATATCTTTATTTACCTGGCTTTATACTAAGGAACATAGTCACGCTGGAGCAGAAAGGACCTTCCCCAAACGGTTACTACAAGATTATAACAACACAATTTTCTAAAATGTCTTTGCATGTTGTAGTATTATCAGTACTCTTCACTATAACAATATGCACATACTTTTGGCCCTGTAATTAGGTGTGAACGTGTGATGGTCAAATGTCTGCAGACTTTTAGCCCAATAATGTGTAGAAGGTACCTCCAATCAACATTCTAGGGAAGCTGGAGAAAAAGCAATGTCTAACAGGATGACTGAGTAACGGAGCTGCCCCATTCATGACTATGTAAAAGGGGACCGTCACATTTTTTTAATAGAAATTGAACAAAGGTAAAACCAAAATATATGAAGAGTATACACACACTATAATAAAGTAGAACTAAGGCCTCCTATTAAAATACAAATATGTGCTGCACAATTCATTTTGAGCACATCTGCACTTAAGTTTTCTCTTAGTCCCCCTTCATAGCCTGTAGGTTGTCAGTCAGCACCTGGCCCCACACAGTCCTACCAACTTCTTCTGGATTAACATTGCCCGTTACTGAAACTCTACCATGGGTGAGCTGCAGTGTCTGGGAGGGGGAGTGTGTGAGAAACAAATGAAGGCGAATTTTGCTCAGTTGGTAAAGAAAATTACTTTTATTTTAGGAAACCTGGGCACTATATAGTAACTGCATTTGGTAATCATTTAGTCATACTGGAGCCTTTAGTTGTACTATCCCCTTAGCACCGACCGTACACACATATGCAGCCTCAGCTTTAAATGTTTTAATGTAAAAACACGGAAGCGACATCACTTCCGGTTTACTTGGCTGTCAATACCGTGGATTTAAAAAAAATTACAATATTCAGAATCGCTGTTTATGGTGATATGAATACTTTTAAGTGCAAAGGAGGGATTTAAGGTCTTTTGGAAACCACGGCCCTCCATAAAGAGTACCTCTCACCACCTATTACAGTCACAAGGGATGTGACAGCAATAAAAGTGATCAGAATTTTTTTTTTTAAAAGTGAATGTAAAAAAATTAAAAAAAATTAAAAATAAAAATAATTTTTTTTTAAAGCGCGTCCCCACAAGCTCACGCAGCAATGAAACCGCATGCATAAGTCACGCCCGCATATGTAAACGGTGTTCAAATCACATGTGTGAGGTATTGCCGCAATCATTCGAGCGAGAGCAATAACTAGAAAAAGACCTCCTCTGTGACTCTAACCTGGTAACTGTTGCATTTTTTTAAAGCATCGCCAATGGAGATTCTTAGGTACCGTAGTTTGTCACCATTCCACGAGTGTGTGCAATTTAAAAGCATGACATGTTAGGTATTCATTTACTTGGCTTAACACCATCTTTCACATTATACAAAAAATTGGGCTAACTTTACTGTTTTTTTTATTAAAGTGTCTTTATTTCCCAAAAAAGAGCGTTTGAAAAACCAAATACTGACATAAAATATTGCAATGATCACCATTTTATTCTCTAGGGCCTCTGCTAAAAATTATATTATATTATATATATATATATATATATATATATATATATAATGTTTGGGGTTTATAAGTAATTTTCTAGAAAAAAAATAAAGATTTTAGCTTGTAAGCAACAAATGTCAGAAATAGGCTTAGGTATGAAAGGGTTAAGTGTTAAAACACTTTCCAAGAAAAATATTCACAGCAAAAGGAGGAAGTAGGATGTTAATATACTTTGTGTATTCTGTTACACAGCAGCATCCTTATCCAATGCATAACAAAGTTAAACAGTTAAAAAAAAAAATGCAGTCAGCCTGTTATTGAATGCAAACTCCCTCTTGACTTACACAGAGAGGACCTGGAGAAAAGGAATAAGGTACATTCCATACCGGGAAACGATCAGCTCTCTAAGGCAATTTGAAGTATAAATTAGAAGACATTTTATTTTGTTTATATGAAAAAAACAAGGGTATAGATACACAAGCTCACTAATTACAAATACGTCTTAACAATGCACGCTAGAAATCAGCAAAGTGGACTTTTCAGTACCACCCAAGGTCTGTTTATAATGTCTGGGCCTTCCCCTCCTATATATTGCTGGCTGATATCATTTCCAAAATGTACCTGTTAAGAAAACTAAAAATTTGCCTTAGTGCTGTCCTCCACATTATAGGGTGTGATATTACCTTCCTTTCAGGAAAATTCCTGGGAGAACGATAAGTACTCCAAATCTCATGAGTAGATACTCGTTTATTAGTTTACTAATTTACTAGTTTACTAGTTTATTGCATGATTGTCTTCTTGTGAAATGTGGGCTGCGGTCTTCCCCAGGATCTCACTGGAGGGAGTGCAAAGTTGCCCTCACTTAGAGGCTTAAAGCGGGAGTCCGCTGGGAGTTCTGCCGTTTTTTTTTTTTTTAAAGCCAGCAGCTACAAATACTGCAGCTGCTGACTTTTAAAATAAGGACACTTAACCACCCAGCGCGCCCGCGATGTTGGCACCCGAAGCCGATCTCTCGATCGTCTCTCGGGTGCTGCCGCCGCCATCTTGGTTATGGGAATCAGGAAGTGGAGCCTTTCGGCTTCATTTCCCGGTTCCCTACTGCGCATGCGCGAGTCGCGCTGCGCAATAAGGATGGTCCCCGCTGTCTCTGGAATCCGTGTGTTTCCCAGCAGGCAGCGGGGGACTTTCAGAAAGGGGCATTTCTGCAGAATCTACGCCGGAAGTGGGTGCAGATACCTGTACTGTACAGGTACCTGCACCCCCCTCCCCCCTGAAAGGTGCCAATTGTGGCGCCGGAGGTAGGGGAGGATTCCAATGAGCGGAAGGTCCACTTTAGGGTGGACCTCCACTTTAAGGCACAGCACAGAGCAAGGAAAATATAAAATCTGACTTTTTTCTTTTCAGCTACATTTTAGAAACACTATTGGCCAGTGATCATTACAAGAGGAGGGAGCCTGGACATTATTGGTGATCCTTGCATTTTACTGCAAGGTATGTTTTAACAAGGCTGAAGAATGTGAAATATAGCATTTAACGAATAACTCCTCTTGTCCCATTTAGCACATTCATTGGTACTTTCAAATTGACCAGTTGTCAATTTTTTTTACTGTGGCTGGTGTGGTTACATGCAAACTGAACCAAAGGCTAACTTCTTATCTCTGGTAAAGTCCAGCAGTGACATAGCCCTACCTGGAGTTGCCACCTCATCCCTTTAAACCCCAACACATATTGATTACACAGGTTCTGTGGCTGATTAAGGTGGTAATTAAACTCACTTGTTGCCTTATCTGCATTTAATTAGCCTCAGAACCTGTGTAATTCATGTGTGTTTGGGTTTAAAGGCATGAGGTGGCAACCCTAGCCCTACCCAAGTTTTTAACTGTGCCCAACTGGCTATACAAGGCCTAGACATTGTACCAGGCTTTTCAATGAGACAAGATGCATCAAATAACTGGGGAACCCAACTTGCAAAAAATGGCCTCATGAGAAGGAGCAGTGAGTGATATCTCATTATTAGTTTCAGATACCAGAGACCCAATTTCCACTAGAATCTCAGATAACACAATATGGCATATGACTGCCATAGGTAATCATAAAACTGAATGGCTATGGTCAACCACTTTCATACCAAAAATGTAAAAAAAAAAAAAAATATATACATACACACACACACACACACATATATATATATATATATATATATATATATCTTACATGTCTATCAACAGCACCTTAGGGCAGGCCATAGATGATGCAACTTGCTTTGCTGCAACCATGGGTTGCAGGAAAGAAAATTGCTTGAATGCCTCGATTGTGTGCGCCTGGCGGAGAATACAGTTGCAATTGTACTCTCCTGACAGAGAGTACAACTGCAGCTGTTGAACTTGCAGTTGTACTAACTGCAAGTTCAACATTTGCTTGTGAAAACTATAACACATAGAGAATGCTGTATATTTAATGCATTCCACATGCAGCTGTAGAGAATAGCAGGCAGCTGTAAATGGATCCCTATGCTAATGATCAAGACATTAACAGTCCCCACAAGCAGTGGCGATGCGTCCATTAGGGGCGCTTGGGCACCATCCCCTCTCTCCAGCCACCCCCTCTGTGCACTGTGGCCGCTGCAGACACCCCTATTCATGTATCCAGCTCCTTTTCGGGTGCTGGGCATCTGAATTATGGCGAGGGGGGGTCTTTCTGAAGAACCTGATTAGGCCATAGGCTCTAATAGGCGTCAAAAAAAGGTGACCTGCGAGTGTAATCCATTTGCTTTGCTAACACAGAACCACCTCTCAGCCAATCAGGAGGCCCAGATGTAATACTGGGCACCTGATTGGCTGAGGGCACTGGCGCCCCCATTGGCGCCAAGGAACACAGGAAGAAGACACGCACGGAGGAGTTGGAACACACACAGGAGCCATCCCTGTGCTACCATCCCACCACCAAATATGATGGGCACAGGTGGCTGCAATTGATGTTTTTGTTTCAGTATTTTTCAGTTCGTTTGAACATTGGTGCTACAATGTGGAATAATAGTGGACATAACAAACAAGAGAATTTCTATGAGCCTTACCTTAGGTGTGGCAGCTCTTTCAGATGGTGGGATCATTTCAGAGGTGAGGACTTGAGGAGGATCAGTACCTTTCAGCAGCTTCAAGTTGATAAAATGAAAGGCCAATGCAAACTGTTCTTTGGTAAGTTTTCCACAGTCTTTTGTATCACACAAAGACCTGTAATAGTACAATAAAAAAATAAAAAAAAATAATAGGTTTCAATCAATAACCAAAACAAGACAGTATAACCATACAGACTATGGTCAAAGCAATCAAAAAGCAGCAGAGCTTGTGAAAAAAAAAAAATTACTGAGTACTGTCTTTTTGGCAGGTAAAGAAATGTGCATTTACAGTAAAACCTTGGATTGCGATCATAATTTGTTCCGGAAACATGCTTGGAATCCAAAGCACCTGTATAGCAAAGCAAATTTACCCATAAGAAATAATGGAAACTCAAATGATTCGTTCCACAACCATTTATTCATAAGTCCTTCAGTTTATAGTCCATATAAAAAGATTATAGCAATGTGACCAGGTTGTGTAATGATAAAAAGTCCATTTACAAATGGAAGCCTCCACAAGAGGATTAGAAGCAAAATCTAACAGGAGCTATAGTGTAGAAAAGAGAAGAGAGGCGCCTCTAAGTGTAGCAATATGGTTACATTTAACGAAGGTACAACATTTAGCCACTTACACGGTTGATGATTAAAACACACACAGCTAAGTATGCAGGCATCCGGGGTAAAGATGTCAACATAGACTGTCCTCCTCACCGACGGCTCTCACCACTGTCAGTCTGCAATCCTGACCAGGAAGACTACCCTGCAGTAAAGCAATCTGAAAGCGAGGCTTGAAGCGCTCATGGAAGGGATGACATCAATGGTGGTGCAGAGGACGGTCTATGTGGACAGTTTTACTCCGGATGCCTACTTAGATGTGCCTGTTTTAATGATCAACCTTGTGACTTGCTAAATGCTATACCTTCATTAAATGTAACCATATTGCTACACTTAGATTGCGCCTCTCTTCTCCTTTATACTCAGTTGTGACATGATGCTACTTGTATATTAAGACATCGCTTGAATATCAAGTCAAAATTTATTTCAAACGTTTGCTTGTCTTGCAAAACGCTCTCAAACCAAGGTTTTACTGTGTTATTATTTTTCTTTTTTAGGAGCCTGTAAAGCATTGCACCCATGATCTACAGATTGCAGGTGCAATCCAAGGACTCCTGCAGACTGTCTGTGTAGCTGTCCTGCCTGTAGCTCACACAGGCAGGCAGTTACTAAGTGACAGGAGCCATCAATGAACTAGCTGGAGCTCTCATCACACCCTGATAGTTTATTGAGACCTACAAGCTGTCAGTCGCAAAGGCTGCCCGTACATGTAGTTCATTCACAGAACTCTTTTCAAAGTGTAACAGTGGGTGCAGGGAGAAGATTCACGGGCCCCCTGTCACAATTGGAAGGGGGATCGGGGAGAGGCTGTAAGGAGCAGGAACATGTTAAATGTTCCTAAATGTAAACTTTTCCTTTAAAACAAAAGTATTCACATACCAAAAAAATAAAAAGGACGGTACTATAGTAACAAAACGAGAATAAATAATTTATTAGCCTGATTTTCACGGAATTCCAATTACTTGCCATCACTGAACTTTCATAAGCCTGTAATTAAAACATTTACCAGATTACCATCTCCAGAACAAGCAAAACCCCATCTGTTCCCATTTATAGTATGTTTATATATGAGTGTGTGTGTTTGCATTTTGATCCTGCAGTATCAGGATGATGGGAGGAAGGGCATCCATTGCAGGAGGAAGGAGCGTGATCACACAGAGAACTACACAGGGTCATTGAAGTGGCCAAAATGTTCACAAATGTAGGTCTCCCTGCAGAGGAAATGCCACACAAACAGAGAATCAAGTGTGAAGTTTGGAGAGGAATGCACGGTAGTGCTGATAATTAAAAAAAAAAAAAAAAACGACAAAAAGGACAAAGGTTAACAACTGCCAAAAAGCCAATTTAAAGCTGCTCAGAGAGCAGCTTTAAAAATATTTCAAGGAGTTTTATCTAAGTTGCAGAGTTTTACTTGCTTAAGTTCTGGTAAAACAGACACATGCATTGCAGTCACCTCCTGAGTCTTTAGGACAGAAAATAACTTTCCGGTCTCAGAGAACACCCGTTAAGAGTGACTATAGCAACAACTCATGATACATTAGGGTGATGGTCAGTGAGGCAAATGCACCTTATGCTTGTGGGCATTGGGAAGAATTACCCCCTTGAAGATAACTGAATATCAATGGAGACAGTGGGAACTTAACTGAGAGGCAGAGATTGTTCATTGGACAAGTAACCCCTAGCAAACTCTGGAGGAACCCTAGTTAAGAAAACCTAATTTAATTGGTGGGTCTGCCTGCTATAAACACAAGATCAGTCCCAGTAATTATAGCAGATAGTGAGAAAACTGCTATGAAGTGTGGTGTGCCAATTACAACTGCAGGAAATTACATTTCAGTTTACAGAAACAGTATATAGAATCCACAAATCTAAGGGGTGCTGTCTTAATATGATCTATGTCTTCATTTTTATTTTGTTACAAGATTTTAAAGTTTGCGTATCAATAAAATGTATTCATTTTTATGAAATTGTGGACTAAAAAGTCCATGTGTCTAAAACAATCTTCTAGCACAGGGGTCTCCAAATGTTTTAAACAAAGGGCCAGTTTATTGTCCTTCAGACTTTAGGAGGGCTGGACTGTGGCCAGCAGGAGTAGCAACTGTCTTGGCATCACTATGAGTAAACATCGCCACATTTGGTATTGGGTGGGAGGAACGGTGCCCCATTATTGGTATCCTAGGGAAGCATAGTGCCCCCATTATTGGTATCCTAGGGAAGCATAGTGCCCCCATTATTGGTGTCGTGGGAGAAATGGTGTCCTGTTTTTGGTGTCAGATGGCAGAATAGTGTCTCATATCAGTGAGAGGAATAGTGATCCAAGGGCCCGGATACAGGCAAGCAAAGGGCCACATCTGGCCCCCAGGCTGCAGTTTGGAGACCACTATTCTAGCAGAATGCCCATGATGTTGTATGTTTACAAAGCAACATCTGACGTTTTACAAAACCCTAGTGGATTGGAGATTGCAACTGCGTGGTCATTTTTAATGACATTACAAAATTGATTGTGTAGCAGCTTCACAAATGCAATTTTAAAGAAGGTGGGAATATCACTTTAGGGAAAACTCAGCACAGGATACATATCACTAGTAGACATTTCTAATGCGCTACTGCAGCATCATGCTGGAGCTGCGATTTATAAACAAACCCCTCTGAGCTGAGGGAAAACTTCTCACTATTGAGAGAATGATTTAGCCACAGGATTTAATTATTCCTATTGTATTTTTTAAGTCTCCAAAAGGAATCAAATAAATAGGACTACATACACTCACCAGTCACTTTATTAGGTACACCTGTTCAATCCGTCAATCACACAGGAGCAACTCAATGCATTTAGGCATCTAGACATTGTAAAGACAACTTGCTGAAGTTCAGAGTATCAGAATGGGGAAGAAAGGGGATCTTAGTCACTTTGAACATGGCACGGGTGTTGGTGCCAAACGAGCTGGTCTGGGTATTTCAAAAACTGCTGATCCACTGGGATTTTCACGCACAACCATCTCTAGGGTTTACAGAAAATGGTCCGAAAAAGAGGCACTATCCAGTGAGCTGGCAGATGTGTGGATGAAAATGCCTTGTTGATATCAGAGGGGAATAGGCAGACAGACATGGGCAACAGTAACCTTAAACAACCACTTGTTACAACCAACGTATGCAGAATACCACCTCTGAATGCACAACACATTGAAGGTTAATGCAGATCACAATGGGTGCCACTCATGTCAGCTAAGGACAAGAAACTGAGGCTACAATGCGTACAGGCTCAGGGGTTCAGACCGGTGGTGGTGTAATGGTGAGAGAGATATTTTCTTGGCACACTTTGGGCCCCTTAATATCAATTGAGCATTAAACGCCACGGCCTACCTGAGTATTGTTGCTGACCATGTCCATCCCCTTTATGACTACAGTGTCCCCATCTTCTGATGGCTCCTTTCAGCAGGATAATGCACCAGGTCGCAAAGCTCAAATCATCTCACCACTGGCTTCTTGAACATGACAATGAGGTCTCTGTACTCCAATGGCCTCCAGTGTCACCAGATCTCAATCCAGTAGAGCACCTTTGGGATGTGGTGGAACAGAAGAGTCTCATCATGGATGTGCAGCTGTCAAATCTGCAGCAACTGCATGATGCGATCATGTCAATATGGACCAAAAATTATGAGGAATGTTTCCAACACCTCGTTGAATCTATGCCACAAAGAATTAAGGCAGTTCTGGGCAAAAAGAGGTCCAACCCGGCACTAGCAAGGTGTACCTAATAAAGTGTCTGGCGAGCGTATATTTCTATTGAATATGATTATCTATGACTGATCATCTTTTTATATACTGTATGGCAGGTACCCTACTGTGCTTACCAGATGTGGGCAAGAAGTCCTGAGGGCAACCCAGTCTTAAGGAAGATCTCTCTGACCTCCAGACCGGACACCAGGCCATCCTGGTCTTTGTCAAGTTTCATGAAAATATCTTCGTATTTTGTTTTCTCTATAGGTGACACAACCCACTGTAAATAAAAATAAAGACAGTCAGAAGCAATGTTTTACACAACTCTATCCTAAAGAACAAAGTTGATTTTTTTTTAAGAGCAAAAAATGAATCACACTTCATGTTAACTTTCGGAATACCATAAAATCAACTAGAGCACTGTCAGCAGTAAGATGGGAAGTTCCCTTCTTACACCTGGGCTGAGCGATTCACAGGGAGCTTTGTATTCTATGAATGCTACCTTCCCAAAAAAATGTAAATTTCTGTCCATCCATCCCTGAGACTTAGTGCTTTGTGTCTGGCAGGGCATGAAACCTGTTTTTTTTTTTCTTTATTAAAGTCTCCTATTTACCTACAAAGTTCTCATTGTAGCTATATTTTTACTTAGTTTTAATTACTACTGCAATTTGTAGGTTTTTCTATTGTTCTTGTACATTTTCTGTAGTGTAAGCTTTAACATGCAACATTAAAAGCAACTTTAATTTAAATACCTTTCCTGTGTTTTGAATCAAGTCCTGATTAAAAAAAAAAAAAAAAACTGAAAATAGCAGAATTCGTACCTTAAAACAAAGTAATAACTAAATGAACAGGCTTCTATAGCAGAAATAGGACAATCGTTTTGAAGCTTAAAGCTGAAGTTTAGGTATGGACTATTTTCTATACTTACATTAGTCCAGCTTGGACCGATGTAAGTATGCATGCACCTTAACTGGGTGATGCCCTTTGGAAGCTGAAAAACACTGTAGTAGGCACCTTTCTTAGTGTGCGCTGCGTCCTAGCACATTGTGACATTGCCTTGCAGGGGATTATTTTTTTCTTTAAAAGAGGAGTAAAGGAAAAGACCAAGTTAGACTAAGGCCGCGTACACACGGGCGGACTGTTCGCCCAACCTTGTCCGCTGAACAGTGTTTGGGCGGACAGTCCGCTCGTGTGTGGGCTTTCAGCGGACAGTTTCAGCGGACAGTTGGACGGACAAAGTCTTTCGGAAATTCCGAAAAACTGTCCGCTGAAACTGTGTTTGAGCGAACAGTCCGCCCGTGTGTGGGCCTGTCCGCTGTACTTTCGAAATGAGCGGACTGTTCCCGCTCGGAAAGTCCGCCCATTTCGAGCGCGTGTACAGGTAGGCGGGGCCCGCGAAGGAGACGTCGCGGGCTCCGCCGCCTGGAATGGGCTTAAAGGGGAACCCCAACGCCGAAAAAAATCGGCGTGGGGGTTCCCCCCAAGTCCACACCAGACCCTTGTCCGAGCACGCTACCCGGCCGGCCAGGAAAGGGGGGCGAGCGAGCGCGCCCCCCCTCCTGAGCCGTACCAGGCCGCGTGCCCTCAACATGGGGGGGTGCCTTGGGGAAGGGGGGGCCGCGCGGCCCCCCCCACCCCAAAGCACCTTGTCCCCATGTTGATGAGGACAAGGGCCTCTTCCCGACAACCCTGGCCGTTGGTTGTCGGGGTCTGCGGGCGGGGGGCTTATCGGAATCCGGGAGCCCCCTTTAAGAAGGGGGCCCCCGGATACCGGCCCCCCACCCTATGTGAATGAGTATGGGGTACAATGTACCCCTACCCATTCACCTGTGAAATAAAGTACAAAAAAAAACACAACACATGGAAAAAGTATTTTATTGCACAGCTCCGGGGGTCTTCCGTCTTCGGGGGTCTTCTCGCCGGACTCCTCCGCTATGTGTGTGTAGCTCTTTTACTAGCGGAGGAGTCCGGCTTTCTTCCTCCCCGCCGCCGGCCTCTTCTCCCGACTTCGGGGGTCTTGTCCCCCTCTTCGGTTCTTCTGCCGGGCCACCGCGCCTGGTCCGGTGGCCCGGTCTTCTGTCGCCGTCTTCCGTTCTTCTGTCGCCGCCTTCGGTTCTTCTGCCGGGCCACCGCGCCTGGTCCGGTGGCCCGGTCTTCTGTCGCCGTCTTCCGTTCTTCTGTCGCCGCCTTCGGTTCTTCTGCCGGGCCACCGCGCCTTCTTGTAGCTCTTTTACAGGCGGTGGCCCGGTCTTCTGTCGCCGCTGTCGTCGTCGCCGTCGCCGCCGCCGCCACCTTCCGTTCTTGTTCTTCTTCTTGTTCTTCTTCTTCTTCTCCTGGAGATGTTGACTCGACGAGCTCTCCGGCCGGAATGCCAGGGACACGCTCCGCTGCCACTTATATAGTGACAATGGGGCGGTGTCACATGGTATATGTCACATGGGTTGGTCACATGGGTTGATGTCACATGGGGACTATGACATCGTAAGGGGGCGGGGTCACCATGTGACCAACCCATGTGACATATACCATGTGACACCGCCCCATTGTCACTATATAAGTGACCGCACAGCGCGGCTCTGGCATTCCGGCCGGAGAGATCGTCGAGTCAACATCTCCAGGAGAAGAAGAAGAACAAGAAGAAGAACAAGAACGGAAGGCGGCGGCGACGACGACAGCGGCGACAGAAGACCGGGCCACCGCCTGTAAAAGAGCTACAAGGCGGCGCGGTGGCCCGGCAGAAGAACCGAAGAGGGGGACAAGACCCCCGAAGTCGGGAGAAGAGGCCGGCGGCGGGGAGGAAGAAAGCCGGACTCCTCCGCTAGTAAAAGAGCTACACACACATAGCGGAGGAGTCCGGCGAGAAGACCCCCGAAGACGGAAGACCCCCGGAGCTGTGCAATAAAATACTTTTTCCATGTGTTGTGTTTTTTTTTGTACTTTATTTCACAGGTGAATGGGTAGGGGTACATTGTACCCCATACTCATTCACATAGGGTGGGGGGCCGGTATCCGGGGGCCCCCTTCTTAAAGGGGGCTCCCGGATTCCGATAAGCCCCCCGCCCGCAGACCCCGACAACCAATGGCCAGGGTTGTCGGGAAGAGGCCCTTGTCCTCATCAACATGGGGACAAGGTGCTTTGGGGTGGGGGGGGCCGCGCGGCCCCCCCTTCCCCAAGGCACCCCCCCATGTTGAGGGCACGCGGCCTGGTACGGCTCAGGAGGGGGGGCGCGCTCGCTCGCCCCCCTTTCCTGGCCGGCCGGGTAGCGTGCTCGGACAAGGGTCTGGTGTGGACTTGGGGGGAACCCCCACGCCGATTTTTTTCGGCGTTGGGGTTCCCCTTTAAGCCCATTCCAGGCGGCGGAGCCCGCGACGTCTCCTTCGCGGGCCCCGCCTACCTGTACACGCGCTCGAAATGGGCGGATTTGCCTCCTCCTTACGTGGGCGAGTCCGTTCATTTCAAAAGTTGAGCGAACTGTTTGCCCAACCTTGTTCGTCAAACAGTCCGCTCGTGTGTGGGCAAGTACGCTCATGCAAATTTTGAGCGGACTGTTTGCCGAAACTGTTTGACGAACAAGGTTGGGCAAACAGTCCGCGCGTGTGTACGCGGCCTTAGGCCGCGTACACACGCGCGGACTGTTCGCCCAACTTTGTCCGCTGAACAGTGTTTGGGCGGACAGTCCGCTCGTGTGTGGGCTTTCAGCGGACAGTTTCAGCGGACAGTTTGACGGACAAGGTTTTTCGGAAATTCCGTAAAACTGTCCGCTGAAACCTTGTTTCAGCGAACAGTCCGCTCGTGTGTAGGCTTGTTCGTCAAACAAAGTTGCGCGCATGCTCAGAAAGGATTTTCACGCCGAAAGTTATAATGCAGTGTATAGGACGTCGTATTTTTCGTCCCGTCGTACGTGCCGTTCACGTCATCGCGCACGGTTTCAGCAAACTGTTCGTTCGTCGTGTGTGGCCATGTCCGTCCATGCTAATTTTGAGCGGACTGTTTGCCGAAACTGTTGGACGGACAAAGTTGGGCGAACAGTCCGCCCGTGTGTACGCGGCCTTACTGGTAACTTGTTTTCCAGAAGTCTTTCAGGACAGCACCTGAGAGATAGCGACTCCTCCCTCCTCGTTAGGAAACACCTTCTTCCTCCAGACTTTAAAGGGAGGCACCTCCCTACCACACCTCAGTTGTAGAAGAGAACCTCCGGCCCCGGCTGGAACACATAAACATATACGTTAGTCACAGCGTAGCATAATACAATACCATAGGGCGGGATGTTGCTGTCCTGAAAGACTTCTGGAAAACAAGTTACCGGTAAGTATAACTTGGTCTTTCCCAAGGCGTCTTTCAGGACAGCACCTGAGAGGATAACAGAGACTTACCCCTTAGGGCGGGACAACAACTTGAAGGATCTTTCTGCCAAACGCCTGATCGCTGGCCGAAATGAGGTCCAGTCTATAATGTTTCACAAATGTGTGAAAACTCGACCATGTCGCCGCCTTGCAGATCTGCTCAGGGGTGGCACCAGCTCTCTCTGCCCATGTAGACGCCAGAGCCCTGGTTGAGTGTGCACAAATTCCTGCTGGAGGGGATAATCCTGCCTGGGAATATGCCTCCGAGATAGATAATTTCAGCCATCTAGCTAAAGTAACTTTAGAAGCTTGGAAACCCTTTTTACTTCCTGAGAAAAGTACAAACAGTGAATCTGAACGTCTGAAGGACTCCGTCCTTTCTAAATAACTCAACAGAGTCCTCCTGACGTCCAACATATGGAAAAGAGTCTCCTTATCTCCTTTGGGGTTAACGCAAAAGGTTGGAAGTACTATGTCCTGTATACGGTTCTGAACTGAAGCTACCTTCGGTAAGAATTTTGCATCTGTTCTAAGAATAACTGTCAGGAAAAATGGATAGATACGGTTCTTTAACTGACAGAGCATTTAGCTCACTGATCCTGCGTGCAGAGACAATGGCAATCAGAAAAACGGTCTTTAATGTGAGAAACCTAAGGGGCGCCTCCTCAAGGGGCTCAAAAGGACCCCTTGTTAGAGATTGTAGGACTACCGACAAATCCCATCTAGGAAAAACCTTAATAGGTGCTGGCCTAGACCTTTTAAGGCAGGGCTCGACAAAACCCGGTCGCCAGGTCGCATTGGCGACTAGAAATAGCGACCTCGCGCCTGGGGCAGCACAGCTGGGGGTATCCTGTCTCTGTGGACCCCCCCAGCGTGATCGCGTCGGGCCGTTCCGCCGGCGGCCGAAAATTTAGGCCGCGGCTTTGAGGCCTTCTGCGGTCCTATGATTCCTTATGGAATCTGGCGCCCTCTTGTGGTCGTTGTTGGTATGACAAACCAGCAATGCTAATTTCCTCTGCAAAGTTTCCTCTGCCTGTTTTATATTACCTGCATCTTCTTCCCTTTATTTATAACCCCCTAAACATTATATATATTTTTTATTCTAACACCCTAGAGAATAAAATGGTGGTTGTTGCAATACTGTCTGTCACACCGTATTTGTGCAGCGGACTTACAAGCACACTTTTGTTGGGAAAAATAATTTAGTTAATAAAAAAATAAGACAACAGTAAAGTTAGCCTTTTTTTTATATTGTGAAAGATAATGTTACGCCGAGTAAATTGATACCCAACATGTCACGCTTCAAAATTGCACCCGCTCATGGAATGGCGACAAACTTTTACCCTTTAAAATCTCCATAGGCGACGTTTAAAAAAATTCTACAGGTTGCACGTTTTGAGTTACAGAGGAGGTCTGGGGCTAGAATTATTGCTCTCGCTCTACCGATCACGGCGCTACCTCCTATGTGTGGTTCGAACACCGATTTTATATGCGGGCAGGACAGGGCGCGTTTAAAAATTATTATTTTTTCTGCTTATTTTAACTTTTTTTTTTTTCCACTGTTCTTTTAAAAAAAATGTTGTGTCACTTTTATTCTTATTACAAGGAATGTAAAAATCCCTTGTAATAGAAAAAGCATGACAGGTCCTCTTAAATATGAGATCTGGGGTCAGAGAGACCTCGGATCTCATATTTACACTAAAATGCAATTGAAAAAAAAATTGTCATTTGAAAAAAATAAATAAAATGTCCCTCTAAGAGCTATGGGCAATGACTTGGAGACGGGGGGGGCGACGGCGCTGCTATCTTCCCCTCACTCGTCTCCATGTCAGGCCAGGGACAGGTCCGGATCACCGTCACGGACCTGGCTCCTAACTTTTTAAGCTGGCTCCTAGATTCCAAGCAAATTTGTCAACCCCTGTTTTAAGGGCTCTAAAGAATCTGATCACCAGCGGATCTGAGGCCACAGATCTTTCCAAGAACACTGTCAGAGCTGCTACCTGCACTTTCAGGGTACTAACTGCTAGTCCCTTGTCTGCTCCATCTTGTAAAAACTCCAAGATGGAGACAAGGCTCCCTGGCACCTGGGCGGCTGAAAAACACCATGTTTTATAACGCTTCCAAATCTTAGAATAAATGGCCCCTGTAACCCTTTTCCTACTTGCCAAAAGGGTAGAGATCAAACGGCTGGAAAACCCCTTGCTCCTAAGGAGCTGCCTTTCAGAAACCAGGCTGTGAGGGCCAAACTGGCCACTCCTGGATGGTTTACTGGGCCCTGCAACAACAGATCGTGCCTGAGGGGCAGATGCCAACAAGGCTTGATTGCCAGACCTAGAACTGTCGAAAACCAGGCCCTCTTTGGCCAAAAGGGCGTGATTAGAATAACTGGCACCTTTTCCTTCTGAATTTTCTTTAAAATTAACGGGATTAACTGAAATGGGGGAAAAGCGTAGCAAAGACGGAATTCCCATGGATATGCTAGCGCATCTGTGCCCAGCGACACATCGCGACTGTCCAGGGAAAAGAACTGGGGAACCTGGGCGTTCTCCTTTGAGGCGAACAGGTCCACCTCTGGTAGCCCCCATTTCCCGGCAATCATTGCGAATACCTCCAGGTTTAGAGACCATTCCGCTTCCCGAATAGCGTTTCTGCTTAGGAAGTCCGCTAACCTGTTTAGATCCCCTTTTAGGTGGACTGCTGATAGAGATAACAAATGTTTTTCCGCCCACCGAAGGATCTCCATGGCCAGTACTTGAAGCGACCTGCTTCTTGTACCCCCCTGCCTGTTTAAATAAGCCACCGCCGTGGCATTGTCTGTTAGGACCTGAACGTGATGGGACTGAAGCTCCTGGACAAACAATTCCAGAGCCAAGGCAATCGCCTTGAGCTCCCTCCAGTTTGAGGACCTTACTGCCTCCTCTTTGGCCCAGGATCCCTGAGTAAAACGTGTTCCTAGATGGGCTCCCCAACGCCAGGAACTGGCGTTGGTTGTTAGTCTTTTCTCGACTGGAAAAGCCCAGACTAACCCTTCTGATAAGACATCCTGTCTTTTCCACCACCATAGGGACCTTTTTACCTGGGTTGGCACTCTTACCTCTGCCTCTAGGGATGCCACTGTGTGATCCCAAGATTTTAGAAGAAAAGCCTGCAGACACCTGAAATGCATTCTTGCCCACTGGACTGCCGGCATTGTTGAGGTTAGAACCCCCAAAGCTGACATAACCTGTCTTACTGTCAGATTTTGGCTGGTCTGCAGTAAAGACACTGCACCGGAAATCCTGTCCTTTTTGTCTAAGGGAAGGAAGATTTTTTGATCCACCGAATTTATTAGATACCCTAAAAACCGAATCTCCTGGGATGGGTTTAGGGACGACTTTTGGGAGGTTCAAAATCCACCCCAGAGCCTCCAGATGGCTGCGAGCTTTGCCTAGATTGATCTGCAATTCCTCGCTGGATGGGGCGAAAAACAGCAGATCGTCTAAATAAGGAATAACTGCGAATCCCTGAAGTCGCAGCGGAGCTAAAGCTTCTGTCATTACTTTGGTAAAAATTCGGGGAGATGATGACAGACCGAAGGGTAAGGCCCTGAACTGGAGATGATGAACCACACCCCCCAACCTCACCGCCAGCCTGAGGAACTTCTGAGACTGGGGAGATATCGGAACATGTAGGTATGCATCCTTTAAATCCACTGACGCCACAAAACATCCTGGCGTCAACAGATTCCTGACTGAAAAAATTTAGTCCATCTTGAACTTTCTGTACCTGATGGACTCGTGTAACGGTTTTAGGTTGAGAATCAACCGAAATTTTCCTGTCATTTTTTTTACTAGGAAAACATTGGAATAAAACCCCTCCTGCTGTTCTTGCAGGGGCACCTGTACCACTACACCCTGCTGCATCAGTTCCTCTAGAGAGGACTTCATGGCCAGGGCCCTTACCGAGTCCCGCGGGGTGTTTGTAATCAGGAACCTTTTTGGGGGGTTGTTGGCAAACTCGAGTGTGTAACCCTGCGCGAGAGTGGTCAGAACAAACTGATTTAAAGTTATCCCTGACCACAGCGGAAGAAATTCTTGTAGTCTTCCGTCCACCCGCAGAGACGAGTCATTGAGATTTTTTGGCCTGTGTAGGAGGACGGAAGAGAATTCCGCCTCTACCTTTCGGCTTCGGGGCGGACCAATTTTTCCTTCTCCCCTGCAATTTGCTGTCCTGATCCTGAGTTTTTCGAGGTCGAAAAATACGTTTTGGTACCTGCTTTTTCTTTTTGACCAGGAAGGATCTCTTTTTATCGGCTGTCCTGTCAAGAATATTATCGAGGTCAGGGCTGAAGGGAAGGTCCCCTGAAAAGGGTAACCCACACAGCTTGTTCTTTGATGCCGAATCACCAGGCCAGGTTTTAAGCCATAAGGCTCTTCTTGCAGCAATAGTTAGAGCTGCTGACCTGGCTGACATCTTAATTGCCTCAGCTGAGGCATCTGCAATATAAGCAACTGCCGCAGCCCACCCCCAGTGCCATGATCTCTTGAGCAAAAGATCCATGCGTTTGTCCATCGGATCCTTCAAAACTCCCATGTCTTCAAAGGACAGATCCGTGGACCTTGAGACCTGGGAGAAGGCGGCATCCAGTCTGGGCGCCTTGTTCCACACTGCTGCAGGGTCCTCCTCAAAAGGAAAACGCCTTTTGTGGGCTTTGGAGAAAAATAGCTTTTTCTCTGGATCCTGCCATTCTTTCCTAATGGCCTCAGAGATGACCGGATGAACTGGGAACGTTCGGCCCTTAGGCTCATCCAACCCAGCATACATGCGGTCATGGAGTGATAATTCCTTTCTCTCCTCACTTAAGCCAAGCGTAGCATGAATGGCTTTAAGGAGCCCATCAACCTCTTCAAGGGACAGTTTGAATTTAGAGGGGGCTACCTCAGACTCCTCCAACTCCTCTTCCGAATCTTTAACGGAGAGCAGTGGACTGCTTTTCCCTATCTGAAGGGTCTTCAGGCAGAGATTCCAATACCGGGATAGAGAAAGACCCCTGGGAAGACTCTGAAGTGGAAGGCTGACTAGCAGCCGGGTTTACTAGTGAGTCACGAAAATTCTGAATCGTGGCGTATAGCTCCTTCTTTACAGAGGCAACCAGATCCTCGCATACAGAGGCTGATTCCTCTTTAACTAAAGAAGTAATGCAGGCACTGCATAGAGTTTTCTTCCAATTTTCTCCCAGCTTGGCCCTGCAAGAAGGACATCTCTTTTTTGGGTCAGAGCTCTTAGCCTATGAAGAAAAAGACAAAAAAGGGGAAAAAAACAGGGAACCCTTAGTAAGACCCAGTCTCAGCCTTGATAGGGATCACCACACAGGTGCACTGAGAATAAACCAGTCAGCTTCTAGTGCCCAGACAGGCCCCTTGCCACCAGGGGGGAAAGAAAAAAAGAGAGAGACCAAAAGCCAGGAAATAGGAGAAAAAAGGCAGACTTTAACTGCTGCCTCCTACCTGGGCTTTGCTGGTGCCCGTGCCTGTCCCCACCGCTGCAGACGCTGAATCTTCCATAACAGGTGTGCAGAATTCCACTTGTGGCTACACGCCGCATCCGGACTCCCATAATGCATCTGCACCGGAAGCGGAAATAGGCACCAGCTCCTGTCCTCCCCCCTTCCCCCCTGCGTCCACACCGGAAACAACGTTTCAGCCGACCCAGTGACCCGCTCTGTCATTTCCGGCGCGACCGCCGAAAAAAAACATGGCGGCGGCACACGCGCGCCGCCGTGCCTACGGACGTGCGGGCCACCGAATCTTCGGCTCTCTCCGAGCACCAAGAGGGGAAGAGGAGCCCGCTTGCTACCGCTGCCGAGGCCTGGGTAGGTCGGGAGGACAGCGGGTCCCTTAAGGAGGAAAAAAGGGAAGGAAGCCTTGTCCCTCAGGAACACACAAGAGATCTGACTCCCTCCCAAAAGATGTTTCCTCCGGGGCGGAGGAAACACAATAACTGAGGTGTGGTAGGGAGGTGCCTCCCTTTAAAGTCTGGAGGAAGAAGGTGTTTCCTAACGAGGAGGGAGGAGTCGCTATCTCTCAGGTGCTGTCCTGAAAGACGCCTTGGGAAAAAAATGTTTTCAGATTAATACTTACCTAGGTGGATGCAGCATCGGTCCTAGTGCCTCTACACTGAGAACAGATCGATCAAACACTGCTGATCACTCGGTTTTCAGAGCTCCGTGAGCAGAGACTTGCAGACTGTCTCAGGTCTCCGCTCTTCTCTCTCCTCTCTCACTGGAGTGCTGAGCTGCGGAGGGGCGGAGCAGCCGTCTCAGGCCCTCAGCGGCATGCTGAGAGGCTGAGTGGGGTGTCAGTCCAGGCACCTGGCGGATCCAGACTCCCATTGTCGGGATGACGTGGTGCCTGGACTGACATTGGTGATGCCAACAGAGAGCGGAATTCAGTCCGCACTCTGCTAAGAACAAATTGCACTCCTGTGATCCATAGAAGTACAGCCAATCCAGCTTTGGATAGACTTCTCTTTTGATTGCGATTTACTACCACTTTTAAGGAAATTTACATTATGCGACTTATTACATAGTAACTGGATTTGGGACCTCTTTATACTGTCATACAGTAGCCTTTGGTTGTACAGCAGAGCTCAGAAAGGGGGAGGGAAAAGTAGTACATGGAGTATATTAGGTGTGTTGCAGTGCAAGAAGCATGCTCATGGGATAGAACAGAGTGACGGGGGAAGGGGGATAGGTAACCTGTTTGCCTGGATTTAAACTTTAAATGGTTAAACATGATAAATCCTATCTAAACTAAATCTATAATCAATGGAGAAAAACTCCATTACACCTTTCTCCTTTTACAGTTATTCTTATTACTGAAGTACATGTATAATTCAAGAAGGTCATTCTCCCCTGGTCAGAGCTTTCATGCCTCAAGTTTCAATCACATGACCAATGCTGTGAAACTGGTCACACGGTCTCAGCCTAAGGGAGTGATATGGAAACTAAATCATTCAGCTGCTAAAACACATAAACACTCCCTTCTGCAAAGATTTTATGGCACTGGTTATGCAACAAGCACTGAGGCACAGAAACATAAGGACTCCAGGTAAAAGATACTAATGGCCCGTACACACGATCCGAAAATCGTACGAAAAAATTACCGCTTTTGAGGCGATCGTAAGATAATCGGATAGTTAGTTTTTGAGAGCAGATCACGACAGTTCATCAGATATTATCCGATCGGAGATGCACGGAAATTATACTCGCACGATACCAGATTGTACGGTTTCCATTTAATCAGTACAGTTGCTGCCCGAAAATACAATATAAATACACTACAACACAAGACATCACTTCCAATTTTTTTTTCTGTCATACGAGAATTTTTTTAACTTTAGTAAACTCTTCATGTTAGATATGCAACTAGCATGAAAAAAAATAAATAAAAAAAATGGACGACCTGTAGTCCGGTTTTCGAATCATGTGTATGGGGCATAAGCAATCCAAACCTTTATTACTGATATTATTATACATGATTTATATAGCTCAAACAGTTTATGCAGTGCTTTACAATGTATAGGGGGAACACCACAATTACAGTACAGTTCTGTATAAATTCAGGAATTTTCTGCAGCTATTTCAGAAAGCAAATAAATTCATATTAGACATATCCATGTGGAGAATGACAAATTCTCTTGCTTAGCAGCTTGTATGCTCTTACCTGTGTACCAGGCGCTTTAGTGGGGAGGATTCCTACAGGTGGCAGCGAATGTCGTGGCTCTTTAGATGGTGGAATCGGCAGTGGTGGTATGATTGGCAAGGATGAGGCAGGACCAGAGGATTTCCTCTTGGATGGTGGCACCAATGCAGGAGGTAATATCATAGGAACTGGCTCTTTCTCCAGAGCAGAGTACACTAAAAACATTGCCTGCACAAACAAATCAGACATGAGGTTAGCAGCCGGTTTCCATATTTCTATGCGACTTTGTTTTTTGTTTTTTTAACTTGTTCAGGAGAATATTTTACCATGCAGTGGTGCTCAACCTGTGGTTCTCCGGCTGCTGCAGAACTACAAGTCTCATAATGCCTCTGCATGAGCTTTATAAGTCGGACTTAGAGCAAAAAAGCAGCAATTGAGTCAGAATGCCCGATCTGCACTCAATTGCCATATTAAGACTGCAAAGACCACTGAAGCCATTGTACTAGCATAATTCCGGCCATACACGGTTCGAATTTCGAAAGAATTTTCTTTCGAAAATCATATCTTAGAATTCTCGTATGAATTTAGCACTATTAGTGGGCTGTAGCAACAGCCGATTTTCGTGTGGAAATCAAATTTGAGAAATCGGACAATTTTTTGAAAAACGAACGATTTTCTAATCAATGATGGGAGAGTCGTGCGAGAAATGTAATAAGAAAAGAAAATTTACAGAGAGAAAAGAAGATTCCCGGTTACGAAAATTCTTTTCTGTAGCAACATGAGGTGAAATTGAAGGCTTGGTCGGCCGAATTTCGAAAATCAATGGTGGCACCATCGGATCTAAAAAAATAATTAAAAAAAACGAATTTTCTGATTTTGAAAAGAAAATTTGTTCCAAATTCGACCATGTGGAGGAGGAGGTCAGCCACAGCAGATTGTACTTTTCTATACGCATGGTTTTCCTTTGATCTCAATACAGGGATGGCACACATACACTCGCCGGACACTTTATTAGGTACACCTGTTCAATTGTTTGGTGACACAAATTGCTAATCAACCAATCACATGGCAGAAACTCAATGCATTTAGCCAACTAGACATGGTGAAGACAACTTTCTGTTCAAATGAATTGGTGTATCACTCGCATAAAGGTGAATATGATGGCCGAAAAAAAAGTAATATTTAGGAATAAAAATATAATTTAGAAATCGAATGTATGGGTTGTAGCAGCTTAATGGTTGTTACCATATATAATTTGATACACCGATGATTTCTCTGGCATTTCCCTCAGTATATTGGTATTATACAGGAAATGGAATGACAGGAACCAACATAGCGTGATATTGTTTAATAAAATCACATGACTAAAACTTCAAAAAGTCACTCACATGTCGTTTCTGGGCACTAGGACTAATCTGCCAACAATGTCAATATGGTGGCCGCTGCTCCGTGATCCTCTGGAGCCAGCATGCGTTCCACTAGACAGAAGTACTGGAGTACATGACTGAATTGGGGGCAGCCAGTTCAGTCAAGTAGCCCACTTCTTCTGCCTAGTGGAACACACGTTGGCTCCAGAGGATGGTGGAGCAGCGGCGGCTATATCACTATTGTTGGCAGATTATTCCTAGTGCCGGCACACCAATAGAAGTTGTATATGCACGTGGAAATCTATATAGAGCACTATGCACTTTATTATTGTGGTTAAAGTTTCACTGGGATTTTGTTTACATTATTATTTGTCAATAAGATATTGGAAACACAGTAGCACTTGAATTAATTTTGCACAAACTATTGAAAAGGGATCAACCTTTTGTATGAAGTTCAAATAAAGCATCAGAATGGGGTAGAAAGGGGATTTAGGCGACTTTGAACGTGGCATGGTTGTTGGTGCCAGACGGGATGGTCTGAGTATCTCAAAAACTGCTGATCTACCGGCATTTGCACACGCAAACTTCTCTAGGGTTTACAGAGAATGGTCAGAAAAAGGGAAAGCATCCAGTGAGTATCAGTTGTGTGGATGAAAATGCATTGGTGATGTCAGAGGAGAATGGGCAGACTGGTTCGAGATAGTAGGCAACAATAACTAAAATAACCACTCGTTACAACCAAGGTATACAGAATACCATCTCTGAACACGCAACACATAGAATCTTGAAGCAGATGGCTACAGCAGCAGAAGACCACACCAGGTGCCACTCCTGTCAGCTAAGAAAAGGAAACCGAGGCTACAATTCGCACAGGCTCACCAAAATTGGATAGACTTGCATCATGGATGCCATCATGTCAATATGGACCAAAATCCCTAAAAGGAATGGTTCCAACACCTTGTTGAATCTATGCCATGAAGAATTAAAGCAATTCTGAAGACAAAAAGGGGTTCAACCTGGTACTAGCAAGACCTAATAAAGTGGGCCGGTGGGTGTATGTAACAGGCATGCATACACTTTATGGTGGGTGTAGGGAATGACCAACACATTAACAAAATACTCACAACTGCAAACTCATCTCGGTCTAAAAGTCCATCGTGTTCAATGTCACTTAACTCCCAGACCTTAAAAAAAAAAAAGCAAGTGATTTAGTACAAAATTACAGAAGAAGAAGTAATACAAGCACTAGCCAGGCAATAGGACGGTTAAACCCTTGACGGTCACACCTACCCTTCCAAGCACTTCCACAGGCAATTTGGAATTGAGCAGCACAGGTTTGACCTTGTCCCCTGACAGGAATCCATTTGAAGGGTTTAAACTGTCAAATATTGCATCATATTTAGCCTTTTCATCTGCCTGTAAAGCAATCAAAATAAAATAATGAATATTTCATAAAGAACAAAAAATTTGACAAACTTTTAGAAAAACACATGCACACTGGAGTTACACTGTCCCCAACAGTCGTCTGCATTCTGAGCATCTTACAGACATCAGGAATGAGCTGAGGTATACACTGCATTGCACATATCCTATTGGCAGTGTACACTATTAAAAATAAAAATGTTAGGAGACAGGAAAGATGAGACATGCAAAGACTCATGGCTATTTTTTTTAGCTTTAAAACAGTACTCAACTCTCCCCTCCATGTTTTCCTCCCAGTTACCGGTAGTGCTCATCAAAGCACCTACTCACCCGCACAGTAAAGTCAACATTGTCCCACTGAGATTCGCTGTCAACTTCAATGACATACCAAACCTGCCCCCCAGCAACTTTGTGTGCCAATTCTGCAGCATCCTGGGAGATGCAATGTAAAATATCCCAGGAGGCTGCAGAACCATCTACATGCACAGGACATTCTGCCCTAGACTGAAATGGCAGGGGGGCTAAGACCAAAAAAAACAAACACGAAAGCGACAAGAGAATACATTTTGATTGGCCCACAATTCTGCTTTGGTTGGGAGTGTTAAAGCGGGACTTTAGTTCTGCTTTAGGGAAAATTTAATTTCTACATAAAAAAAAAAAAAAAGAAAGTTTATGGTTTAAATGCTCCAAGATAAATTACCCTAAAAGAAAAAAAAAAAAAAAACAATAGCTTTTAACTCCAAATTACCTTTAAAACATTCCATGAGTGAGGTATTGTAATTTGTAACACAGCATAACATTCATGTAAATCTCTCAAGCAATAAAGAGTAATCATCTACATAACTAATGATATTAAACACCGATGCAAGGCTGTTAACACTCACCTTAACAATCCATGGCAGGTCCGAAGAGATGGGGGCAGCCGCCAAGGAAGGGCTAGCAGTGTCATGCTATGGAAGAACACACAATTTTGTTTATTAACTCAGCAGATCAGTTTGCACCCTAGAAAAGCTTCTTTCCATTCCAGTACATGGACTGTACTTGCAAAAATTAAGGTTAGTATACCAGGAACACTAGTCAATTTTGTCCTACCTAGCTCAATGTCGATGTTGCCATCAATGTCATAAAAAGAAAGTTCAAAAATCTGCCAATGAACTACACTGTTGTGGTGAAACAAAGAAACGACTGCAAAATCCTGCAGACTGTATATAGGTTCTGTAAGGAGCATTGTTGCAAAGGAAACTCTCTTCTCAATGTAAGGGGGAGATCAGCATTGTTATTCTCTACATTTCTCTCTGTAACCTTATACTAAAACCCTGAAAGGTCTACTGTGACAGGTTTTTGGAGGGGACTGAATGCTAGCCTCTTGCTTACCGACTATGGGTCCTGGCACTTGAGGGAGCTACAAGCATTTAGGAAGATATTCTGTTATGTAATGCAAAAGGACATTATTAAGGAGGCCACGATGGTCTCTGCATGCTTTGGACTCAGTGGGCAGATGTATGTGAAAGGAATGCTGATTAATGAGATCCGGAAAGCCCGGGTCTTTCACCCAATAGTTTATTGTGCTCATTACCACACCTTTGTCTCCTAGCAAATATTGGGGGATGTGTTTATACTTATGTGTGTTATAAGTTGTGAGTGAGGAGACAGCAAGTCTACCCTGAAAGATCATATCTCTGGGTCACCTAGTCTGGGTAAATGATAAGATAACTAGCTCATGTTAATTAGGTTTCTGGTTACAGTTTATATTGTCAGCCTGCTGTATATATTTTTGTGTCATCTCAAATAAATCAGTTCATGTTCAGCAAATAAACGAGTACTACCACATATTCTACTAAAAATACAGTGTCAGGCAGTGTTTACCGTCAATGTTCTATCAGTGTGCAGGTGGGACTACAACTCCAAAGAAATGAGTTTGACAGCAGTAATGGGTGTTGGACAGGGAAGGGTGCACCTAAGCAGGGGGGGCTTGTGTCAAAGGGTTTTATTTGCATCAAGCAGGTTTTGTATTCCCATATAAGTTTATGAGAATGCAAACGCCAATTGAAGCAGGTCAAATGCAGGTCAGGAGGCTGTCAAGAAACGGCAGCAAATAATTTTAGAATGCTGGATAACTTATGCCAATGACACTAGCCCTTAGCCTAGTGCTTGCTGCATCTGTCCAAAAGGCAATAGGTCACCCCTCCATCTGTTTTTGCAATGCATACAGTTGTAGTGCCATCCTAATAACTTGAAAGGGTTGCACTTGGTGGTGGTACTGCCCACTGAATGCTAAGAGGGATAATTTTGGCACAAACAGAGACCAATGCTTCACAGCTGTGATGTACACCCCTATCTGGCTGCCTTTGCAGCTTAAAGGAGAAGTACAGCCAAAGGTCATTTGGCTTTACTTCTTTGGATCACAGGAGTGCAGTTCATTCTGCACTCCTTTGACCCTTTTTCAGCAGACAGCTGGCTGAAGCCCGCTATTGGCTGACAGAGCTGGTCCAGGCTCAGGCAAGATCACAATAATAAATTCAGGATCCGCCTACATGCTCAGGCCCTCCACCGCCCAGTGCTCCCAGTGAGCGCAAGGAGGGCAGAGCAGAGAGCGGTGACTGACACTCACAAGCTCTCTGCTGAGGGAGCTATGAGAACCAAGCAATCGGCTATGTTCAATTGCTCAGTTCTCAGTGTTAGAGGTGCCAAATGCAGCATCAGACTGATGCTGCATCCACCTAGGCAAGTACACATCCCAACCCCAGTTGCAAGGGTAAAAAAGCCTATCTATAAGCGCACTACACAATTGGCTGCTATAGCTGAAATCTAGGCAGATATTATATTTTTTATGAAATCAGTGCAAGTAACAGAATTTGACTGTATATGCCTCTTGTACAGCCAAGCTCAGACTGGGGCAGGGGAAAAAGCAGCACAAGGAGCCAATCAGTTCATGTGCTGAGAAGCAGCATTCTGATTAAAGGAAAAAGGGGCTCATCATTGTACAGTTGCTTCTTCACTTTCCAGTCACAAAGTTGGTGAAATTTCAAGACCCTAGGCTCAGAGAAAGTGGGCTAAATAATGATGGTCTTCCACTTCACCTAGAAGGTATTCTAGCAGCAAAACATGAAGAGGATGGATTTGCAGTCTGTTCTCCGAATATCTGTTTCTTTTACTTCAACTGGCCTTTAACTTTACCGACTTCGACCTTTACAAGACTACTTCTTTAAAAAAAAAAAAAAAAAAAAAAAAAAAAAAAAACTTACAAATCTGGGAGGAGGCACCACCATCTTGACACTGTTGAGTGACACCTCCATGCCATTTTGCGCACAGGCGACCAGCTGCAAGGCTACAAAAAATTCCTTAACAAAATAAAAAAATCCATTAGTTTAATGCTTTCTTAACATTATACAGAGGCAAGCACTACAGTCTTACAGTCACATGCGTGACACTATGTAGACCCCGTAGCTCAAACAAAAGTCTGCAAGAATTAATGAGGATCTGGGTAAAGCAATCAAGCACACTGAGCAAAAGGCAGAAATTCCTGACTTTCACTAATAAAGTGACAAGAAAAACAGCCATTCAACAGTAACAAGCCTTTCAGACCCCTTTCACACTGCCAGTGTTTTTCAGGCGTTACATCGCTAAAAATAGCGCCTGTATAGCGCCTGAAAAAAGTGGCTCCCTTCACTCTAGTGTGAAAGCCTGAGGGCTTTCACATTGGAGCGGTGAGCTGGCAGGACGTCTCAAAAAGTCCTGCCAGCAGCTTCTTTGGAGCGGTGATGCAGATGGGCCTTTTTTTTTTTTTACACTGTAAATGTTAGCACCAGCATACATTGAGTCTACTGACCACCACTGCTCAGGAATGGCATCCAAATACCAATATTGTGCAGCCAGAACTACCACTGATTACACATTATTGAGGTATACATCTCCCCTAAACAAGCCATGCAGTGGCAGCACTTACGCAGGATGACCCCTGACCTTCAGTCATTCAGAATTGGCTGGAGGTCATTCTGTGCATGGGCTGCTGCTACATGAAAGACTCATTCAGGAGGACATATAAACATCAATAGTGTGCAATCAGCAGCAGCGGCGTCACTGGCTACACTTTGTTGATCTATACGCAACAAACGGGAGCGGCAGACAATAGAGTACATATACGCTATAGGTAGTATGCGTATGCACGTTAGCATTAAATGGCCACAACATATGGTGAAAATGTATTTATTTTAAATATGCTCATGTTCATTAACCCTACATCTTCCAATGCAGGCATGATTCTAATTGGTCGCTGTAAGAAACCTCTTAGTGCCAACGATTGTTTTTTTTTTTTTTTTTTACACTTTGCTTTAGGTATTTGAGAGAGAGGAAGGATTCTGCATTGGGTATGTTTGGGAATAACATTCCTTCATTACAAGCAGGTGTTCTCAGACACCGACATAGGAGATTGGGGTGGACTGCACTATAGCGAATCCAGGCTGAAAACTGAAGTACTCGGCAAATAAACTGTGCTTCTGGTATGTAACTCAAGGTTTAAATTTATAATTTCCAATTGGGTGAATGTTTCACTTAACCTTTGGGTTATAGGTTGACTTGAATATTTTGTTTAAGTATAATAAATCATGAAATCGATAAAAAGGTTATGCAATCTTGTTGGAAAAATAAGCAAAATGTAAACATTTCCCAGGTTCAAGTTATTTAGCTGTTATACAGTATGTTACTCTGTGCCTAAATGGGATTTTGTCCTGTAGCTTCATGCACAATTATATTATTTTTTGTTAGAAAAAGGTTACATTATCGAATATCATCTTAATCTGTTTGAAATGTAATTTAAAATTCAGTGCAAGCCCAAAATAATTATTACATTTAAAGAAAAAAAGTATTTTATTTCACTTATTTTAGTCTTTCGAGTCTCTGTGCTTGCCTATGCAGAACAGGAAGATCATGGATGGTGGGAGGGGTCAACAGGGTGCTGTACATAGCTTCAGGGAAACATCACTGCAGCCTGTCCCACGGATGCAAAAAGATGGCTATGGTTCAGCTTTAGGCCTCATTCACATGGAGTGTTTATCATACGCCCGTGCAGGGCCAACTATACCCGCACAGGGATGTACAGGTATTCTGTGCATAGCAGTGCAGGCAGTCCCATTTACGTCAACTGGGATGCAGCGGCTGCACATACACAGGTGCTGCTCCCAATTTGACATCTGTATGGGTGCAGGTGTGTCCTCAAGCTTAGTCTACATTTGAGGACATGCACCCTTGCGGATGTCATATTGGGAACATCAGCTGTGTCTGTGCAGCTGCTGTGTCCCAACTGACATCGATGGGACTGCCTGCAGTGAGATGCACATAACACCTGTGCATCCCCGCACAGGTAAACACAGTCCTAGATGGGCATACGCTATAGTACAGGCCCCATTCACAAGGCCCTAATGTCAACACACCCTATCAAGTTTTTAAGTAGACGTTGGCGTGTCTCTGGGCAGTCATCAACCTTTACAACAGGGGTCTTCAAACTATGGCCCTCCAGTTATTCCAGAACTAAAATTCCCATCATGCCTTGTCCTGTCTGTGAATGTCAGCGTTTTTCAATGCCTCATGGGATATGTAGTTCCGCAACCGCTGGAGGGTCGTAGTTTGAGGATCCCTGCCTTACAACATCAATATCTTCCTGTATAACTTGCCAAAGTGTTAGACGAGTGCAGCCAAAAGGAATCTAGACAAAGCACTTATTCCATCATGGGAACATAGCCTATTTTTTTTTTTTTTATTACTTCCACCAAGCAAACTATTAGTGCTGAGAGGAACAAGCCAAACAGACAGATAAACCTATTATTCAAAATTTCTGCACATACTGTATACACAGCAGCTGTAGGGATAAAAAACACATTTAACATTGTGTGTTCGTAGTAAGGGCTAGAGTTTTTTTTTTTTTTCTCAGAATAAAAACTCACAATCTGCACAGAATACTACGCCCCTGAATTTATAACTGAATGCACTGTTGGGTTAAGGTGAAAAAAATTACATAAAAGTGTTAAGCAGAACAATGAAATCTGGGGATTAAAGCAGGAGACAATACAACAGTATATATAAAGCAGAAGTAAAGACAGAAAACCATAAAAGCAAACTAAAATGTGTTACGTTTGTGTCATGTTTAAAGCCAAAATCATTTATATTCCTTTTGGATAGACTAAGGAAGGTTTTATACCCTTTTGGGTCTTTTTCCCCCATCTATGAGCTGTTGGGGAGATTTCAATTCACTTTGTGTTCTGCAAACACAACAAGCAGGGGAACATTTCTCCAAAGTAAGAGAAATCCCCTTTAAAATAAACAGTTATCAATGCAACAAATGATCTAACTGAAAGATCATCCCTCATCTTGTTCTGGTAAAAAAACGCAAAATTTTACATTTTCTCTCATTATCAGTCCCAGTGACAAGGGTCACCAGGGGAAACAGACAATCTTCCTAACAGGGTCACAGACCAGACAGTAAAAATATAACAAATTCTAATCACTCTTGGCATTAGATAAACTCTAAAGTGAAAAAAAATAAAATAACGTCATACATTTATAGCAAGACGCCTGCTATGGGGACACTCGAGGGGGCTCGATCTCAAGCCACACTGTGTGCATCTATTGACACACACACAGTGCGGTTTGGCCCCGCCCTCATGCTTTTCTCTCAAGCTATGATTGACAGCAGCTGGAGCTAATGGCTGCATCCAAGTCATGTGAGAAGGGAGAGAGCAGTGTTGCTGCCCTCAAGCACAATTCTGGATCCAAATCAGGCTCAGGTAAGTATACAGGGGGATGGGGGGGGGGTCTAGAGGGAAGCTGGTCACAGAAGGTTTGTTACCTTAATATATAGAATGCATTAAGGTAAAAAAAAAAAAAACTTCTGCCTTTAGAACCACTTTAACCTCACTTGTTGCATTATTACAGACAGTTGTCACTATTGGAAAATGTCCCCTCCTCTTGTATATATATATGTATATATATATATATATATATATATATATATATATATATATATATATATATATACACATACATACACAGTATACAGATTTTAAACTTGGGACTGCTTTTGTTGGTGGTCCCCTCAACTAATACAGGCATGGTCAACCACATGCATTGGCTACCAAGTGTCTACAAGTCCCAGTACACCCTGTAAAACACTGAACTGAAATGCCTGCTGGCTGGCCAAATACAACTGGCCTCATAGATTTTCAGTAACTGAAAAAAGATCTGGACTTCGCAATTATTAAGTAACAGGAAATGGCCAAACTGGAAACAATTCCTGCCTTCCTCTGCTCACATTTCCTCTCTCATCATATTGAGATCCAACACATCTGCTATATGGACTGTTCACTATAGCATGTACCTACAGCCTACAGCATGGGGGGGTCTCTAACTAATGGACAGATTTCACCAAGCAGCATAATGTTTGACATTAGTAGTATTTTGAGTATGTAACGGCAGAGCTCATTACCTGCTTGTTTAAGTAACCCTTGCTTTCTGTGTCAGCCAAATCCCAAACCTGTACAGAGAAGCAGGACAAAGGGTCAGTTCCAGAGACTACTACATACACACATCCGCAGGAAAGCACAGATATTCTACAGACATTTACATTTCCCAAGTCAGCAGAAAGTATGCTTTGTCATCAAAATAATTACTGGGAATAGGAAAAAAAAAAATGAAAAAAAAAAAATCACACAAAACACCCACACAATTCAGTGAACAAGTAAAGTACATTATTGTTCTCTGTAATTTATACAGAAAAATGATTACAACATTGTCATTCTTATTCCATAAAAAAAAAAAAAAAAAAGAAGAAGTGAAAGAAAAAGCAAGTTACTCAACCTACCCCCTTTATAAAAAAAAATCTCATCTCGCTAAATGGTTTTTCAAATGTTGCATTAGGAAAGCCTATTAATTTTGAATGGGCTGACGGTGCTTAAAACTCCAGGAAAATATAAAACAAATGAATGTACCTCTGTATTCATTAATTGATCACTAAATGGTGTTTTTTGTTTTGTTTTTAATACAAGCAGTGTAAGTACCCGAATTTGATTTAGTATCCGTCTCTCGTAGTTTACAGGAAACGAAGAGCGCAGACAGGGAAAGAAAAAAAGCAGCAAAGGGAGCCAATCAGTTTTAATTCTGTGCTTGTGTGCCAAAAAATAATACACTGATAAAAAGGAGAGTGCAAATGATTGATTAGCTCATCAGTCTATAACCTGTGTTATTTAGCTGAAACAGAGGGTCTTCAGGTCTTCTGGCCTGCCAGACAGGGCTGTGCTGTGTTGGAGTACAGTGTAGTTTTCAAGATTGGATGGACAAAAATAAATTACTTGGCAGATAAAGCTGTCAATATACAGTATTATGCAAAAGTTTTAGGCGAGTGAGAAAAATCTGTAAATTAAATATTCTTTCAGAAAATTGAAGTGTTAATGGTTTATTTTTTATCAATTAACAAAAGTAAAACAGAAGAGAAATCCAAATTAAACCAATATTTAGTGCTAACCCTCTTTGCCTTCAAATCGGCATCAATAGGTACACTTGCACACAGTTTTGAAAGACACACGGCAGGTAGGTTATTCCAAACATCTTAGAGAACCAACCATAGATCTTCTGTGGATGTAGGCTGCCTTAAATCCTTCTGTACCTTCATGTAATCCCAGACAGACTTGATGATGTTGGGATCAGGTCTCTGTAGAGGCCAAACCATCACTTCCAGGACTCCTTGTTCTTCTTTACACTGAAGATAACTCTTAATGACATTGGCTGTATGTTTGGGGTCATTGTCCTGTTGCAGAATAAATTTGGGGCCCATCATACGCTTCCCTGATGGTATGGCATGACGGATAAGTATCTGTATGCATTTCTCAGCATTGAGGACACCACTGATCTTGACTAAATCTCCAAATGCATCTCCAAACTTGCAAGGAACTTCCACCATGCTTCACTGTTGGCTGCAGACACTCATTGTAAAGCTCGCCAGCCCATCGGTTCATCAAACTGCCTCCTACTACAGCCAAAGATTTCACATTTCTCCAGGTCCACAGCACCCGCTGCCATTTTTCTTCACCCCAGTTCCTAGGTTTGTGCATAGTTGAGTCTCTTAGCCTTGTTTCTAAATCAGAGGTACAGATTTTTGGCTGCAATTCTTCCATGAAGACCACATATGGCCAGATTTCTCTGGACAGTGGATAGGTGTAGCTGGGTCCCACTGGTTTCCTCCAGTTCTGTGCTGATGGCACTGCTGGACATCTTTTGATGTCGAAGGGAAGCAAGCATGATGAGTCTCATCTGCCGTATGACATTTCCTTGGCTGACCACTGCTTCTACGGTCCTCAACATTGCCCGCTTCTTTTTGCTTCTTCAAAAGAGCTTGAACAGCACATCTTGAAACCCCCAGTCTGCTTTAAAACTTTTGCCTGGGAGAGACCTTGCTGATATAGTAGATCAACATTGTGTCTGGTTGCTGTGCTGTCTTGCCATGGAGTATGACCTGTGACATTAAACTGTCTTCCACAATCTCACCTTAGTAGCAGAGTTTGGCTGTTCCTCACCCAGTTTTAAGCCTCCTACACAGCTATTTGAGTTAATAACCTTTTCAACCTACATATGGAATTGATGATCATTAGCATTTGCTTGGCTAACTGGTTAATCACACACCTGACTGCAATCCTACAAAATCTCTGACTTTGTGCAAGTGTACAAAGTGTGCAAGTGTAAGATTTGATGCTGGTTTGAAGCCTAAAGGGTAGTCACACCAAATATTGATTTGATTTAGATTTTTCTTCTGTTCGCTAACTTTACATTATGTAAAGTGATGAAAATACAATTAAAATATATATTTCTGAAAGGATTCTTACTTTACAGCATTTCTTCACACTTGCCTCAAATTTTTGCACAGTACTGCAGATGTATGGCACGAGTATTTTAGTTGTTTGCCTGGAGTTTAATGTAGCACAGTGGTTTAGTGGTTAGCATGTCTGCACTGGGGTCCTCATTTCAAATCCAAGGATGCTGCAGCTTTAAATACCAAACTAAAAGTCCAAAAGGTATAAAAATTTAATCCTAACTTTTGTGAGCAAACAAAAAAAAAAAAATGGTGCTGCAGTTAGTTTTAGGGGGAAAAAGCAAAACAAAAATGGTAACTGAAGTAAGACAATCCCATGTTCTCAATATAAAATACAAGATGGCATCAGAAAGGAAAAGCAGTTATGGGAAACAAACCAAGACAATACTGGACTTAGCATGACAACAGGGACGAGCTTAGATGCAACTCAGGGCGGGCCCTACCATATGTCCTGCTGGGTCTATTGGATCCAGGCGGCACTATGAGAGGGACATCAAATTGATGTCCAAGATTTTTTTTGCAGCAGTTTTGTGTCATTCAATGTGGACTGGGTCAAGGGGCAGGGTGACAACTGTACCCCCCCCCCACCCCCCCCGGGCAGCTCCACTGCCCTATAAAAAGGCTGCCCTGCTGCCTTCAACATACATACTCATAGTTGCTGGGCGCGAGGGTGTCCACACACAGTCCAACATTGGCTGTTAAACACCCGAGCACACATGAAGAGCTTAGGTGTGTGTGCTGCCGGGGGTGTGGTAACCACAGGAGACAGAGAGCAATGAAAGAGCCCTTCTTCACTGGCTCCGCCAGCAGGCAATGTTCAGGCATGGCTTGCATTTCTATTGAGTGGAACTGGAGGAGGGGGTGTGGCAGGCCTCGTTCTGCTCTGGTGCATGCGTGCAGGCTAGGCACTGAAGACTGTGGGAGCACTGGGAGAGAGCAACACAGAGGTAATATTAGTGAATTCTGTGTGACCGGACACAAAGGGTGTCCACCTTTTTTTCTAGTAGTTTTCTGGTCTGCCGGATGGCTAAATGTTACATAACCTGTCATTCTCAAAAATCACTATACATCCCTAGCTTGCCATTATACTACCCTAGCCCACCCCATATACTACCTTAGCCTGTCTATATAATATCTATGATATACTAACCTAGCCTGTCTATATAATATCCTAGCCCGCTTCTATACTACCGTAGCCTGTCTATATACTAAAACAAAAAGTCTCTATACTTCCCTAGCATGCCCCTAGCGTGTCCATACGCTACCCTAGCCTGCCCCTATACTACTCTAGCCTGTCTACATACTGCCCTAGTCCACCCTTATCCTGATTTAATTTTAGTTTTAATTATCATGAAATAAAATAATGGATGTGGGGGCCTTTTGTTGGGTGTGATTTTTTTATTACTTTTTTCTGAAGGGGGGGGGGGCGGCAGCATTTCATTCTTGGACCCAGGAAGCACAATGTCTTGGCCCAGCACTGATGTAACCTGTGTTAATGCAAGAGAATAGTAAAATTTATTTGGAGATACTGCCCATATCAGCTGATCCACAAGAATGTTTAGGATTTAAAACAAAATGACAAATAATTGGCTATTGTGTACTATGAATAGGTTAATGCACAGATGTATTTATTTTTTTTATCACTTGCCTTGCCTAGAACCAGATCCGGGAGACCAGATTTCTTCAGGAACACAGCGGCATCTCCAGCCAATACCTTCCCAGAGCTGCCGGACTCCAACTGAGAGAAATGTGCATGATGGAGAAGGTAAGTTAATGATCACAGCTGACATCTACAGAAACTCGGTTCACTGATTGGGTTTTAAATCACAGTTATTCAACATCAATAAATAAAGGGGATCTGAAGCAATTTTTGGTTAGGATTTGTCCGTTTTTGTTTTGTTTTTCAAAAGTTTATATTCAAAATTTTCAGCGACCAAAACAATTGTTCATAAAAGGACTGAAGGTCTGTACAAATACAGTGGAGTGTCATACTGTTACATATCATATGAAATCATTCATTATAAAGATCATAAGTGAGCAATAAAAACATGAAACCTTAAAAGAGAAGTAAAGGATTTTCTTTCCCCCCCAAGCATACTTACCTAGGTGGATGCAGCATCGTTCCCCCGGCGCCCAACACTGTATCCTGAACTGCAGTTTGGTTTGGGTACAATTATTCCAAATTTTGACCTCAGCATCAGTCTGACTGGACTATAGGGTGTTCAGCCTGGCCATAGGGGGCACTGTCTCTTCTGGCAGGCATGGAAACACAGGCTGGTTGGGTGCTTTAAAGTTACTTTCTCTCAGAGCCAGCCCAGTGGGAGTTCATTTCAAAAGTACAGCGGACTCCCGCCATAGTCCGGCGGACCTAGTCTGCCGGAAAAGTCCGGTTGTGTGTGGGCAGGTCTGCTCGTTCAGAAAGTCCGGCGGACCTCCGCTTCAAAGTCCGTTGGTTTGTCCGCAGTACAGTCTGATTGTGTGTACGCGGCATAAGAGTACCTGAACTTTCTAACTAACCCTCTGATCCTATACTGAGAGACTGTTCGTTAAAGCGGTTCTTCACCCTAAAGGGGAAGTTCCGCTAATCTGATCCCTCCCCCCCTCCGGTGCCACAATCGGCACCTTTCAGGGGGGAGGGGGGTGCAGTTACCTGGATAATCCAGGTATCTGCACCCACTTCCGGGCAGACCGCCGCAGACCCCGCCCCCTCCCGTTGTGTTCTGGGAAACACACAGTTTCCAGGACACAGCGGGGGATCTGAAGAGACACGCAGCGCGACTCGCGAATGCGCAGTAGGGAACCGGGCAGTGAAGCCGACATGCTTCACTTCCCGATTCCCTGACAGAGGATGGCGGCGGGGGCAGCAGCGAGACGAGCGATCGCTCGTCATCTGCCGCCGACATCGCTGGACCCAGAGACAGGTAAGTGTGATTTTATTAAAAGTCAGCAGCTGCAATATTAGTAGCTGCTGGCTTTTAATATTTTTTTTTTTTTTAGGTGCAGAACCACTTTAACTAAGTTAAAGGATCTGTCGTCAGTCTCTAAAGTTTCTGGGCCATCTACCACGGGAACTCCTAGTCACGCAAGGTGAAGGTGGTAACGGTAAGCCCTATCAAACCAGCAACTCCTTCGGGGGTTAGTGCTACACTAGTATTGGTGGCGATCAGCGACTTATAGAGGGACTGTGATAGAATGGCAGGTATGTCTGACACTAACTGCCACTTTGCGGGAACCAGTGACACTAATACAGCTAAAAATATGCATTGTCACTGTACTAATGACATTGTCTGGGAAGGGGTTAATCATCCAGGCTGAGAAAAGGGGTTAAATGTGTGCCTACCCAATGTTTTTGTGTGTACTGTGAGGTGCTTTTACTAAGGGACATGGTGGTTTTTATTCCCTGCTTTGCAGGGAAACAAAAACTGGTACATTCACTTTGACAGGACAGAGTTCTGTATGGTTTACATTGACAGAGCTCTTTCCTGTCTTCCTCCTTGCCGATCAGCGGCTGCCTGTAATCATCCATTGTCTGGCACCCGCTTATCGGCTTGTGCTGTGACTAATCACAAGTCAACTTAGCCTTTAAACATTTGACGTTTCCTATTGTGAATGAAATATGGGTTTGAGAGATTTAAAAATCACTGCATTCTGTTCTTATGTAGCTTTTCCCAACTGTTTTTTACATTGGGGTTGTATATTGTGCTTCTCTGAATCAGAACTTCAGTCAGGTATAGTATTTCGTTTCAAAGCAGCTCTCAATGGCACAGCTCAGTACATCATACATAATACATCCAGTGATAGTTTTTAATTCAAAAACAAGTTCAGTAAATGTACACTCAAACTCTGATAAAGGGAGGATTCTTTGAACCCCAAAAATAAACTGGATGTAAATGAATGCGTTAAGCCACAATTAAACATATTGAGGCCTCTGTCATTGGTGGGGAGATTTTCTTTCCCTGTTTGTACAGATAACCGTTATTTGTTGAGTGAATGTGGAGGAAAATTCTAAAACGTTAAGCTGTCACCAGAACAGGAATAAAATGGAAGTCTCCTAATGTGGATACTTGTGGTGGTGGCAGATGCACACAAATAAAGATGACCCTTGACTACTCAATTCAAAATATAAAAACAACTTTTGGCTTTAGATATACTGTTGGCAGTATTTGCTGAGTGCACCTAGGAGAGTTTACAACCGTAGGCATGTCTTCAGTTCACTCGCACTGAATTATGAAAGGATCTCATCTTATTGTAATTAAAATTACAAAATGCAGAACTATGCACAAACAATGCAGCATGCAGGACTTTTTCTAAGTACTGCAAAAAGCTTGTTTATGGGAACATGTAGAAACATGCTCCATTGTGCTCATGCATTTCGTTTGCATTGGAGGGAAAGAGCCTTTATTTCAAATACTCCCACTAATGTTTTCTAATTAGTGACATTACTCAAATGTATTTTTTATGCAATTTATTATTTCCAAAGCTTTTAATACCTACTACAGTTCATTATAAAATATATATATACATTCACCGGCCACTTTATTACGAACACCTGTTCGATTGCTTGGTAACACAAACTGCTAATCAGCCAATCACATAGCAGCAACTCAATGCATTTGGGCCTCTAGACATGGTTAAGACAACTTGCTGAAGTTCAAACAGGAGTATCATAATGGGAAAGAAAGGGGATTTAAGTGATTTATGGTTGTTAGTGCCAATTGGGCTGGTCTGAGTATTTCAAAAACTGCTGATCTACTGGGATTTTCACACACAACCATCTCTAGAGTTTACAGAGAATGGTCTGAAAAAGCGAAACTATCCAGTGAGTGGCAGTTGTGTGGAGGAAAATGCCTCGATGTCAGAGGAGAATAGGTAGACTGATTTCAGATGATAGAAAGGCAACAGTAACACAAATAAGCACTCGTTACACCCAAGGTTTGCAGAATACCATCTCTGAACACACAACACTTCGAACCTTAAAGCAATTGAGCTACAGCAGCAGAAGACCACACCGGGTGCCACTCCTGTCAGCTAAGAAAGGAAACTGAGGCTATAATTGGCACAGGCTCACCAAAATTGGACAATAGAAGA